>NW_022631087.1:7189413-7938000 GCF_010015895.1 Lontra canadensis
TTTAATTTATTTATTTGACAGAGAGAGATCACAAGCAGGCAGAGAGGCAGGCAGAGAGAGAGGAGGAAGCAGGCTCACTGCTGAGCAGAGAGCCCGTACAGTGCAACATTCTTGTTCAGTCCTGTGGCTGCGCAGCTGATCCCTGCTCCCCCCCCCCCCCCCCCCCCCCCCCCCCTCTGCACCAGCCACCGGGCCTCCCAGCCCGAGTCCTGCTTGAGTTCACCTGCGGGCACTTCCCAGACTGTCCCTGGTCTGCCCCAGCCGTGGGGATGAAGGAGAGGGCAGGGGGCAGCCTTTCGGGAGCCTCCAGGAGCGCCACCCCGCACAGCAGGAGAGCACTTAGGGGCTTAGAAGCCTGTCAGATCAGCTTTCTAACGTGGCCCCTAGCCCTTAACCAGCGAGGGCCCTGGCGCCCTGAGCCTTGGTGTACTCACCTGAAAATGGGAATAATGACGCCAACCTCGCTGTCGGGGGGTGGTGTGCTCAAGTAGGTGACAAAGCAGGCTAGTGTCCCCAGAAGGCAGCAGGACACCTGGAGGGGGCAACTAGGCAGGCCCAGGGGCAAGGTTCTTTTCACGCCAGATAGTACAGGCTGGATAAGAAGAAGCAGAGCCTGTTCTAAGTTGTTTTTTTTTTTTTAAAGATTTTATTTATTCATTCAACAAACAGCACAAGTAGGCAGAGAGGCAGGCATTGGGGCGGGGGGAGCAGGCTCCCCACTGAGCAGAGAGCCCGATGCGGGGCTCCATCCCAGGACCCTGGGACCATGACCTGAGCCGAAGGCAGAGGCTTTAACCCACTGAGCCACCCAGGCACCCCTGTTCTAAGTATTTTACATAGGAACTCGTTTAGTCCACAAAGCAGGTCAGGTCCCCGTTCTCATTCTTCTCATCCGACCCAGGACACTGAGGCTCAGACAGGTGAACTCCCCGGCCCAAGGTCACCCAGCTAGCTAGAGGCTGAGCCCAGCTGGCCGGCTTCTTCCACACACACTCAAGCTCTGTTCTAGCTGTCTCTGGGCTGGAAATAAGCGTCCATTGATGCCATGCCTTCACTTGCATTCAAGTCAGCCCTGTCTGTTGAGCTCCTGTGACCCTGGCACGTCGCTAGACCATGCAGGATTCGGCACAAGCAGAGGAGAGCCAGCCAAGCCAACGAGCCCTCCCAACGCCCAGTGGAGAGGTCTCATGATCGGAGATGGTGTTGGCCGGTGACCTCTGACGCCCCCTTCCTGCACCTGCAGCTCTAAAACTGTGATCTTGACATTTCCCGATAAAACCTCATAGTCCAGAAGTCTCTGATTACAACATCCTTCGAAGGAACAGCCTATGATCCAACCTTTGGGGCTTCCAACCCTTTATGATTCAGCATCGAAGTGTGCTCAAGCTTAAATATAACCTAAAACATACCCCTCACCCAAGCCAAGAGGCACAGCAGCCCCACCCAGGCCAGTCAGAGAAGAGCTCTTGGGTCAGGCTGGAGGGGAGCCCGGAGCCTGGGTGAGAGGCCCAGAGCTCTCCTGGGCTGATCAGATGGCCCTTCCTGGTGGTTTCCAGCTGCTGCTTCTCCAGGCCGGGTGTCCTGACCCTTGTGAGCTTGGGCTCAGGCCTGGGCAAGCCTAGAGGGGACAAAGGTAGAAGCCAGACCGTGCCCTCAGGGACCTTCACAGCAGCTAGGGAAGTGGACAAGCCCAGGCCCAGAGTGTTCCAGGCTGGAGGCAGGGCTGAAACAGGGTGGGGACACCGTGTAACCCAGGATTTCCCAGACAGCAAGGCAGCGGCACCTGGTGTCAAGCTGCTGGTTTAGGAGCCTTCAGCTTCCTAATTGTGTACACAGTAGGCTCTGCCCATTGCAGAGATGGGGAAAACTTGAGCCACCATGGTGTTCTGGGATCTGGCCAGTGAGGAAGGGGGAAAGGCCAGGAGTAGCACCCAGGCCTTGCAAACCCCAGCCCCACGTTTTAAGAAGCCAGGTCTACACTGGACTCTGATTGCTCCTTCCATCAAGGCATTCCTCAAGCCCTGCCCTTTTTCTAGAATCCCCTCCAGGGGCCTTCCAGTTGGGGAAAGAGAGGTGGGTTAGGAAACCTTGTCTGGGGTCTCCTTATGCAAGCTTGAGCCTTCAATCCGGTGGACTCCACACTCAGGTGGCCTCCCAGCTGGGAGGCTCTGACTCAGCAGCAGCAGCTGGAGGGTTCCCTTCTCAGCCCCTCCCGACTCCCACTGGGCTGGGTGTCCCTTGGGCAGGGGGTGGCGAAGAGCAGCCAGCATCCAGTAAGTGCTCACTGTGTGCCAGATCCCTTGTCTGAGGCCACTGGTCCTGCCCTCGTGCAGTACTAAGTCTGCCCACCCACACACAGTAGGTGCTCAAGTAATCCTCAAACTGAGTTAAAACTCAAAGCAAAGGGCAGGGGGCATGGCAGGACCGCACGGATGTCCCTCTCCCCCCACCCCTGGGGCCTGGGGGTTACGGGGGTTCAGAGTAAGGAAAGACTACTATGTGTGGTCCCTCATCTTGTATGAACAGATATGGAGCACCTACTGTACACCCAACTGTGATTTGGGTGGAGGGCCAAAGAAAGAACTACTACTGAGCCTGGGGGATGAAAGCAGCACTCCCATCACTGCCTTACAAGAGGAAAGGCAAGGACTCCCAAAGTTCGCTGAAAGGAGGGGCTCTACAGATGGATGGACGCAACTGCTGGGGCTGGGAGGGAGCCAGGTGTCAGGGAGCTGGGAAGAAGGGTGGGCCACCCTCCTTAAAGGGATGACCGGAATAGTCGGGGTCATCTTGTCCACTCTCCAGGATGGGCAGCTGTCCGGCCCATCAGACCATTAAAGGCAGCAAGTCCCGAGTTCCAGGGACTTGTCCAAGGGAACAAAGCAGCAAGGTGGCCCCAGGAAACCAAAGTCCCCCAGCCGGTCTCCAGCAGGGGAGGACGGAGGGGTAATCTTTAGCTCAAGTTGGCCAAGAAGTCCTCTGGAGAGGGAGTCCAAGGCAGCATCCTTGGGCAAGCCCAGATGGGCCAGTACGGGCTGGAGAGGCCCGTCCTTGGCCTCTGGCTCCCAAGCGTGGAACCCTCCTTGCCTTTAAGAGGGGTGCAGAAGTTACTGAAACCCAGCGCCCTCGGGCTGGCGGGAGGGGCGGAGCCCCGAGTCCGGCCGCGCGGTGGCAGGAGCCGGCTTACCTGCTTCCCGCCACCGGGGTTGGGCGGGGCGGGGCCGGGGGGCGGGGCCGCCACACAACCTGTGGACCGCCAGGGGGCCGCCGGCGCGACCGTCGCGGGGTCCGGCCGGGGGCCTGCGGGGCGCCCGGAAGCCGGGGGCGAACGAGAAAACAAACTTGGAGAGAGGAGTGACCTGGGGGCCGGGGGCGGAGTCGCGCGCGGAGGAGGAGGGAGCGAGCGGCCGCCGGAGCGCCGCTGGCCCAGGAAGCAGAGAGCGCCGCCCACCCATCCGGGGCGAGAGCGGCGCTGCGGGCGCAGGCAGGCTGGGCCGGGGGCTGCCGGGCCCTCGCCCCCTTCCCCCCCGTGACCCCGCAGCCCCCAGCCCGCGCCCAAGATGATGAAGAGGCAGCTGCATCGCATGCGGCAGCTGGCCCAGACGGGCAGCTTGGGACGGTGAGTGTCAACCCGCTCCCTCCCAGCCCCACGCTCACCCTCGGGGACGTGGAGGGGTGGGGGAGGTCGGGGACAGCCAACCTCGAACTGGCCAGAGGTCTGCTCTCATTCCCACGCCTCTGAATGCCACCCCCACCTCTCGGCCAGAGCAGGAGGGGCAAGGCCCTTTGGGGAAGGGGGCACCCCCACCCCTTTGCCTGCCAGGGAGGATCAAGGATGCTGGGTCTTCTCCGCCTCCATGAGCCTCTTGAGCGAACGGTCTTCCCTGGCCTCACTTGTCCCCTCTGTATAATGGGGACAGCTAACCATCTCTGGTTGCCTGGAGGGGGGGAGGGGCAGCGGTCAGGGCCCTAGACTTTGGGGGAGGGGAGGAGACTAGGTCCCGGTGTGGTGTGGTGGGAGGAGGGGCCTGCTTGTCCAGCTTTGTGCCTTTCCCCCACCCTACCCGCAGCCTGGAGGCCTCCAGCTTCTCTATCTTGCTTCTGCTTTTCCCAGCCTCAGGTGGAAATATCCCTGGGCCTCTTTGCTCTCACCTACCCCACCCCCGGGGCCCCAGAACTGATGGAGTGGAGGCCAGAAGTTTGGGGAGCTCCCAGGGCCTATCATCTTTCCTCTTCCCCCTGCATTGGGAGTTTCCCATTCTCTGGGCCCCGAGGAGGGGACCGAGTGTCCAGGCTCGCATAGGCATCTGTGCCATGGGAGACTAGAGCCAGGGATTGACCATCCCCCTTGCTCTGGGCCTCAGTGTCCCCATGTGTCCCTGGGCAGAGGGCCAGGGCCTGCACACCACTCCAGTCCAGAGTCCTGTGTGTATGACAGCCCAGGAGTCTGAGATCTCACACTTCCCGTTCTTGGGGCCAGCCTGGCCTCCTCTCCCTAGGGTCAGCGCAACAGAGGCTGGGGTGGCTTCCCAACCCCGCCGCTTTGGGTTTCATCCGCCCTCTCTCAGGACAAGCCCTGGGTGGAGGAGGAAAAAGCCATGTATCCTATTCCCGCCCCCATGGAATGTGCTCCGACTGGGATGAGGCAGGCAGGCCGGCCACCCAGGGCGGGCCCAACAAGGAGAGGAGGGGCACTGGAAGCGACCAGGGTCCAGGTGCCCTCTTGAGGGGGCAGGGGGAGGCAGGGGGTTTCCTAACCTGGGTTGCCTCAGCAGAAGCTCCTCCCTCCCTCACAGCACCCCGGAGACCGCCGAGTTCCTGGGGGAAGACCTGCAGCAGGTACAAGCCTGGGCCGGCAGCGGGTGGCAAGGCAGGCCCGTGCAAGCTGTCAGCGGAGGACCCGGCCAGGACGCCATCTGGGGGGGGCCAGGCTGAGTCATTCCCCAAGCTGTTGGCCATGGGGTCTCCAGGAGGGAAGGGAAAGGTTGTTCCTGCTCTGGGAATGAACAGGGCAGGGGGTGGGAGTGGGGGGACAGCAACCTCCCACGAGCCACCAACTCTGAGCATCCCCCACCCAGGTGGAACAGCGGCTGGAGCCGGCCAAGCGAGCAGCCCACAATGTCCACAAGCGGCTGCAGGCCTGTCTGCAGGGCCAGAGCGGGGCAGACATGGACAAGCGGGTGGTGAGTGGGGGTCCCAGGAAGTTGGGGCCCGCACAGGACACCTCTACCCAATGGGAGAGTGAGGTCAGGGCTGGGGTCTCCCTGCTAGTTTGAGCCTCTGGCACACCGAGGGGGTGAAGCCTGCGCTGTCCCAAGACCCCTCGGGTACCCCACTCATGAGGCTCTGTTTCTTCCCCATCCCCTTCTCCACCATGGCCCCCGCTGCACCGATCCCCTGAGCCAAGGCCAGGCCTCTGACAGCTCCCTAACTTCTCTGTCCTGTCAGCCCCCAGAGCAGAGCAGAGCAGGCCCTCTGAACTGAGGCAGTGCCTGAGGGCTTCCTGAAGGAAGTGGCCTTTAAGCTGATACTAATACTCACTGGTATTAATCAACAGCGAGACTGTTGCTAAGCTCTGTTAGCGCATTGCCTCATGTCCCGCTGACGACACCCCTAGGAGGAGGCTGCCTTTATTAGTACTTTGTACAGATGAGGAAACGGACACAGAGAGGTAAAGTCTTGAGGTCACACAGCGCGTTAGTGGCAAAACTGAGGCTTGATCCCTGGTCTTTCTGACTCAAGCTGGGGCTCTTCCTAACTCGAGATGGGAGGGTTTTGAGCTTAGCAGTGACTAAGTGCAGAGCCACCGATGCCCTGGGGCAGGGGAAGAGCCCCGCCCCCAGGCTGCTCCCAGGGCCTCCTTTCGCCCTCCGTCCAGCTGTGTGACCTTGGGCCAGCTGCCTGCCCCCTCTGTGTGCGAGAGTACTTGGATGGTTTCCTCAGGCCCAGTTGATTGGTTTCTGGGAGGGGGAAAAGATGGGGTGGGGCTACATGGTCACAGGGAGATGCCACTCTGCCCTGCCTGGCCGTCCTCCCGTCTCCACTCCCACTTAAGACTGTGGCCCTCTTGGCTTCCCTCCTCCCCTGGCCATACCGAGAGTCTCAGCAGGGGCCCTGTCCCCAAGGAGCCCTCTGTGTGCTTAGGTGGGGTGGAGGGAGACCCGGCAAGTGAGCACGTGCTCACAGCCAGGCCCTGGCCTTCCTGCAGAAGAAGCTTCCCCTCATGGCTCTGTCCACCACGATGGCTGAGAGCTTCAAGGAGCTGGACCCTGATTCCAGCATGGGGTGAGCATGGGCCCCAACCCTCACCCAGAGGTGCCAAAGGGGGCGGATCTGGGCTGGGAGGGGGTCCAGGTGAGGAAGGGCATCCCCTGTGGAAGGATGACCAGGCTGAGGGTCAGTTAGCATCTGCGCTAGGGATAGGGGGGTGGTCAGTGTCCAGGTCAGGGAGGGTGGCCAGGCCTGGGAGGGGGGGTGCTTAGCTGAGAGATGAAGGAGAGCTAGAAAGGACAGGGAGTGATGGGGAGGGAGGAGGCCCCACCCAGTGTTTCTGCGTGGGTGTGAGGAGCTGGGCCCAATGGGTGTTGTGTCCACAGGAAGGCCTTAGAGATGAGCTGCGCCATTCAGAACCAGCTGGCCCGCATTCTGGCTGAGTTTGAGATGACTCTGGAGAGGGACGTCCTGCAGCCCCTCAGCAAGCTGAGTGAGGTGACCTTCCCCACTCCCCCCAGCCCCGCCCCCAGCCCCACCCCCTCCCCAGCCTCCTCTGCCCGCTGACCTCCACCCTCCCGGTGCCTGTACCCAGGAGGAGCTGCCAATCATCCTTAAGCGCAAGAAGAGCCTGCAGAAGCTGGTGTCGGACTGGAACACCCTGAAGAGCAGGTGGGAGCCAGAGCCCCCGGGGGAGGCTCCGCACCTTGGTCAGCCCCCATAGGAGGCCACAGAACCCACACTCGGAGGCCGTGGCAGGGCCCGCTGGCGACAGTGTGTGCCCTCGTGTACACATCTAGTCTCTGTGAACATGTGTGTGCACGTGCTCATGCTAGCTGAGGGTGACCCCCAGAGCCTAGGAGAGCCAGAAATGATCCTCCAAGATCCCAGGACTGCAGGAGGGCCCCGCCCACCACCCTGGGGGCTGGCTGGCTGCGATCACCAAGCCCGCCACCAGGGGGCGGCCTCGAGCACTCATGGTCCCCCAGACTGAAGGAGCTCAGGGCAAGTGGGGCTCTGGGATATTCATCCGTAAATCCCAGAATCCTGGGCGGTCAGGCGTACGGAAGGGACCCTTGGCTCTGGACAGGCAGTGGGGGGTACACTGACCACCCCACCTCGGGATCGTTTTTGCCAGGCTCACCCAGGCAGCTAAGAACTCAGGTGGCGGTCAGGGCCTGGGCGGCGGCACTGGCAGTTACGGTCATACGGCCACGGCCACCAAGATGGAGACGCTGAAGGAGGAGGAGGAGGAGCTGAAGAAGAGGGTGGAGTCCAGCAAGGTGAGCGGCCCTTGTGGTTCCCAGGATGGGGGTGAGGGGCAGCAAGGGTGGGTCCTGTCCCCATTTCAGGGAGGGGAAGCTCCGGGAGGTGATCTGCCTCACCCAGGGCCGCACAGCTGGCAAGCAGCGGAGGCGGGATTTGATCCCAGGGCGTGAGCCTCCGAGCTCTTGGCCTCCTGTCTATGCCGCATTCTCTGTTCCTGGGAGGCAGGGACCTGGTGTGCTGGCCGCCGTCCCCGCAGGCTTGCTGAGTGAGCCGAGGAGTGAATGGTGAAGGACATAAGCACCGCGCTAAGGGTGTGGGACCGAGATGAGGGCTAGAAGCTGTAAACATCCCTTGAGAGTTCCAGGGGGTTCCTGTGGGCCGTCCCCAAGTGCAGACCGTACCAGAGAGAGGAGACGTGACCAGGGCCCTCCACAGAGAGCTTGGACAAGTCATTCACCCCTCTGGGTCTCAGTTTCCCCTCTGGGCCCCAGCCTCACCGGTGCGAGCCCCCTCCTTTCTGTCTCCAAGGACGAGTACTTGGCCGACCTCTACCACTTTGCCACCAAGGAGGACACGTATGCCAACTACTTCATCCACGTGAGTCTCAAGACGGGGCTCCAGCCACTGGAACTCAGGGGTGGACCCCAGGGGCCACTGGGACACCCTTCCAGATGTGGGAGGGAGGGGTGTGTTCTTAGGGACTCCAGGGAGGCGTAACTTCCCTCACTACCTCTGGGGGTGCCCCGCTGTCTCCGCAGCTCATGGAGATTCAAGCTGATTACCATCGCAAGTCTTTGAGCTCGCTGGACACAGCTCTGGCTGAGCTGAGGGAGAACCACAGCCAAGCAGGTACAGACAGACGCAGGGCTCGGCCCCACACCCCCGACCCCAGCCCTACTCCAGGCCTGCTAAGAAGCTGGCAGATTAGCTCCGATGAGATTTGTGATAGAGAGGTCGTCTGCTATGTAGAGGATGGAGTGAAGGGGCAGGACTGGAGTCAGGAGACCTTTAGGAGGCAGAAGGGAGGGGACAGTGGCCTGGACTGGGGTGGCAACGGTGGAGTTGGGTGGGTTTGAGAGAGATGTTGGATGATTTCAGGATCTGTGGTGTGGGTGATTGGGTGGGAGGTGGTACCTTTGGCCAAAGCAGTAGGCTTTGAAGATGTCTAGGGGTACCCTGGCAGCCAGGGAGGGGAGGACCCTGGGCCACTGATCTGTCTCATCCCTGCAGACCCCTCCCCCTTGACGATGGCCACCCCCCTCGGGGTGTATGGGGTGCCCCTGGAAACCCATCTGCAAAATCTGGGCCGGGACATCGCCCTGCCCATCGAGGCCTGCGTCATGATGCTGCTTTCTGACGGCATGAAGGAAGAGGTGGGACCCACGGGGGCAGGTCAGGCCGGAGCCCTGGGGCCCTCCCTCTGTCCACAGCCCCCACAGGCTGCCCTGTGCTGGTGCTGTGACCCCACCATTAGAGCCCAGGTCCCCATGAGGCCACGGCCTCCTGCTGGCAAGCTGACACCACCACCCACTTGGGGATGCCCATGAGGCAGCCGCTGTGCCCTAAGGCCTTTACGTTTCTTGCTCTGTTTAGTAATCCCAGAAGCCCCTGAAGGAAGCCTTCACTGGCTCCCTTCTACAAGGGGGAGACGGAGGCCACGAGGAACATGTGCCCCGCGGCACACGGGAGGGTGTCAGTAAGGCCTGGGTCCCACCGTGCGGCCCCTGCTTCAGGCGGCCCGTGTCCATCCACTGCATCAGGCGGTCCCTGTGTGTCAGCTCCGTTCCTGAGCCCAGACCCTTAGGGGGTAGAACCTGCTCGAAGGCCGACTTAGGCTTCTTTTTTTTTTTTAAAGATTTTATTTATTTATTTGAGAGAGAGAGAGAGAGAGCATGAGAGGAGAGAGGTGAGCGGGGGAAGCAGACTCCCTGCCGAGCAGGAAGCCCGATGTGGGACTCGATCCCAGCACTCCACGATCATGACCTGAGCCAAAGGCAGTTGCTTAACCAACTGAGCCACCCAGGCGCCCCTCAGCTTAGGCTTCTTGACAGCGCTGCCTGGCCTCCTCTCTCCCTCCCACTCCTAACCAGACCCCTGTCTCCCCACCACTTTGCCAGCTTCTCCCAGATCTCCCACTTTGGGCCAAATCCTAGACCTTGAGAGCAAGGGCAGTCATGCACACCGTGGGCCCCATGCCTCCCATCAGACTGGGGGGGACACGTGCCCCATGAGGGCTGGGAGCCCACCCCAAGTGAGCCAGGGCATTCCCCCCCTGCCCACCCCTCCGTGACCCCCTGCCCATTTCCTCTCGTACCCCAGGGCCTCTTCCGTCTGGCCGCGGGAGCCTCGGTGCTGAAGCGTCTCAAGCAGACCATGGCCTCGGACCCCTGCCGCCTGCAGGAGTTCTGCTCTGACCCCCATGCTGTGGCAGGTGCCTGCTCCCAGGAGCCCCGGGAAGAGGGCCTTCCCCCCAGATCCCTTCCCCGCAGCTGCCTGGAGCACTCCCGTGGTAGTTTGGCTGAAGGCCTGGTGATGGACACCTCAGGACACACAGGGGTCCGTGGACGGGGAGGGGAGGGCTCGGTGATGACCCCCCTTGCATGCGTGGACATCTGGCTGGGAACAAGTCTGCCAGACTTCATCATTTTCTCCAAAACGCCCAGGGCCCAAAGAAATGATCAGACCTGGTCACGTCAGTGTGAACAGGGCCTGGTTCCTAACAGAGGCTGAGCGCCGAGCACCGGGGTGGAGGTGGGGGCCTCGGGAACCATGTCTGAGACCCTTGCCACCACTTCAGGTGCCCTCAAGTCCTATCTGCGGGAGCTGCCGGAGCCCCTGATGACCTTTGACCTCTATGATGATTGGATGAGGGCAGCCAGGTGAGGTGGAGGGGTGCGGTTGCTGGAGACGGTGGGCCTGCGGAGGTGGGTTCCTGGACTGGCTCACCAGGTCTCTCCCCATCCTCAGCCTGAAGGAGCCAGGGGCCCGGCTGGAGGCCCTCCAACAGGTGTGCGGCCGCCTGCCCCGGGAGAGCTTCAACAATCTCAGGTGAGCCCAAGCCCGGCCCCTCGTCCTAGGCAAGATCTCGGAAACCACAACCGAAACGGGCTAGTCATGTTTTTCCTACTAGACACTGAGCTAAATGCACTCCTAGAACCTTTGAAGCCATGCCACCTGGCTTGAAGTTCCCACCTCTGCTGCTGTGTGCCCTTGGGCAGGTGGTCTGACCTCTCTGTGCCTCCATGCCCTCATCAGGAAAACACAGAGCACACCAGTTCCTACCTCACAAGGCGGGAGGAAGATTCTCAGCTTAGCTCCACGCCCCACACATGTGTGGCACTCAGCAGGTCAACTCATTTAGCTATTAAAAAATTTTAGGGACACCTGGGTGGCTCAGTCGGTTAAGCGTCAGCCTTCAGCTCAGGTCGTGATTCCAGGGTCCTGGGATTGAGTCGCACATTGGGCTCCTTGCTTGGCAGGGAGCCTGCTTCTCCCTCTCCCTCTGCCGGCTGCTTCCCCTGCTTGTGCTCGCTCTCCCTCTCTGACAAACAAATAAAATCGCTAAAAAAAAATTTAGGGGCGCCTGGGTGGCTCAGTCATTAAGAGTCTGCCTTCAGCTCAGGTCATGATCCCAGGGTCCTGGGATCGAGCCCTGCATCGGGCTCCCTGCTCAACGGGAAGCCTGCTTCTCCCTCTCCCACTCCCCCTGCTTGTGTTCCCTCTCTCGCTGTGTCTCTCTCTGTCAAATAATAAACAAAATCTTTAAAAAAAAATTTAAAGCATCCTTTAAAGCACCCCCCAAACGGGGAACGTTTGCCACTCTTTGGAAACCCCAGGCTGAGAAAGTCTCGGGCCTCAGGGGCATCACTGGGTGTTCGTGGCCCTGTCCGTGACGGAGCCTACCTTCTGCCTCCCCAGGTACCTGCTGAAGTTCCTGGCACGGCTGGCCGAGGAGCAGGAGGTGAATAAGATGACCCCCAGCAACATCGCCATCGTCCTGGGGCCCAATCTGCTGTGGCCCCCAGAGAAAGAAGGGTGAGGGGAAGAGGGCAGTCCCCCCACCAACCACAGCCGTCTGCTACTTACTTTCCCCCTGGGCCTCAGCTTCCCCATCCTTGCAGTGGGTTGAGTTCCCCATCTCAAGGCTTGCCGTGAGCAGCGGCCCAAAGGGAACGTGGACCCCACAGGGTTTTGGAGCGAGGCGTCCCGGGTGAGAGTGATAATGGGGAGCTTGGAGTGCTGGGAGCCTGGAGATCTGGTTCTAGCCCCACCCCCTCGCCCTTCCAGAAATGCCTTCGGACATCACTCTCTGGATCTCCATTTCTTCATCTGTAAATTGGAGAGAAATTATACCGACTCTGAAGGGGTTTTGCTTTGGGAATTAGACAATGAATGGAGAAATGGTTTCCCAGCTGTAAAGTGCTATGGGAGGGGTCACAGATGGCAGAAAGATTTCATTCATTTGCTGAGGATGGTTACTCGGTAGAGGCTTCCTAGATCCCAGAACTGCGAGGGAAGGGGAACCATCCTGCCTAGTGAAGCCTGTCACAGGAGAAGGAGGGGGAACGTTGGGCCTGTGAGCGACACACTGGCCACCCACTGGTGGTCTGTGAGCTTCTTTTTTTCTGAAGATTTTATTTATTTATGTGAGAGAGAGAATGTGTGTGAGAGACAGAGAGAGCATGAGCGGTGACGAGGGAGAAGCAGACTCCCCGCTGAGCAGGGAGCATGACCTGAGTTGAAGGCAGATGCTTCATCCCCTGAGCCACCCAGGCGTCCGTCTGTGAGCTTGCTGAGAGCAGGCACTTGATCTTAGTGGGCCAGAAAGAGAATTGGGCTCGCGAAGACTTCACGAAATGGACCGCTCGCTTTTGTTGTTCCCTTTTGCTCCAGGGACCAGGCCCAGCTAGATGCGGCCTCCGTGTCCTCCATCCAGGTGGTGGGCGTGGTGGAGGCTCTGATACAGAAGGCGGACACCCTCTTCCCTGGAGGTAAAGCTCCTGCCTTTGTTTGGTTTGGTTTGGTTTGGTTTTAAGATTTTATTTATTTGAGAGAGAGAGAGAGAGAGAGAGGGAGAGAAAGCAGATCAGGGGCAGAGGGGCAGAGGGAGAGGGGGAAGTAGACCTTCCCTGTTTAGCAGGGAGCTGGATGCGGGGCTCCAGTCCCAGGACCCTGGGATCATGGCCTCAGCCGAAGGCAGACACTTCGCCCACGGAGCCACCCAGGCGCCCTAAAGTATCTGCCTTTGTGAAGGTGTCCCTCTGCGCCCTCCTCTGCCCAGCTTGGTGCCCTCCAGACTCAGTCCTTGGCAGCTCCATGAACTCAGCTAGGAGACGGGGAGCAAATTGCTTCTCTGTGAGCCTCAGTGTCTCATCTGTAAAATGGGCATGATCCTGCCTACCTTGCGGGATTATTGTGAGGCTCGTGTGGGAGCGGGAAGGTGAAACATGGTCCATGGAGTGTCAGGGGAAAGGGAAGGCGGTCCTGACACTGGCTGAGGTCCTGGAATTTAAGCCATGCTTCCTTCTGTCCGCAGACATCAACTTCAACGTGTCAGGTCTGTTCTCAGCTCCTGACTCCCAGGACAAGGTCAGCCACAGGCCAGAGGCTGAGGAGCTTCCAACGATTGCTGTGGCCGCCCCAGGCCCTGCTCCGCCCCCGGCCCCTGCCCCTGCCCCAGCTCCGGCCCCCGCCCCTGCCCCAGCCTCAGCAGCTACCAAGGAAAGGTAAGGACTGACAGATATGAATGACCCCCGTCTTTGCCCGAAGACATCAGCCTGAGGCATCATCTCAGGGCTTCCGACAATACTTTAGGAAATGCAATTATTGTATTTTCATCCCAAATATCAGGTTTCCCCATTTGGAGGGGGTGGGATGGAGACTTGGAAGCGATATTCCTCCCTGCCTCTGATGTGTTCCCTCGTTCGTCATATGGCTTTTTACTGAGCACCTACTGTGTGCCTGGCACTGTTTGGGGTCCTGGGGATTTAGGGAACGAGGGTGCTAGTTAGCTGGAACTTGTAAATACCTTCCAGTCTTCTCTTTGAGCCTTTCGATCTGGAAGGGCTGTGTGGTCCCCTGGAAGTACCCTGGCGCTGTGCCAAGCAGGCATGGCTTGTTATTGCACAGCGGGGGCCCAAACTGAGATTTTCCCTAGATGAGCAAGGCAGACAAAGGTGGCCCTTAGCGCTTGCTTTCCCAGGGCAGGGGAGAGAGAGTCACCAAGCCCACCGACAGATGGATGCTGTCATGCCGGACAGTGACTTGTGCCCTCGTAGGAGAGGGGAGCAGGTTGGGGAGCTGGACTGGGCGGTTGCTTTAATGCAGGATCCCTAAGAGGAGCCAGTGAGCAGAGAGCAGGAGGGAGCCAGGAATGAGCCGTGGCCTCCCCTTCCGCTTCTCAGCCACTCTCTGGCTTCTAGTGGCTAGAACATCCAGTGATGTTCAGATGGGGCTTAAAAGCCCATACAGGCCCTGCGCTCTGCCCACCTTCCTGGCCCACGGGACTCCAAGGACCCTGTCACAGTGTCACACAGAAACCAGGGCTTCCCTAGACGCAAATCCTGGCCAAAGCCAGAAGCATCCTCTGGGGGAGAGGGGGTCAGCCTGGGGACAGATCCCAGGCCCAGCCACAAGGTGGTGGGGAACAAGTCCTGGGAGAACCCAAACTCAGCCTATTGGCTGAGAGTCTCCCCAAGATTCCAGGAGACCTCCTGGGAGGTGGCCAGGCCTGACCCTGACCCTGTTCTTCCTTCCTAGGGCAGAGTCTGAGGTGCCCCCCAGACCAGCCTCCCCCAAGGTCAGTAGGAGTCCCTCAGAGGCGGCCACTCCAACGGAGGACATGGCTCGAAAGAGTAAGTTGGCTTGGGGAGGGAGAGGGGAAAGGAGGTGGGCAGGGAGAGGGGCTATGTTTTCAGACAGCTGGTGAGGCCAGGAGTCCAGATGGCCAAGAGCTCAGGTTTGCTGGCTGGCACTCTGGGTTCAGATTCCAGCTCTGTGACCCTGGGCAGGTGACTTCACCGGGTCTGCCCTTCCTCCCCTGCGTCATGGAACAAGACCCACATCTGCCTTGTAGGGCTGTTTGTTAAACGCTGCTGCCTGACTCTACCCGGCACACAGCTCATGCTCCGTGAAGCTTAGCCATCTCGGGGTGGGTGGCTGAGGGGTCCAGTCCGTCAAGAAGTCCAGAGAGCGGAGCAAAGACGAGGGAACGTGGGGTGGAGGCTTCCAAGGGCAACGAAGGGAGGGGAGGCAGTGGTAGTGAGAAGAATTTTGGAATTCCTCTGCATCCCTGTGGTGCCCACACCTGTTGACTTGGCGTAACGCCAAGGCCCAGGGTTCCGATGGGGAGTCACTGCCAGGGACCAGGACACTTGGGAGGGCCCAACCAGCCCATGAGGCCCTGGAGTTTTCTACCTGGGGGTACAGTGTAGAGCCAGGAGCAGCCGTCAGGGCCTCTGGACCAGCAGGAGTTGACAAGTCACAGAGGGACTGTCCTGCAGGATGGGGCATCTAGGGATACATGTGCACTGGGGCACCGCACTTCAGGGGCCCGAAGGTTCTCGTGCCAGCCCTGGGAAGTCCAGGCTTGCCTCCCATCTCACTGATGAGGAAACTGAGGATCCAGGGGGCATGATTTGCCCCAAACCCACAGTGAGAGTGAGTGGAGGTGAGGCTAGGACCAGAGTCCAGGCCTCCTGCCCTCTCAGCCATCTCATGAGGTTGGAACTGTGCAGTGGGATCTCTGAAAACTGGGCTGGGGGGCTTCTGGTGGGCTCCCAAGAGGCGAGCAAGACCCCAGAGTCAGGGGGGATAGCCAGCACTTCTTTGTTCAACAAATACGTATGGATATCCACTCTGTGCCCCCAACACTGGGCTAGGTGACCCCACACAGGACGGCCTCTTTCCGTTTACCTGCTCCTCAGGGAGTCAAGCAAAATAAAAGCGGACATGCTCCCTTTGGAGGGCAGCGAGTCCTATGAAGAATGTACAACAGGAAACTATGACAGTACCTAGAGTGGGACGGGGGAAAGGGAACTCTAGAGAGGGTGAGACCTGTGGAGGGAGGGCTAAGTGAGGAGGAGCCAACCGTGGAATAGAGTTCCTGGCAGAAGGAATGGCAGATACAAAGGTCCTGAGGTGGATGCCTAACCATCTCCCCACCCCATCCTTCCTCCACAGCCAAGCGCCAAGCGCCGGCCCGGCCCACCATGCCGCCCCCCCAGGTCTCCAGCACACGCTCCTCCCCTCCAGCCCCACTCGCGCCCCCTGGCTCTAGCAGTCCTGTGACCCCCCAGGCTCTGCCCCGCCGTCTGGTGGGGGGCAACCTCCGGGCCCCCACAGTGCCACCCCCATTGCCCCCCAATCCTCCTCAGCCCGCCCGGCGCCAGAGCCGGCGTTCACCAGCCTCCCCGAGCCCGGCCTCCCCTGGGCCAGCCTCCCCCAGCCCTGGTGCAAATGTGCAGGTGGACCTGGGGGCGGACCCAGAGGACGGAGTGGCCCCTGAGGCTGTAGTCAGGGCCTCTACTCCCCCCACTATCCCCCCTCAACCCCGGCCCAGGAGCCTCGCCTCGGAGACTGACTGAGCCTGCCGCTCCTCAGCAACAGCCCCTCAGCATTTCCTCCCTCCTACCTGTCCCCCCCAGGACACGGCCCTCACCCTTTCCCGGGCTGGGGGCCTTCAGCCTTTGCATACAAGTGCCTCGGTGCCCGCTGGGTCGGCCCCCATGGCAAGGAGGACTCAGGACAGTCCTCCGCTTCCAGACCCTTTCCTCTGCAGCTGCCCTGGACTTGGGGGGGGCCCTCACCCGACTCCCAGCTCTCTGGCAGGGTCCCCAGGGAGCCGCCAGAAGGAAGGAGGGGCTTGCCTGCTCCTACAGGACTGTTATTTTTCTCTTGCCAACGTATTGTTTTTAAGGCTGGCAAATAAATTATTTTGGACAAAACTGGAGCAGCTGCCCCCATGATCGTCGGTTTTTTCCTTTCTGCCCTCAAAATAAAGAAGCCACTTGCGTGAAAGGGAAGATATTCCCTCTTCTTTGCTCCCTTCCATCTTTCCTGTCTGAAATAAAAAGGGCCAGCGTTTTCAGCGCTTACTCTGTGCTCTCCCCCGTGCTTTTCCGTGCGTGGTTTTTCCATAGAACCCTCTCCCACGGAAGTAAATCCCATCACCTTTGACTGGTTGAGTAGAGACTGAGGCTCAGAAAGCGACCTGCCAGGCACACAGCAAGTGAGGCACGGACGTGGAATCAGGACCCAGGTCTCCCTGATTCCAGAGCCTGGGTCCGTCACTCACAGCCCGAGCAATCCACTTCTTGGTGCTCTGGGAAACTGGACAGCAATCTCCACCCCAGAAGTGTCTTGAGGATTACATGAGACGTTCCCGTAAAGGCCCGAGCACCAACTTTGCACACACAAGTGCCCTGTAAACGTTGGCCGCTGTGGATGTCAGTGCCCCCAACTTCCGCTGTTCCCAGAGTGGGGACAGGTAAGGCTTCCTCAAGGAGCAGAGCTGGATCTGTCTGCAGACCACGGTGGCTGCTCGGTGCGGGAACCTGGGCCAGACCCCCAGCTCAGCCCTATGCCCAAGGAGGTCCTGGGAACAGACATGCAGGAGAGCTGACAGTCAGAATCAAGTATAATGGCACTGGGAGCCCACGTCAAGCCAGTTAGGGGCCGACCGGCTAACCCAGACTATGTGTGGAGGGCACAGGAAGGCTTCATGGAAGAGGTGTTTCAAAGAGTCTTTTAGGGGCGCCTGGGGGCCTCAGCCGTTAAGTGTCTGCCTTCAGCTCAGGTCGTGATCTCAGGGTTCTGGGATGGAGTCCCGCATCATCAGGCTCCCTGCTCGGCGGGAAGCCTGCTTCTCCCTCTCCTACTCTCCTTCCTTGGGTTCCCTCTCTTGCTCTCTCTCTGTCAAATAAGTAAAATCTTTAAGGAAAAGAAAAAAAAAAGTCTTTTAGGAGTTGTCCAGGTGAAAAAGGGAAGAAGGAAGAACATTCCAAGCTAAGGAAAGCACGTGAGACAGAAGCAAAAGGCCAGGGCATAGGGGAACAGGAATTATTTGAGCCTCAGAGAGGGGGGACAGGGTGGCTTTTCGCAGGTCTTTGGAGCTCTGGTTGCTCCTGGAGGCCAGGTTTTCAGCGCCTTCTCAGAGGTTGGCTGGCAACTTGGAATTGTGACACAAGCCTCCCCAGATGGGGACCAAGGCAGCCAAGTCACCCCAATCGCTGTCTTGGGCAACTGGGTCTTCTGTCCCCCTCCATCCCCTCCCATCCCCAGGGTGCTGAGTGACAGGCTGCCTCTAGCAGCTTGGTGACCCCGTGCCTCTCCACCCTGGCCGGGGGTGTTTAAAAAAAAGCCCAAAATATCTCGGCCCCACCCAAAACAAATCAGAATCTCTGGGGTGCAGCTACGCTTTGGTATTTTTTTAAAAATATTTTGTTTATTTATTTGTCAGAGAGAGAGAGAGAGAGAACACACAAGCAGGGGGAACAGCAGGCAAAGGGAGAAGCAGGCTCCCTGCTCAGCAGGGACCCCGATGCAGGACTCAATTCCAGAACCCTGGAATCATGACCTGAGCTGAAGGCCGACACTTAACCAATTGAACCACCGAGGCGTCCCCACGCTTTGGTATTTTTAAAACGCATTTGTCAAAGTCATCCAGCCGTGCATTTAAGATCTGCGCATCCTACTTGTATGTAAATTATCTCTGAAAATACAAGTTCCCCAGGGGGACTCTACCAGCCAGCGCGGAGAACGACTGGTCTAGGCCAGGGACCCTGGCGTTTGAGAAGACACTTCGTGCCTCTTTCCTATCATCATACCAAAACGCTTCTCTGGACTTTGCTCAGAACTGAAGCGTCCAGGGTTCAGAGGGCAATGAGATTTGACCCAAAGGCAACAGCTCCCTTAGCATCTCTGCTTCCCCCCAGCAACCAGCTCTCCGAAGCTTCTGATTGGCTGGGGGACGCAAGGGCGGCTAATCGCTCCAGATTTTCTATTCGTAACTCTTTATTGGCCAAGAGGAACGGCAGTCCGTCCTGTAATTGGCCAGTCGGGGTCGAAACTCGGCGGCGACTGGCCTAGCCGACTTTGGGGACGAGGCGAGGGCTAGGTCTTCATTGGTCCCCTCCCCTCGGCGGCGGCCGAGATTTACCCTTTATTCCAGGTTCCGTTAGGTCGAGGCCGCGCTCCTCTCCGAGGTGCTTGCCCCCATTGGCCCGCGGGCCAGGCCGTGACTCCGCCCCCCCGGCCCTTCCGGCGTGCCGATTGGCCGCCGCGGGGCACGGGGCGGGCTGCGGGCCGGCGCGCCGTGCCCGCGGAGGGCGAGCGGCGCGGTGCGGGAGTGCGGGCGGCCAGCCGGCTGCATGGCGCGCTGCGAGCGGCTGCGCGGCGCGGCCCTGCGCGACGTGCTGGGCCGGACGCAGGGGGTCCTGTTCGACTGCGACGGGGTGCTGTGGAACGGCGAGCGCGCCGTGCCGGGCGCCCCGGAGCTGCTGGAGCGGCTGGCGCGGGCCGGCAAGGCGGCGCTGTTCGTGAGCAACAACAGCCGGCGCGCGCGGCCCGAGCTGGCCCTCCGCTTCGCGCGCCTCGGCTTCGGGGGGCTGCGCGCGGAGCAGGTGTTCAGCTCCGCGCTGTGCGCCGCGCGCTTGCTGCGCCAGCGCCTGCTCGGGCCGCCGGGCGCGCCAGGCACCGTGTTCGTGCTGGGCGGCGAGGGGCTCCGCGCCGAGCTGCGCGCCGCGGGGCTGCGCCTGGCGGGGGACCCCCGCGAGGACCCGGGCGCCGCCCCGCGCGTGCGCGCCGTGCTCGTGGGCTACGACGAACACTTCACCTTCGCCAAGCTGAGCGAGGCGTGTGCGCACCTGCGTGACCCCGACTGCCTCCTCGTGGCCACCGACCGCGACCCGTGGCACCCGCTCAGCGATGGCAGCCGAACCCCCGGTGAGCGCGGGGCTGGCAGGGAAACCGAGGTGGGGTGGCGACCTGCGCTTTCCCTTCCACGCCTAGGGGAGAGGGGCGAGGAGGGGGTGTCTACAGGTGACAGGTGGGGACCTGGAGAGACGCGAAGGCAGGTCCCACCCTGCAAGAGCCCGGGCGAGCTTTGTCATGGCCACGTCTGTTAATTCTTGAAACTGCCACCACTGGAGGGGCAGCAGAAGGGCCCTATACGGCAGCTGAGAAAACTGAGGCCTGTTGTGGTTCAGGGGGTTGCAGGCAGATACCCAGCCCTTGCTTTCCTGAACCCGTCTCAGGGACCCCTGTCATTTTGTCCCCCTCACTAATCAGGGGTTGAGGCCGGAGGATTGGAAACAGCCTGAAAGGAGGGTGTCCCCCGCCCCGTTGAGCTGTTGGAACACCACTGGCAGCCGCTGATTGTAGGTGGGTGTGTGATGAGCATGGGGAGGTGGATGGAGTTTGACCTGAGTTCCAGTTCCAGCTCCAGGGCTCAGTAATCTGAAGTTACATAACCTCAGAGCATCGCTGTCCTGGGTGTAAAATGGGAAGGCTCACCATGCCAGTTTCCTCCCAGGGGAGAGTGATCAGGGTTACTGCCAGGCACATAGTAGGTGTGGGTTGTACCCAGACCCCTCTTCTATTATTACAGTTTCGTGAAGTACCTTGCGGTTTGTTCTTAGTTCCAAATTACTCCGGAAGTGTCCCATTTCTGGGTTAAAGAAACTGAGGCCAAGAGAGGGGACTTGAGCTGCCCAAAAACAGGAGGACCTGAACTTGGCTCTTGTGGCCACCCCACCCCCATCCAAGGCACCCTTTACTGCTGTCATCTGGGTATTCAGACCTTCAGAGGATGCAAGAGCAGGTGGAGGCTCCCACATTTTGGAGGGTTTGAGTTAGTCAAGAACGGATGGTAGCAGCAGCTAACTGCCCGGGGTAAGTGTGTGTGGACAAGTCAGTGCCCCAGCCTGTAGGCTGAGGGTGGGGACAATCTCCATCACGCCCTCCTTGCTGGCCCCCGATTTAGACTGTCACTGATATCAAATCCTGGGGGAGCGGGTCTGGTATTGACAGAGGAATAGACATGGTATTGTGATGGGGTGGCAAGGAGGGCCTAGAGTCAGGCGGATATGAGAAGGGTTCCTGGAGGAGGCATCCTGCAGGGCAGGGCAGTAGGGGATGAAATGTGGAGCCGGGCATGGGCCATGGCAGAACCAATTCCAGGCCGAGAATCTATAATTCTAGGCTAGTTCTGTCCTTGATTTGTTGCAGACATACTTGCTGCATATTCTGGTCTCCCCAAAAATCCAAGCTGAGGGCTCTGGTCAGGGCTTTCTGCTGTCGCAGCTGCTGCCTGTCCTGGGCCATGCTGTGAAAAGCGAGTTTCTCCCTGAAGGCTTCAAAGTTCGGGTTAAGACTGTGGGTTAAGAGGACCCCCACTCAGGAAAGGTGGTTGGAGGAGCGGGGGACTGGCCAGGCCCTGCCCATATGCCTCCGCCCCTTTCATCTCGGTCCCCACCTGCTGTGTCGCACAGGCCCTGTTGATCTTTCCCACGACCTAGAGGGGGTGGTAGAAGCTTAGCTATAACGCGGATGTCCTGTTTGTACAAAGCTGAGTGATGTGGCTTTGAAACAGTGGTATAAAAATATTAATAAAGGCCCCGATATGCATAAAATCTGAAAGAATGCAAGTCTCTCACCCCAATGCCTCCATCCCCTTCCCCTGTGGGTCTCCTAAATTGTATGTTTACCCTCTTGCCACATGGCAGCCACTTGAACTGGCAAATAGAAGTGCCTGGTATCTTAGAAAGATGTCACCACCAAAACTTGTCGGCCTTGGATTACAGGATGTTGTTGTTGTTGTTGTCTAAAGATTATATTTTAGGGGCGCCTGGGTGGCTCAGTGGGTTAAGTCTCTGCCTTCTGCTTGGGTCATGATCTCAGGGTCCTGGCATCGAGTCCTGCATTAGGCTCTCTGCTCAGCAGGGAGCCTGCTTCCCCCGCCCCCTCTGTCTGCCTCTCTGCCTACTTGTGATTTCTCTCTCTCTCTGTCAAATAAATAAAGAAAATCTTAAAAAAAAAAAAAAAGAAGATTTTATTTTAGAGAGAGCATAAGAGCAGGGAATGGGCAGAGGGGGCGGGGCAGAAGCAGGGGGAAAGGGAGACCAGACTCTCGATTGAGCACAGAGCTGGACATGGGGCTTGATCTCACAACCCTGAGATCATGACCTGAGCTGAAACCAAGAGTCAGACGCTTAAGTGAGCCTCGCAGGCGCCCCACATTACAGCATGTTCAGTGAAGTAGCATAACGGTGGTCTGAGGACAGAGCTATGTTCTTAGATGCTCCTGCTAGGATGCTCACTCCCCGAGGGTTGACACGGTGTCCCTCACACTGCTCTATGCCCAGTGCCTAGCAAAGTGCCTGGCGTGTAGTTGGACCTCAGTAAATATTAGCCGAGCGGATAAAGTGGGACATGGGGGGCGCCCAGGGTGATCAGCTCCATGGTGGTGGGAGAGGACGTTGCTGACGCAACTGAGACCATTCTGGAGGTGAGAAAAACACTTTGGGGTGACTCACTTGAGCCCTACCCATCCTGGAAGGAATTTCTAACCAACAGGGCAAATGGCTTTTCTTCCCTACCCACTTATCGAGAAAACAAACAAGCAAGCTCTAGGTCAGATGTCAGGCAGAACCTCCCAGCAGAGTTGCCCTGGGTCAGCTCGTGACCTAAGTCAGATCGTGACCTGATCTCATGACACTGGGGAATTTCCCCCTCCTCGTGTGGAGGCTGGGCATGCCGAGGCTTCTTGCTATTTGTGCCCGCTCTTCTGTAACTTTGACTTAATGCCACGGAATGTCCTTCCCTGTGAAGGGAGACAAGACCCAGAGCATTCGGGGGTCTGCCCCGTGTTGTACTGATGAACGTTTGATAACTGGGGTAGGGGGGAGAGGGACTTGATCTATACCATTTCCCAATCTCTGTGGTGATAGCCAGGTTCAAGTCGGCAACATTAAGTCACTGAATGTGGAGTTGGGAAGATCTGTGCACAGCATTATATGTATTTCCATCATTATAGATGTAAAGAAACTCCAGAGCATAGATAATGGCAAAATACTTAGGAAGTAATGAGCTTTGAGACTTTATTATCTTTATTTTAAACATAATTAGACCATCAGTTTATATAAGTTGACTTTTCATAGTGGCTTTCACAACAAGCTCATGAAATCCCTGAAAATGAAACATTCGGCACTCCCAAGCCAGGACAAGCTGGCCCAGTACATGACTGGGTCGGACGCACCTGAGCACGTACCCTGTCTCTCCCATTATGAGGCTGCGCGACCCTGGATAAGTTACTTAATGGCACTGAGCGGTCAGCTTTCCTATCTGTAAAGTGGGCTTCTGGGAGCAGCCAGCACAGCCCCTGGTGCGTTAGAATGTGCTCAGTAAATTGTGATCATCATCATCATTTGTTCAGGGACATTAATGTGAAGGCTGAAACTTGCGGCACAAGGACGGGCCTGTGGGACGGACACAGTGGACTTATTGTGCAGGGGGCCGCACGGTCCTGGGCTGAGAGTCAGGACTGTCCTTTTCTAAACAGTCTTCCTATTGTTAAACACTTGGGCGCATTCACAGTTTTGCTTATTATAGCTACTGGGGCCACGGACATCCTCAAGCATGTCGCTTTTTGTCTCCAGCTTGAATTCTCTCCGTGTGATCACTTTCCCAGCCACCAAGGCTGACTGGGGCCGGGGCATGAGCATTCCTGTGCCATGCCACGTTCTAAAAGAGCTGTGCCCATCTCTGCAGCCAGGAGCCCCCATTCTCGCAGCAGCAACCACAGCTCCTGTTTCCCAAGCACTTGCCCCTTCAATGCCCACAGCACCTCTTTGAACGTAGGCCTGACTTGGATCCCCCTGTTCCAAGCAAGGACTGACTAAGCTAAGCCCAGTTACACACCGTATGGCTCATTCAGCCCCTGCAGGGCCATATTAGAGATGGGGAAACTGAGGCACGGAGAAGCACAATGGCTGGCCGAAGAAGGGTGGAGATGATGAGGTCTGAACTCAGGCAATTCGTTGCAGGGTCTGTACCTATACTTAGCGCCATGCTAAGCCTTGGAAGACTTTTGACTCATTTCGGTGCCTCCTCTAACCCCCCATGCCAAGCCGCCTCCCTGGAAGTCCAGCGTCCGAGCCTGGCTGCCCCTCCCCCCCCCCGCCCCGCCCCGCTGCCACTGGGTACTGACCGCGTCTCCATCTCCCTGCAGGCACCGGGAGCCTGGCTGCTGCAGTGGAGACGGCCTCGGGCCGCCAGGCCCTGGTGGTGGGCAAGCCCAGCCCTTACATGTTCGAGTGTATCACCGAGCACTTCAGCGTGGACCCCGCCCGCACGCTTATGGTGGGCGACCGCCTCGAGACCGACATCCTCTTTGGCCACCGCTGTGGCATGACCACGCTGCTCACGCTCACGGGCGTCTCCCGCCTGGAGGAGGCCCAGGCCTACCTGGCGTCCGGCCAGCACGATCTCGTGCCCCATTACTATGTGGAGAGCATCGCGGACTTGATGGAGGGGTTGGAGGACTGAGCCCATGTGACCGGCACTGCAGCCCCATCCCTCCCCAACCCTGATCCTGTAGATGGAGGCAAGAGGCCAAGAGCTGCAGGCTCCCGGGCCCCGTTTTCTGCAGCCTGGTGGGGTTGGGACCCAGGGAAGGTGTTAGGGCCCTCGCATCCCCTCCCCGTGGTGGCTGGGCACTCTGCTGTTCCGGAAGCTGTCTGCCCCATCATCCACCAGTTCGCACCGGCCTGACCCAGCCAGGTGGCCTTATTTCCTCCCCTGTGACCTCCCCTCTTGGAAATCTGGGCCTTGATGTTCACTGAAGATTTCCCCCAACCCTGAGCACTTAACCCCCTACGCCCTCCCAGACTGGGGTGAGGGGGGCGGGGTTTGCCTCTAGAGTTGTACCTGCCCCTCCAGCGGCCTTGGGTTCCTGTCGACCAATCAGAGGCCTAGGTAACCAACCTGCGCCCTGAATGGACCAATCAGAAGGCTAAATGAGAGTGACTCATCGATGGGTCTGTCCTGAAGGGTTTCATTGGGAACCCAAGTGACAATGACCCTTTGATGTTCTGGAGCCCAAGCGGACCAGTCAGAAGGCTAAGTGACAATGCGCCTTTCATGTCCCTGGTCCTGAGTTAGACCAAGCAGAACACCAGGTAATAATGACCCGTTGGTCTCTTAAATCCTGAAGAGAACCATCCAGAAACGGGAGACACCGTGGTCCCTTGACGATCTGGATCTCACTGGACCAGCTATGGGTCCAGATGTCTGTCCGTAAGGGTCCAAGGGCTGAAGACACCCCTCCGCAAAGGCGGTGATCCTGGGGTCCACACAGTGGCTCTGCGGGGGTCTGTAATGGAGCGCCCCGCCCTTCCCTGATGATGGTACCGGTTCAGCGTAGACGCTGGCCATGGCTCCAGAGGGCGGGGCTTTCGTGTCCCTCCCTGTGCCATCTGTGTTTGCTGTGCCACCTGCCCCGAATGCCCACCCCCCTATTTATTTATTTATTTGTTTATTATCGTGTGCCAGTGATGGTGGGAGTGGGGGCTGGGCCTTCCCACCGCTTCCACCCCTGTTGTAACCCGTCCTCCCGTACTTAATAAAGTGCGAGCGGAATGTCTGTGTGGGCTCCCGTGTGTGCGTGTGGGCAGCACTGCGGGAGGAGGACCCCCTGCCCATGCCCGGTCTGCACAGACCTGGCCCAGTGCTCCTTTCCCCTGCGGGAAATGACCCACCGCAGGCCCAGAGCATTTTCTGTTTGTAGTACTTACTGCCCTAACCCCACGGCGCTCTGGGCCTCGCCGGGGCTTTAGATACCCATGTGTTTCAGGCCTTCAGAAGACAGCGAGCTTGTCTTATTCGGCTCATTTTACCACTTGGGGAAGGAGGATTAGAAATGGCGGCGTTAGGGGGCGCCTGGGAGGCTCAGTTAGTTAAGGGGTCCATGATCTAGGCTCCGGTCTTGATCTCAGGGTCGTGAGTTCAAGCCCTGCTACTTAAAAATGATGGATACTCTAGGAATGTGGGGTTAACTTACACAGCGACACACATCTAGAAAGCGTGATCTCCCGAGGCAGGATTTGAACTGGAGTCGGCTGATCCATGAGGGGGCAGCTCCCACTCTGCCTAGACTGACAGGGAATGATTCTGGAAATGTTTCTCACTTTTAAAGAAGTCTCTGGATGGAGGAAGGAAGCATTCTTCTGGGCTTTGGGTGTGGAAGCTGTTGCAGCCATTCTGTGATCATGAGGCCAACCCCACATACTTCTCCCCTCACGCCTCTGCTTCAGGTGGCAGAGCAGGAAGATGGGAAGAGCATGGTGGAGACCAAAACTTTTTTTTATTCTTTTACAAGATTTTATTTTTAAGGAATCTCTACACCTGATATGGAGCTCCAACTCACAACCCCAAGGGCAAGGGTCGCATGGTCTACCCACCGAGCCAGCCAGCTGCCCTTCCCCAACTTTTAATTCAGAAAACTTCAAACGGGTAGAAAAAGTGCAAGAACAGCACAACACCCACATGCCCTTCCCGCGGATTCCCAGTTAATATTTCAGGGAGCTGATGACACCAATCCACAAAAGGAAACAACTCCTTCCCACTCTACTTCCGGGTTTCAATAGTTTTCCTGGTTTTGCCATCCCCCCCCATTGACTCGCCTCGTGGTGACCAGAGGCCTTAGAGGGAATTTCTATTGACTGCATACATTTTCCTATGGAGGTGGCTTTGAGGCTAGGGGCTGAAATGCAGATTCATTGAAATCAGCTTGGTCGAGCACCAGCGTCCCACCCAGCACGCTCTTGATTTCATTTTAGCTACTACGGATAACCATGAGTAGGGGATCATCTATGTGGCTCCTTTTCACATTTCCTTACATGTCCGGTACACCGAGTGGGGAGTCAGAGCCATCTCTAAATTCCATTGGTCACTTTTACCATGAGTAACAGTTCAGCACCGATGCCACGCAGCTCCGCAGCCACCCGGGAATCAGCGGTTTCCCTTCCCTGCCCTGCCTTTCTCTTCCCAAACCACATGTTTCCATGAGCCTGGGCAGTTCTAGCAAATCCCACTCTACTGACACCAACTAAAACGGAAAACTTTCCTCTACCCACAGAACCCTTCTGCCACCAAAGGTGTGGGTTTTCTGCATCAAGCAAGTCTGTAGTTTTAGGCAGACCCCAGCTACGCGTCCTAGAATTCAGTTCAACTCTGGCACTAAGTCAAGTTCATGCAGGCCCCCCAGCTTAAGGGTTCAATCCCACAAGACTCCCTGCCCGTCCCCCCTTCAGATACCACCCCTAAGTCCCCAGGCATCACTAGTGCCTCTGACCAACCAGCTATAAATTGGAGATTCCCAAAGCCCCCTTCTCAGATTCAGTCATTTGCTGTTACAGCTCAGGAAACTCAGGGAAACATTTGTGTTTACTGGTAATAAACCAGTAACAAACAATATGGAAGGATACAGATGAAGAGCTGAATGCTGAGACGCATCCGGCAAGTTCCAGAAGGGTGCCAATTGCAGGAATGTCTGTCCCCAGGGAGTTAGGGTGTGTCACCCTCCCAGCATGGACGTGGTTCACCAGCCCAGAAGCTCCAAACCCTATAGCTTAGGGAGTTTTTTTTATGGAGCCTTCATCACATAGACATGATCAACCATAGCTCAAACTTCAGCCCCTGCTCAGCATCAGAGCCACTGAATTAACAGCTGTGGAGGGGCGCCTGGGTGGCTCAGTCGGTTAAAGCCTCTGCCTTCGGCTCAGGTCATGATCCCAGGGTCCTGGGATTGAGCCCCACATCAGGTTCCCCTGCATTGGGCTCTCTTCTCAGCAGGGAGCCTGCTTCTTCCTCTCTCTCTCTGTCTGCTTCTCTGCCTACTTGTGATCTCTGTCTGTCAAATAAACAGTCGTGGAAACCTCCTCCTTCCAGATTTGTTCATTTTAGAGCAATTTCCTTTGCATTCCCTGTGCCCAAAACTCTCCTGATATGCAGGCCTCAGTCACCTTATAGAAAACAGTAAAATGCACCCACTTCCTGGAAAATTAAATATATGTGGGCTTTTTTGGCTATACAGTTTCAAAGTATTTTTTGATGTTTATTTTTTATTTTATTTATTTATTTTTTAAAGTAGGCTCCACGCCGAGCGAGGAGCCGAACACAGGGCTTGAACTCACGATCCTGAGATCGAGACCTGAGCTGAGCTTGAGCTTGAGCCGCTCGCTTAACCGACTGAGCCACCAGGCGCTCCTATATGTTTGTTTTAAACATTATGTGACTTGGGGGATCTAAGGTAGGCGTGCCCAACCTCTAGGAAGACTTGGACACACTTTGGAAATAAGAAAATTCAACCCTGGAGAACCGGTCTCAAATGTTTCCACTTTTAGGATGAGCAGGGTTTAAGTCTGAGCACCATAAATGCTGATTGGCTTCAGTTTTGCAGTTTTGGCCTTTTGAAGCCAATATATATTTTTTTTCTTCAGGTCTCAAATATTTTATAAGCTCTCAAAAAGCTCTCAGCTTCCTGTGAGTCTATAATTATGTCAAAAGAAAAAAATTAAACGACTCCTGTCAGAGCCCTAGTGGGCTGATGAATGGCAGGATCCCACCCAGACCCCGTATGACAGAAGGAGTGGCTCCCCAAAGATGAGTGAGGGTCTGTAATCAGAAGGGGGACAGACAGCAGGTGGGAAGGCAAAAGAACGCCACTGTGTTTGGGGAGATGGCTGTCTGGGCACGTAGAACAGCACAGCAAAGGCCTGGAGGTAAAAATGGACACTCAAGGTAAGTGGGGGTTGGAAGAGCCCCTGAGGTTGGGGGCCATCTCCGCCCCCCCTCCCCAGTTCTTTCTACACTTCATGGAGCAAGTGGAAAAAAAATTTTTTTTTTTTTTTTTTTTTGAGGTCCAGATATCCCAGGACCACAGTGTTCTTCTTTCCTTGGCTCAGGAGATGGAAAGCAGGTCAGCCCTGGCTCCCTGTGTGACCTTGGCCAAGTTGCCAGCCTCTTAGGGTGGTTTCTGCATCATTAAATGAGGGAGCGGGTCAGGTGCAGAATCTCTGGGGTCCCTTCCTGCTCTGACTTGTAGGACTCTGGAGCTGGCTCTGATCACCCCCACCATCCCTGGCTGGGCCAGCCAGGTTGGCTGAGGGGTGTGGATGGTGTTTCCGTGGGTCTGGCAGCCCTCCCAGCCACTGCCCACTGGAGGAGGAGGCACAGCCTTCCCGTGGGCAGGGCAGGCAGGAGTGGGCAGGCTGGGAAGGGTCATGCTGGCCTGGATCCCCTGTCCATGGGTACGGAGCTCGAGTCTCACCACAGTGGCCAAAGTCCAGCCTGTAGGATGGAGGAATTCCAGGGAGTTGTCTGCCTCCGCTGCAGGGCAACGAGGGAGGAGGAGAGTCCCAGGACGCGGGGCCCTTGGCCTTGGGGGAGCAGAAGAGAGGACAAATGCTGAGCGCCCCCCCCCCCACATCACCTCTGTAATCCAACCGTTAGTGAATGGTAATATTCCCACTTTCCGGGCCTGGAAACAGGTTCAAAGAGTTCAAGGACCTTGGCCACCGTCACAGCCAGGCAGCCCCCAAATTAGGACTTGCCTTCCCTTCTGATTCATTTCAGGTTCATTTCAGGGCCCAGAGCAGCTTCTCTGTGTGGTCCATTCCAGTTGACAGGCACGAGGCCTAGGGTGGTGGTGGCGGGGGGAGGCGTAGATGGAAAAAGGTAATGTTTGAAAGCAAGGAGATAAGGTGCCCATTTATCCGCACAGGGCCTGGCAGATTAAGTGGGTGCCACCTCTAAGAGGCCCTGAGGACTGGGTGGGGGTGGGGTGCATAGGGGGCCTCCTGTCACCCAGGAAAACCATGGTCCCTGTTACAGGAGACACGGGAAGCTGGGGAGACTTGCTGCCCCAGAGTAGGCAGGAGGGGACTATCGGGGATGAGGTAGCAAGGGGTAAGAGGGAGACCTCCCAGCAGTGTGGACCCCAGGAAGGTAACCTCAGCCTAGGAGAAGAGATAAGAGGGAAGCCAAACCCTTCTGAGACTCTGGGAAAAAAAAAAAAAAAATCACTATTTAGTTCAACAGCCATGAATTCCACCCTGGACTAGCTTTGTGCAGGGAGCAGGGTTTCACCTCCCCCAGTTTCCAGAGAGGGAGGCCACCTTGGGAACGGCATGGCAGGGCTAGGACCCGAATCCAACTCTTGGGACTCCCCAAGGGGCCTTTCCAGAGGCCTATTCATGCCACAGCGCCCCTCTACCGGCCCGGAGCCAGCCGAAACTGCCCATCGTCCAGCAGCATGCACTTCCTGACACTGGGCCCATCCTCCAGGTTGGGGGAAGCATGGGAGGAGCTCCCGAGGCCCTGAGAGCTCACAACTGGACCTGGACCAGAGCAGCCTGCCAGCCCCACACTACCTCCGCTCCTCGGTCAGAACTCCCCAGATGCCCCCATTCCCTGATTCAGGCAGAGAGTGCCTGTTGCACTTGGAGGGGAAACACAGAGGGAAAGCAGCCAAGCAGCTCGGCTCCACGCACCCCTGCCTGTGCTGAGGTTGAGGGGAGGCCCCAGAGGAAAAAAATGAAAGAGCTGGGCTTGGTTTCTAAGGCTTGGTCTTGGAGGAGGGATGAGAGCCTGCCTCAAGGCCCAGGGCACTCCCCACCACTCCTCCTGTGCCAGGGTGGGGATTAGTCATCTGTGAGGGGGTGGGGGGCAGGGGAGAGGACAGTGGAGGACCCGGCTTCCAGATGTGAGTCCCTCCTGGTTCACATCTTCCTCCCTCTTCAGTGCTGGCAGTTTCAGAAGGGAGACAGCAATGTGCAGAAGGAGGTCCCGGTGTCAAGTCTCCTAATAAGCGCCCCACCTTGCCCAGTGCTCCCTACACCCCTCTCTCCTAGTCCCTGGTTATGAGGTGAGCACCCCTCTAACCCACCCACCCTCAATTCTGTTGCTCCAGTGATCTTCCCCAAAGCCCATGTTTGCTCTCAGTACTTACCTTCCCTACAACCTTCCATGGCTGCCGCTTCCTGACGGCGCACGGGAGAAGAATGAGGCATGAACAAGTCAGGTACAAGAGAGAGGGGAGGCACCTGGGTAGCTCAGTGGGTTAAAGTCTCTGCCTTCAGCTCTGGTCATGGTCCTGAGGTCCTGGGATCGAGCCCCGCATCGGGCTCTCTGCTCGGCGGGGAGCCTGCTTCCCCCTCCTCTCTCTGCCTGCCTCTCTGCCTACTTGTGATCTCTCTGTCTATCAAATAAATAAATAAATAAATCTGAAAAAAGAAAAAGAGAGAGGGAGCAGGGGACGACAGGAGAAAAGACTGTTGCCCCGAACAACTCCTCAGTCCCGTATTTATTAGACATAGACAGCTCCCACAAAGGAGTCGAAGAAGGCTGTACGTTAATCATCTGCCTCGTAGATAAACAAGAAGGAAGGCAAAATACATCTGGCCAGGCAGTATAAAGTTTACATTTGAGCAGCACATTCAGAGGGAGCATCTGATTAGCCACAGGGGCTCTAACGGAAAAATGAAGCAGGCTGTGTTCCGCCCTGAGCAGGTCGGGCATCCCCAGCCGCTCGGCCTCAAGGATGGATATTGTCCTCTCCCCCAAAGGCCTGTTGCCTATCCATGGTTTTCTTAAGGCCATATCTAAACATGCTCGTAACTAGTATAATTTCCCATGGGTCATATTTTAAGTAATACATTATTCTGAGGGACAGTGACACACGGCTCCCCAGCACCCTCCATTAAAATAGTGGCCCAGTACCTGGAATGAGGCCCTTCCTGATCCAGATGCTGTCGGCCTCCCATCTCATGCCCCGACTTCCCCAGCATACCCAAAACTCCAGCCATGCCCAGATGTTCCCTTTCTCAAGTCTGAGCCTTTGCTCATGCTGGAATGCCAGCCCTCCTTCTTCACCCATCCTTCAAGACCCACCTCTGGGGCACCTGGGTGGCTCAGTTGGTTGAGTGTCTGACTTCAGCTCTGGTCATGATCCCAGGGTCCTGGGACAGAGCCCCATGTGGGGTTCCCTGCTCGGCAGGGAGTCTGCTTCTGCCTCTCCCTCTGCCCCGCCCCCACTCAGCCCCCCTCACCCTGTAAATAAATAAAAACTTAAAAAACAAACAAACAAAAACACAAAGGCCCCCAGTCTGGACAGTCTCCCTTGCACCACGGGGCTTGCTCATGACTTGCCTTAGAACCAGCATCATGCTACGCAGTCAACCAGGTCATGCCCCACCAGTGGGCCACCTAAGAGTGGGGACCAGTTGGGTTCCTCTTTGAATCCTTACAGGCTAGCTCAGGGCAGGCACCTTCTAGAGGCTGAGTAAAATATCTGCTAAATGAACAGAGAAGGGAGGGGCACCTGGGTAGCTCAGTAGGTTAAAGCCTCTGCCTTCGGCTCAGGTCATGATCCCAGGGTCCTGGGATCCAGCCCCACATCCGGCTCTCTGCTCAGAGGGGAGTCTGCTTCCCCCGCTCTCTCTGCGTGCCTCTCTGCCTACTTGTGATCTCTCTCTCTCTGTCAAATAAATAAATAAAAAAATCTTAAAAAAAAAAAAAAAAAAAAAGAACAAAGAAGGGAAAGACCGGGCCTAGCCTTGGAGAGAGAGATGTGAAGAAGAGTGGAAGGGAAGGTGGCAAGAGCCAGAACCCCAACCCCTCCTGGCCTGGCCCACCCCGAGGCCCCCTCTCAGGCCTGACTCAGGCCTGACGCGGTCAGGCAGGAGCCCTTGGAGGCTCCGCAGCAGGCCCCTCAGGAGGGCTGAGGCATGAAGCCTGAGGCCTGGCACCCGGCCCAGGCTTTCTTTAGCGCTAAATGAGGAGCGCCAGCAGCAGCCACAATCCCAGCTTCCGGGGAGGCCCGGGTGGAGCCAGGGCCTTGTGGTTCAAGGTCCCGGGCCCTCTGCAGAGGCCTGCAGTGCAGGCCACGCCCTGGTCCCTGCAGGGAGCAGCCAGATGAACCCCAGTTCTAATCCTCTGAGGGACCCTGGATCCCCTCAGCCATCTTCTCTGGGTAGCCCCTGAGCTCGGCCTGCTGGCCCTAGGCCCCCTTCCCGCCAACTCTTGTGCCTAACTCATCCTCAAACTATTTTCCACTGGCTCCCCCCCACCCCCAATCCCTGCCACAGCACAATTTTTTTTGGTGGGGGTGGGGAGGGATGAAGGGGAATGGAAGGTGGAGCCTGGACCCTGGGGGAGTGGTTAAGGAAGACGCGGGGGGAACGGGGGGGCGGTTTGCCACTCTGATTGGTCACCTCTGCTCCAGAAAGTCTTCAAAATTCCATTGACCCCGCCTCCAGTGGGCCCCCATCCCTGCCCTGCCTTACAATTGGCTGGGTTTCTAGGGGGCGGGACTTACCGGAGCCCGGTCCCGTTAAAAGGGTGGGAGCGGCCCAGGATCCCATCCCTCCCTTTGAGTCTTGAGACAGCTGGTGCGGCAGGCATTCCGCGGGAACATCCTCTGGTCCCCAGTCATGGCTTGTGTGAGTATGGGGATCCCGTCCCAATGCCCAGGGATGGTGTGGGGGCAGACAGCTGGGGGAGAGTGGGGGTAGATGAAGATCTGGGTTTTAGTCCCTGGGGTGTGGCTTTGACCAAGTACCTTCTCTTTGCTGTGCCTCAGTGGCCGCGGCTGTAAAATGGGGGTGGGCGCCATGGCCCCTAAAGGCCCTTTCTGGCTTAAGAATTATCTGAGTTCCTCCAGGGTCTGACAGTTTGACAGTCTGCAGCACTCCATACCGGGAGAGAGAAGGGTGTGGCAAACTGGTGGGGTGTTGACTTTGATGACACCCAGCCTGCTGTCCCTTCCCCCCTCCTTCACCCCAGAGAGCCTCCTGTCCCTTCCCCCCCTGCAGCTGTCCCCAGTCACTGGGCCAGGGCAGAGTCATCCTCTGCTCTAGAGAGCTCTGAAAAGTCGCCAAGATTTGAGACCGGCTGCCTGAGAGGGCGCCTGCTTGGGTTAGTGGGTGGAGGGTGGTTCTGTGCAGGGTAGTCAGGTGGGGGCTGGGTAATTCCCATCCCCCTCCACACACACATTCCCCATGCCTGCAGATGGGGTGCTAAGGGGAAGAGAAGGATGCTAGAATCTTCTGCAGGCCCCGAGGAAAGGGGTTCAAGTTTCTGGCAGAAGGAACCACTCACACCAGTTATGCCTGTGCGGTCAATCTTGCTATTGCTGAGCTGGCCAGGCTAGTGAGTCTGGCCCTTGGCCACTCACTCTTCCTTTTGCACAGGAGCCTGGCTGCGACCCTTAGGGGTCTCCTCTCCAGCCCTTGCGCCTCTCTGTACGGAGGGGCTTGAAGGGGATGGTGGGAGATCTCCCAGCCCCGGGTTGCCTCCTCTCCAGCAGGGGGGCCGACCCAGGTGCCTTTGTTTGCCACCGAGTCGCAGGGTCACTCACTCTGAGTCCGATTCTCTCCATCCATCTATTAAATGAAGGGATGGAACATATCATCTCACCTCCCAAGCCGCTCGGAATCTAAAATCCTCAAGCTGAATGGCAAAAACTTCTGTATCTTGCCTTCCACAACCTCGGTAGTGGTAACAGACTGGAAATGGACCCGGTTGGGAGCAGGGACTTATCCGGGACCACACGAAGAAAGAGAGTCTAGAACTTGCTCCAGATTCCCCAGGCTTCCCGCGGGCGGGGCCAGAGGATCCAGGGCGGCCACGCCCCCGCCCCTCCCCCTCCCGCACTGTGTCCTCTAACCCCGCTGGGTGGGTCTCCTCGTTGCAGGGTCTGATCGCCAGCAACCTTAATCTCAAACCTGGGCAGTGCCTCAGAGTGCAGGGCGAGGTGGCCCCCGAAGCCAAGAGGTGAGAGGGTGAAGGTTGGGGTGGCAGGCCGCAGGGGCCCGGGCTGCGGAGCCGGGCGCAGCCGGGCGGAGCGGGCCCCGCTCTTGGAGGGGCGTGGAGTCCCCCGTCAGACTGCCCAGTCCAGGCCACCAGCTGGGGGACTCACTGAGCCGGGAGACTCTAGTTCTGGCCCTGCCGCCTCCTGGCTGTGTGACAGAGGCCCCGCCCCTCCCTCCCGCGGCGAGGGGGTTAACGGCAGCCGCGTCCTCTGGGTGAGTCACTTCCTCCGCGCGGGGTCTGGATGCCCCCGCTACAGTCGCCCCCATTCCTCCCCGCTGGAGCCTCCTAAGCTAAACCAGCTGCGGCCTCGGCCTCCACCTTGCCTGCCCCGCCCCCACTGGGGGGCGGGAGCCGAGGGAGCCGAGGTGGGCGAGAGCCAAGGTCCCTGGGGGCCTGGGAGAGGGGAATGGGGGCGCCGCTCCCCTGCTGGTCCTCAGAGGTCCTCTCCTTTTGGCCTCACCCTCTTCACTCACTCAAACTTTCACTCCTTCGGCCCTTCTTCCAAGCTGCCTAGTCTCTTCGCAGCCATATGACCTTGGACCAGTCAACCCACCGCACTGCGCTGCGCTCCAATCAGTTGTCAGTTCCCCGCTTGGGGAGGTGGTTGTGTGGAGAAAGTGAGATGCTGGGTCCCTCAGTGACCATGACGCTGACCAGCTGATCTTAGAAAGAGCCGCACACGTCGTGTGCTTTATGCTTTTCATGCCTACCAAACCCTCCCAGGGACGTTCCGCTTTTCTCTCCACTTAGCAAATGCGTTTTGGATGATGATGATGGGTTTGCTAGCCCCGCCGCTGTTGAGCACCTATCGCGTGCTGTCCTGCTGGGCACAAGGAGCACAGAGATACACAAGGCAGACAGGACATGTGCCCTCCCAGAGGTCGTCACCGTGCGGAGGAAGTCTGTCGGTTCGTGACCAGAGGGACACAAAGTCACGTCTGTGAGAGTCTGGGCTTGGCCATCAGCACAGCCAGACCCTTAGGGATCCCTCCTGGGCAGCCCCCATGGGGCAGATGAGGAGACTGAGGCCCAGAGAAGGGCAGGGACTTGCTCAAGGTCACACAGCCAAGAGGCGGCAGGGCCAGAACTAGAACCTCCCCGCTCAGTGAGTCCCCCAGCTGGTGGCCTGGACTGGGCAGCCTGAGGGGGGACTGCAGTCGGCTGCGAAGGTCTCAGTGCCCCCTGCTCCCCGCAGCTTCGCCCTGAACCTGGGCAAAGATGGCGACAACCTGTGCCTGCACTTCAACCCCCGCTTCGAAGCTCATGGGGACGTCAACACCATCGTGTGTAACAGCAGAAGCGAAGGGTCCTGGGGCGAGGAGCTTCGAGAGTCTAACTTCCCCTTCCTGCCTGGGAGCCCCATGGAGGTGGGCTGGGGCCTGGGGCTGGGGGCGAGGGGTGGCTGGCAGAGCGGACCTTAGCAGCTACAGACCTAGGTCCCACCCTGCCCTCCCTCCCATCCCCTGTCCCCTCTTTCCCCTCCCCTGCTATGATCAGGCCGGTGAGCACCAGCTCCTCTCCCAGGGAGCCTGTGTCCTGGGACCTGCAGGCCAGCTGTGACCGCAGAGCCCAGGCTCCGGATTCAGGGCCCCTGCTACTCCCTGCCCCTCTCCGTCCTCCAGGTGTGCGTCTCCTTCGATGATGCTGACCTGACCATCAAGCTGCCGGATGGATACTCCTTCAAGTTCCCCAACCGCCTCAACCTGGAGGCCATCGAGTACCTGTCGGCTGATGGGGACATGAAGATTAAGTGTCTGGCCTTTGACTAAAGGCAGCCGGGACGTGGCCCCTAATAAAGGCAGCTGCCTCTGCTCCCTCTGGACTAGCCTCCTGTGTGTGTGTTGGGGGGGAGGAGCGGAGGTGGAAGGGGAGGTTGCCACCGACTCCCCCAGGCTCCCCCTCCCTTCCCTTCCATTTGCTTCCTCAGCACACACTGCCTAAGTGCCAGGGCCACACAGGAAACTCAGTGCATGGGAGGGAGCTGGGGACCGATGAAAGAAACCCAGTCACACAGCCCTCCTGACGGCTCCCAACCCAGGGGGCCCCAGCACACACTAGGTACTCAGAAGAGGAGAAATCAATGAAACCAGGGGAAAGAGGCAAGGAGGGACTGATGGGTGCCGTGGTAGCTGGCGGCAGAGAGGGAGGTGGAGGGAAGAATCATGGGCTCCTCAATGGCTTTCAGGAGCTAGAAAGAGATGTGGTTCAGAGCTGTGTGGCCTGGTGCGTGTTAACTGACCTCTCTGAGCCTTTGGTTTATGTACCTACACAAGGCGGAGGTGAGAGCACGTAGCCTATCAGAAGGCTGTCCGAGAAGATTACATGAAACCTGAGAAGCAATTCAAGTTCAATGCCCGGCACAGGGCAAATGCCCGATGGACGTTGGCTTCCTGTCCCTGCTGCATTAGCACATGAGATGTTATCGATGTGGTTTTGGAATATAAGCGAGGTTGGGCGGGGTGGGGCACGGAGTTGGCCGCCAAGAAAGAATTCTAGAGACGTATTTGGTGTGCTTTTTGGTGTGAAAAGCACGGTCCCGTGAGCAGAAAGAGATGCCCTGGGGTTGTGAGGAGTGGCCCATGATATCCTTTCAAGTTGGGAGGGGGTTAAAGTCTTAGTCATAAGACCCTTCAGATGTATATCAGTGGGCCATATGCTTGGGGATGATTGTGAACATGTATCTTGGGGGGGTTAGAGATAAAAGGAAGTTTCCAAAGGAATTTTTATATGTTAAAGTAGACTTACAGGATCCTGGGGGTGGGATGTGTGTCAGAGGTCAGGCTAGGTTTGCCTTTTGCCCTTATCAAAGTTTTAACATTGAGGCAGTTGAGTCCCTGGAGGAATGTCACTCCGCCTATTTCAAGGACTTGTCAATGGGCTATAGTTAGTAAGGAATTTGTTTTTAAAGATTTTACTTATTTATTTGACAGAGATCACAAGCAGGCAGAGGCAGGCAGAGAGAGAGAGGGGGAAGCAGGCTCCCCGCAGAGCAGAGAGCCCGATGATGGACTCTGGGATCATGACCTGAGCCAAAGGCAGAGGCTTTAACCCACTGAGCCACCCAGGCGCCCCGGTAGTAAGGAAATTTAATAATTTTTCTTCTGCCTTTGTTCCCCACCTCAAAGAGGACCTACAAGATAACGCTAAAGAGGCCTTGCCACGGTCAAGTCAAGGTTGTTTACCCCTCCACAAAGGTATTGACATTAAGATAGTTGGGAGCTTTCTGGAGGAATGTCACACGAGTCCCACCCAGGAGTGGGAGTTGGGGGGGAAGGTTTAGAGTGTCAGCTTGTGCGTCTTCAGCCAGGCTTATTCTCCCTCATCATGATCAGCCCAGTTTGAAGGGAAGGAAAACTGCTCTGCAGGATGGCATGACTCCCTGGTCTGCACCGGCCCCGCTGAGAGCTGTGAGGCGGCCCAGACAGCCCAGCCTTGTGGTTCCAGGCCACGTGCCACCACGCTGGAGCCCAAGGGCAACCAGGTCTGAAAGCTGCTGGTTCTGTGACCCTGGGCAGAACCCTCATCCCGACACTGGGGAGAAGGGCTCAGGCAATGATGCTGGCTCATTCCCCCGTTCCCCCCCTCCCCCACCCACCCAGAAGTTTGTTCATTTGCTTATAATCACTGCACCCAACCTGGGGCTTGAACTCATGACCCCAAGATCCAGAGTCACATACTCTGCGGACTAAGCCAGCTGGGCACCCCTGTTGGCCAGGTTCTGTATAGGAGGAACTGGGGCGTGGGGTGTGGGGGGGACATGCCAACGACCTTCCCCCGCAAGGAACTGGGTAGAGGCAGGCAGTCTCCCTGCTCCCAGAGGTCCCTTTCGTGAAGAGCAGAGGAGTTCAGGAAAACTCAGTCGGCCTGGGAGGAGGTCTCCAGGAGCCCCTCCTCTCTTGGTTTCCAAAGAGGACATGCCTTCCAAGACCCACCAGGCTCTATTCCCCCAGAGGGCATTGATTATTATTTTATTTTATTAAATTTATTTATTTATTTATTTGACAGAGAGAGAGAGAGACAAGAGAGGGAACACAAGCAGGGGCAGAGGGAAAGGGAGAAGCAGGCTCCCTGAAGAGCAGGGAGCCAGACGCAGGGCTCGATTCCCGGACCCTGGGATCATGACCTGAGCCAGAGGCAGATGCTCAACAACCGATCCACCCAGGCGCCCCAGAGGGCAATGTTTAACCCAGCCCATCGTACTCATTTGTCATAAGTGATGGGACCTGAGCTGAGGGCCAGGCAACCCTGCAGACTGACCATTCCCTGGCTCCTTTCGCTTCCTGCTCCCTGTTCCAGGGCCCCTACCTCCCTGGGAAGTAGCCCCTAGGCCTGAGCCAATGTTCAGGATGACTTAGTATGAAAACCTCCCACGGGCTCCCCCCAAACCACAGGGCACTGTTACCTGAGGTGTGGAGGGTGGGAGCCTGGCCAATTTCGGTCTCCAGGCGAGCCAGCACTAGGTGGGACCTAGTGTGGGACCTGTGGGACCCAGGGTGGCGCTCCTCTACCCACCCCCCAGTCTTAGTTTCCTCATCTGTAAAATGGGGGTCGTTATTTGCACCTGGGCCCTTTTGGGTGGATAATCCTCATCTCAGTAGGAAGCATTATCTCTAGAGGAGAGCCCAGGAGGATGGAGTGTACATGCTGGGAGCTGCCAGGAGCGGGCAATCTCCAGGCTCTCCCAGGGCCGCCCAGAGAGAAACGGCTTTGGAAGTCTGGCTGTGACGGAGCGCCCTCTGCTGGACGTCGGAGAAAGTGTATCTTGGACCGCCTTTCTCTAATCCTCTTGGTTCAGCGCCACAGATTCTGGATAGACCCGCTTAACTCCCACAATACTCCAGGACTGGGAGGGACTACAACCCGGCAGAGGAAAGTCCTGGGGCAGATAGGAAAGGAAACCACCGCGTCTAGGCTCGGAGTCAAACAATCTTGTGTTCAAACCCCAGCTCCATCCCTGTGTGCCCCTGGATCAGTTACGAGAGCTCTCTGGACCTCAGTTGCCTCAAAATCACGTTACATGAATACTCTTATCTACCCCATGGGGCTGTTGCAAGGATTAGCTGAGATAAGGTGGAGAAATGCCTAGTTCCTAGCACACAGTAGTGAAGTAGGAAAGAGGTTAGAGTTTGAAGCCAACGGACAAGAAAGAATTCTTGAGACGTCTTTAGTGCAAAAAAAGGTGTTTTTTTTTTTTTTAAGATTTTACTTATTTATTTGACAGAGATCACAAGGAGGCAGAGAGGCAGGCAGAGAGAGAGGAGGAAGCAGGCTCCCCGCTGAGCAGAGAGCCCGGGATCATGACCTGAGCCAAAGGCAAAGGCTTAACCCACTGAACCACCCAGGTGCCCCAAAAAAGGTGGTTTTATTAAAGCACAGCGACACGACCTGTGTGGGCAGAAAGAGCTGCACTGGGATCATAAAAAGTGGCCCACTGTATACTTTCTCGTTGGAAGGGGGTTAGGGAAAGTTTAAGTCTCCAAGCAACTTGGAAGCAAGGTTTCCAGGACCTTGAGGGAGCTAGCTATTATTAGGAAAAGGTCATTTTACTGTCTAGTAAAACCTTAGTCATGAGACCCTTCAGATGTATACCAGTGGGCCATATGCTTGGGGATGATTGCCAACATATATCTTGGGGGTTTAGAGACAAAAGAAATTCCTAAAAGGAATTTTTATATGTTAAAGTAGACTTATAGGTGGGGGGAGTTGGGCTAAGATTGTGCCCTTAGCAAAGTATTAACATTAAGTTCCTAGGGAACTGTCACTCTGCCTGTTCCAAGGACTTGTCAATGGGCTGTACCTAGTCAGCAAATTTAGTAATTTTTTTCTTGTGCCTTTATTTCCCACATCAAGTAGATGCTCAATAAACAAAAAAGTGATTCAAGGTGAAACCAATCCAAAGAATTATTATTAAGATTTATTAATTTATTTGAGATGCCCGTGTGCCCAAGTGGGGGGAGGGGCAGAGAGCCAGGGACAGAAGCAGACTCCTGCCTGAGCAGGGACCTGACTCAGGGCTCAACTGGGGCTCCCTCTCATGACCCTGAGATCATGACCTGAGCCCAAACCAAGAGTCAGACACTTGATAGACTGAGCCACCCAGGCACCCCCAAAGAGTGGTGGGTGTTCCAGACCATGAGCTGCAGTGTCTTTCCGGAGTCTGGAGTCTGGGTGCGGTCCCAGTCCCTTGGCTCCTCTCCTGGGGCAAGGGGATCTGAAATCCCCTGGGAAGTGTAAAGCAATGGTCCCTGCCTGAGGTGGAGGGCTTCACGCTGCACTGGGTAGGGGCTTTTGCATAGGAGGCCTCCCGGAGCGCTCTGCAACCCCACCCCCGGGGGGCAGGCAGGCATTGAGGGCTAGGTGGGCTACGAGGGTCAACCAACTGCCCAGAGCTCCCCGAGCTCCCTAGCCTGGAAGCTCAGCGAGGGCAGCAGCCAGAGAACGGCTCTGTACACCACTTAACCTACTGGGCGACTTCCCCGCCTGAGCCTCCCTTTCCTCACCTGTATAACGGGCTTGGAAACAGCACCAGGAGGGCAGTTGGCTGGCTCAGGGCAGCATGACACTCTTGATCTCTAGATGGTAAGTTCAAGCCCCACATTGGGTGTAGAGATAGCTAAAAAAAAATAAAATCTGTAAAACAAAAGAAAGAGGGCTGCCTGGGTGGCTCAGTCAGTTAAGCCTCTGCCTTCAGCTCAGGTCATGATCTCAGGGTCCTAGGATGGAGCCCTACATGGGACTCCCTGCTCAGCGGGGATCCTGCTTCTCCCTCTCTCTCTGCCCCTCCCCCAGCTCCTGCCTGCACACTCCCTCTTTCTTTCTTGCTCACACTTTCTCAAATAAATAAATAAATAAATAAATACCTTAAAAAAAATAAAAAGAGAGAGAGGAAGGAAGGAAGGAAGGGAAGGAGGGAAGGCACAAGCACTGACCTCACAGGGCCCTTGTGAGGATTCACTGGAATAATCCACAGGAGACCCTGAGAACATTCCTCAGCACAGGAGGAGACAGACTAGTCCTGTAACCCCTGACAAGTTGCCTCCACTCTCTGAGAGAACAGGTAGGTCCCTTCTCTGGGTGCCTGGCACACAGTAGGTGCTCAATACATGTATGCTTACTTATCTTCAGGCCCCAGTCACTTGTCCAAGGAGAAGTGGGGGGGGGCGGCTTAAAGAGTCTGATATTCCTCAGATATCCCTACTCTCAGCCCGTTCTGGGGTCACTTCCTCTGGTGGCGCTCCGGCAGCCTCCTGGGCTCCCCGCGGGAGAGGTACCATGCCCTGCGCTGTAATGATCACCAGCCCTGCCAGACTGGCCAGTCCTTCAAAGCTAGGGCAGCCGTCCCTCCGCAGCGCCGCTGTAGGGATGAAAATTGAGAGTGGGGTGTTCAGGCATGCGATCCCAGTTACTAAGATTCCCCTTCAGGTGGTGTTTTACTGAGTGCCTTTACACGCCCGCGCTCATCTTCCATAAAGGTTGTGTTATTATGACACCCCCATGCCACACCTGGGGAAACGGAGGCACAGAGAGGGGAGATGTCTTGTGCAGCAAACACAAGTGTGGCACGTGTTACTTACACGCAATGTTACACAACTCATGTGTCCTCCTCATTGTGGTTCTCAGTGTGTTCCGTGGGCCAGGAGTACCAACATCCCCTGAGAACTTCTTAGCGTTGCAGATTACGGGGTTCACTGTAGACCCGCAGAATCAGAAACTCTAGGGTGGGGCCGAGCGGTCTGGGTTTCAGCAAGCCCTCCAGGGGATCCTGATAAACGCCAAAGTTTGAAAACCATTGTCTTGCACAACCCTACCGAAGTCACTGTAATTATCCCTATTTTACAAATAGGGTAATTGTGGCCAAGCGAAGGCAATCGGTGCAGAACCACAGCTGTAACTGGGAGTACCAGGATTCTAATCCAGGGAGTGTGGCGCCAGAAATGGGTTCTTGGAGACCACTAACGATTTGACATCAGAATTAGAAGTACGATCAGTAATATTTGGCCATTTGCTAATAATTCCGTATGGAGCGGCTACTGCGTGCCCAGGCACCGTGCTAAACTCTGGGACGTCTCTTTCACCGTTGCTGGCCTAGGAGAGGTACTGGGGTTAGGAATCACCGAGGAGGGGTAGGTATCTGATTGTTACACTCAGAAGGCAGGTACCGGGAGGCGGGCTCCGCGGCCCCTTTAAAAGGCGGGGCCTGAGCAACGGATCTGAGGAGCGTAAGTGCGAAACGTGCCCGAGAGGCTAAGAAGGATACACCCGGAAGTCTCTGAGGCGTGCTGGAACCGCGCCGCCGGAGGCCTCGCTGCTATGGGCCGCAACAAGAAGAAGAAGCGAGATGGCGACGAGCGGCGGCCGCGGCTCGTTCTCAGCTTTGATGAAGAAAAGCGGCGGTGAGTGTCAAGGCTGGAGCGGATTTCCTTGGGGCCGCTGGCCGGGGCGGGCGGCTGATGCTCACGCAGAGGTCCCTTCCGGCCCCGCCCTCCCAGCGTGGCCCGGTTCCTCTCCGACATCCCCCTCCCCTGTGGAATGGAAGCGGCCACGCTCGGCCCCCGCGCCCAGGGGATGGAATCGCCCGCCCCGCCCTCCCTTTGCTCGGTCGGTGCTCGGGCTGGCGAGGCTCCTGCTGTGTTCGCCGCGGGAGGGCGGGTTTGGGGACCCGGAGCTGAGGCGTCGACGTCCCGGACCCAGCCCGGCGGCCCCCCACGCGGTAGACTCAGCTGTTGTTGATGAGTGAAGAGGGAGTGAGATGAGCGTCGCTTAAGTTGATTTACGCCCTCATCACACGTGTCCTGAGTTCCTTCGATGTGTGGGTCCCAGATCTCAGGACCCCCGAGCTGCACCCCTAAGCCTCAGCGTCGGGTCCATCAGATGTTTCCCGCTCAGAGCGCCACTTTGCCATGTGGTAGTTAGCGAAAAGCCTAGTGTTGGGGCCCCAGAACCTTTGGAAATGGTGCAGCCAGCACTAGAGAGATGAGAAGGAGCCCAGATCAGATAGGGGAGGGGAATGCGGGGTGCGCGGGCACCCACGGGCCCTACAGATGGGTCGGGGAGCAGGTGTCCTGCGGAAATGGGGTGCCGGTCCAGTGGAAAGTTTGTGGACGTCAGGGTGAGGGTGTCCTTTTTTTTTAAATTTTATTTATTTGACACAGAGAGATCACAAGTAGGCAGAGAGGCAGGCATAGATAGAGGGGGAAGCGGCTCCCTGCTGAGCAGAGAGCCTGATGCGGGGCTCTATCCCAGGACCCTGAGATCTTGACCTGAGCCGAAGGCAGAGGCTTTAACCCACTGAGCCACCCAGGCTCCCCGTGTGAGGGTGTCCTTAAGAGCCTACTAGAAGCGGCTTAATTGACTGGGTCAAGGAATCTGGCAACATAGAACGGGCCCCACCTGTCCTGCCCACGTACCTGGCCCTGTTACCTGAGGCTGAGAACCCTGGAGGGAGGTGGGTGGAAGAGGCAACATCTCTCTCTTTCTCCTGACCTTACACTCTCTATGACTTTTGGCAAATAGCCTAGCTTCTCTGTGCCTCAGTGTCCCCATGCGTAAAACGGGGATCGGTACCTGCCACATAGGTTGTGAGGAATACGTGAGGTAAGACATACGCTTTTTAAAAAATTTATTTGAGAGAGAGAGAGCGGGCACACAGAAGCAGCACGGGTAGGGGTGAGGACGAGCAGAGGGAGAGAGAGAAGCCGACTCCTCGCTGAGCAGGGAGCCCGATATGGGACTCGATCCCATGACCCTGGGACCCTGACCTGCCCAAAGGCAGACGCTTAACTGACTGAGGCATCCAGGCGCCTCTGTGTACATTTTTGTAGCGTATGTTGTTAGTGGTTTTTCTCTTCCTGGCATGAGCCTTTCTTTCCTTGTGTCTCCTCCTGACTCTTCCATGCCTCTCTCCTGTAGGGAGTACCTGACTGGCTTCCATAAGAGGAAGGTAGAGCGGAAGAAGGCAGCCACTGAGGAGATCAGGCATCGGCTCAAGGAGGAGCAGAGGAAGCTCCGGGAGGAGGTGCACAGGGCGGGGAAGGGTGCGGGAAGGCGGGTAGGGAGGGAGAGAGAGTGTGTATAAAATCTGATTCTTAAGGGATTTACATCCTTGGATGGCCTTAATAGGGGTGTCTGCAGGAATGAGGGAAGGCGTGGGGAACAGTCTGTACAGCTAGAATCATGGTGGGCCCTGGTCTGGGGAAGGTTGAGGATGGAATCTTCTGGTGTTTCACCAGGAGTCAGTCATTCCGGGTCTCACTCACGCGGGAGATGAGCAGCGCTTCTGCCTGGAGTTGGCAGGAGAGGCCACACTCACTGTGTTCCCTTCCCTTTTGGTTTCAGCGGCGTCAGGAATACTTGAAGATGTTGGCAGAGAGAGAGGAGGCCCTAGGTAAGTCCCGTCTTTGCCCTGACCTTGGGGGTCAGGCCAACAGGCCTAGGCTTATTTATCCTTTGGTGGGTAGAAGCGGAGAGGTGTGGGGACTGGTCAGAAGCTAACTTCCCTAGCTCTAGGGGTCTTGGTGGTGAGGCAAGGGCCAGGGGTGGTCTTCAGTGACCTCTATAAGTGAGTGGATCAGACACAGGGAGGACCAGCCTCTTGGTGAAGTGACCCTGAACAGAAAGCCCAGTTCCGGAGGCCTGGACGGACTAGGGATCAAGAGGAGGGGGCAGCAGCAGCTGCTGGGGTCACACCGGGTTCGTCCTAGATGAGAACCAGATGGTCTGAGGTCTCCCCGGAGCATCAGTGGGGGAGTGGAGTCGTTTACATTTGTCTGTGGGCCGGACTCTGGAGCCGGTGACTTCCTGGACAGTCTCCCATAGAGGAGAGGGGCCACTGCACTCTAGGGCTGGGCAGGGGGTGAGAGTCCGGTTACGTGTGCTCTGAGGCTGAGACCCAGTTCTGTGCCCACCTTGCGCAGAGGAGGCAGATGAACTGGACAGGCTGGTGACAGCGAAGACGGAGTCGGTGCAGTATGACCACCCCAACCACACAGTCACCGTGACCACCATCAGCGACCTAGACCTCTCGGGGGCCCGGCTGCTGGGACTGCCCCCACCAGAGGTGGGTGTAACTTCCAGCCCAGGTGCAAGATGGGTCCCAGGTGCAGATGGGCCTGTTGGTGGTGCTGAGTGCCGCTCCCCGTTACGGGGATTCCAGTGTGAGGGGCTCTTTCCCTCCTGGGCACTCTTTCCGGCCTGGACAAAATCCCTGACCCTGGGGCTTGTCGAAGCCGGTTCTGTGACTCAGCGGCTGTCGACAGGTGGGCAGGTGTCTTCGCCAGTAAGTTGGGAGGGGGTGCGGCGGGGGAGTCCTGGATGCTAACACCTGTCTCGTGGGATTGCTGAGAGTGTAAAAGTGGTTCATCCAAGGGAAGCACCGGTGATAGTAGTGTGTGGTGGTCACTCCAGTACGTGGGCACAGCAGCAACATGGCCCGGCCATGTGCACGAACGGTGAGTTTGCAAGCTGTGAGTAGGGAGATACTCGCAGATTGCAACCAACATTTATTTATTTATTTATTTATTTATTTAAAGATTTTATTTATTTATTTGAAAGAGATCACAAGTAGGCAGAGAGAGAGAGAGGAGGAAGCAGGCTCTCCGCTGAGCAGAGAGCCCGATGCAGGGCTCGATCCCAGGACCCTGGGATCATGACCTGAGCTGAAGGCAGAGGCTTTAACCCACTGAGCCACCCAGGTGCCCCTGCAACCAACATTTAAAAAAGAAAAAAGGATCCCCCTTTCATTTATTTATTTTTTAAGATTTTATTTATTTATTTGATAGGGAGAAACACAGCGAGAGAGGGAACACAGCAGGCAGAGTGGGAGAGGGAAAAGTAGGCTTCCTGGCAAGCAGGGAGCCTGATGTGGGGCTCGATCCCAGGACCCTGGGATCATGACCTGCGCCGAAGGCAGATGCTTAACTGACTATGCCACCCAGGTGCCCCAGGATCCCCTTTTTAAAAGCACTCGGTGGGCCCTGACTCGGGAGCCACGGAGCCTTCCAGAAAGGGCAGAGGAAAGCACTGCTTTCAGGTGAAGCAGCAGCGTGTTGAGTTGTTTTGCTTGAGTTGGTGTGACCCGGGTGTTCCCCCTCGGTGGCGGGGACAAGCTGCTGGGGAGCATGAGCGAGGGAGAGGCTTTGGGAGCGCAAGCGAAATGTTAACACGGTCAGCACCACCTAATAAGCTCTCAAAACAGCAACAGCAACAAAAACAAAATTAAAAGGTCTTAAAAGTTAAAAAGAAGAAAGGAAAGAAATAGAGCAGAATGTCACTAAAAGAATCGGAAAGCCTCCCAGTGAAGTACCATTTCTCGAAACGGAGCATCGTCCGTCTGGGTGGGGTGGGCATTTCAGTCCCTGTCCATCCCCAGTCCACTGCAAAGCACGTCTCCTGTCACGGGGGAGCCCGGAGCCAGCGCTTCTGGCGTCCCTACTGCGCTCCCGCTCCTTCTCTATCTCACGCTCATTCTTCTGAGTCCTCCCGGCCTCTGCAGCAGACGTGCAGACGCTCACAGCTGGAGGAAGAGGGGCACGAGGCTGGGAAACTCGGCTCTTCTGGCGTCATCTCTGCTGCAGGGCTGTGCGTGGCTTGTCCACCGTGGCCTTCTCTGAGCCCTGAGCCAGGCCTCCACGCAGCAGGCCGTGCCCCTCTCCGGCAGAACCAGGACAGCTGGTGTCAGGCCCCGCGATCTACCGCTCTGTGTGACAGTCCTTGTTCTCTGCTTCTTTAGCAAGGGACTGGCCACAGGCCCGAGGAAGAGGTGACCTCCACGGAAAAGCCGACCAGAGCCTTACCCCGGAAATCCAGAGATCCCCTCCTGTCCCAGCGGTGAGCCCTGGCCTGTCCTCCCCTAGGCTTCTGCTTCCTTATGACTGACAGTGGTGACGGGGCCGGTGGAGCCACCTCTGGCTGGCCTGTGGCAGGTGGCATGGGGCAGCGACTCTGCTCTGCCTGTCGAGTGTCCGTCCTCCCTATTCCCCATCCCTACTCCCCAACAGTGGCCATCCCTGGGTGCCCTTAGTGCCTGTGGTAAGGGCGCTTTTTATGAGCCGAGGAACTGGCAGGCCCTCTGGGATCAGAGCAGCTGCCTTTGGCATGGATTTGGTACTCCGAGCATTCAAGGCCTGTACTGACTTCCTCCGTGAGTCAGGCAGTCCGTCCTCCCCCAACCCAACCTTCCATGCACGCCCCGGTCTCCATAGAGTAAATGCAGCCCCAGCCTCACCAGCCTCGCACCCTCCTACAGGATCTCCGCTCTCACGGCGTCACTGCACGCACGCAGCCGCAAGAAGACCAAGAGGAAACGTCCCCGACGGGCTCCGAACTCCACCAAGAAGCCCCCAAGTGCCACTCGTACGAGCAAGACCCAGCGCCGCCGGCTGACGGGCATGGCCCGGCACAGCGCAGAGTGAGCCCCGAGAACCAGGCCGTGCCCAGCCCGGGCTGAAAGCTTGGCAGTCCCAGGAACCCAGCCCCGAGGGGGTGACTCTGCGGCCCAGGCCTAGGAGGCCAGCACCTGTGGCCCGGAGCTGGGACTCGGGAGGGGGCAGGCAGCTGAGAGGTGGCTCCCGGCGGGAGGAGCCTTCAGAGCCGAATCCTGGGCATCTTCCCACCGGTGTCCCCACGGAGCCATCATCAGATTGTGAAACTGAGCACGCTCGTGGTCTTGTTTGTCCCTGACGCCACGTGCCGGGGCCGGCTTCTGAGGTGGATGAAACGGTCAGGCGAGGGGGTCCACCCTCACGGTCCAGCAGTGTCCTTGTGGGTGTGAGAAAGTTGTAGAATCCAGTCACCCCGCTGCTGCAAGAAGCCGCTGCTGGGCCGGGGGCCGGGGGGCAGGTGCCAGACTCCGCCCTTCACTGTCTGCGACTCTGGGTCTTTCCCTTCCTGGCCTCACTGTCTCCTCATCTGGAACTGAAGTGGTGGGAGCGGGTGAGTTCCAGGAGCATTCCCCACCCAGCTCGGGACCAGTGAGTGACGGGGAAGGTGACAGGAGAAGCAACAAGTCCCACCTGGCCCCGGGGTGGGGGTGGGGGTGGGGGTGCTGGCAGGAGGGGAGCTGAAGTCCCAAGCAGGTCTTCTTTCTGCTCAGCCCAGGGAGGGCTGCCGTTGGGGAGGCTCAGGAACAGGGGCTCCGTAGGCTATGTCTTGGGGGGACTGGCGCTCTCCCGTGTCACCCTCCAGACCCACCATCTGGTGCCTGCGTGAAGGCCACACCTGGACATGGGAACGCGAAGCTCGGGGCTTCTGGGTGGGAGGCGCTGTGACCTGGCCCTTTGGCTCCTTCCACCGGCTCTTCCCGCTAGCCTCCCTGTTCTTGGGGTGGGGTGACTCCCTCGCTGGGCTGCATCCATCCTGGGCAGAGGGTGGGGCCTGCTAGCAAGCTCGCCTGGTGCTTCTAGTGCTCAACCCGGGGCGGGGAGTGTGAGCCTTGCCCTCGCCCCCCCGCCCCCCGGAGCAGGACACATCCTGGGCCTAAGGAATTAGTGCACGGGGGCAGGCATGGGTTTGAATCCTCACTCTGCCACTTGGCCTCCATGTGGGCACTTTACCGTGCTGACCTCTCTGGGCATATCCCCAAAAGTAAGAAGTCAAGACACCCTCCTCCTGGGGCTGCCCCAAGGCCGACAGGAGCCCTGAGCATGAGCCACCTCCCGCAGCCCCTGGCGTCCCGCAGGAGCACCTGTGGCATGTGCTCCCGGCCTCTGCTGATCCCTCAACGGCTGACCCACTGCTCTTCTCCCGTCCCCAGTGCCACAGGGTCATTTACCATTTAGATCTACACCTTGTGATGTTTACAAGTATTAAATTCTCATTCGTTCTCCTCTGTGTGCACCGTCAGTTCTCACAGCAGCCCAAGGAGACTGAGTCAGCGATTTTGTCCATCTTGGGATCCGAAGTGGCGGAATCAGAACCCTCTGGAGGACTTGCCTTTTCTCCCCGGAGCCCCTCTCTCTGTGCTCCACACCAGGATTCTTTCCTTGCCGCTCTCCCATCTGGTGGGCCTCCTGGCCTTGGGGCTTCCAGGAGCAGTGTAAAGAAGGATTCGGTTTAGCTGTATACAATAGAAAACAAATTTTAAAAACAACTGGCTTATATCAGAGGTTAACAGGGAGATAACTGGCCTGGAGCTGGGGGCATGGGGACTTGGGGGGCTGGGATGGCAGGCTTTTAGCTCTTTATTTTGTGCCATTTTCAACCCATGGCTTCCACCTCATGGTCCAAGATGGCTGCTTGAGCTCCGGCCGTCAAACTTGCCGTTTAGCCAGCAGGAAGGAGGAAGGGTTGAAGAACATGTCCCTCCCTCCTTTTAAGAACATTTGATACTTGTCTTGTGCCAATGATTGGGCAGAAGGCAAAGACAAGGGGTAGGAGGAAGAGGGAGCTCTTGGCTATGGGGAAGGCTGGGTCCTGTGGTTCATTCTGGGGAACCATGTTCCCAAATAAGAATTGAAGGTTGTGTGGGGCACTTGGGTGGCCTTGGTCATGATCCCCTGAGCCCTGGGGAATCTGCTTCCTCTCCCTCTGCCCTTGCCCGATGCCTGTGCTCTCTCACTGGCACTCTATCTCTCTCTGTCTCTCAAATAAAAATCTTGGGTACAAGCAGCAGAGTCTCCCACAGAAGCCAGATATATAAGGAAAGGACTGTCATGACCCAGCTGTACGGAACCAAAGCCACAGCAGACACTTGCTTTTCTGTCCCTTGGTTACTGCAGTGAACTTTCCCAATGCTACTAGAAGGAGCAGGGCCTCTCAGCTCGGTAGAGGAAAGACCCTCCCGGTAGGATGTATTTTTGGGTGGCTGAGAAGTCCTCCGCAGGGGGATGAGTGGGGACCCTGCTGGCCCTGCCTGGGCCCGGAGCTATAGAGAAGAGGGTTCCATGCCAGGGAAGCTGAGGCTTTCCTCCTCTCCGAAGTCCCCCAGACCTCAGAGGCTGGGAGCCCCCAGATTTGAACTGCCAACCTCAGTGGCTCTGGCCTGGGCTTCCCAGTTCGTCCTGAGCTGGAGACCTCACTGCCTGTTCCGTTGTGAGCGGCGCCAGCATGACAAAAGTCTTCCAGGTCTCGAGTTGACACCTTGCAGATGTCGGAAACGCCCTTTAGATGTTCACAGGCTGCTCACGCCTTTCTTGCTCTGCCTGTGAGCCACCTCCTCAGAGAAGCCTTCCCTGACCCCTCCTCCAGCCCTGGGAATCGATCCTCCCCACCCCCTCCCCACATGGGCTCCAGTGACACTGTGTTTCCTTCTTGTAAACACTGAACACATCGTAACCCGCTTATGTCTGTCCCCACTAGCAGACCATGAGCCTTCTGAGTGAGAAGCTGGGTCTCTCTGAAGTTGCTGTGTCTGCCCCTGGCACAGGGCCCATCTCCCCATAGGTCCTGAGCCAGTCCTGGCTGAGTGACATGGGACCCAATCCTCCACCCCACAGGTGCTCCCAATAACCCTTGGAATAATCTGTTCTAGAATTTTCTTGGCTGCACTGCCATGTTTGCCTGTCTGCAAGCTTCTGAATCTGTTTCTTTTCGTTTTTCCCCTTCCCTTCACCACATCCATCTCTCCTGGGCGAACTTTGCCCTCTCCCTAGCACCCTAGTAGCACGATTGCCAAATAACAACCAAAAGAAAGCAGATGGGAAAGTAATTTATCAAGCACTTCTCATGTGCCGGTCACATTATTGACTCAGAAGCATCGCAAAGTGGGAGTTACCTCCATTTGACAGATGAGAAAACTGAGTCTCCGCTTACATAATGTCAGAAGTTATCTGTCACAGCTAATAAGACATGGTCCTTGCATCCCACGGAGGGACAGAAACATGGACGTCCCTCTGAAGGTCAGGGGTTCAACAAAGTGTCAGAGAGCAGGCATCCTTACAGCCCAGAGGCAGAGAGGAAGGCATCCAAGAAGGCTTCCGAGAGGAGGTGATCCTTGATCTGAATCTTGAAAGATGAATTGGGTTGGCCAGGCAGCTGAGGGAGGGGATGGACAGGTAGAAGGCCCTGGTGAGCAAAGGTGGGGAGCGGCCAAAGGTGGGGAAGCAGCTGCAGAAGCCCATGGGCCCCAGACCCTGAAAGGCCTCAAACTTGAGGTGAGGACCTAGACCCTTATCCTGTGGGCAGTGGGAGCCCCTGAGGTGGGGCTGGGGAGTCGCCAGGGGCAAGTCAGGGTCAGTGGTTGATTTAGAGAGATCTCCCTGGTGGCAGTGTGGAGGCTCCAAGACACTGTTGTAGTTATTCCAGGAGAGGCTGGGAGGCCCTCCTTTCGTGCAGGCAGCCATTCACTCTCTTGCCAAGCATTTATTGAGCACCTCTGAAGTCCCAGTCACTGGGGTACACTGATGATCAAGAAAGGGTGGTCCCTGCCCTCCAGCGACTTATAGTTCATGAGCTGTAGCTGTAGGGACTCAGTGGACGAGAGAGGATAATGGTAGCATTTGTTGAGCACTTACTGTATACCAGCCACTCTCTTTTTTTTTTTTTTTTAAGATTTTATTTATTTGTTGCGGGAGGGGGGGCAGGGAGAGAGAGAGGGAGCGCACGCACACAACCAAGCAGAGAGGCAGGCAGAGGCAGAGAGAGAAGCAGGCTCCCCACTGAGTAAGGAGCCTAATGCAGGACTCAATCCCAGGACCCTGGGATCATGACCTGAGCTGAAGGCAGCAGCTTAACCGACTGAGCCACCCAAGCATCCCAGTATACCAGCCACTCTTTATAGGGTTTAACTCACTGAATTCTCACAGTAACCCCACAGGCTACTCAACTCCATTAAGTCCATTTTGCAGTTGAGGTACATGGAGGTGGCCCCCTCAGGAAGCAGGTCACTCCCTAGATACAGACATTAATACTGTCTGACTATCGAACAAGCTGAGTCTTACCTTTGAGGGGCGCCCTCACAAGGTCCAGAATGGGAAAGACACCCCAGGAGCCATGTGGGTCCTGCACAGGATCTCTGCTCAGTGCAATGAGACATTACTTAAGGATGGGGAAGCCAGGGAGGACTTCCTGGAGGGGGTGGCATTTAAGTTATCACTAAGGGAATGAAAAATCTGTGATTGACCATTTCAGAGACACTGCCTAGGATAGAAGGCCTGAATATTAGTTTGGTTTGACTCACAGAGTATTTAAAAACAGCTTGACTAGAGGCACTTGGGTGGCTCAGTCCATTGAGCATCTGCCTTTGGCTCAGGTCATGATCTCGGGGTCCTGGGATCGAGCCCCACGTCGGGCTGCCTGCTCAGTGGAGAGCCTGTTTCTCCCTCTCCCTCTGCCCCTTCCCCTACTCATGTTCTCTCTCTCTCTATTTCTCCTCAAATATATAAATAAAATCTAAAAATATAGAAGAAGAAGAATTCTGTGGAAGGGAACGATTCTGAATGTTTACCCAATTTTTTGAGGCGAAAACCAAAACCAAAATAGGTTGACTTCGCCGTATTTTCAGATGTTGTGATTTCATGCGGAAGTTCGGGTTTCTGGCTTCTTCAGTAACAGCAGGCCTGGCTGCACCCGATCACCACTTCCCAGGGTCGCCGTGGACTGGAGTCAGCCCTGGTGACCCTGTGAGACACTCAGGCCTTCTTGCTTCTGCTCCTGCGTGTCTACCTGGCCCGCACACAGCGCGGGATCCTCCGACAGGCCTGTGGACAAGGTGGGTTGGGAGGAAACTGAGGTCAGAGGGGTGGAGTGGGGCTGAAAGTGTTTGTGATGGTTCAGCCACCACCATCCCGCCCGCGAATCCTGGCCACGGGGAAGAACGTGAGAAAAGGTGGAGGTGAGCAGACAGGCGCAGACCCTGCAGGGGGCAGAAGACGGTGGCGTCACCAGAATAAATGGTGACAAGCGTGACGCGCTGCCCTGGCTGCCTTGCGTCCTTAACCCTGAGTCATCTGAGCCACCCCACAGGACTCCGGGAGTGTGTTTTTTAGACCAGGCTCTGTCAACAAGTAACTGAGCAGCTTTGGGCAACTTGCTTCGGCCGTGAGTTTCACTGCTGCATGACGCGGATGGTGACAGCCGTCCTTCCCATCGCAGGGAGGTATTGGGAGAAACCCGACTCTGTATGCAGAGAGGCCAGCTTTGCCCCCTGGGGGAAAAGGAGGGACTGTTATCCTCAGCCACTCTTAGAGCCACTGTCCCCCCACCCCCAGAGGGCGACCTCTTCCAACAGTCCCTGGAGCTCCCTGGCCCCCTCCTCCTGCCTCCTTCCAGTCATCTCTCCTCCAGTCTGATGGCTACTGCCCACCTGCCTGCTGTCCCCTCCTGCCGTCAGGGCCCAGCCAGGCAGCTCCAGAGCTAGGGGCAGCCCTCAGGACAACCCCTGGCTTGTCCTTGACTTTTCCCTTCCCATCTCCCCATCCCCAGCCTCACCACTCGGTCCCCCTACACCAGACTGTCTATCCCCCAGGGCCGGCAGCCTCACTCCCTCTCCCCCAAGGCTTTGCTCGGATGTCACCATCTCAGCGAGGCCTTCCCTGCCCACCTTATTTCAAGTATAATACCCTCCCCACACCAGCCACTTCCACCCCTCTTCTTGGCTTCATGGTTCTCCTTAGCACCTCTCACCAGCCTTCATACTCCATCTTGCTTATTTATCTTGTTTGGCATGGGGGCGCCTGGGCGGCTCAGTGGGTTGAGTTCCTGACTCTTGATCAAGGCTAGGGCCCTGATCTCAGGGTCGTGGGATGGAGCCCTGAGAAGAGCCCCACATTGTACTGGGCTCCCTGCTCAGCGGGGAGTCTGCTTAGGATTCTTTCTCTCCCTCAGCCCCTCCTCCCCCTCCCTCTCTCTAATAAATAAATAAATCTTCATCTTTTTGGGGGTCTGTTTGTCTCTGCTAGAATGTAAGCACCAAAGAATCACGAGATTCAATCTTTTGTTCACTAAGTATCCTCAGTACACAACTAAGTAGGGGCTCCGTAAGTATTTAACGAATTGAAACGTCAGGAGGGCCACCCTGGGTTAGCTCCAGGTTTTACTGATTGGTGGGGGCGAGAGGGTGGGGGGATGTGGCTAAAGTGCCCCAGCCCTCAAACTCAAACCAAATGTCTAACTCACACCAGGCTCAGAGAGGTCAAGTAACTTTCTCAAGATCACACAGCCAAGAAGTGCTAGATCCAGATGCCAAATCTCGGTCTCATTACTTCCTGTTTTGCTCACGGTAACTGGGATCAAGCTAACAGCTCATTATCCTTGCTACTAAACTTGCTACTAAACCCATTCCATCCTGGGCCAGGATGACCTGTTCAGGGGCTATCTCTTCCACTGGTCAGTGGGGTTCTCATCTCAGGAGGCACATTTTATCCATGTTGCCATCTCCCCAATGCCCAGCAGATATACGTGTGAAAGTCTGAGTGAATTAGTGAATGAAGATGTTCTGTGGGGCTAGTGGAGTCAGACACACCAGGGTTTTAGTCTTGGCTCTGCCTCGTACTAGCTGTATGACCCTGGCAAGTTAATTGCCCTTAGTTGTAGTGAAATGAAGATCTTGGTACTTAACTCTTTGGGTTACTGTATCCTAATGAATGTGAAGACTTTGGAACAGGGGCCAGTACATAGTCAGAATAAATGTTATCTTAAAAAGGGGGCAGATTTAAAAAAAAAAAAAAAAAAAAGGAGAGTTGCGCATTTTGTGAGTGAGTTCTGCGTCAGTGGAAGCAGCGAATGGAGGCTGAAAACCCCTGGGCATTTCGTGTCATCCCGGCAGGTACTACTACTCTTCCCATTTTATAGATAGGAAAACTGAGGCACAGAGAATTTAAGTCTCTAGCCCAACATCTGGAGTAAGGCCAGTCCAGGGAACTGTATCGAGAATGCACCGGCGGGAAAGAGATCAGAGGGAGCCAGGCCCATCACTGCCAGCCCTCTAAATGGTCCCCTGGGAGCCCTGACCCAGCAGCGGCTTAGGCTAGACGTGCGGCCGGTCCCGCGCTCAGAGGCATCTGGGCGCCGCCCGCCTCCGCCCCGCCCCTTGCCCTCGGGTTGTCCAATCCCGCAGCCTTTATGTAAACGAGGTGCCTAGATCGAGCCTATGCAAGAGCGGCAGGGGAGTGGTCTTCGTCCACCTCCCGGGCAACGTTCTGATTCATTGTTAAAATAGAAGCTGTGACCCCAGCACCCCACCCCGGTACCCCCTGTGCGTGGAAACCCGAGCCGAGGTCAGTAGTACTGCGCCGCGGAAAAGGGGGACGGGAGCGGGGAGAAGACGCTACGGGGGTAAGGTAGAGGGGCGAGGCATACGGAGAGGGGCTGGGTGACCCGCTGGAGAGGTCCAGGAGTCCATTCTCCGGGTGGGGCATGAGTGTCCGCCGAAGGTTTTTCATTGTTACAGCCACACCTAATGTGCATTTTAGAGGATTCTGCCAATTGGTTGGGGATAAGGAGGAGGAGGAAGCGGGAGCAGTGAGGGGCACGTGAAATAGAGCCCCCAACAGCCCCCAGGGAAATGAGCCGCCCTCTGTCTCAGGCGATGGTCCTTTATGTGGTCGGAGCAGGAAAGAACCGCCCAAGCTGGGCGGGACCGGTGCGCGCCCCCTTCCACCGCTGGGGCAGGGTCGGCGCGGGGAGATGATGGCCCAGGGAGGATCGAGGGGCCAGGGGGTACCCCCCTCTCTCTCTCTCTCTCTCTCTCTCACACACACACACACACACACACACACACACACTGGATCCTGCCACCTCCCCAGGTCTGATGGTGGAGAAGCCGGGAACCTTCGCCCTGGCTGCCCCAGGGGAGGATGTGAAATTCCGCAGGTCTCAGCTGAGATTGGCCACCAAGGCCTTATGTCCTGGTATGCTTTGGAGGAAACTCACCAGGTGAGGACCGGTGTGTGGGCAGATGACCTGGGGGCACCGCAGGGTGCTTGGGGTTTGGGAATATGGGTTCGTCTTCTGCACCACTCGCCTCCTGGGGCTCTCTGTGAGCAAGGAAGGCATCTTCAAGTCACTCTTTTATTGGGGTCTACCCCTTCTCCCCCATCCCAGGACATGCCCCCGGAGCCCTCAGTGGCCTCACCCAGATGGGAGGGCCCCGTGCTCAAGTCAGAACACCGGGGCTTCTTTTTTGGCTAAACCGGGCTGCCTCCTTGCTGTGTGACCTGAGGTGGTTCACTTTTGACCATGACTTTGTCCTCAACTCTGAAAATACCTGCTGGCCTTTTGCTTCACTCCCAGCGTTGCCCAAGGAACCTGTGTAAACTGGCGGTGTGATCCAGTGCCCCTCATTTCCACCTCCCAGAGGGTGGGGAGGGACACAGACCTGGGCTGGAATCCAGATCAGACCCTGGAACCTAGAGCAAGGTGTGGACCCTCAGTGAGCCTTAGTTGCTTCGTCTGAAATTGGCATTGACTTTATCTACAATGTGGGGTAACTGTGAGGCCAGGGCCCTCAAACTTTGGGGTGCATTACATCTCCTGGGAAACTTGTAAATGCACAACCGCAGACCTCACCTTCAAGAGATTCTCACTGGGTGGCTCTGGGGAGGGAATTGGGAATATGTTTTTATTTTTATTATTATTATTTTTTTAAGTAATCTCTTTGCCCAACGTGGGGCTCAAACTCACAACCCCCAGATCAAGAGTTGCATGCTCTACATACTGAGCCCGCCAGGAGCTCTAGGAACGAGCATTTTATGAGCAGCTCAGCTGAGTCTAATGCAGTGTCCTTGGAACACACTCTGAACAGCACTGCTGTGATGACTAGAAATCTCGGGGCAAGTGCTTGGCAGAGTGCCTGGTGCATAGTAGGTGCTTAATGAGTGTTTACCGAGTGAATGAATGAACAGCTACATGAATGGATGGATAACCTTATTTCCTTAGTCCTTATCTGTCTGGGGGCAGCTAAGGCTGGGTTCTGGGGACGCTGCCAGCCACTTACCTGGGCCTTGCCCTCTCCCCCCGCCCCATTCTTCCCAGGTCCCCCCATAGGATCGCAGGAGCTACTTAAGCCTGACTTAACCGATATGCAGGAAGACACTGGGAATGCCCCGTGTGAACACTCTGAGGCCAACGTGCTTGCCCAGAGCTGCTGTCAAAGCTGCTTCCACCCCGAGGAGGCCCACAGACCAAGGCAGGAGGTAGGCCAGCTTTCCTGAGTGGTTGTGGTGGTCTGGGATGAGGGTGTCTGTGACAGGCTGCGCCTGGTGGGCCACTAACTTGTCGCCGAACACAGACACCAAACCAAGAGGTTCTGCCCTCTGTACAATGAGCTGGTGAGACCACGTTGTGTTTCCCAAGTGCAAGTCATTCTCCTGCTTTTGCGATTTTTTGCCATGGCCTCATGTAATCTAGTACTTATTTTATTATTCTTTTTTTTTTTAGATTTTATTTTTATTTACTTATTTGAAAGAGAGAGAATGAGAGAGAGAGAGAGGAAAGTTCAGAAGGGAAAGGTCAGAGGGAGAAGCAGACTCACTGCTGAGCAGGGAGCCTGATGTGGGACTTGATCTCAGGACTCCAGGATCATGACCTGAGCTGAAGGCCATCGTTTAACCAACTGAGTCACCCAGGCGCCCTTTATTTCATTATTCTTCAAATACACACCACTCCTTTTTTTTTTTTTTTTAAGATTTTATCTATTTATTTGACAGAGACCACATGTAGGCAGAGAGGCAGGCAGAGAGAGAGGAAGGGAAGCGGGCTCCCCAGTGAGCAGGGAGCCCGATGCTGGGCTCGATCCCAGGATCCTGGGATCATGACCTGAGCTGAAGGCAGAGGCTTTAACCCACTGAGCCACCCAGGCGCCCCAATAAACACCCTTTAAAAAAATGTATACTAAAACAAAACTTTATGTCATTACCATAAATAGGAGACTAGAAGCATATACTTTATATAGAAGGTGAAAAGGGAAGAAAGAAAAGGAAGAAAATAAAAAATATCATTAAATTCTAATGAGAGAGAGTTGTCAGCTGAAGGCTTTAAGCCTGAGTCTTGCTGTCTCTATTTTTTTTTTTTAAGATTTTATTTATTTATTTGACAGACAGAGATCACAAGTAGGCAAAGAGGCAGGCAGAGAGAGAGAGAGGAGGAGGCAGGTTCCCTGCTAAGCAGAGAGCCCCATGTGGGGCTCAATCCCAGGACCCTGGGATCATGACCTGAGCCAAAGGCAGAAGCTTTAACCCACTGAGCCACCCAGGCGCCCCATGGTCTCTCTTTAAAAAGAGAGACTGGGGGCACCTGGGTGGCTCAGTTGGTTAAGCAACTGCCTTCAGCTCTGGTCATGGTCCCGGAGTCCTGGGATCGAGTCCCTCATCGGACTCGCGTTTCCACGGGGAGTCTGCTTCTCCCTCTGACCTTCTCCTCTCTCATGCTCTCTCTCACTGTCTCTCTCTCAAATAAATAAATAAAACCTTAAAAAAAAATAAAAAGAGAGATTGGTAGGTGTTAGGGAGGCATTAAAGGTACCCCAGCATCTACGGGAGACTTGTCCCTAGAGGTACTGAAAGAGTGAAAGGGGAGGGGTTTTCTCACTTTGCCATCCTCGTGGTCTTATGCCAAGCCCCACTGTGTGTAAACTCAGAACTCCTGGTACAGAAGCTACGAGAAGCATGGGAGTGTGAGTCTCCATGGACCCCTTCAGGCTTGACACCCCCCCTCCCGCCCATGGCTCCCTCATTCCCAGCGGGTCCCAAGGCTCCTCCTGAGCCTGGCAGGCAGCTCCACGCAGGACGTTAGGCTCCACGAAGTGGGCTTCGTAAGGAAGTTCCTGTTAGCTTCAGAGCCAGGCAAGCCAGAGTCCCAGTCCTAGGTTTGCCATTTACCAGCCGTGTGACCTGGTTTTTACTGTCTCTGGCTTCCCTCTCCTAACAGGGGAAGTGGGGCAACAGAGCCTTCTCACTGTGGCACCATTTAGTCCAAGGACATGTGGCTAATTCAATACACGTTAGTTTCCTCTATTCCTCCTTCCCGACCCAAAAAATAAACCTGGGAGAGAATTTTCTACACGTCCTGATCCCTCCAAGAATAGCTCTCTCCCCTCAGTGCCAAGTTCAGAGAAACATGCCCCGCCAGTCCGTCTCTGACGCCCGTGCCCTTCTGCAGCGGGTGGGGAGACGCCAAGTGTGAACTGGGAGAAACTTGGATTCAGACAGTCTGAGTTCTAGTGTCAGTCCGGGCTGAGACTTTAGGCCAGCTCGTGTGTTCGCACATAAGGACCAGGTGCCTAAAATGTGCCAGGCATTATGCTACCCAGGAATGTGCAGACGTGGGCCCAGGTCCCAGGGCAGCCCTCTCCCTGAGGCTTTCTCTAGCTCCCCTAGGAGTCTGGGTGCTGGATGCCTCCCTTCTCTGCTCTCCGCAGAGCCTCCCCCAGGCCAGGGTGGTGAGCGGTTATCCCTGGAAATCAGGAAGCCCGGACCAGACCACAGACAGGATCTGTAGAGGGAGAATGGGCTAGGTGGGAGCGTTCTGCTGTCTGCCAGGCACCACACATCCCTTTTCAATGTATTTATTCTTTTTTTTTTTTTAAGATTTATTTATTAATTTGAGAGAGAGAGAGAGCGCATGAGCTGGGGGAGGGGGAGAGAGAGAATCCCAAGCAGACTCCCCACTGAGCTGGTAGCCCGACATGGGGCTTGTCATGGGGTTCTTCCGGGGGTTCGATCCCAGGACCCTGAGATCATGACCTGAGCCCAAACCAAGAGGGATATGCTCAACGGATCGAACCACCCAGGAGCCCTTTCAATGTATTTATTCTTAAACGTATTTAACATTCTATTGATTTAACACTAATAAAATTGTATGTAATGTCTTCACATTATTTATTATATTGGAGATGTGCAGACCAGGCACTGTTCTACGACCTTCACAAATACTGACCTATTTAATCCTCCTGACATCCCTAGGAGGTGGCCGTTCTTATCATTCCAGTTTTGGAAATGAGAAAACCAGGCTCAGAGAGGGAAACCACCAGGCTGAGGTCACCCAGCTGGGAAGCGGAGGCGCCAGGATTGGGCCCGATGTCTGTCTGAGGCCAGAGCCCGTGCTGACCCGCCAGACGGGAAATCAGAGCCAGGGACTGGCAATGGGGCCCGCTCAGGCGGGCAATAGGCAGCGATGGGGGCTGTGGGTGGAAGCAGGCAGGAGGTGCCGAGACAGGCTGGGGGTCCTGCTTGGGCCCAGCTGGGCCAGACCCCTTGATGGTACCCAACCAGCTGCTTCCTCGCTCATGTGGCAAGGTCCCCAGGGCGGCCAAGGCGCCAGGCTGGGCTGTGGATCTGACACCTCCCACTGTCAAGTTGTGATCAGAATCTGGCTCCAGGGCAGGGGGCGAAACTGAACCCGCACGGGCCTCCTTTGGCTTGGATGGCCCTGCAGACACCCTGAGCCCACTCCTTGGCACCATCCAGGGGTTTGCTCACAGGGGCTTTCTCGGAACTCAGGGCACCGGCGCCCACCCTGCCCTGTGGCTGGGCTGTAGCCTCAGCCCTGAGCGCTGAGCTCCGGGGTCCCTGGGGAGCCCGTGCCCAGGCTCCCCCCGCACCCCACGCCGGGCTCTCAGGTGAGCGGCGGGGATCATGTTCCTGTGGTTTCATGTCCCGCATTGTTCTTGGCTGGGCCCCGGCTTATGAAAGAGTAATGAGGGGCCCCTGCTCGTAGCCGGCCCCCTCTAAGGTTTCCGCTGCCTCGGCTGCTGCCGCCACGGCCCAGAGTTGGGGCCTGGGAGGGCGGCAGCGTGGGGGCCTGAGCCGGAGCCCCCCGGGGACGAGGGTGCTGACAGCCGCCAGCCGCCACCGCCGGAGCCCGCCGCCCAGGTAACCTGAGATGAGGCGGGGTGCAGGGTGCCTCGGCCACCGGCTCCCACCACCAGGGAGGGCCCGCCACCCCGGCGACGTGGGGAGGAATGGGGGGGCCCTCCCGCAGGTGAGCTGCCGCCGTTCCCCCCGGGTGAGCCCAGCAGGTGCCTCTGCAGGTGTGGCCTGGCTGAGGGCGGGCAGGGGAGAGAAGGGCCACCGACTCAGGGCCCCACCTCCACCCCAGGTCCTGGACCCTCCTGCCCTGAGCCCCCTGTGTCCCCCGCATCCCCTAGCAGGGCCAACCTCCCCTTCTGAGGTCTTACTTTCCCGTCCCCTCAGACTTCCTCTTTCTCCCTCAGACCCTTTCCTGAGCTCTCCAGGTGGGCTTCGCCCCTCCTCCTCATGCTCTGCCCTTGACCTTGTCTTCCAGATGCAGAAGACCCGTTTGGGCCCCTTTGTTTCCTTCACACCCTCTGGCACACACACACATGCACCAACACACATGTAGAAATAAGCTCACATGCATTAACGTGCTCCCCCGCCGCCTTGCAGACACACGCACGTGTGCACATTTGCACACCCGCAGGCCTTTCTACGCACACCTACCTGTACAACACGTGTGCTTGCACACACTCTGTGCCTCTGCTAGCCCCCGGCTGGGGTCCCCAGAGGCGCTGCCGGCCTGATGGACAGCTCTCCTTGAGAAGCCTGAGATCCCAGGAGGAGATGTCCGGACACTCTTCTCCGTGGCCTGCTGGGGGGAGGGGCTGCGCAGGGGGAGGGGAACCCCCACGTGGGCCAGGAACTGCCTCCTCTCTCCAACTCTGCCCCAGGAGCCTGGGAGCCCTCCCAGTGCTGAGCCGCCTTACTGTGACCTGCCTCGCCGCCCACCTGCCTCTGAGGACCCTCCCCGTTCCTCAACCTCCGGCTGCCCGTCGGTGGTGGGCCCGGGCCTTGGGCCAGGGCTGCAGAGGTAGGTAGAGCCGCAGGGCTTGGGGAGGGGCTCCCTAGAGGAGGATGCCCTCACCCACGCCACCCTTCACCCTTTCGCGATGGTGGCGGCCGCGGGCATGGGTCACATGGCTGGATCACGCCACCTGGGCATGGGCCGGCAGTGGGCATGGTCCTCAGGCCCTAGCTGAGTTTGCTCTGGGAATGGAACAGCCCAGCACCCACCCTTCAGGGGGCAAGGCCCCTGGCCCGCTCACGTTTCCTGGCTCCTTTGGTACAGCTTTAAAAGATCAAACAGGTGGGCGCCTGACCGAGAGGTGCTCTGGGCCCTGGGATTCCCTCCACTCCAGGCCTGAGCTGAGCTGAAGTCACGGTGCCTTGGGAGGGCATGGCTGAGGGCCCAGAAACCTGGGTTCCAGCCTCAGCTCCATTCCTGATGGCCTAAGGGAATAAGTCATTCCCTCCTTAATGCCTCAGTTTCCCTGTTTAACAAATAAGAGGAATTGAGTCAAATCAGCTTTGCTTTGAGAACATGTATGCCTCACAGACAAGTATTACTTAAAAAAAAAAAAAAATGAAACCAGCTCTGCTATTGAGTATGTTTCAGAAAGTCCAGGATAAACGAATTTTAATATCTTTCTTGTAAGACTTGTCAGAACCTTTAGTTTGCTAGCAGGCCTTGTGCTTTTGGGTAGGGAGGTAGAAGTGTGCCATACGTCCCAAACTCATCTGACCACAGACCTCTTTTTGAGGGCCGTCATCCCTTTCCATCTTGTAGGTTGACCCGTGGGTCACTCTTTGGGGACACTGCCATCTGTAAGCCTACCTGGGCCTGTGGCCATCCTGACTGCCTTCTCTAAAGCAGGGTTTTCTCTTGCCACTCCCTCCCTTGGCATCCAGACTGGTGACCCTGTCATTACCCCTGGAGCTCTGCTACCTCCTGAAGCCCCCCATTAGCCCAGTACACCTGTCATCTCACTTTTACTGAGTTGGGGGTGGAGGGTCCCACTCCTGCTCCAGTGACAGAGGATTGGCTCTGGTATCACAGGCATGGTTCACCATGTAGCTCTCCCCCTTCCTAGCTCTGTGACCTTGGCCAGTCCCTTGAGCTCTCTGAGCCTCAGTGTCTTCATCTGTAAAATGGGCGCCATGACACGTATTTCAAAGGGACACTGTTACAACTGAATGAGGCTGTCTGAATGAAGAGCCCAGCACAGCGAGGCCTGAGTGTTTGCTCCCTCCTTTGGTCTAGTGTGAGGTGTGTGTGTACCTGGCTAGGGGTATTGGTCCCTAATTCCCATGACTTTTTGGGGAAGAAGTCATAGGTCTGTCTCTTCTCCCAGGGGTCCGTCAGCAGGGTCCTCAGCAGAGGTCCCCACCGCCACCTCCGGGAGCCAGAGCCAGGAACTGGAGGCAGGACCCTCTCTGGAGGGTCTGGCCTCCTGCCTGGGTGGCAGCTTTGACGAAGGCCTTGACTCTGGCACCAGCTCCAGCCCTGACCACGACACCCCTGATGATACCAGCGACTCGTCCTCCGTGGTGAGCTGGGGAGGGCAAGTCGCCCCTCTGTGCCAGCCCTGGGGCCCCACCCAAACCTCCAGACAATCCTCTTACACCAGGGAACTGGGCCACGGCCTTTGGAGACTTAGCCATCTCCTCAGGCCTCCAGGACCAACCGCCTGGGAGGGGCAGGGGTCTCGTCCAAGAAAAGACTGAAGGAATTTCAATGGGCAGGGAGATCCAGGTCAATCACCAATGGGGTCAGGCTGCCAAATACAGCGGCCAGGATGTTGGGCGTGCTGGCCAGAGCGAGGATGAGACTGGTTCTGGGATTTGTCCTGGCCACACACCTCTGAGCTCCATGACCTGCCCTGGCATAGATCTCTGGGAGACAGAGGAGACGGAGCAGGCTGGGGAGCCTAGGCTGGGGGCAATTTGGCTGGGAGAAGAGAAGACTTGGGAACTCCCTGGGGTATTCGCACCTCAAAGGGCTGTCGCAGGGCAGGAGAGGCAGGTTATCTGTGAGACCTCCGAGGGAAAGTGATGGGATGGCAGGCGTGGGCTTGAGAAGGCTCACCACCCGCTCTGGGGTAGAGACTTTCATGGCCCCATTCCAGGGCAAGAAAACTGAGGCTCAGAGAAGGGAAGCAGCTTACCTGAGGCCATGTGTCTGGGAAGCAGAGGAGCAAGGCTTTGAACCCACTTCTGTGTGCACCCTGGGGATGTCTCTGGGGATGCCTTTCTACCGCAGGGAGTCCAAATGCCCTGGGTTCAAGTTCCCTCCCCCCTAAACCGTTTCCCAGCTGCATGACTTTGGGCAAGTTCTTAGCTCTGATGTACATGCCTACCTCAAGGGTTGATGGAAGATTAGCTAAGTTCAGCAAAGAGCCCCTAGGGGTCCTGAGTATACAGCAGGTGCTCTTCAATGTCAAAGCCTTCCCCCTTATCTACCTATCTCCTGCTGGGAGCGCAGGTCCTAGGGGCTCCAAACACGCTTTCTCTTCCCTTCCCCCTCCTGCAGGACTGGAACACTGTTGGAAGGCAGGAGGAGGCCCCCAGCTGGGACGAGCTCACCGTGATGATCCCGAGGAAGCCCCAGGAAGGGCCAAGAGCTGACAGTGCCCGAAGGGCTCCATCTCTCCTCACCCGGTCTCCCGTGGGAGGGGATGCTGCAGGCCAGAGAAAGGAAGGTGAGTCCTGGCTAGGCCAGCTTGGTCACTGTGACCACAGGTGTGGTGATGGCCTAGGGCTTGGCCAGATCTCCCTGGCCATCTGGGTCCTCCGGCACTTCTTACTTTGGTGACCTGAGTAACAACAGTACAGTCCCCATGTAATTATGGAGCAGCCACAGTGTGCCATGTGACCTGCTTTAAATACATCATCTCACAACTGGTTGGTTAGGATCAGGTTGCAACTGACAGAAACCAACTGAAGATAAATGAAATGACTCACAGAAGTAAAAAAATTAGGTGGCTGTGACTTCAGGTATGGCTGGATCCAGGTGTTCAAATAGTATGAGAAATCGGGTCTCCGCTATGTTTTCTTCTGCTTTGGCTTCATTCTCAGCCAGACCTTCCTCTGGTCGTGGCATGATGAGCCCCAGCAGGACCAGACTATATCGTACCTACAGATCATCTCCCAAGAAAGAGGGTACAGTCTTCCCAGTAGGGTTTTCCCTGGACCCAGTGTGGGTCCTATGCCCACGTGGGTATAGAGTGGGGGAGGAGATTGCCTACAGGAAATCAGGGGGATTGTTTGCAGAGAAAAGGAAAAGGCCACTGGGCAGGCCTAGCCCCGAGATGCCCATGACCCGGGTGAGCATCTCATAATGTGAGCCTGGTATGGGTGATGGGAGCACATGGAACATGGGAGTCCGGCGGGAGAGAGAAGGCTAATGTAGGGGGGGGTACCCACACTCTGACCCTCCCTCCAAACCTGTTTTTCCTGTTGTCTGTTCCATGTCACCACCATTCTGACGACTTAGGCCCCAAATCTTGTGTTCTCCCGATTTCTCTATTTCTTCACCTTTGTATTCAATCCGCAGCTCTGGTTAGCTTCACCTGCAGAGCACACCTCAAATCCATCCCCTTTTTGCCACCTGTACAAGTATTCCCTGGCCAAGCCACCAGTGCCCCTGCTGGGATTATCACTAGAGTCCCCTCCAAGCCTCCGGGTTCTGCCTGGCCCTCTTGGTCCATTTCCCACAGCAGTTGGAGCCACCTTTAAAAACATGAGGGACGCTTGAGGGGCTCAGTTGGTTATACAGCTGAGTTTTGATTTTGGCTCAGGTCATGATCTCAGGGTCGTGAGATCGAGCCCTGCATTGGGCTCCGTGCTGAGTATGGAGCCTGCCTGAGGTTCTCTCTCTCCCTCTGCGCCTTCCCCGCTCACATGCATGTGTGCTCCCTCTCTCTCTATCTCTAAAAAAACAAACAAAAGCATGAATCAGATCTTATCACTGCCCCACCCCCACTGCCTAGCCCTCTCAGGCCCTGGGGAGAGGGTGCGTGGGAAGAAGTAAGATCACAGAGGAAAGAGGGAGCCAAATGTCTCCCTGGAGTGAGAGCGGCTAATAGGCAGTTGGGATTTTGTATGAAATACCTGCTTTCTTGCTTTTCATGCAGGGCAGTGCGGGGGGCAGGGGGACTGTCACTCTGAGCCCTGCTTGATCAAAGGCAGCCTCGGAGGGACAGGCTACACAGAGCCCCGCCGGCCGCGGACAGGACACAGGACTTGGTGCCCCAGGACATCTGTAGAGCCTGCCCTGTGTGCACATAGGAGCGCTGCGGGACAGAAGTCAGATCCTGGGGGGGGCTGGGCCGAAAGGGACACTCGAGATGGGCGGGCAAAGAAGAAGGGGAGGATGGTGACACAGCGGTGAGGCCTTGGGAGTTGTGGGAGCCCAGATCAGCCAGCCCTGCCTCAAAGGGTGAGGCAGGCAGGCGCTACAGGAGGATGGAGCCTTTCCAGCGGGCTCAGCACTTCCTTCAGCTGGGGAGACGCAGTGGAAAACGAGAAGGCAGGCGCCTCCCCGATGGAGCAGGGATGCCCTTCGGGGTGGCCAGAGCCTCACCGGCCATGGGAAATCCCTGGATTTTCTTTGAAATGCCGCTGGGAGGCCCTGATGTTTTTGCCATCTCTGATTCAGAGATAATTTTGGATTTATAGCAGAGTGGCGAAGAGTGGAGAGAGTTTCCATGATACCCATTGCCGGTTGGCCTAATGTTGACATCTTACAAAAGCAAAGTTCGACTACCAAAATTAAGAAATTAACATCGATAGAGCACCACTGTCTAAACTATAAACTTTATGTGGTTTCGCCCATCTTTCCCACTAATACCCCTCTGTGGTCCTGAGCTCCCATCCCACTGCGTGGACACACCGTGTCTCCCAGTCTCCTCCAGTCTGATAGCTTTCTGGTCCTTCCTTGTAAGCAGGGGCGATCTAGCTGGGTTTGCTTTTGGAAAGGATCTCCCTAAACGGGACAATGACCCAGGGCCCCCAGAGCAACCATCTAGGCAAGGGATGCAGGTGGTTGATGGGGAGTCCAGGAGGACAGGATTTGGAACAACATGGGGCATCAGCTCATCAGACGACAATGAGAACCTGGAGTGCTGCTCTGTGCTTGGTTCTGGTTCCTTGCTAGGTGCTAGAAATTCAGATTTCAGGGACAGCAGCTCAGAAAGCCGAGAGGAAGCAGAGCTTTCCAAGCAGGAGGGAGGCCATCTTAAGCATGGCCTTTATTTTATTTTATTAAGATTTTATTTATTTATCCGAGGGAGAGAGAACGTGCGAGAGAGCTAGCCCAAGCTGAGGGGGCGGGGGGAAGGGTAGAGGAAAGGAGAGAGGCAAACTCCTCACTAAGCAGGGAGCCCAACACGGGGCTTGATCCCAGGAGCCCGAGATCATGATCTGAGCCGAAGGCAGATGCTTAACCCACTGAGGCCCCCGGGGGCCCCTTAAGCAAGACCTTTAATGAAAGCAGTCGTGGCTCCTTCTGGAGGAGGCCACCGTACTCTTTACTCCTCTCCTGAAGCTCTGGCTCAGGGACATGCACACAGCTAGGGGACCACCCCATGTTGGGTGACCAAAGACTGAGAGGGCTGGAGGGGGACTGAGGTCATGGTGGTCTGTCCCTGGGGATGGGAGTTGGGAGGGGTCCCTGTTTAGGGCAGTTGAGTAATCTCTCCGACCAGGGCTGCTTACACTGTAATATGCTTGCAAATCACCACGGAATCTTATTAAAATGTAGATCCTGCACAGTGCTCCCAGGGGTGCGCCCTGAGAGTCTGCATTTCTAGCAAACTCCCAGGTGAGGCCTACAGGTTCACAAAAGCCCACCCCAGGCTCATGGCAGCCCCAAGAGCCTCTGGGCCAGGAGCCTGTCTGGGTTTAAGGAATGGGAGCTTTCTAGAGCTATCACACATGATAGAGCCTCATTAGAAGAGATGTTGGGGGGGGGGGTCTCAGAACCTCTTTGCAGGAAGTAGGATAGGGAAAGGGAAGTTGCTAGGTAGCTGCCACCAGACCCACCGCTCCCGCCCTCGGGTCATGTGGGCGATTGTCCAGACCGCTTCGGGGACTCCCAGTCTATGTGCCCTTCCAGCTCTGGGAGCCTACGTCCCACTGACCAGTCAGGCGGGGTTTCCATTTCCAATTCTGAGCCTCAGCTTGAGAGAGGCCTTGGAGCTTTCTCCGATCAAATCGCTCCAAGGGGTGGAGTCACTTGGCCTGGACAGTGGATCCTCTAAGAAGGGGCTCTGGGCTCTGCCGTCCTGATCTGTCCCAGGGGTCGTGTGTGAGACCCCCTCCCTGTACCTTGAACCAGCCTCTCCTCTCTCCAGATCCCTGCAGTGGGAGCCGAAGTGCCGGACAGCACTGGGCAAAGCTCCGGGGAGAAAGTGGGCACTTCCTGGAGCGGCACCGGTCGGCGCTAACCCAGGCTTCCCGCACGACACTGCCGGGTGGACCTCGCGGTGCCACCCCCCAGGCTTCCTCTCTCCATCGTTCTGCCCAGAAGGATGCTGCCCAGAGTGCTTCCACACAGGTCGATAGCCCCCGAGCCTCCTCTCCCACACAAATCGCCCAACGGGACAAGCCCAGGACCTCGCCCACCCAACAGGATATCCCCAGGACCGCCTTCACACAGCACAACACCCCCAGAGCCTCCTCTCCCTCAAGAATCGCCCAACAGGATGACCCCAGAACCTCCTCCGTCCAACGAAGCAACCTTCGAGTTTCCTCTCCCACCAGAACCACCAGACAAGACAATTCTAGAACCTCTTCTGTCCAACAGGACAACACTCAGACTTCTTTTCCCACGTGTACTCCTCAGAGGGACAATCCCAGAGGCTCCTCTCCCAACCGAAGCACCCAGCGGGACAACTCCCGGACACCCTGTCCCCAGCGGGACAATCCCAGAGGCTCCTCTCCCAACCGAACCACCCAGCGGGACAACTCCCGGGCACCCTGTCCCCAGCGGGACAATCCCAGAGGCTCCTCTCCCAACCGAACCACCCAGCGGGACAACTCCCGGACACCCTGTCCCCAGCGGGACAATCCCAGAGGCTCCTCTCCCAACCGAACCACCCAGCGGGACAATCCCAAAGCTTCTTGTATTCAACAGAACAACCCTAGGACCTCTTATAGTCAACGAGACAATCCACAGTCTTCCTCTCAGCGGGACAACCCTGGAACATCCTCCCCTCGATGCTGCACAAAATGGGACCACCCTGGACCATCATCTCCCCATCGCTCCGCTCAACGGAACAATCCCAGGAATTCTTCTCCCCATCGTACTAACAAAGACATCCCCTGGGCCTCCTTTCCCCTCCGCCCAACCCAGAGTGAAGGCCCCCGAACCTCTTCCCCATCTCGCTCCAAGCAAAGTGAGGTTCCCTGGGCCTCCATTGCCCTTCGGCCAACCCAAGGGGACAGGCCTCCTCAGACCTCCTCTCCCACTAGGCCAGCTCAGCGCGACCCACCTCTGTCCTCCTCCGGATCTGCCCAGCACAGCTCGCCATCTCAGGCTGTGTCCTCCTTCCATAACCCGGGCCCCCACAGTGCCTCCCGGACCTCTTCACCTCTGTACCCTGCTACCCGCGGGGCACCCCAGACCTCTTTGGAGCCCTCCCAGCCTCCATGCTCGGTCTGTATTGGGCATCGGGATGCCCCTCGAGCTTCTTCACCTCCTCGCTACTTGCAACATGACCCATTCCCCTTCTTCCCAGACCCCCATGCATCTGAGAGTGAATTGCCCCACCACAACCCCCCCTACATACCTCCAGCCGTGTGCATTGGACACCGGGATGCCCCCCGGGCTTCCTCACCCCCCCGCCACACCCAGTTTGACCCCTTCCCCTTCCTCCCAGACACATCTGATACTGAGACTCAGTCCACCCAGCACGACCCTCCTCAGTTCCCCCCACCTGTGTGTATTGGGTACCGGGATGCACCCCGGGCCTCCTCTCCGCCACGCCAGCCCCCAGAACCCTTCCTGTTATTCCAGGATCTTCCCAGGGCCAGCACTGAGAGCCTCGTCCCCTCCACAGACTCTCTGCACGAGCCCCCCCACGTGCCCACCCCCGTGTGCATCGGACACCGGGATGCGCCCTCTTTCTCATCCCCTCCACGCCAGGCCCCTGAGCCCTCCCTCTTCTTTCAGGATCTCCCAGGGACTAGTATGGAGAGCCTGGCCCCCTCCACTGACTCTCTACATGGCTCCCCCGTGCTGCCTCCCCAAGTGTGCATCGGGCACCGGGATGCGCCCCGAGCCTCCTCCCCACCCCGCCACCCCCCCAGTGACCTAGCACTCCTGGCACCGTCACCTCCACCAGGCAGCTCAGGGGGCTCCCGGGGCTCAGCAGCCCCTGGGGAGACCAGGCACAACCTGGAGAGGGAGGAGTACACCATGCTGGCCGATCTGCCCCCGCCCAGGAGGCTGGCGCAGAGGGAGCCAGAGCCCCAGGGCAGCAACGGTGGCCGCACCCGCAGCCCTGGCCGCGCAGAGGTGGAGCGCCTCTTCGGGCAAGAGCGCAGGTGAGCTCAGGGCGGGGCCAGCCAGGTGGGCTGGGGAAGAGGCTCGGTGGCAAGACAGGTGGAAGCTTCACAGGCTTAGGTTGGCTGATGGAAAGGGTTCAGACCCCCACCCTGCCACTGACTGGCTGTGTGACCTCGGGCAAGTCAGTTCATCTGTTTCCACATTTTAGGAGTTTTTTTGGACAACCGAGTGATACTGTGTGTAGCCTAGTGGTTAAGAGCAAAGACCAGGGTCAGGTGGGCTGAGTTCAAATCCTGGGTCAAACCCATTCCCCAAACTATGTGACCTCGTGAAGTGATTTAACCTCCCCGAGCCTCAGTTTCCTCATCTGTAAAATGGGGAGAATGTTAGTACAGTAATTTCAAAAAGGTTAAACTCTCAAACCCTTTCTTTGATCCAGAATCACAGGTTTATTTATTTATTTTTTTCCTTCTTACATGAGGGAAAAGGAAGTACTTGTGATTTTTTTCTGCTTTAAAAAAAATTTTTTTTTAATTCTTTTCTTTTTTTTTCTGCTTTAACCAAGAAAACTCATGGGTCACCTTGAACTTCAGAGAACAGAGATGTCAGTTTAAAATGAATGGCCAAAGCCACATTTTTTTTTTAAGATTTTATTTATTTATTTGACACACAGAGAGAGATCACAAGTAGGGAGAGAGGCAGGCAGAGAGAGGGAGGAGGAAGCAGACTCCCCGCTGAGCAGAGAGCCCAATGCGGGGCTCGATCCCAGGACCCTGAGATCATGACCTGAGCCGAAGGCAGAGGTCTAACTACTGAGCCACCCAGGCGCCCCAAGCCACATATTTTAAATAAGAGAACTCCCAGAATTACAAATTTTGTAGAAATTACATGTCACTTCCGTGGGACATGGCAACAGTGTCAAAGTCCTTTCCATGTATCCCGCAGTGTCCTTGGTCAGCAGGGACGCACAGGTGGTTTATGACCCAGAACACTGGCTTTGGCATAGCTGTGGGGAGGGAAAACATTTTCTCCCGATCTGGCTGAGATTCCTTTCTCTGGCAGTTGCAGCGTCAAGAGTTTTCAAGAACCGGGGCTGGAATTCCATGAGTTAAGGTTAAGAGAACCCGAAAAAGTAGGTCTGGAAGTCTCAAAACTTAGGGTGTATAATTCAGTGCATTATAGTGTATTGACTGAGACAGAGTTTTGTAGCCACGCAAAACCTCATTTGAGAACTTTCCACCACCCCAGGAGCGGGTCATATTTTGCATTCCAGAAATTTTCTGTTTTCCTTGAGGCAATGTTTTCTGTTAGATTTGAATCTACTAGAGCAACTTTACCTCTGATTCTTCAAATTTCCTTCTCCAGTAAGTTTTATCCATTTACTACTACCCAGGTGACAACCTGTGGGGTCTCCATCATTAATGTAATTCTCTCTTTGGCCTTAAAAAAAACACACACATACACACACATTTTAAAGAATTTTTTTAACTAATATATACTGTGTTATTTGCTTCGGGGGTACAGGTCTGTGAATCATCAGGCTTACACATTTCACAGCACTCACCACAGCACACGCCCTCCCCAATACCCATCACCCAGCCACCCTCTCCCTACCTACCCAGCCCCCAGCAACCCTCAGTTTGTTTCCTGAGATTAAGAGTCTCTTATGGTTTGTCTCCCTCCCTTGTTCCATCTTGTTTCATTTTTTCCCTCCCTACCTGCCACGACCCTCCACCCTGCCTCTCAAATTCCTCATATCAGAGAGATCATATAATTGTCTTTCTCTGATTGACTTACTTCGCTTAGCACAATACCCTCTCGTTCCATCCACGTTGTTGCAAATGGCAAGATTTCGTGTTTTTTTGATGGCTACGTAGTATTCCATTGTATATATCTACCACATCTTCTTTATCCATTCATCTGTTGGTGGACATCTGGGTTCTTTCCATAGTTTGGCTGTCGTGCACACACACACACATTTTTAATTTTTTTTAGGGCAGCTTTAGGTTCATAGCAAAATTGAGTCGAAAGTACAGAGATTTCCCATTCAGCCTCTATCCCACCTGTACATGCAGCATCCCCCTCCCCAACCCCGACTACAACAGCCCCTGCCAGAGTGGAGCGTTTGTTATAAACCCTGAACCTACACTGACACGTCATTATTACCCATAGTCCATACTTTACAGCAGGACTCCCTTCTGATGGGGCACATTCTGTGCATTTGGACAAATGTATAATGAATGACATGTATCCACCGTTACGCTGTTACACAGAATATTGAACGGCCCTAAAAAAACCCATTTCTTTGGTCTTTTTATGATTACTATTTTTGGTCCAATATCAATTTGCTTATCTTCGATTTTATCTGATAATTCAGCAGGTACACTAAAGGTCTTTAAACCACAGTTATATGTTCTTCTCGTTTTTTTTTTTTCTTTTTCTTATGGGGATAACTTTGAGAGAGAGAAAGCGTTTATAATAGAAGTCAGGAATATGTTTATAATCTTGTTAACCGCTTAATTATTTTTCCATAGGTACTTATATTCATTTTATTTTACTCTTTTTAAAGTTGTTTACCTTTTTAAAGCTTTATGGTGGTATAATTGATAGATAAGAAAATTTGCATATATTTCATGTCTACATTTTGGTGAAGTAAACTATCTACTTTTTAACCAAGGCTTTATAACTCTACTGAAGACTTAAAGTTTTTTTTCTCTTGTATGGCACTTTTTCCAAATAGAAAAATATTTGCTGTCTGAAGATGAAATTTTAAAACCTATTTAAGTATCTGTAAGGGACTGATTGAAAGTTTTGAGTGGGTGGCTAGAGGACCATGCTTTTATGTTCTCCCATATATTCATTTAACATGTGTTTATTGAGCATCTACTCTGTCTAAGCATTGCGTAACTGAGCCTGGAAAATTTCTCTTAACGGGCTATCACATTAAAGCATTAGGCGTTTTGGCTTGATGGCTTCATTTTTCTCCCATAGATGCCTTTGGAATCCCTTATCTTAGCATCATATAAATACTTTGTAGTCTCTTGAATTTAAAACAGAACCTTCATGGAATTTGCCAGATTTGATGCCTTTTGTTCTTTCTAAAAGATTTTATTTATTTATTTGACAGAAATCTCAAGTAGGCAGGGAGGCAGATAGAGAGAGGGGGGGAAGCAGGCTCCCCACTGAGCAGAGAGCCCGATGCGGGCCTCGATCCCAAGACCCTGAGATCATGACCTGAGCCGAAGGCAGAGGCTTTAACCCACTGAGCCACCCAGGCGCCCTGCCTTTTGTTTTTTAATACCCCCTCTACGTAGAGTAGAGCCCATCCAAACCTCCAGAGGAAATATATTTCCTTTGCCACACCAACACTGAGGAACAGGCAGCCCAAGGGGACGGGCTTCTCCTTTGGCTTCTCAGAATGTTCTTGAATCCTTTTTTCCTATCTCTCGATTCCACATGGGGGAAACTTTTCAGAAGGGATGAGGGTCGGGCAAGCTGGAGTTTATACCGCGGCAAGTGCTTCCACTCGAAAGATCACCCATTCTCCTGTCCGCCCTGCACCGAGTGATTTTCTCTATTCTCCTCCCCAACCGAGTCACGTTTGGGGCTTTCGCTTTGTGGAGCCTCCAACATCTGGTTCGGGGGAAAACTCCCTCTGAGGCCTCAGATCTCGCAGAGCAAAGAACCCCCCCTGGTCTCAGATAGATTAAAAATGGAAGCGGATCAGGCAGCACTCAAACACAGAAGCTTTAACTCCAGGGGAGAGAAATTTGGTTTCTTGTGAGTCTACTGCTCAGAACTCAAAAGAAAAACTTGATGTTTTAAAAAATATTTTATTTATTTATTTACGTGAGATCGAGAGTGAGCGAGCATGAGCAGGGGAAGATGCAGAGGAGAGGGAGAAGTGGACTCCCCGCTGAGTGCAGAGGCTGATGCAGGGCTCCATCCCAGGACCCCGAGATCATGACCTGAGCCGAAGGCAGATGTTTAACCCACTGAGCCACCCAGGTGCCCCTATGGGTCTGATTCACGGCTACCCATTAAGCAAGACAATGAACTGGAACGAGGGACTTTTTACAGCTTAGAGGTTGGATGTGGCAACAATGCCCGGAGTCCAGGCGTCTTAGAAGTGACATTTGCGTGGACAGTTTATGTTGGCCTTTCCGGGAATGTAGAGGATGTTTCTTCCTTCTGATCTTGCTCAGAGCTCTTTCACCGGCAACTACGGTGGCCTGGGGTGTTCAAGGCTAAATGCTAGAACGCTCTTAGTTAGGGAGCGGGAGGAAAGGCGGGCCTGGGAAATCCCAAACTCACCATGTGGACAGGAAAAGGGCAGTAAGAATGGGATATGGGGGCACATAACTATCTACATCTCTCCTCCCACCTCATGGGGTGCATGGACAAACTGGGAAGGTCAAGGGCTTGGCACCTGGAATATAGGAAGTGCTCAGTTAGTGTTTGCTGTTATGATCATGTGTGCACAGTGCCTGGCACACAGTAGATGCTCAATAAATCTTAATTCCCACAAGGTCCAGTCTAAGCTTTGTCTAGGGGTGAGTGGTGGGCTGCTCGTGGGGTGGTGGTCAGAAACAGGAAGTATTAAGTGAGACAGGAGGCAGTCGAGGCCAAGGCTAAGCGCCCCCCCAACACCTGTACTTAAACTTTTCCCCACTTCATTGCCCTCCAAGGTAGATAGATTAGAGCGGTCGACCATCCTCATTTTTCAGAAAGGGAAACTGAGAACCTGAGAGGATCATCCCTTACTTGGGGCCCTTCGATGTGGTCATGGTGGGGCTCCCCAGTCTCCCACATCTCCTCCTATTGGGGGTGGGAGTAGAGGAGCAGGGATGCTGGGAGTGGGACAGCCCCAAGGTCCCTCAGAGGGGCGGCTGCATTTGCTCATAGGAAGTCCGAGGCACCGGGGGCCTTCCAGGCCCGGGACGAGGGGCGGTCACAGCGGCCCAGCCAAGGTCAGAGCCAACTTCTCCGAAGACAGTCCAGCCCTGCCCTCAGCAGGGAGGTGAGCACTGCCAGTCTGCCCTGGGGCCCCTGCACCCCTGAGACATGGGCCACTGCTTCTCCCCTCCCCCAGAGACCAGGCAGGGGTCTTGGGAGGGGAGGTCCTTTATGAAAGGGTCAGAGTTCCCATCATGGGCATCCGGCTTCCTGTTCTCCCAAAGAGCCAGCTCAATTTTGCTCTTGGCAAAATTGAGAAGGACCCCACGTTAGTCTTTTGAAGATTGCCCTTCTGTGTTGTCGCCTTCCTTCCTTAGGCACCTGCTATGTTGAGACATTTTCAGGGAAAGCTCTGGATGCGTCATTCCAGCTTTAAGGGCTTTCTCTTCCAAGGTGGCGAGTCGTATTTTTAAAGAAACTCTTAGAGAGCAAGGCCGACCCAGTGGAGTGGGGTATTGGTGGTGAAAATTCCGGAACCTGATAGCGCAGGTCGGAATCAGTACCTTGGCCCGGGGGGTGTGGGGGAGCAGGAAAGTAAGCAGCATTTTAAAGATCTCTTTCTGAAAGTGAGGAGACTGGGTGAAAGGAAAGAGCTGACCCCCCCCGCCCCAGGGAGGGAAATCAGGGACCCTGGGTGCTTTGTGACCTGCTGTCCTCCAGGCTGCTGCGGAGACACAGACTGCCTCTCCCCAGGCCTGGTGAGGACCAGTCTGTCCTAGAGAGAGGCCACCCGGTCAGGGTCCTGGAGCCTCACCGAGCCCCTCACCTCATTCTCAGGTAACCAAGCCCCTTGCGAAGCAGGCAGAACCAGCCCGGTGGAGTCAAGCAGAGCCCTCTCGTCCCAGGAGCCCCAAGAGGCGGCCTGAAGGGGACCGGCGGCTCCAGGGGACCTCGCTGCCCCCAAGGACATCAGCCAGGATCCCTGAGAGGGAGCGGCGGACAGAGAGACCTCTGGAAAGTGGCCGGGCAGGCCCAAGACAGCCTCTGGGGGGGTGGCGGAGTCAGGAGGGGCCTCCAGGAACCCAGGGCCCTCACAGACGTCTGGAGAGAGGGTACAGCAGCCAGCAGGAGGGCCCAGGCCTGGGGGGCTGGCAAGGACTTGGGGAGCCCAGCCGGGGGCTTGCCAGAGTCCCAGAGGGAACTTGGAGGGGCCCTCTCAGGGAGTCTGAGGAGAGCTGGGAGCAGCAGAGTGGCCCCGCCGGCCACAGGGGGCAGGCAGAGGCCTGGGAGGAGCCTCCTGGGAATGGGTTGCGGGAGGCCCCTGACAGGCCAGCTCTCAGAGGCTGGGCCAGCCTGCAGGAGCTGCCCAGTGCCCACCAGACTAAGAGCCCCCCAGAGAACTCCGGGGTAGGCCCAGCAGAGTTCTTGAAATCCCAGAGGCCTGAGATGCCCACTACCATGGGCTGGAGGGCTGAGGGAACATGCCCACACCTGCATAGTCCTGAGAGGACATCCGAGCTTGACTGGAAGGACCTTGTGGGCCTTCTAGGGGAGCCCAGAGAGGGGGCCTGGGGCCGGATAGAGGAGTCGATGCTCACCTCCCACCTTCCCAGGTTGGACTGGGAAGGCCTCCTGGAGCTCCTACGGGCCCAGCTGCCCCGCAAGGACCCAGCTGGACACTGGGGTCCCCTGGCCCCGGCTTCAGGGGGTCCTCCGGCCCCAGCTTCAGGGCCAGAGGTGGGTTCCCTGGGCACAAATGGCATCCCGGAGCTAGAGCGACAGGGCCAGCCTGATGGCTGGGAGGAGTCCGCCCTGGTCAACGGACAGAGCCAGAGCGCTGGGCAGTGGCCCGGGAGCTCCGCCCAGCCGCCCAGCCCTGCCTGCACCTCCGCCCAGTGGCCAAAGACCAGAGTGAAGAGGGGACCAGAGACCTCACCTATGGCTGGTCTGGAAGAGATGGGCCAGCTGGGGAGCAGGAGCCCTGCAGAGGGTCCCGGCTTGCCAGAGTGGGAGGTAAGTTCATCTCCCGTGCAAGGGCAGCCTGACAATCTGCCCCACCCAGACAAGTATCCTTCGAAAGGCCTCCCTCCGGCTCCTGCACACCCTCCGAGGCTCAGCCCTAACCCTCCCTCCCGACCAGCACTTTCCCAGCCCCCAAAATGGGCAGCAGTGATAACGACCCACACTCTTTGATGACCGGCATTAACTACCAGCTAAGCCCGGGTCTGAATGTTTTCTGGATATTTTCCTCATTTAATCTCCATAGCAACCTGATGAGAAAGGCACCGTGTATTCTCAGATCAGGAATCTGAGGCCCAGAGAGCACACAGCTAGTGAGGGCTGGGGCAGGCTGTCAAGCAAGGTGCTCTGCCCAGGGCACACCCCTTTCCATGCTGCCCAGGCTCTGCTTCCTGTGGCCTCTGGTGGCTCCCACCTGACCCTGGCTGGGACCGCAACCAGTGTGGTCAAGTCCCCTCCCCCACTGCCCTATTCAAAGTTCCTCAAAGTCCAGACAGCATCACTTAGCCCTCTCTGGCCCCTACAGCTCCTCTTAGGCACAGAGAAGAGGTTGTGCAAATGCTGATTGGGTTGAGCCAGGAGCTAAGCCCGGCTGTTTAAATCAGGGCACGTGTGCAAGGTAGGCCCAGGGCCTGGCACAGAGTAGGAGCTCACTAGGTCCCTTCCCTGCCCCCTTCGCCCCAGCGGCAGGGACCCTCTGCCATTGCCTGGAGCCTCTACCTGAAGATGGTGGCTGGGGAGGGTTCCGGAGGCCAGAACGGGGCCTCAGCTCCCTGGAAATGCAGCACATGCTTTGGGGCACCGAGCTTCTCTTGCCCTGTAAAATGGGACCAGCTGCTTCCCATCTAGCCTTCGCAGGGGTGATATGGAGGCTCCAGCCCGATCACCCAAACTCCCTCACTTCCTTGATGTCCCGCCCCACGCCGCCTCCTTCCTGGAGGACAGGGAGGGTTCATGCTGTCCCGGGTTCTGAGCCTGCTGCTTCATACCTTATGCCTCCCATGCCTTGGCCTGAGAGAAGGCTTGGCCTCGTCCAGCATTTCCTGGGGGTCATGCATGTATCAGTTGTCCCCAGTGTCCAAAGCCCCGGTTTTTTTTTTTTTTAAGATTTTATTTATTTATTTGACAGACAGAGATCACAAGTAGGCAGAGAGGCAGGCAGAGAGAGAGGAGGAAGCAGGCTCCCTGCTGAGCAGAGAGCCCGATGCAGGGCTCGATCCCAAGACCCTGGGATCATGACCTGAGCTGAAGGCAGAGGCTCTAACCCGCTGAGCCACCCAGGCGCCCCAAGGCCCCGGTTTTTAACTGCCATGTTGTAAATCCTCTGAGCACAGGCCCGCCCGGGAGCCCCTTCCGCTGTATTTCTCTGAGGCTTTTATCTGCTGGCTCTCCAGTCGACTCAGTGCATGGACAAAAGAGTTGCAGGGATGAACCAGCTTGGTCCTGCTGTCTTGGCCAGAGGGGGTTCGGGGAATTTGGAGCCCCTCACCCCAAGAAGCTGTCAGGCTAATCAGGGAGGCAGATGGACCCCAGGCAGCTCGGGGAGGAGGGGTGCTCTGTCGCAGTGGATGCTGGGACACGGCTGCCTGGCCCACTCTACTGGAAAGATCCTTCACCTGCATTTGCTCAGTGGTAAGGCCTCGGGAAGTTAGCCATGGCCTCCAGGGAGGGGCGGGAGCAACAGGTGTTTAAGGGCATTTCACGAATGACACCACAGAGGTATTTACCAGGTTGCTGGGGTGCCATTTGGTCCCCCTCTATGCAAATCCTTGGCCTGACCTCCCCCTGGCCTTCCTCCCACCAAACATTCACTCTCTCTTTGTGGAGCTGGTGGCAGAGCTCCGCGGGACCATCTCATCTCCCTAACTTTGCACGGGCTTTTCCCATTGCTTAAAATGCTCTTCCCTTCTCTCTTCAGTCACCAAACACTCGTTCATTGTTCAAGTCTTAGACCGGGTGCGTTGCTCTGAGATACCTTCCCTGAGTACCCACCCCACCTCTACGTTGGTAATGCTTTCCTTCTAGGCTCAGTGATTCTGCTCCCCTCCATCTGGCCACACTCAGTTGCCATTTCCCCCATAAGAAAGACGGGCTGCTTGGGGGCGGGAGCTTCGTCTACTTTATCTCTGCCCTTCTGGCCCCTGGCCCAGGACATGACACAAAGGAGGAGCTCAACTCAATGGATGATTGATCAGTGAATCCAAGAACCTTGAGTGCATGCAAGAAACAAATGGAGGGTGGGTGGGTCATGGGTAGATGACGGATAAATGGTGGACAGTGGTTGTGTAAGTGGGCGATGGACAGATAAATAGGTAAATATACTACATGAGAAAGGGCTGTTGGGTGGAAAGTTAGGTGGGTGATGGTGGAACAGGTAATGGGAGTTGGATAGATGATGTTGCTTAGATGACAGATGGGATGATGAACTGATGGAGGGATGAATATGAGTAGAAAATAGATGGATGGATGGTGTGTGGAAGGGTAAATGTGGCATATGGATGATGGGCGATGAATGAATGTTGGAAGATGATGGATGGTTGGATGTTGGATGGGTTGAGAAAGGCTACATGGATGGAGGATGGATGGATGAGTAGGATGATGGATGTTGAATAGGTTAGTGAGTAGATAATACAGGGGTAGACTTTGGCTGGTTGGATGAATTATACATGGGTCCATGGATGTTGGATGCTAGATGGGTGTTGGATGGATGGATGACGAATGGATGGATAAGAAGGTGGATACAGTCTGGGGAATAACATGGGTTAAGCTGTGTTCTTTCTTATCTCCAGTTCCAATCAGAGGAGCCCGAGGAGTCAGAACCAAGCAAAGGCCAAGACTCACTGACCGACCAGAAGCATGCAGACTCGGTAGTTGGGTCATGGGTGTGGGCTCATAGGGAGGTAAAGGGAAGGGAAATCAGGTTGGAGGTGGGCTGAGGTCCTCTGATGAGCTCTGGGATTGTCCAGACCAGGGTTGGCTCCGCCATGGGGCCATCTGTGTGCCTGATAGGGCCTTGAGAGGAGGGGCTCCAGAGGTGCTGGGTTGCAGAGCCACCTTTGGGCCTGAGGTTCTGCTTTTGACTTGCAAGGATGCCCTGAGAAGTCACTCCTCTTTTCTGGGCAAATGGCAGTTTGACCCCGATGATGTCTGAAGGCAAGGCCCTTCTGGTTCTGGAGGGCTGGCCAGGCAGGGAGAAGGGATAGAGATTCCAAGAGCTAGAGCCAGAGAACCACTGAAGAGGGCTGAGGAGGTGCTGCTGTCCACTGAGCCTGGATGGTCTCCAGGGCCTGGGGCGGTTGGGAGAGATGTGTGCAGGGGGCGGGACCTAGCGAGCCTGCCGGGAGGCCTGGCAGGCGGCTGGAGCCCATCACTGCACCCCGCCCCTCCCACAACCTGCCAAACAGACTGTTCTCATCACCCTCGGCCTCCAGAGAGGTGAGGTCAGAGCGGACAGCCTGGAGCAGCGGGAGGCAGGGCGAAGGAGACAGACTGCTTGGGGCTGTGCTTTCCTCATCCTGCCCTTGTTGCGCTCTTTCCTCGCTGCCGCCGGAGAAGCTGATTGGTGGTGCTGGGAGAGGGGGTGAGGCATCTGTCTGGCAGCCTGGAACCCCCTGGTCTGACCCTGGCGCTCATCAGAGCTGGGCGGGGGCGGATTCTGTCCCTCCCCGTGCAGATGAGGGAACGAGTCATCCCAGGTCACACAGCGAGGCAGAGGCTGACCTCCAGCTAGAACCTGGAGCTTGGGACCCCCATCCTGCAGTCCCTTTGCTGCTTGGATGCTGATTCCTGGTTCTGTCCCGATTCCTCACGTGGCCTCCCCCAGTGGCAACAAGATTTTCATGGCTTGGTGGCCTGTCTCCTTGTCTGTGACACGGGAGTGGACAGAGGACTGGTCACTAAAGGTGCTTCTAGCTCTCACGGGGGCTCTGGCAACTTTGCTCTTCCTCTTTTTGGGTTATTTCTTCATACTTCCTGGGGCCAGAGTTTGGTGAACGAGGAAGAAATAGCCATCTAGGGGTCCCCCGCTAATCTCCACCAACATGGAAACCTCTCAGTATAGCCCCAGGCAATCAGGACTGGACAGAGCTGATGCCTGTCTTGTTCTCTCACTCATTCTTCATTCATCCATCCATTTACTCATTCATCCACGTACACTTAGCCAGCACCTTCTGTATGCCTGGGTGTGGGCCAGGAGCCAACTGGATGCATGGAGCTCCTGGTCCAGTGGCCAGGGCTGTGCTGGGGGAATGTGGTGGCAAGGTGGGGGAGCAGTCCCTCTCCCAAAGCCATCCTGGGCCCGTGCTCTGATGCTTTAGGTCCCATTGCCAGATGATCTCTTGATTCTGAAAAGTGGGGATACCTGGACTCTGTCCTTCCCCTCTGCCAGTAAGCTGTGCCTCTGTTTTGCTGTGGCCTGTCTCCCCAAGGATGTCTGCAGAGGGGCCGCATTTGGGGGGCCTGCCAGGGGTGGTTGCAAAAGTCTGTGACTCCTTCCTTTCATGGCGGGGAGAGGAAGGCAGATGGGGGGGGGAGTTGTGTGACCTTTTGGTGCCAGACCAGTTGTTGCTGTGGGGAAGATGGACCCGGAGTTCCCACGTCTTTAGGTATTTCAAGAGAAGCTGGAACTATGCAATTATATGTTAATCTCCTGATTCTTTAACATTGGAACCTAACGCAAAATAATCTGAAAACCCTATGCAGGCTGAACACATGGCAGGGTCTGCACGCCCCTCCTACTGGACACCGGTGGTCTGACTTTAGGGTGGTGAAGGGCATGTGTCCAAAGGCGCTGAGCCCCAAGAACCCTATCAGGCGAACACCCCGTAGTGTCAATGAGTTAACAAGCTCTTTCCTTGGCAGCTCTGTGAAACGAGAAAGATGGGAGCCCTGGGCCTTTGAGGTGGGCGTGGTAGAATAGGCAGGGGAGACTGTAGTCAGGGACCCGCCCCCCCATCCCACCTAAAGGACCTGGGGGCCAACACTGGACCCTGTTTGACAGGCAGACAAGAGGCCAGCGGAGGGCAAGGCTGGGAGCCCACTCAAGGGCCGACTGGTGACCTCATGGCGGATGCCCGGGGACCGTCCCACGCTGTTCAATCCGTTCCTGCTGTCTCTGGGGGTCCTCAGGTGGCAAAGGGTAGGCTGGCTCCAGTGGGGTGGGAGGGATGAGGGTGGGAGAGAGTGGGAGGGGAGAAAGGACGTTGGCATCAAGAGAGGGAGAGTGGGGGGCGTGGGGGGATTGGGGGCTCCTACACGAGCAAGGAGAGATGAAAGCAGAGTCCTAAGGGCCCCGTGGTCTCTGGAAGTGACTGGACTGGACTGGGGCTGGTTTTGGTTTTCGGGGTCAGGTGGGATTGAACACACGGCTGAAAGCTCCTAGTCAGCACCTGGGCCAAGGGGAACCAGGCTGGGGGAGGAACGGAGAGAGGGATGGCCTGCGGGGGGCTCTGGGATTGCAAAGTGTGTCTCAGAGCTGGACCTGAGCCCGTTTCACAAACATCTGGCATTACGTAAGCTACCCGCTGCCCTGAGAGGCCTGTAAACACTCAGGCCTCTGGTTCAGGGTTTCCTCAAGGGTGGGGAGGGGAGGCAGCTGTGACCTGCTCCCTCCTGCCCCCTTCACAGCAGAGAAAAGCGGACTGGCCTCCCCAGGGACCACTAGCAGGCTCAAGGGCTCTCTCTTCTCTTAGTGACAGGCCGACTCTTGTACTCTCGTTGGCTCTGGGTCTGGCACTAGGCTGGGCACGTTAGGGACAGGACACCCATTTTGCAGATGATGGCACAGAGGCTCACGGAGGTGAGCTGACTGGCTGGCATTGCATTGCTAGGGCTTAAAGGAGCCAGCCTCTTGCTGATTTTCCTCCTTCCTAGATGAGACGATGCCTGCCGCGAACCACCCCAAGCCTCAGTGCCCACATCTGCGTAATGGGGAAAAGTCAATAGCGACTCTCAAGGCTGCAGAGAGAGCTCAGGGAGATTGGGATGCACAGAGATGGGGGGGCGTGTCCAAGCACTACCTTTCCCAGCCACTGCATGATTGCCTCTATGCGGCTTTTGGTGATCAGACGAACATGTTAGCCGGGCACGGTGGGACCTTCAAGTCCTGGGCGGGATGATAACCAGAGTGTATTGGGCGCCTCTGTGCTCAGTTCTGTGTCCCGTATGTGACATGCCGTGGTCACGCCTGATCGCGTGGACTCCTCAGCACCAGGCACGCTAAGTACGGTGCACACTGTCTGTTTTATAGATGAGAACATGAAGCTCGGTGAGGAGAGAGACCATTTGTTCTAGGTCACACGGGGGCAGAGCTGAGATTCGGACCCTGCTCGCCTTGACCGCAGAGCCCTCCCATCTCCGTGCCTCCTGCTCTCTTCCAAGCTGCTTGCAGCCCTGAGAATCTTCACAGCTTTTCGCGTTACACAGATGTGGCTATGGAGGCTCACGAGTTGGCAGTCGTTTCTCATCTGGGAGGGAGAACAGTCAGGAGCGATGGGATGGAACCGCCAGCAGGGCCTCCCAGATAGTTCCTTAGAGCGGCTTCAAACATCTCTTAGGTTGGAGAGTGAAATCGGTCCCAGGTCAAGAGCCGGAAAGCCCAGGCTTGAGTTCTGTCTCTGTCCCTAATGAGTATGGCTTTGAGCCATTGTCACCCTCTCTGAGCCTCACGGTGTTATCCTCAATGGAGTAACAGCTGGAGATGGATAACCCTGCAGTTTGGTGGTGGCCCTGGGTCCCCAGGTCTGTGCCATCTCTGTCTGAACCAGCACAAGCTGTGGCAAGGGAGTCATTCCTTCGTTTGTGCATGCCTTCATCGGACCTATGTTTACTGAGGACCTACTGTGGGCTGAGGCCCTGGGCTGGTCTCCAAGATAGAGGCAAAAACACTCTTGTCTCTGCCCATGAGAAGCTCAGTGTGATGAGGACACTGACACGGAACTGGTAAGAACACAGCGTGGTCATCCCTTTAGTGGCCGATATACAGACTAGCAGGGAGTGCTGGACCAGGAGAGTCTCTGGGCTGGAGGCACTTGGGCTTCCTTTGGACCGAGACCTGGAGGGTGAGGAGGCATTTTCCGAGCAAACAAACATTTGGAGAGATGGAAGGGAGGGGCAGGAGAGAGAGGGAGAGTGTATGTGTGTGTTGGGGCACAGAGGACAGGAAGAGAAGTGTTCCAGACCCGGTGGGGAATGCGTTGTGAAGTCCCATCTGAGGTACAATAGGACCTGACTTATTCTGAGAATTCCCAGTGGCTCCATGTTCTGTGTCCGTGGCATGTACAATGTGTGTATATAATAATGGAAGACAACAGGTAGGGTCCGATTATGATGGACACTGACTGCCTGGCACAAGTAGGCAGAGCTGATCTACTAGCACTGGGGAGGTATTGAACTTGGAGCAGGGAAGTGATCTGGCGATCGCTGGGTTGAGGGTACTACAAGAGGAGTCCCAGAGGCCAGGAAAGCAGCAAGGAGGCTGATGCTATCAGGGGCCACTGGGCCAGAGCACTGGTGGCTGGGGAGGTCTTTTGTTTATTCATTCACTCTACCAAGGACCAAATGCCTGAGTGAGGTACAGGGGTAGAGTGGGAAGACTCAGCATGTGGAGGCAGGAAGGCATGTCTAAAGGAAGATGGGCTGGTTTTCGGCCTCATTCCTCAGGGTGGAGGAGAGACACCCAGTGGGAAATGCAGGGAAAAAACTTCAGCTCCCTGAGCCTCTGTTTCTTTATCTGTGAAATGGGGAGAGTAATTAGAGTTTTGTGGGTTTTTAAAAGATTTTATTTATTTATTTGACAGAGAGAAACACAGCGAGAGGGAACACAGGCAGGGGGAGTGGGAGAGGGAGAAGCAGGTTTCCCGCAGAGCAGGGAGGCTGATGCAGGGCTCGATCCCAGAATCCTGGGATCATGACCTGAGCCCAAGGCAGATGCTTAACAACTGGGCCTCCCAGGCGCCCGGAGAGTAAGTATAGTCATGACAGCAATAATTTTTGAACCCCAAACTGAGATGGCAGAAAATTGAAACAGCAATTATTCCAAGCTCTCCTGTACCCCGCCCCCAAACGTTAGCTAACTAGGGATAAAGGGGTTGTTCTAGGTGCTTTACTTAAATTAACACTTCATCCTTACAGGAATATCACGACATAAGAGCATTATTCCCTTTTACAGAGGGTGAAGTTGAGGCCCAGAGAGGCCGAGTACCCTGCTGAAGGTAACACAGGGTTTGAATCACAATTCAACAAATTCCACCGAAGTCTTTCCTCCGCTGCAAGGCTCAGAGGAGCTCCTGCAGGCAAAAGGCCTCTTACAACCTGCCAAGTGCTGGGAATGTGAGAAACGGGTGTAGCCCCCATCCAAGAACCCAAAACCGGGTTCTTAAGCCCAGAAAGACCCGCTTGGGAGGAGGAGCCATTTGGGGAATGCCCTACATTTCCAGAACTCGCTTTGTGCTTAGATTACGCGCTAGGAATCCCGTCTCTTCTTACTGTGACCTTGGGCAAGTCGGCCCACCTCTCTGAGCCTCTCTTTTCTCATTACTAAAATGGGGACGGGGACACCTCCCTGTCAGGTCTGTGGTGAGGCCGAAACTAGGTGACACAGGTAACGAGCGGGGCTGGGCGAGGGGGACCCGCTGAGCTGGTAGGACTGGGTGCACTGCCCACGTCTCCGTCAAACCGAGGGGCCGAGCCCTTAGTGGACCCATCGCTCCGTCCAGCGGCTCGCGGGAGCCATAACAGGGTGACTAGGTGCCACACCCGACTGCCCCCGCCCAGCGCTCCCGCGCCGGGGCCGGGCCGAGTCACCTGCACGTTGAGCCCTTCCTTCCTCCCTGCGCGTCGGCGGCCGCAGTCCGGCCCTCGGCTCCCTCCGCCCCCATCCGCCCTCCCAGACCGCCCTCGCGCGCCCGTCCCGTCGCGGCAGGCCCCGCCCCCGGGCCGGCCCGCGCTCCCATTGGTCCGCCCGCTACCCCCGCCGCTGTTTGTCCTGGCTTTCCCGCCGCCCATTGGCCCTCCAGGGTCCTCCCAGGAAGTTTGAAAAAAAAAAAAAAAAAAAAAAAAGTTTTATGGGCGGATGGAAGGGGCCGGGGCAGCGCCGGGGAAGGGAAGGGCCGGAGGAGCGGCTGCGGGCGGCCGAGAGGGGCGGCGGCGGCGGCGGCGGCGGGATTCCCGCGCTGCTGGGCCCGGCCCGAGAGTCCTTCCCACCTTCCTGCCTCCTGCTCCCGCCGCCCCGGGGCGCCGCCATGACGGTGAGTGCCCCCGCGGGGCAGCCCCTCTGCGCCCCAGGCGGGGCGGAGAGCGACGGCCCGAGCCAGAGCCGAGCCGTTCCCCTCCTGGGCACCCCCTTCACTTCCCGGAGGCAAGAGGAGGTCTCGGCCGGAAGACAGGGCGACCCCAGCGGCACAGGCCGGCCGGCCTGCCTCAACTAACCCCCAATCTCTTCCTCACCTTTCCGGGCGAGGAGCCAGGGCGACCCCGACGCAGTGGGAACTCCCTGTCCTGGGCAGCCCCTTCCGATCCCCCCCCCCACCCCGCCCCACCGCAACTTTAGCGGGACCAGTCGCGGGCAATTTGGGATGGCCCTTTCCCACCTCCCCTCCAGCTCCCTTGCATTCTCCCGAACTGCCGGACCGGTAGGGACTCCCAGGGCTCCAGGCAGTGGGAGGGAACGAGGATGGGCCTGGTTTGGGTCTGGGATCTCGTCCGGGGTTGGAGAGAGGCGCTCCCCGGCTCGAATGGGTCGCACAGAACCGTTCGAAGGCTGGGAGGGCTGCCTACTCGCGTGGGCGCTGGCCGGAGGTTGAGCGGGTGAGAAGGAGCCTCCCCTTTGCGCTCCGTCCGGGAGCCCATGCTGGGATTTTTGAAGGGGCGCTGGGGCCTTGGGTGGGGCAAGCCCACGAGCGACGTGGGGGACACGATGTCAGAGATTCGCCTTTCTCTTGGGGATGGACATTACCCAAGTCACTACCTGTACCTTAATGATCACATCGGGCCCCACAGCCGAGTTCACCATTATTCCCATTTCACATTTGGGTAAATTGAGGCATGGGGGATGAGGGGTGGTGTTGCCCTGGGTTACCCTGAGCGTAAAGGAAGGAGTAGCCTCTTTCCAGGTCAGTCTGGCCCCTTGACCATGATGTTCTGGAAGGGAGGGGCGGGGCTGCTTTTGGTTTCTGGCTAGCGCCTTAGGGAGGCTCTGACAGCCTGGACGGGTGGGGTGATGGAGTGGAGCTGGGTGTGTTTGCGCATGCGCACGTCCCCTTTCCTCGGATAGTGGAGACCCTGACAAGAAGTGGGCTGGGCTGCTGGGGGTTGGCCCTAAGGGCCCCTGCCCCTGTGAGTGTGATGACCCGGCCGCTGCTAGGACTTCCTCGGCCTCCGCACATCCTGCCACCTCCCTGCTGGCTCTTCCTGTAGTCAGCAGCCTCCTTTTGGTCAGTGAGCAGAGAGGGATGTGGGGGGAGGCGCTGAGTCAGTGTCCTGGCCACCCACCCTCAGGCCCCCAGGCCCCGAGGAGGATGTTTGCATTGCCTACTGGGTGCCTGCCAGACCCTGAAGTGGGTGCTTTCACGTTACCAGAGTTGATCCTTTAAGGTCGATGATTTTAACTTCCCATCTAACAGATGAGAACACTGAGGTATACAGAGGGGAAGTAACCTGCCCAAGTGACATAACCGGTATTTGTAGCTAGATTGCCCCAGTTTTCTTTCTGGGGCTAGATAGAAATGTACTGTTGCCTTTCATGGGGAAGCACATGGTGAGGGGGCTGCTTCATGCCGCCTGTGGGGGGTACTTGGAGGAGGGACAGCATATCCCTGCGGTGGGAGGGGGCTTCCAAAGGAAGACACCCTCCCGTGATTAGAGGATTTTGTCAGATGGAAATGGACTAGGGGAGGGAAGAGTGTAGACAAACACCGTGGTTGTGTTTGGGGAAAGGTGAGAACATCGAAAAGGGGCCTCGAAAGGAGGGCTTCGAAGGCCAGGAGAAGCAGTTTGGGCTTTGATCAGGGGCACTGGGGAGCCAAGAAAAGTTTCGGAGCAGAGAGATGGCTCATGATCTCTGCTGACAGCATTTGCTGGGTTCATCATGGCTGCCTTCATGCCTGAGCCTGCCCCAGCCTGGTGTCCCTCCTGTGTCTTCTTCACACCCTTTCCCTCTCTCCTGACCCCCAGCCCTGAGCTCAGAGATCTGTAGGGAGCGAGTGGTAAAGTTGCCGTGAATGGGTAAAACCAGGCCTGGAGTCCAGATCTGCCTCACCTCCTTTAGCTTTTGCCCAGTGCAGCCCTGCCCTTGGAGCCTCCTGCCTTAGCCACTGCCTGGCATCAAATTATATACCTGTCCACTTGTTTATTGTCTGTCTGTTTCCTGAGTTCCACCAGGGTAGGGGCCACATCTCCCCTTCGCAGCTGATTTCCTGGCCTCAAGCAGTGCCTGGTGCTTTAAAAAAAAAAAAAAAAAAGTTTTTCAACAAACATTCCCTTAGCCTGGAGGGTTAACAAGCATGTCCCTAACGGTGAGTTGCTCCTATTCTAGCCTGTGAGGGATAAGTGAATGGCTTTGAGACCATCACAAACACAGCAGAGGCTGCAGGAGGGCACTTTCTGGCATGGTGTGTGGTGTGTACTGGGAAAGGGGCCACGGAAGTGGCAGTTAAGCTGGGTCTTAAGGCACGAGTAGGGGTTTGCCTGGTCCCGGGTGGAGGAGGAAGCCTGGTATTTCAGCAGAGGACATGGGCTGGTGTGGAGGGCCTGGAGTCCTGATGTGTTGCTGATCAGAGAGCATATGTGGTGACGATATAAAGATGGGGTTCCCTGTGCAAGGGGGATGCCAGCTGGAAGGGTGAGCTGAAGCTTGTGTGCCATCAGGCAGCCAGACCTCGTTTTGCAGCCCCCTGGAGGTTTGAAGCAGACTTGTGACACTTAGGCCTTTTTGAGGGGGTCTGCCCGCCAAGCATGTGTTTAGAGGGGGCCGTGTCAGTGGGTCAGTGGCCATGACCCAAAGGAGGAGAGAGCTGGTCGGGACCCCTGAAGGGACAAAGGGCAGGTGAGCTTTCTCAGGCGGAGGAAGGGTGGCTGGGCCCTAGAGGCCATGTGGGAAGGGACAGCAGGAGAGGTCTAGGCTGGCAGACCTTTTGACCCTGGACAGGGGTTCCCAGGTTACTGCAGAATCTTCCCTGTCAGCGGATTTACAATCTCATGTTAGCAGCCTCCTCCCCGCTAAGGTCAGTGTGCCTTCTAGCACCCGGGATGGCGAGCAGCTTCCAGAAGGTCACTGAGCTTCTCCATATGTAGCTCATTCAGCCCTCTCACAAAGCGTGGGGCAGCGCAGGACCTGTCCCCCCAGCATTTGCTGCATTAGATAGCCGGGGGTCAGGGAGGAAATGTGATGTCCGCCCTGCCTGCCCTCTGCTTTCCAGGCAGCCCTTGGGGTCCCAGCCTGTCATTTTAGTTGGGGAGCCTTTGCTCTCTCCTGGAAGCCTATGGCCAACCTCCCAACCCTGGCCCAGTCTGATGGGCTGGGTCGTCCACTTGTCCCTTCCTAGGAGCTTTCCCCTGGACCAGCACAGGGGTTTAGACCAGGAAGGTAAAGGAGGGTAATATTTATTCAGCAGGCTTTTGCTGACACCCAGTCACAGCATGCCAGCCTTGGGGTCACTGGAGGTCCCCATCTGAATGGAGGTCACCCAGGTGATTTGGTGGCCCCAAGTGTAGCTGCCAGTCTTCGGTCTTAGTTTGGGACTGTCCTAAGCAGCCTCTGGCACTGGTGGGGAGCAGGGTAAGGGCAGATGGAGAGAGACAGGACGAACACAGCCCCAGGGTTTCCCAACTCTGAGAGCAGAGCCCGGGTCCCCTCCCTCAGACAGGTAGGCGGGGACCAGCTGCCATGCAGGGGTGGGGATGCTGGCCTGCGGAGATCCAAGGGCTCTGGCCCCACAGCCCGGGCTCTGGATGGCTCTGGATGGCTCTGGATGTCCAGGCTGCTGGCACAAGCCCCTCGTGGGCCACTTCCTCCACCTGCAGAAGAGGAGAATGGGGAGGAAGGCGGGTCAGGGGAGGTAGCCAAGTCAGGTGGCTCCGGTTACCAGCTGCCGTCTCTGCTGCCCACCCCACTGAGACCCGCTGCAGGCTCCTTCCACGCAACCAGCAACCAGACACCTTGGCCTGGTGAGGCCATGATTACTGGTGCTGATAGGTGGGCTCAAGGCCATGGCAACAGGTGGCCGCCTCCTTCCTGCCCTGCAGCCTGGCCCGCCCCACTCTCCGCCCTGCCAGGGAGCAGGGGCTGACACTCTGCTGAGGGGACCAGGACTTAGATGAGAGAAGTCTGCGCCTGGGCCAGGAGGGTCTGGTGGCCGGAGCCCATCAGATGGGCGTGGCCAGAGAAAATGCCTGGATGAGTGGCTGCTTCATCTAGGCCCTGGGGTGGTGGTGGGGGGAAGGGGGTGCCTAGCCCACAGTCCTCTGTGGGACATGCTGCAGCTGGGAGCCCCCAGACCCCGGGCCCGTGCCCCGCTGGGCAGCACCCACCAGGTGGGGCTTGCCAGGACTGAGGTGCCTCCTTCCTGGTCCTTCTAGAGATCTGGAGGGCACCAGAGGATCGCTGACCCTAGCCTGGGCCTGACTCCCATCTTTCAGGGTCTCCAGGAGGCATGGAAAGGGCAGGGCTGGTCGGAACACGGGAGGGTCAGTGAGTGGGGGATGAGCGGGGGCGTGAAGGCATTTTCCTGGTGGGCCTCCCGGCCTCTTCAGTGAGAGCAGCTGGACAGTTGGCTTGGGCCGGCTGGTCCTGGCTGTTCTCAGTGCTCTCTGGAGTCTCTATAGGCAGAGCCGCTCTGTCTCTCACTGTTCGGTGAGAAGGTAGGCTGGTTGGGGAGGGGAGCCTGGACATCTACGGTGGATGTCACCCCGCCTGCCCTCTTGGCTCTCAGAGACTGTTGGGGAGAGGGGCCAGGTCTGCCTCAGTGGCTGGGAACCTGCCTGGATTTGGGGGTTTCCTGGGCCCTCAGCCCCCCCATCTCCTGGTCTCTCTGGGGGGCAAGATGGGTGCCCACTCCTCCCCAGTCCTGGGTGGCTCTCCACCAGGCCTAAATCACCTGCCTGCTCATCTTCCCACAGCCCGATCTGCTCAACTTCAAGAAGGGATGGATGTCGATCTTGGACGAGCCCGGAGAGGTAGGAGGGCTGCAGCGAGAGTGGAGGGGGTGGCCTGGGCAGCTTCGGGGCTCCACCAGGTACCTGGGGGCAGCCCGGCAGGCTGAGCTGCTTCCATGGCTTGTCCAGGCTTCTGGATAGCCTGGCCTCTGAGTAGGGGGGTCCAGGGGGGCCCAGAGTGGGCACCGTGAGGGCGGTGGTTTCTCATGCAGTCCCAGAGGGCCTTGGGCTGGGGGCATGGGAAGGCAGAGGCTGCGGTCGTCTCAACCTGCTAGAACAGTCCACAGGCATACAGGGCCTCAGGACTAGAGACCTCCTAGCCCCTCATCCCCTGCACCCCATCCCCTCGTGTCACTGAGAGGCCCTGGGCCCTCTCCCCTCTTGATGACGCTGGCTGGGTCTGGGGTGGAAGGGCTCCAAGAGACCAGCTGTCCTGAGACTGCGGATTCCCAAGGACTCAGCCATGCAGGAGCCTCTCCCTCCCCGCAGAAGTGGGCCTCAGAAGACCAGCCTGGGGCTCCAGTGGTCGATCCAGAGCTTCCTCTGGCCTCAGGAGCCACATCTGTGGAATGGGCATGACGGACAATGACGATTCTTTCCAGGGTGGACAACAGGGTCGGGGAGGTCGAGACATGTAGGGTCCCTGCCAGAGCTCAGCCAGTAACCCTTCCCTTTGTCTAATGCGTCCATCCTTAGAATGAGGAGAGACAGTGCCCTCTCGCTGGCTCTGCCCTTTCAGCTGCCAGGCTGGATGGAGTCTGGGAGCTGGAACTGGCTTCCTGCCCACTCAGCCTGGGAGGGGACCCACCCCTGTCCTGCATGCGCCCGTGGCTCGGCCTGCGTGCAGCCCGCATGCCTGGGAGGGCTCAGAGCCAAAGGGAATCTCATTGTGTTTCCTACCCACATGTTTTATTCCCTCCAGCCCACAGCCTTCCGTTCCTGCTGCCTGCTCGCCGGTCGGCGGGTGGCTGTGCTCCAGGCTCACACAAGGCCTGGCACCCTGCCGGTGACCCTTCCCAGCCTCCCCACCCAGGGTCTCTGGAGGGCAGAGATGATGGGCCCCACCCAGAACTGGCCGCTACTCATCTTCTTTCGCAGGGTTTTGGAATGTCCAAGCTGGAAGGGCCCTGGGAGTTCAGCGAGCTCAGCCCCTGGGTACACAGACAGGGGACAGGCCTACATCTGAGCTTCCAGCTCTTCTGGGCCTAGTAGCCCCTGCAGTAGAGCCAGGCCTAGAACTTGGGCTGCCTAAGGCCATGGAGCTCCATCTGGCTCCTATCTCAGCCATCGTAAATTAGGCCAAATTAGGCAGGGGCCAAAGAGACGATTTGGCACAGAAGCCCTGCCCTGCTTTGTAGAGGGACAGTTGAGGTCCTGAGTGGCAACTCAGGCCATTGCTAGGACAGTCCCCAGTAACCTAGTGCTTGACCCTATGCTAAGTGCCATGAGAGACATACAAGGAAGGGATAGATACTTCTAACTTCACAAGAAGGCTTAGGAGACTTCTTATTAGTCCTGCTTGCCAAGCCAAGAAGAATGAAGCTCAGGGAGGTCAAAATACCTGATCAAAGACACACAGCTAGCAAGGGATAAAATAATTGTAACCTAGGTCTCTTGGATGCTAAACCCTATTTCTTAGGCGAGGCTGTGTACAGAGAAGTCGAAAGTATCATTCTGGCACATCCTTGAAAACTTGCCATCTTCTTAAGGAAAGAACACTAAGTATTTAGACTTAGACTTGGATAGAGTTTGTTGGTGTGGGGGAGCCCCTGGAGGGCCGAGGACTGGGTGGCATGTGCTGACCCTGGGAGTGGGTGGACTTCGACTGGCATTCCAGCCAATGGCCAGAAGCCCAGGGATGGGCTGAGCTTGGAGTATTTAATAATGAGCTGTTCCACCACCCCTCCCCTCCCCTCCACGGCCTGCCGGCCTCACCCCCTGGAGCAGACGGCACTGCAGAAAGGGACCCAAGTCATAAATGTGCAGAGAATATCCTCTCTCGAGCTGAATACGTGTGTAACCGACACCCGGCTCAGCGAACAGAATAGGACCCATGTTCAGACGCCTCCCCCCAGGCCACCTTCCATTCACTCTGGGACGCTTGTCCTTGGCTACTGAGGTGACCTAGAGGGGTCTAGGGGAAGAGACATGTAAAGTTCTGCTCCCTGACTTGCCAGACGAATGACCTTACACAGGTCACAGCCCCTTCCTCGTCTGCACCGGAGGGATTGCGTGTAGGAGCCATGGTGATCTCAATGGAGAGGGTCAGGAGGGCTACAGGACTGCCAGCACATCAGAGAAGGGCTCCCAGAAGGAAAGGGAAGGTGTCAGCACTGAGGAAAAGCCAACCCATTTCACAGATGCTGCCCCTAGAGGGGCCAGGCTTCCGATATGGAGTTTCTGCTTCTGCTCTGTCCCCTGCCCCCCGGGCCATCAGCAGGACAGAAGAGGGTGCCGTCAACCCAGCAGCACCGAGGACAGCTGCAGAATGGTGCCCACACCCCCATTTTGTCATCCCCCACGCTTGCAGCCCCTCTCCCCTCGCTCACTGCCCCCTCTCCTTCGCAGTGGAAGAAGCACTGGTTTGTGCTGACGGATTCCAGCCTTAAGTACTACCGGGACTCCACTGCTGAGGAGGTGAGACTGAATGGGAGCGTTCTCTGCCCCTGTCAGGTGCTGGGGGGCCCTGGAAGGGGATCAGGGCGGGGGACCCAGGTGGGGGCAGTGGAAGGCGTGGACGATCATGGGCCTCCCTGCGGCAGGCCGATGAGCTGGATGGTGAGATCGACCTGCGCTCCTGTACGGATGTCACCGAGTACGCCGTGCAGCGCAACTATGGCTTCCAGATCCACGTGAGCCTCATGCAGCCGGGGTGGCATGGGGGGGGCGGGGGGGCGGGCTTTGTGACTGGCTCCTGTCACCCACTGTCATGGAGGCGGTCCTCAGAGCCGATCAGAAGCTCTGCTGCCAACGCCTGTCGTGTCTGGAGAGGCCCCAGAGATCACAGGTGGCAGGGGAGGGCGGGATGTTGGGGAGGTCCTGGAGCCACCAGTGGAGGTAGCTTTGGCACCCCCTGCTCCTCCCTGGGCGCAGGACCTCGGGTTCCATCCTGCAGGGTCACCCTCCCTGGGGCACGCAGTGGCGAGGGAGCAGGGGTGGGGGGCAGGGCTGGCCATGTGGCAAACCTGCCCGCGGGGTGGACTTGCAGACCAAGGACGCCGTCTACACCTTGTCGGCCATGACCTCGGGTATCCGGCGAAACTGGATCGAGGCTCTGAGGAAGACTGTGCGGCCCACCACGGCCCCGGATGTCACCAAGTATGTGCCAAGCTAGCCTGGGACCTTGAGGGAGGCACCCCCTGCGTCCCTGAGTGCGGTTCTGGCACCCAGCCAAAGGCCCCGTGGTTGTACCTCCGGGGCCTCAGTTTCTCCATCAACAGAGTGGAGAGAGGCAGTGAGCATTGTTGGCACTCACCCAAAAATACCTGGAGGATCTGAGGTTTGCCTGCCATCCCGTTATGGTCCCCACATCCTGAAAGGAGGGGAGGGGACCTTGACTCTTTGGAGAAGATGCCAGTGAGTCAAAGGCCCCCTAGAGGTAGCCGACTTTCTGGGAGCCGTGGGAGCCATGTCTAAGCCTGTGCTAGGGAGAGTGTGTGCTTAGGTCATCTGGGTGAGGTGCTCACCCCGCCCGAGGTCGCCGTGCTGGGGGGTAGGGGGACTGGGCTGCTGGGAGAGCCCCCACACAGTATAAATGCTCACTGCCCACAGTGGGCTGGGAACCACAGCAGTTGGACGGCACGAGTGGCGTCTGATGGTGGGGGACCCAAGTCTGAGCCCCACTCCTGGGCCAAACTTTAGCTGTTCAACCCCAGGCCAGTGACTTCCTTGTCTGAGGGTCCGATTTCTCATCTGTCATGCCGAGCGTGACGTCGGCTTCGTGGGAGGGATGTACGCGGAAGCCCCTTGTGGACTCGGGGGCCTTCGCGGCTGGACTTTCAGTTAGTCTGTAGGCCCGGCAGCTCTAACAAAGAAGCTCCCCCCCACACACACACACAGAGGCAGAAATAAGGGAGAGCTTGCTTTCTCTCCAGAACAATCCAGAAGTGCATGATCCAGACCTGGTGGGGCAGCTCCGCCGCCCAGAGCTCACACCTTTGCGTCTGGCTCGGTTCTCACAGAGTCCCAGCCCGGAGTCCAGCCACGGCATGGCCCGTCCTTTAAAGGGAACCACACCCCTGGCCAGAATGTAGTCATGGGGCCCCGCAGCTGCAAGGGGTGCTGGGGGCAGGGTGTCGTTTCTGGCTGGCTCACTTACGTACCCTGCTGTTGCTAATGGAGCAAGGGGAGGCCTGCCGCAGTCGGCGCTCCGGTCACCGTCCGGCTCCTCACCACCGTTCACCTTGTTTTCCCTCTTCTCCCATGAGCCTCTGGGGCCCCGGACCCTGCCTTAAACCACACTTCGGGTGACGATTCTATGACCAGCGCTGGCCAAGGGCTCTGGTTGCTTTGCACGCTTGCCCTCCCACGGGACCTCGTGTCCATCCTATGAGCGGTTTTGGCGACCCATGTTACAGATGAGGTCCCTGGGGGCCCAACAGGGAACCCAGCTCTCCTGGTGCCTCTGCTGCTGAGCGCGGGCCCTGGAATGGTTGCCAGGGTCTGTTAGTGATGAAGCCCAGGTCTTAACCTCTAGATGGGGGTCCGGCCCCGGCTGGGGGGGGCAGCGGGGCACTGCGCAAGTGCTTGACTCTTCACTCCATCCCCTGACGAGGCTCTGCTGCCCCCCCAGGCTCTCGGACTGCAACAAGGAGAACGCGCTGCAGGGCTACAGCACCCAGAAGGGCTCCCTGAAGGCGGGAGAGCAGCGGGGGGGCTCCGAGGTCATCGGTCGGGGCGGCCCGCGGAAGGCGGACGGGCAGCGGCAGGCCCTGGACTACGTGGAGCTGTCCCCACTGACGCAGGGCTCCCCGCAGCGGGTCCGCGGCCCGGCCCGCATGCTCGACCGCCCGGCCAAGCAGGAGGAGCTGGAGCGGGACCTGGCCCAGCGCTCCGAGGAGCGACGCAAGTGGTTTGAGGCCACGGCCGGCCGGCCGCCGGAGACCGCAGCTGGCGAGGGGCCGCGCCGGGGTCTGGGTGCCCCGCTGACTGAGGACCAGCAGAGCCGGCTCAGTGAGGAGATTGAGAAGAAGTGGCAGGAGCTGGAGAAGCTTCCGCTGCGGGAGAACAAGCGGGTGCCTCTCACCGCCCTGCTCAACCAGAGCCGCGGGGAGCGCCGGGGGCCCCCAGGTGACAGCCACGAGGCCCTGGAGAAGGAGGTAGGCATCATCGCTGGCCTCCGGGAGCTCCCTCGCGCCACCAGCACCCCACCTACGCCTGCGGTCAGTCTCACTGTGGCATGTATCTGGCATACCTGGTGATGGGGAGCTCAACCCTGATTCGCTGAGACCGCAGACTCTTAGAAACTGCAGTCTTTTTTCCTGGACCTCGGTGTTTCTTGTTTTGGGGCATTTTTTCCTTCTTCGTTTTGTCCTCAGCAACCACAGAGAAAGGAAGAGGGAGAGACCCCTTATTAAGCACCTTCTGTATACCTCCTCCTCGGCCTCCTTCACCTGTATTGGCTTCCTGAGCAGTCTCAGGGTCCCAGAGGGTAGACCTCGTCACAGTTGTACTGGTGGGAAACTGAGGCTCAGAGACCACCTCCTACGTAATGCGATCAGTGTCTGTGACCACAGTGTCCTGCTCCCAGCCCTGTTTAGTCTTCTCTGGGACAGAGTTCTCCTGGGTCACTGACCTGGCCATCCAGGAAACAGCTGAAATGTCCCCTTTTCCTGCATTTCCACCACCAGCTGCTTCCCCTGCTCAAACCCAGGGCTCCTCACTGCCTCCCAGCACCCCTTTCCCAGCTTCCGGCTTCCCACTGACCACCACCCCCATCCCCTTGTAGGTCCAGTCTCTTCGTGCCCAGCTGGAGGCATGGCGTCTTCAGGGAGAAGTTCCACAGGGTACACCCCGGTCCCAGGAAGATGGCCACATCCCCCCAGGCTACATCTCGCAGGTGAGGCCGAGGGGCTGTTCGGTGGGGGCTGCGGGCAGGCTTCTGGTTGCTGAGCTTTCAGAGAACAGCCAATGTTCTGGGAGTGTTTTGACACCCATGGGTGTCATTTGACCTGCAATGTCTCATTAAAAGTGTCCCTCGGGTAGACGTGATCACTGTGCCCATTTTACAGACAAGCCACTGAGGTTATGGGACTTGCCCGAGGTCAGCTGAGCTGCAGAGGTCAGAGGTGGGATGTGAGTTCAGTTCCGGCTGACTGCAGAGCCCGTGTGTGAGCTCCCCGTGACACTCTGCACTTGGACCCCTTCTCCCATACCGCCCAGGAAGGAGACCCAGTGGGGAGTGGGATCCCAACGGGCAGGCCTCCAGGGTTGCTGCCTCAGGCCAGAGAGATCCCGCTCGTGCCTGTCAGGCCAAGACCCTGCGGCAGGTGGCCTGCGGGATGTGGGACCCTCCGGTAGCCCCCAGGGGATACTCAGTCTGCCTGGGACAAGTGGTTCTCAAGCTAGGGCTGATTTTGTTCCTCTGGGGACATTTGGCCATGGCTTACTATCAATTTTACTGATACAAAGGACATTTAGGATACAGTGTACAAATACAAAATATATCCCTTTCCTTGTGAATTCCATATATAGCGAACTGACTCCTGTCAGAATACTTTCCACTGGTTTTTCCGAATGCTTGTATCGTCAGGTAACTGGCAAACGAGGATTGTTCTAACGTGACTGTTGGTTGACAGTTTTGTTCACGTCATTGAGTAAAATGAGAAGACATATGTCAGAACTTTACTTGGTCAATGTCATGAGTAACTCTTGACCGAACTGGATAATAGTTTTCTTTTGAGAAAATTCCATTTAGGAGTATGTTCTCAGGTCTGTGTTCTAGTTCCAGCGTGATGGTTAAAAATTTGGCAGACATGGGAGTTTAATCTGCATTATTAGCATTTTCTCAGCCCTTGCTAACGTCCAGACAATCACAAAACAATATATCAAGCCCTGATTTGTGATGTTTCCCAACTTCCATGGTGTAAATACTCCCGCTGTGGCTGATGTCCCCGAACACCGATTTGGGAAGAGATATGTGCACAGAATCATAGAGCATTTCCACCAGACAAGATGCAGAAGATGTAAATAAACCTGAGAGCACATCGGCGCCCAGCCGGCTCCGTCCATGGAGCGTGGGACTCCTGATCTCGGGGTCCTTGAGTCCCAGCCCCCACGTTGGGTGTAGAGATCACTTAAAAATAAAATCTTAAAAAAAAAAACAACAAAAAACTCAAGAGCATAGACAATAATAAAATGCAGTGAAATAATTAAGAAGTGATGAATTTTGAGTATCACCTTTGTTTTCCGTATAGTTAATTATAAGTTTATATCATTTAGTTTTTAAAATGGCTTCGCTTAACAAATGTGTGAGAGTTGTGAAGAGTAGTCCGTCGGTTGTCTCCAGTCAGCACGCCGTTGCCTGAAGTAGAAGAGACTGCTGGGGTCCTGGGCTCTGAGCACGGGGCCTTCTAGAAGTTTCAGGGTTGGAGGTGGCTGTGCGGGGCGGTTTTGGGGTGGGGGCACGGGCCGGGGCAGAAGGTGGAGGGCCGGTAGGTGTCTACAGTGAAGACATCCAGCAAGCCAAGGAATTGAGATCTCATTCCGCAGACCTGAGGGGGTTTGGGGTCTGACAATGCTATCAGGAAAGTGGTGTTGGCGTGGAGGGGAGTTTGGGAGGGGGCAAGGGTGATGTCAGGGTCTAGGACGGGGGCTGGGGGAGAGAGGGCTTCAGGAGGGTGTGTGCAGGGAGAGGTGAGGACTGGGTGACTGGGCCCAAGGAAGACAGTGGGGAGCCTCCAGGGGCCCTGAGTCTGGGCCGCTGTGCAAGGCCAGGGAGCCCCATGGGGCTGAGTGGTGGGTGGAGTGTTCAGCTGAAGGGAGACCAGGGTCAAGGGGAGTTGGGACCTGGCTGGGGGAGGGGGGCTAGCTTTGGGGGTCACCTGATGTGGAGCGGGGAATGGAGCAGGGTAGGCGGGAGGCACCAGGGTTGTCAAAAGGCTCCCTTGAGGCCAGAGGAAGGAGTGGGTGGGGCTTCTTCAGGCTGGGTGAGGCCCTGCATGCCCCTGGTGCCCCAGGCAGCTGGGACACCCCTCAGAGACCACTACCTAGAGGGCTTCAAAGTATACTTGGAGCCCCTGGACACCCCAGGAGCTGCCTTTCTGGGTGGTTCCATTCACAGCCATCGGTATCTGGCATCAGAGCAGCCTTATCTGTCTGTTTTACTGTTAGAACGCATTAGATTTCTTTTGGGAAAAGATTTCTCACTTAAATGAAGTTTGGAGAGCACTGCTTTAATTGCTCAGCTTACGGGTGGGGAAACTGAGGCATAGGAGGTGAGACCTTTAAGCTAGAGGCAGACCTGTGTCTGCAGTCCAGGCTTCCTGGTCCCCAGGGGGCCACTGGGCACACAAAGGGCTGTCAGCCATTTCATCCTGTTAGGTTGGGATGGGCAGGGGTGCAAATGGAATTGGGGGGTGCAGGTGAGAAGGGAATGATAAGAAAACAGAGCCAAAGACAGGTAGAGGAGGGGCCCCAGAGGTGGGGGCGCCAGAGAAGAGGAGCTGAGCCATCTCTACCCCCTCCGACCCAGGAGGAGGTGGCTGGGGATTCAGGGGACCCTGGAGAGGTGACAGCTGGGGAGGGGTTTGGCACCTGATATCTTCCTCTGGGTGGGCGCCCCTCTTTCAGCTTGTGGAGCTGACCACATAGGACAGTAGCTGGGGTTGGGGGGGCGGTTCTGGGGCTTCACCGGCCAGGGCTCCTGTGTCTCCTCTATGCCCCCTCCCCCAGCTTCCTGCAGAGTAACGGGCATTTCTTGGTCTACTTGGATCCCTATCAGAGGTGGCCACTGGACACCTTGGGCCCTCCTGAAGGTAGATCAGAGAGAGCCGCACTGGGCCTTCTAGGAGCCCCTCCTTCCTCATGGGCTGGTTCCTGCCTCTGGACCCCCTGTTAGCTGCCATGTCGGCCTGTGTCACTGGGCCCATCTCTGTAGGTGGGCTTATCTTAGGGACCCTCATGAGTTGGTCTTATGGGCCTGTTTTATAGAGGAGGACACTGAGGCTCCGTGGGGAAGGGGCTCATTCAAGTTCACACTGGTACAGCGAGGATCAGGACCCGGTGTGTGAAACTCCAAAACCATGTTCCCTTGTTCTGACTGGAGGGGGACAGGCGTCACCTGCCCCCCCACTCAGAACACCTGGCCCTTCCCCCATACCGGTCCTTGTAGCCCCCAGTGCAGCTGCTGGAGAGGTGCGGGTCAGCCCCCCCCCCCACGCCGTGACATACGCAGTGGTCTGGGATATATTCTCTTATCTGGCTCTCGGCTTCGGTTTCCTCCACGGCTCTTCCCCTTTCCTTAGTGCTCTTAAATTTCATTACATAACAAATACGTTTACGTCTTCAAAAATTCAATCCAATCAAAAGGTTAGAAATGACCACGGGGGCTCTGCTTCCCCTGCCTGCTCTGCCCCCTCCAAGGGTCACCTTGCTCACCATCGGAGCACATCCCAGGAGTTTCCTGTTGCTGCTGGAACAAATTACTGCAGCTTAAAACAAGGATGTATCTTGTCGTGGACTTGAAGTGGGGCAGCTTAACCGGGGTCTCGCTGGGCTCAAATCCTTTCCGCGGGTTCTGGGTGGGACCTGCAGCTTCTGACCCCCTGCATTCCTGGGCTCCTGGTCCCATCTACAAAGCCCGCAATGGAGAGTCAGGTGCCTTTACTTCCCATCATTGACCTTGCATGGTCACTTTTCCCTCTCTGCCCTCCTGCCTCCATTTCCGCATCCGAGGCCCTGTGACGACTCTGGCCCAGGGATTAATCCATGATGGTCTCCCTATTTTAAGGTCAGCTGATTAGCAACCTCAGCTCCCGGCTTCCACATAAGGTGACACATTCAGAGGTTCTAGGGAGTAGGACGTGGGCATCCCTGGGCACCCCTACTCTACCCCCACGGCGTCCGGCATACCTTCTGCTGTGTTTGACATGTGTGGACTGGGATGTGTGCCTCTGTGTTGTTTCGGCTAATGGGATCACACAGTACGTGTTGTCAGAGACAAGCTTGAGTCACCTAACTTTTGAGACACCTTTCCACAGCCGTCCACGTGGGCAGCTCTGCCCTTCCCCATCTGCCCAGAGGCCTTTGTAGGGTTTGATCCCATCATTTATTTAAGGGCTCCCTTGCTAGGTGTTGTTTCTGGTTTTCATCTCTTACCAACCTTCCCGTAGGGAATACCCCTGTCTGAGAAGCTTTGTACACATGTGACTTTTTTTTTTTTTTTTAAGTTTTTATTTATTTATTTGACAGAGAGAGACATCACAAGTAGGCAGAGAGGCAGGCAGAGAGAGAGGGAGAAGCAGGCTCCCCGCTGAGCAGAGAGCCCGATGCGGGGCTCGATCCCAGGACCCTGAGATCATGACCTGAGCCGAAGGCAGAGGCTTTAACCCGCTGAGCCACCCAGGCGCCCCACACATGTGACTTCTTTGCAGTCAGCGGGGGGTTACTAAAAATGTGGTGACAACACCCAACTGCCCCCCCACGCACCCGTCACAGGTGACTCTCCGAAGCAGTGTGTGCATCAGTTTTTTAAACACTTGCCGGCCTTGTCTACAGGCCCTGTTCTGTGATGTCATCAGTGTCCGCTCACTCAGCACCTGCCACCTGCTAGGCTCTGGTCTAGACCCTGGGGGGCTCTGAGCTGAATCAGGTCTTCCTTGTGTTTGGAGAATGTATAGTCTGGCGGAGCCAGGGCAGAGGCTGTCCAGAGATAGAGCAGGGAGGACATTAAGCCGGACTGCAGGCCAAGCCCATTACCCTGGAAGAGAAAGTTGCAGAAGAACGTTCCAGGCAGAGGGCTTAGCCTTAGCCAAAGCTCAGAGCTGTGATCGTGCCACCAGTGATTTCTCCTAACTGGAGTTCCTTGGTGGGGAAAGGCCCGGCCTGAGGCCACGAGGGTCAGACACAGGAGCGGGGATTTGACCCCGTGGGACAGGAGCCCCCAAAGGGCTGGGAGGAGAGTGACGGGGTGAGGTTTGTGGATTCTTGGAGCAGGGGCAGGTGTGGTAGGTGGGGCCCGGCTCCAGAGCGGAGAGATGGCGAGGACTGGCCCGGGGCGGGTGTGACCCTGAGGCTGGGGAACGGCCACCATCCTGGCAGCGGGGGCAGCCCTGGGACCCAGCTGGACTCCCGCCCGCAGGAAGCGTGCGAGCGCGGTCTGGCCGAGATGGAGGCCTCGCACCAGCAGGTCATGGCGGAGCTGCAGCGGCATCACGAGCGCGAGCTACAGCGGCTGCAGCAGGAGAAGGAGTGGCTCCTGGCCGAGGAGACCGCGGCCACGGCCTCAGGTGAGGACCCTCTCACCTCTCACCCTCTCACCAGCTGCGGGTCCACGCTGAAATCGGGGAGCACTTTAAATAAGGTGGAGGGAGTCTAGTGCCAAACTTGGGGCCTGGGGGGGTGGAGCCCCCAGAACTGGCCTCTGCTTCTACATGAGAAGGGGAAACCGAGGCAGCAGCCTCCCTGAAGCCCCACGTCCTCCTGGGTTGTAGCTCCTCTCCCTCAGGGGCCTGCAGCCACTGGGGATCTCACCCTAAGGTGAATGCCCACACTGGGCGCCAACTCCATGCCCAGGTGCGCACCATTTGCTGGGGCACAGACTGCTCAGTTGTGGCCGGGGGAGTGGGGCGGGCTGGAACCTGGGGAGGGCAGGAGCAAAGCTGTGAGCTGTTGCTAAGCCACGTTCCCCATGCAAACACCCCTAGCTCTTTGCGGTGCCTGACGGAGGGACCCCATTTCACAGATGAGGAAACGGGGGCTCAGAGAGGTTAGTGACTTGTCCCAGACGGCACAGCTTGGAGATGGAAGAGCGAGAGTTAGAGCTCAGAGCACCCTGACTGCAGAGCCGGGCCTTGAACCCCACCCTCTGCTCTCCCAAGCCAGAAACAGGAACGCCCGAGATGTTGAACATCTCCCTCCCTCCCTGTGTTCCCTGCATACCTCCCGTGTGGGTCTGGCACATCCGAGGAACTCCCGTGGGGTTTCCAGAATCACGGCAGTGATGAGAGAAGTCCCTTGATCTAGAACTTTCCACCTGCCAGCACTGAGCCACGTGCTTCATGCACTCAGGCCCACGGCCCCTCATCCCAAACCCTGGAGCCAGTGCCTTCTGCATTTTAGGGAGATAACCTAGTACAACCATGAGATATCCTTCCCAGCAGAGTCTGGGCTCTTCTGTGAAATCTAGTGCAAAGGTTTCACCAAGAAACTTCTCAGAGTCCTGCTTAAGTGGGCTGCGAATGACCACAGATGGCCTTGCGTCTGTTCAGGTCAGGGTTTGCCACCGAAAGAGTTATGAAAAACTTCCAGTGTTCTGAGCCTTTGGATTTTAGAATTATGGATAAGATTATGGATGAGGGCTTGTTTAATCCTCCCAACCACCCTGTGTGAGTGTGAAAACACTTGGTCCTTGGTTGCTGGCAGTCTGGAAAAAAGCCAGCGGGAGCTCTCTCTTCATCTACTCTGGGCCAGGCGTTGTTCTAAATGCTCTCTGCACAGCTTCCAGTAACCCACAAGAGAAGGTGCTGTTGTTCTCCCCGTTTTCCAACAAAGGACCCGAGGCACGGGGGGGTTAAGTCCCCTGTGAAAGGTTACACGCATTTGTAGCAGCTGCAGTCCTTGTGTTGAGTATGATCATCAGGCTGGGCCAGAGAGCTCGGCCCAGGCTCTGCAGGGCTGGTGGGCTGTGTGGGATCCCACCAGGACGTCAGTGACAAGAGGTTCCAGTGGTCAGATACTGAGGTGTCTCCCCAGGGCTGTCCCATCCCAACAGACCGTGATTGGTATCCTCCCTCGATAGACAGGTTCAGAGAGGTCAAACAACTTCCCCAAAGCCACTCAGTGCCTGATGCAGGCCGGCTCAGTGCTCTTTGGCCCTGTCTGCATGGTCCGTGTGGGGGCTTGGAGGAGGTGGAGCTTACTGCTGCTGACCCCTCCCCAAGCTCCCCCGTGCCCTTGCCCTGATTCTAGCCATCGAAGCCATGAAGAAGGCCTACCAGGAGGAGCTAAGCCGGGAACTGAGCAAGACACGGAGTCTCCAGCAGGGCCCCGATGGCCTTCGCAAGCAGCACCAGTAAGATGGCACCGGACTCCGGGGTCTGCGGGCTGGTCCTCGTTCTGAGCTAGGGGCTGCCCACCCTGGTGTCGAGGCAGGAACCTGTGCCGAGGTCCCTTGACAGAGGACATGGCATTTTGCTCCCAGCTGAGACTCCCGATCCCGTCACCTGGCACAGGGAACAGTGGCAGGGGGCCCTCAGCCAGACCCCTATGCCAGTGCCCCGAGATAGTTCCTTAGGCCCCCTCGTTAGGCCCCTTCGTGTCCAGCTGGTCTCAGCCTCTGCGGCTTCTGGTTCGTGTCACCTAGAGCTGGGCTGCAGTACCACCCTCGGCCAGTAGGTGTCCCCACCGCAGAGGATGGTTCTGGAATGTTAGGGCTGCAGAAGCCTTTGAGGTTTAACCCCTACCTCATGGAGGGGGCACCTGCAGCCCAAGGAGCCTGTCACCAGTTCCCAGCCCCGCAGCAGGCTGAAGGCAAAACCAGAGAGGGAACGTGAAGTCTGGAGCTGCTTTGCGTCTCTCCTAAACCGAGTTCCACGCCATCCGTGCCCTCCTCTGCCCCCGGGACAGGTCCGACGTGGCGGCGCTGAAGCGGGAGCTGCAGGTGCTGTCGGAGCAGTATTCGCAGAAGTGCCTGGAGATCGGGGCCCTGACTCGGCAGGCTGAGGAGCGGGAGCACACCCTGCGACGCTGCCAGCAGGAGGGCCAGGAGCTGCTGCGCCATAACCAGGTGAGCCCGGCCCGTGATGGGGGGTGCGGTGGCCATCCTCCCTGCGCTGACCGCCCGTGCCTCCCAGGAGCTGCACGCCCGCCTGTCAGAGGAAATTGACCGGCTGCGCAGCTTCATTGCCTCGCAGGGCACCGGGGACGGCTGCGGGCGAGGCAGCGAGCGGAGCTCTTGTGAGCTGGAGGTAAGCCTACCCCCGTACCAGGCGGCCTGGCTGCTTCTCAACACCCCGACAGGCTGGCTGTGCCCCGCAGCAGGGAATGGCATGGCCCCGCCGGCCCAGGCCCCAGGGAGGAGAAGCCACTGCAGCTGGGACGGCCACCTATGACAAAACCCTGCTGCCAGAGTCCAGCCCTGCCATCCAGGGCCTGCCACCTAGCTGCTGGGTGGCCAGGGCAAGTCACCCCACCAGTCAGAGCCCCAGGAGCCACCTAGCTGCTGGGTGGCCAGGACAAGTCACCCCACCAATCTGAGCCCCAGGAGCTCATCTGTTAAAGGAGGCTAGCATCCCCCTTACTGGGAGAAGCTGGAGTGAGAAAATGTGTGTGATCCCAGGATCCCCTAGTATTTTATTTTATTTTACTTTATTTTATGAAAATTTATTTATGGCTTTACTCTGTGTCTGGAACATCTTGAAGGCCTTCATATCTGTTAACTCATTGAATCTCTGTGACAGTCATACAAGGTAGATATTATCACCGTCCCTGTTTACAGATGAGGGCACTGAGACGTAGGGAGGTCAAGTGCCTTGCCGGATCTCTCGTGGCTAGTCACGGCAGGAGTTGGGATTTGAACCTGGCAGTCTGGCTTCGGCATCAAAGCTTTTAAGCCTCCCCAGTCCCGGCCAAACCTGTCTCTGATTTGGTCAAGTCAGAATAGCAATCCCTGCCCCTTGGGGTTTGGGGAGGGGTTAATGAAGTATTTCATAGGGAGGCCTGCCCTCTTTGGCTCCCTGGGGGGCTACACTATGGTCACCCTCTTTGCTCTCAAGTTGAGGGCGGGGTACTGTGTTAGGACAGCAGCAGAAGTGATCATGAGACACCCACTTGCCAGTATGGACAGAGGTGAGACAGCAAGGAGAAATCAGAGAGGGCTTCCTAGAGGAGCCTGGCCCTGGGGTGTGGTGCGTCTTGGTGCAGGTTGGGAGTTACATTCTGGGGGCCTGAAGCAGAGAGAAGCCAGCCCTCAGGGTGCTGTGGCCTTGGGTCAGCCCGGTCCCCATGACCCTAGGTGTTGCTGCGAGTGAAGGAGAACGAGCTCCAGTACCTGAAGAAGGAGGTACAGTGTCTCCGGGATGAGCTGCAGATGCTCCAGAAGGTAGGGTCTGACTCAGAGCTGGTGGACAGGAGCCCTCCGGACCCACCTCAGTGCCCCATCCCGAGAGCACCCACTCTGCCAGCCGGCCTTCTCCCCTCTCATTCATGGCTCTCCAAGTGTCCTTGTCCCTATTTATATGTGTCCTTGTCCCTATTTATAGACAAAGACACTGAGGCTAATAGAGGGTAAGCAACTTGCCCATGGCCACACTTGGCTTTATTTAGTCAGCAGACACTTAATTGAGCACCTACTGTGAGCTGGGCACCGTGCTCGGTGCTGGGGAGACAGCTGTAAATGAAAAAGACCCAAGGCCCCATGCAGGGGCGTCCACACTCCAGTGAGGAGTGAGCCATGCGGCGGGCAGTGGGAAGGGCCAGGATTTGGGCCCAGGGTTATGAGACTGCAGCCCGCCCAGGGCTGTGTCCCTGTGGGTTTGGCACCCCCGGGTGTTGGTGGCTCTGGGAGGATGTGTGAGTCACACTCACAGAAAGGGCCCCAGCCCCGGGCCAGGCTGACCAGGTTCACACCTTGGCCACTCATTGCTGTGTGGTCTTAGACAAAAGCTTCCCCTCCCTAAGCCTCAGCTCCCATCTTGGGGGACGACAGTGATGCTGGACGCCGTCCCTGGGCCATGCCAGGAGGGTGCACCCGGGCCGGGGGGCTGCCAAGGGAGCATCTGGAGGGACCGGGCCACCAGGGCATGGAGGAGCCTGGCCAGCAGGGGCACGGTGGGCGTGGGCCCGGTAGGCAGGGCCAGGAAAGGGGCCTCCGCGCCCTCACGGCCCTTGGACACCCTCCCAGGACAAGCGCTTCACCTCGGGGAAGTACCAGGATGTGTATGTGGAGCTGAACCACATCAAGACGCGGTCGGAGCGGGAGATTGAGCAGCTGAAGGAGCACCTGCGCCTTGCCACAGCCGCGCTGCAGGAGAAGGAGTCCATGCGCAACAGCCTGGCTGAGTAGAGGTGAGTGCTAAGGGGAGGGGAGAGGAGGGGTGAGGCTGCGCCGAGCTGGGGGAGGCATGGTGGGGCACTGGGCCCGGAGTGGGGAGCTCAAGGCTCACCCACACCTGACTCGTGGCGCCACCTCCCCTGGGACTCTCCCTTGCTGTGGCCTCAGTTTCCCGCTCTGTAAGTGGGGACGGTGGCACTAGCCGCAGGGGGCCGGGGGGACGTGGACCTGGGCATGTTCTTAAGAGGGGGGCAGTTCCAGGGGCCCGATCATGGCCATGTGCCCCCCCCACCACAGCAGGCACTTAGCGCGGTACCCCGCCTGCAGCCTGCTGAGCCCGTATCCCTTGTCAGGGCCCCCCTGGGGACCCCAGCAAATTCGGCTTGCCGGCCCCACCTTCCAAGCTGGCGGCATGGCCCGTGTCACCGATCAATGACGGCATTCCTTCCACCGAGTTCCACGCCACTGATGTCACAGTCGGGGCTGGGCCCCCCCAGAGACTTAGTCTCATGGCCATCATTGATGTCCCAGGCTTCAGAGCTTTCTTACGCTGCCTCTCCTGATGCCACATCTGCCACCGGGGCTTCTGCTTTCAGATCGACCCCTGTGGACTTCCTGAGGCAGTCGGGAGAGGCTGCCCTGGGGGCCAGGCTCGGGAGGGAGAAGCCCAGAGGAGCAGGAGCGGGTCTGGCCCAGCTTTCCGGGCCACCGTGCTTGGCCTGAGCCTGCAGCTCCCCAACTCTTGTCTTCCAGGTCCTGGTGGCCCAGCTGCACCAGCAGACCCTCCCCCGGCCTGAGGGGACTAGTCATTCGCTCTCCTTCCTGCTGGATGGAAGTCAGAAGCCAAGCTTTCTCACCACCCTCTGTGGGCTGCACATGCACTCATACCCACCACACACACACACACACACACACACACACACACACGCACACACACATACACACACACTCTGCGTATCTGAGCGCGCCCCTCGCACTGGGTCTTACCTTGCACCTTCTTCAGGATTTTATATGTGAAGAGATTGTTATATAGATTTTTTTCCCTTTTTTTTTTTTTCCCCCAAAACACGTTATACTTTTGAGAAAAGCAATTCCTGAAGGCCATGTGCCTCCATTGCTGGCCCGCCCTCCGGCTCTAGCTGCCTGCCCGGGCTTCTGGGCCTGCGGGCCTGCCCTAGGGTCTAGCAGACGCCCAGCAGCAGTCGTGGCAGGGTGGACTCTGGTGGGAGAGGCAGGGAGCCAGCTGCCCTCTTCCTACCCTACCTCCCACTAACTACTTCCTGCCCTGAGGCGCCCCACACCGTGGGACTCTGGACAGAGGGACAGACGGGCAGAGGGAGCCGGCAGCTGTCCCTAAGTTCTCATCTCCTCGCCCGGGGGGCGGGGTGGTGCTGGACAGGGAACTGCCCGAGCCACCCCATGAAGGCTTCTCTCCTGCTCCATGAGCCTTCTTAACTTAATAAAATGTTCCCGCAGCTCTGGTGTCCAGGCTGGGTTATGAAGGTGGGGGCCTCACCACCCACGCGCCCCCAGCACTCCACCCTTCCTGAAGGGAGGCGTGGGAGCTCCCAGGGCGGAGGCGAGAATCGAGTTTGTCCTCTCCACGTGGACCACCAGTCACAGCCAGGTCACCGGGGAGCCGGTTAGAAATACCAGGTCTGGACCCCGCAGCGATTCATGTGCGTCTCTATGTCTGAGAAGGCCCAGGCCTCAGAGAGAGGTCGGGAACCCACCAAGCAGCTTTGTCCCTGATGGGCAAGCCACACCCCCTCTCTAAGCCTTCATTTGCTTCCCCGTCAGATGGGTGCCTTTCGGGCCCAAGTCCTATATTGAGGCTGTGCTCAGAGGTCACGGCCAGCCCCGGGCAAGGTTGGGGGGTTGGTGGACGTGGCTGCCCCAGGCCCACCAGGCTGGAAGCCTCCTCCCAGGGCTGCCAGCTGTGCTGCTGCGGAACCTTGGCCGCGGTTGTGAGCCCCGGCAAGCCCAGGCGAGGTGGTGCGATCTACAGGGCTGTGGCCAAGATGGGATGATGAGTGACCCGGCCTTGCCTGCCCCTCACTGCCTTTCCTGGTAGTCCAGGCTGGGCCCTGGGGGAGCTGATCAAGGACTGGCCTTGCCACCACCAAGGCCACAGACACAGGTTGGGGCCCACACTCTGTGGGGTCCGAGAGGCTGTAGGCACCCCAAGAAGACCCCGACCCAAGCTGGGGATAGAAGAGGGCTTCAGGAGATGACTTTAAGATAGTTCTTTTCTAGATAGAAAAATCCGGAAGAGCATTTCAAGCGGGGGAACAGCATGAGCAAGTGCCCTATGAACATCCCCGGAGTGTTCAGGGGAAGACTCGCGGGGGAGCAACTGTGTAGGCTATGGGGAAAATGTACCCCTCCCCCGGCCAGTGATGAGTTTATGAATGGGCCTGCGGGGTGGTTCCAGTCACTGAGATGCTGGGGGAAGCCTTGAGTGGGGGTGGAGGGCTGGAGGGGGTCATCTGGGAAATGTTCCTTGCTCTTACAAGAAAGGGAGTCTCTCTCTCCCAGCCTTTGGACGGTTTTGGGTGAAGTTCCCATATTGCTACCATTCTGCCTTGTTGATATGCTAAAAATGGCCAAGTAGAGGGGCGCGTGGGGGGCTCGGTCATTTGAGCGTCCAACTTGATTTCGGCGCAGGTCATGATACTGAGCCCTGCATCGGGCTCTGCACTCAGGGTGAGAGTCTGCTTACAACTCTCTCTCCCTCTCCTGGCTCTACCCCCACTCACCCATGCTCTTGAACTCTCTCAAATCTTAAAAAAAAAAAAAAAAAAGTCAAGTAGAAGGAAGGAAGGACCGGGACCTTGAACCTTCAAGTCACCCGGGCTTGGCAATGCCCCCTCTCTTGATGAGAGAAGGAGCATCCCTGAGCCACTCGGAGAGGGAATATCTGCCACTGGCCGCCCCAGGATCCACACAGTTGACCCCAGAGCCCTGCCCATCCTTGCCATGCTCTGTTGCCTCCCACCAGCCCTCCTGACATACTTCGGCTTCCATCCTCTGCCTCAGCCCCACTCGCGCCTCCCGCTCCCCCGCACCTCCTGGGCTGTGACCACATCCCCCTCGGTGAGCACCTCCCACCCACCCGCTCCTCCGTGGCCGGGACAAGCTAAAACATCAGACCAACATGGGGAAAGGTGTTCCACCTCAGTCATTTAAAAACAGTGGCCCAGCAGTCCCTCCACTAGAGCAACGACAAGGGCCCAACCATACGGAGCGTCAGCGAGGGTGTGGAAAACCAGAATTCTCCTGCACTGCCCGTGGGGGTGGTCTGACGGCTGTGGGAGCCTGGCGGTCCCTTCAGGAAGGGTCGCAGACATCCACCCATCCCATGACCTGGAATTTCTGCCCCCACAGATGCCCCCGAGAGAAGAGCACTTGAGTCTGCGAAGCGACTCGTACAATGATACTCCTATCAGCTTCGCGGTAGCCCAGGTTGGAGAACCAGGCAAACATCCGAATGAATGAGTAGGCTGTGGGATAGTCCTCCCTCAGGATGCTACATGGTAATAGAAAAGAACCCAAAATACGGGGATGAATCTTCCAGATCATGTTGAGGAGAAGAAGCCAGACACAAAGGAGCACGTGCTGTCCGATTGCATTTGTGTGAAATTCAAGAATGGGCAAAACGGTCACTGTGGTGATGGGCATCAGAACAGTGGGGACCTCTGGGCCCAGGCAGGGGAGGACATGGGCTGGCAGTGAGCACAAGGGACGTTTCTGGGGTGCCAGGAATGTTCTAGATCTGGGTGGTGGTCACAGGGGCATAGATGCATGTAAAGTGTCCCCTGCTGTATGTGTAACAGTTCATGCATTTGACTGTGTGTGACTCATGTCTCAGTGGAAAAAACCCCAGTGACCTGTCACACAGGGGATTTGGGCCAAACCATGTGGTGGGGCTGCAGGTGTGGTCTCCGGCAGCCGGGCACGTGCTGCAGGAAGGGCAGAGGCAGAGGTACTAGACAAACCCGCCCTTCGAGCCCCAACTGCTGCCTCCGGCAGGCTGCACAAACCTCACTGAGTCACATCCCTCTCTGGGCTTTGTTTCCCCATCTGTTAAATGGGGACAATAATGTCTACCTCGGAGGGCTGTTCCGGTACTAAATTACCCACTGTTTCAATGATCTATTGTGCTTTAACCAGTTACTATAGACTTCATGGCTTAGAACAAGCTTTTTTATGATCACTTGTGGTCCTGTGGATGGACTGGGCTCAACTGGGCAGTTGTCATGGTGTCTTTTTTGCAGCTGTGTCCAGTGGTGGCTGGGCTGGAGTCATTTGAAGTCTCCTTTGGGTGGGACATCCAAGATGGCTTTTTCCCTCATAGGTCTACAGCCTCAGCTGGGTGGCTGGGACAGTTGGTGGGGTAGGGGGGCACTTGACAGCTCTCGCCCTTTCTCCATGTGGCCACTTCACGTGCCTAACTTGGGCTTCCTCACAGCATGGCAGCCTCGGGGGCAGTCTGCCGTCTGATTTCTTACACGGTAGTTGACTTTCCTAAAAGAGAGTTTCAAGAGACCCGGATGCAACTTACAAACTTCTTACAACTGAGGCTTGGAAGTGTTCTGGTATCACTTCTATCACATTAGCCAAAAACAAATCATAGAGGGGTGCCTGCATGGCTCAGTCGGTTAAGTGGCTGCCTTCTGCTTAGGTCATGATCCCAGAATTCTGGGATCGAATTCCGCCTTGGGCTCCCTGCTCAGCAGGGAGTCTACTTCTCCTTCTCCTGCTCCCCCTGCTTGTGCTCTCTCTGTCAAATAAATAAATAAAATCTTTAAAAAAAAAATAGTCACAGGGCCAGCCCAGATTCAAGGGGAGGGGACAGTACCAGAGCGTGAATGCTGGCAGTAGTCCATTGGGCTCCATCTTTCTCCCCGCCTCCTGCTTCTCCCCCTCCCTCCCCATCTTCCACTTCTCGGTCTCCGTAGGGTTCTGTTCTTCCGTGCAGCCCTGTAATTCTGGAGTTCCCCGGGGTCTGTCCCCAGTTCTCCTGCTGCCTTCTACCTAGTCTCCTGTGACAACCTTGACTGCAGTTCTCGGATGAGCAAATCATTGCCTCTTGTCTGTCTCCAGCCCAGATCTTTCGCAGGAACTCCAGACCTGAGCAGCTTCAGTCTCAAGGCCACTGTCAAGGCTTTTCCTTCCCTCCAACCCGCTGCCCTATGGTTAGTTACAAGGAGCCACAGTTGGCACAGAGGATGCAGCAGACCCAACCTGAGAGGTCAGGGGAGGCTTCTTAGAGGAGAGGGTGCTGGAGCTGAGCCAGAACTAGTGAGGCTAGGAGGGCAGAGAGCATGTTCCAGGTCAGGAGAAAGCATGTTCAAAGGCACTTAAGAAAGTAAAGACCATTCAGGGGCAGGACGGGTGGGTTTGGCTAGAAGGATGCATAAAAAGATTCAAAATGAACCCAGAGGGGCAGGCCAGGGCTCGAATCTGATTGCAAAGACAGTGGGGACCAGGGGTCTGGTGCTCTAACTTGATTCTTAACCCGGTGGGGAGCCACAGGGGAGATTTAGGCAGGCAGTGCCCTGGCTCAGGACAGAGGTCTGGGCAAAGACGGGGGTGTGAGTTTTCTCCACATCCGGAGGGTATCGAAGGCTGCGTTTTGGCCGAGGGGGTGGTACGTAGCATGGAGCAGCGTGGAGGACAGGACTCCGGGGGTGAGCAGAAGCTAGATCCACAGCAGCCAGAGGATGCAGGACTCCAGGACTGAGTGGCCAGCAGGGGCTGGAAGTCAAGGTCCACAAAGAGGCCACGGAATTTTGTCGTGCCACGGAAGGTGGGAAGCTGCATGGGCTACAGGGTGATGTCAGGGAGGACAGAGTTTTGTCACTTCCTTGACGCCAATGAGTCAGACACTGCCTCCCTTTATGGAGCTCCAGTCACCCAGCCACACCCCATTTGGGGCCCTGCGACCCCCACCCACACTCAGCCCCAAGGACCTGCCACTGCTCTGATGGGACAATGTCACCCCACAGTGGCCCCCTCAGGAAGCACTACTGGTGCAGAATGCACCCCCCGCTCCCCAGCCTCCTCCTCCTCCCAACTGCCCCTGCTCGAGCTTGGACTCCCCTCCCTCCTCCGGAGGCAGGAGGGAGATCTCAGTCTGGGTCCCCGTCCATCGGCAGCCAGGCTCCATCGCCCCCTCACTCCCAGCGCTGCCACATCTGGCAAGTTCCATAACTTTTCTGTGCCACCTCCATGCTTTTCTGTGCCAACCAGTAAGTTGGGGATCATAGTGCATACCTCCCAGAACTATGTGGAGATCCAAAATGAACTAATACGGGGACAGGGCCTCGTAGCCCAGGACAGATGGTGCCCAGTGCTCTCACGTGCTGGTGGTCACCGTTACGGGGGTTCAGGAGGAGTCACCAAAACAATGGGAAAATGCAGGGCCCAGGGCCTGGAACACAGTGGGAATTTGAGAAACAGCAGCTATTATTTCATGGTTATTGGTCAGAAGCCAGCTGGATGCCCCCGCCCTCCCCAGGAGGTCTGGTTAAACTTGGTCCAAACCCCAATTCCAAGGCCCGTGAGAATCCAGACCTCTGCCTTCTGTTTTGGCCAGTTCCCACCTGTCGCTTTTCAGGGTTTCCTGAGACTTCCTTTCTCTCAAAGCGAGATGTGTTACCAGGTACGACGCCAGACCCTTCAGTGCAAAAAAATACTCTCGAAGGGTGTCCTATTAAGGAACTCAAAACAGCTCGCCCTGCGCCATCTCGACCGCTGGCAGGTGGGGGGCCTCAGGTGGTCTGGGGGTGACCCAGCCTGGCCAGTGGGTAGTGCCTGATGCCTCCTCTGTGCTGAGCCCCTGCCCCTCGCTCTTGGATGCAGCTGCTTGTCCTCATTCATCCCCTTCCCTGGTCCCCAGTCTCTGGTTCTTCCCCTCCTGTCCAACCCACACCCCACAGCACGGTCCTCCTAAAACAGGGAGCCAGCTGGCTGCTGTTCCCTCCACGAAGTCCTCCCCAGCCCCCTCCAGTCTTGGCACAGGAGCGCCTCAGCCTGCTCCAGCGCCTCTCTCTGCCCCTTTGGGCTCCAGGCTTCCCCACGAAGCTGCCCCCATCTCCTGAGGATTCCCAGCCATGCACCCAGCTGTCCTCACTGCTCTCCTCCACACATGCCTGCCCCCTCCCTGCCCCTCCCCTGGTAGAGTCCGGACTCAGATTGGTCATCATCTGCCACCGCTGGGAAGCCCTCCCAGATACCCCAGAGGGGGCTGAATGACTGCTCTGGCTTCCACAGCTTCTCCACCTAATATGTTCTCTCCACATGACTCTTCCAGACTGTGAGACCCCCGAGGCCAGGGTCCAGCTCTGATTCTGTTCGGTTTCCCCAGGGCCCTGCACAGAGCACATGGGGTCTCGGCTGAATGTGTGTGTGTTGACTGATGGACTGACTGACGGATCAGAAGCAAGTGTCTACCCAGCCAGGCGCCCTCTAGACCAGGCACAGCCATGGCCTTGGTCTCCCCGGCAGGCCAAGTGGCGACGGGCTGGGTCTCCTCATAAACCAACTGGGAAGCCTGGAAACCAGCCTGAGGGGCCGGGAGCCGATGGCGGCTTCTGGTACCTCAAAGGGCTGGGGCGGAACTCTGAGTCATCCCTGTCAACCCAGCGTCCCGTCTGGACTTTACGAGGGCCCCCACAGGGCTCGAGGGGCCGGCTCTGACAGAGTTCCTGCCATGAGCAAACACTCTGGACGGCATCCCTGTTCCTGCCCACGATAACACTTTGAAGTACCCACCGCTGTCCCCATTTTATAGGGAAACTGAGGCTCAGAAAGGGGACATGACTCATCAAGGTCAGTAATTCCGTGGTTCACCTCTTGGCACATCTGTCTCCAGTCCCCAGATCTCCTGCCTCACATGGTCCCCCCAACAGTGATAACAGCTGCTTCTGGTGGAGCCACGGCTGTGTGTCCGGCCCTGTAACAAACATTTTGCCTTCATGATCTCTTTTCATCTCCAGAACAGCCCAGCGAGACACGACTGTCCCCACTTTACAGTGAAGGGGACTGGGACTCAGAGCACCAAAATGAGTCACCAGGTCACAGAGCTGGTCAGGTCTGTGGGTGTCGCTGCACGGGGCGGGGGGCTTCCTGATCTGCCTGAGGTATTCTCCTTGGAGACTGCCCAGATCCCTGAGGCTTTGGGTCCCCTACTTGGGTGTAGGTGTGGGGGCAGGTCTGGGTGCGCCTCTGCTGGGCTGACTTGGATGACTATCCTAGAAAAGCCAAGCAAGAGCTTCGTCCCACGGGGGCCAGGAAGGCTGGAGACCCCCCCAGAAAGGGCAGAGGGGTGTTCCCACGGTGGTCCCATCATTGGCTGGCCCTCACGCCCTCACCATCCTGCGACTCTGGACTCACCCTAGGTGCCATGGAGGGTGCCAAAAAGCTCCTGCAGGGTTGACCTCTATCCTCACTCCCTCCTCTCCCACGCCAGGCCTGCCCAGCTGGGCAGGGGGGAGTGTAACTAGATACAGCCCATTGCCTTCTCCAAGCTCCCTTGCTGCTCCTTAAGGCTGGTGGCCATTTCTGGGGCTCCATCCCCTCTACCAGCGCCAGACTAGGAGCCTACCTCCCAAAGATGGTCACCTGGGCCTGAGTCCTGGCCTGACCCCCCCTCTGGCCCTGTGCACTGAGTCGAGGCCTCTCCAGAGCGCAGCCCCTGCCTGTGGAGTGGGGCAGCCGGTTGTGCTGGCCAAGCGAGACCGAACAGTGGGTGCCCCTCACCAGCAGGGTGACGCAGGGGTACTGAGGGCCGGTGGCAGGGAGGGCAGCTAGCTGTGATCCTCTGCCCCTACCCCGGCAGGTCCTCACGCTCTCCTACATCCTTAGGGAGACAGGGGGCAGGTTCCTCCAGCCCCAGGCCCGGGGTCCCCCAGGACTCGGGCCCCAACGTCGTGCCCTCTGTCACCTCTTCCCTCACTCGTTCAGTGACTGTCTGTGTCTGCACGAGAACACGCAGTAGCGTGCTGGAAGGAGGCAGCGTTCTAAGTAAATTCACCACCACGTGAGCCACGCGGTTACGAGCCCGTGAGGAAGCTCTCGGATGCTGACCCGGCGAGATCTCCAAGATGAACTGTGAGGGAAACAAAGTCAGGTGCCCAGCAGCTGTGGGATGCGGCACTATGGGTGTGAGAAGGGAAAGATGGAGGCGCAGGTGGGCATATGTGTTTCTATATGTTTAAAACCTCTCGGGGGCTGGGGGGTACACACACACACACACACACAGGGCAAGCAAACCCACTGGGAAGGGGGCCCCAGACATACAGGAGACTGGCATAGCGGTTGCCTCGGGGGTTGGGGGAGCTGAGGAACAAAGGGGGAGGGACCCTTATTTCGAGATGATACGCTTTCATAGATCCTGAATTGTTTCTCGGGGGCATGCGACACCTACTCCAAAATCAGTAGAAGTTGGGGCGCCTGGGTGGCTCAGCCGGCTAAGCATTTGTCTCACAGCTCAGCTCATGATCTCAGGGCTGTGGGATCGAGCCCCGACCCCACCCCCATTGGGCTCTGTGCTCTGTGGGCATCTGCTTGGGATTCTTGCTCTCCCTCTGCCCCTCTCCCCTGGGCTCCTGCTTTCTCTCTTTCTCATGTAAATAAATTTTTTTTAAGATTTTATTTATTTATTTGACAGACAGAGATCACAAGTAGGCAGAGAGGAGGAAGCAGGCTCCCCGCTGAGCAGAGAGCCCCATGCGGGGCTAGATCCCAGGATCCTGAGATCATGACCTGAGCCGAGGGCAGAGGCTTTAACCCACTGAGCCACCCAGACGCCCCTAAATAAATCTTTAAATAAGTAAAGTTTAAAAAAATATATGAAACAGCCCCAAAGGGAGCGCGGTATGGGGCAGACAGAGCTGGAGCCTGGCTCCGCGTGTCCCTGCTCCCGTCACTGAGCCTTTGAGATCCTGTTTCCTGCACACGGGAGATGGGGTTGATGACTGGGACTCGGGGAGGTCGGGAGGGCACCACTCCTGCACACATGGCTGCCACAGCCACACGCCCACGGACTGGCAGCTGTTGTCATTACCGTGAACGTCATGGTTGGGCCTGTTCCTGGCACCCAGGTGACACAGATGTGAAGGGACACACCCTTACCCTGCTTGAGGACAACAGCACCAGTGAGGGCCGATGACGCTCCTGACCTGGCTGGACGCAGGCAGAGGTGACACACCTGTGCCTGGTCTCCAGAGATAAGTAGGCAGGATCAGGGGACAGAAGGGAGGAGGTGCTTCCCAGGTTGGGGCGGGGAGGGGGAGAGGGGACAGGCTGGACACACTTGTAGCCACACCACACAAAGAGAGTGGACACGTGGTTGTGAGCACCTGTATGCATGTCCAGCCCGTCCCACACATGGCCCTTGCACTGGCCTGCGGGGGCTCCGGGGGCTCTCAAGCAGGCTGCGCGTGGAAGGCGGGGGAGCGTGGGGTCCACGCCATCCTGGAGGCTGGGGACAGACTTCAGCCGGCCTGTGTGACCGCAGGCAGGTCACTTAACCTCTCTGTGCCTCAGTTTCCTCCCCTCTAACCTGGGGATCCTAACAGTACCGACCTCACAGGGACATCATGAGGTCTCCATGAGGTGGTTCCCCTACGGTTCACGGCTGTTCACTGGTCCGATTTTTAAGGCTCCTATTAACACATTTAAAGTACTTAATAATATCGTAGTATCACTACATCGTGTGTTCGTGTTTCATAGTATATGTTCACGTTCTCTTACGCACATGCCGAGTGTGCACGTATGTATTAGCTATCCACACAAAAGCCTCTATGCACCCCCCATACATCTCATGCACACCCACATGCGTGAGTGTGTGTACTCGTGCACACTCACTCCATCACACACATACTATCAGGCACACACACATGCAGACACACACATGTGCATGCACACATGCACCCTCTCCATGTGCTCACGCTGCCTCCACCCTCTCCTGCTGAGCTGAATGTCCACGCAGAGCCATGGGAGAGGTTGTCCCCCGTGTTTCCCCAGGCTGAGCCCAGCCAGTCCCCCAGGCTCCAGCTGCCTTCCCAGACCCGCTGAGAAGGGCGGACGCAGATGGATGCCAGGGATGGCATTTGAGACCTGCTGGGTCAGAGGCTGCTGCTCTGGATGGAGAGAAGACTCCAGGATCCAACGGTGTGTTTTAGCCAAGGAGCCCCTGGAAGGCTAGCACAGGTGTCCCTGCACACAGCACAGCTCCTGGTGCTGAGCAGGAGGCCTAGCTCATGGCAAGAACTCTATGGAAAATAGAATTGCCTTGGGATTGTCCGTTTCATCTTCATCTTCCCTCCGGAGCTGTGAGTTTCGTGAAAATAGGGCTCACGCGTGACTTGTCTTTGTCCCCAGAACCCGCTTCTGGCAAAGAGTGGTCATCAATGAGTGGATTAGCTAGGGTATAGTTGATTGTGAGAGGAAATGACAGTAAAAAAGAAAGATTTATTTTAGGCAGGAAAGTCTGAAGGGAGGGCTCCCGGGCTGAGCCACAGTGTCTGGGATCCAGGCTCCTTCTATATTTACATCTAGGACCTAGACTCCGTCATGCAAAGCCTCCCTTCACAAATGCACCTCATGGTCCAAGATGGCTGCTCTAGTTCCGTTCAATACATCTGCATCCCAGCCAGCAGACAGAAGTGAAATGAAGGAGGGACAAAGGACTTAAGCCGGCTTTCTTTTAAGGAAACTCTAGCACAACGCTTCCACTTACATTCCTTTGGTCAGAACTTGGGCACGTGGCCACTTCTAACTGCAAAGAAGCTGGGAAAGGCAGTTTCCACTTTAGGTGGTTGTGCACCGAGATAAACCTCTGAGGCTGTATCGCTGTGCTCCGAGGGGGACACGGATCCTGGTGCCACCATTATCAGGATTTGCTAACTCAGCTGTCTGAGATGCAGAGGGCACCTGGGGAATTCTTTGTCAGGCTGGGGACACATATACAGTAGTCAAAGAAGGAGGGAGTCTAGTGGTAGCCCAGCACGTACGCCTGTGCACGGAGGGGCTGGCAGGAACTCTTGCTACCCAGAGCTCAGAGGAAGAGTAAGAAGGGCCAGGTAATGACGAAACACACTCTCCTTAGGATCCAACATGTTTTGATTCTGACTTTAGCACCTGTCACCTGTGTGCCAGTGGCTGGATCCCTTACCTTCTCTGAGCCTCCACTACCACATCTATAAAACAAAAAGAATCATCTCTTCCTCAAAGGAAGGTCATGAAGATGCAGTAGTGTCTTGAATACAGGGCTCTTAGACCCTGGGGGGACCCTCCGAAAATTCCTTTGGGGGGAGAAGAATGGGACTCCCCAATCCAGCAAATCTTGGGGAACTGAGGTAGGGCTTAGACTCAGCCACCAAGGGTCCTGGAGTTCTCAGAGTATAGCAGAAACCAATTTTTTTTGCCACTTTTAATATAACAATATTACATATAATACAATATATAATTATATAATATAACTTTACTATAACTTTTATTATAGTCTCTGTGAGTTTAAAAAACTTATTTACTATACACGTGAGCTACGTGACTTTTTGAAAGTAAAGATGAGCAAATGAGCTAAAAGGAAAAAGAATCATTCAAAACCCACCACCTGGAGCTAAACGTTATTCATTTGTCAAATATCGTGTCAGTCTGTTTTACGACCCTATGTATATACATAACTACTCACGCTTATACACTTCTTTTAATGTATTTACTTTTGACAGGATCGCACTACACACAGGCTACTTCAAAACCTCAAAATGAGGGTTACCTGGGGGGCGCAGTCAGTTAAGTGTCTGCCTTTGGCTCAAGTCAGGGTCTGGGAGCCCCAGGATGGAGCCCCCAGCCTTGAGCCCCCAGCCTTGGGTTCCCTGCTCAGCAGGGAGTCTGCTTCTCCCTCTCCCTCTGCCCCTCCACACGCCTCCCCTGCTTGTTCTCTCTCTTTCTCAAATAAAGAAAATCTTGGGGCGCCTGGGTGCCTCAGTGGGTTAAAGCCTCTGCCTTCAGCTCAGGTCATGATCCCAGGGTGCTGGGATGGAGCCCCGCATCAGGCTCTCTGCTCCGCAGGGAGCCTGCTTCCTCCTCTCTCTCTCTCTCTGCCTGCCTCTCTGCCTACTTGTGATCTCTGTCTGTCACATAAATAAAATCTTATAAAGAAAATCTTAAAAGAAAAATATGCAGTGTGTGATATTATGTCACACACGATATTTATGTGAATTTCTCCTTATTTCCTTAGGTTAGGTTCCCGTATGTGGGTCTCTCCCCATGTTTTAAAATTTTTGGCCTCTCAGGGCACCTGGGTGGCTCCGTGGGTTAAGCCTCTGCCTTCGGCTCAGGTCAGGATCTCAGGGTCCTGGGATCGAGCCCCGAATCGGGCTCTCTGCTCAGTGGGGAGCCTGCTTCCCCCTCTCTCTCTGCCTACTTGTGATCTCCATCTGTCAAATAAATTTAAAAATCTAAAAAAATAAAATAAAGTAAAAGTTTTGGCCTCTCAAACAAACCAATTTCAGAAATAAGAAATTCCTACATTAAAAAAAAATCAAGCAAAGCCATATGGAACAGAGCTTTGGATCAGCAGGAGAAATCCACGGCTCCCACACGGAACTGACATAAATCATAGCCAAACGGAAAGACACTCAACACGTCTGAGAGTCTCTACAGCCTTCTTGTGGGTAAACACATCGTTTCTGTCCAGGAGTCTGAAATACCAATAGTGAAGACAACAGCTAACACTTACACCGTGCTGACCATGTGTCAGGCACTCTTCTAAGTGATATACATGTGATACACATCATATGATATGTATCATTTTTTAAAAGATTTTATTTATTTGATAGGCAGAAATCACAAGTAGGCAGACAGGCAGGCAGAGAGAGAGGGGGAAGCAGGCTCCCTGCTGAGCAGACAGCCCAATGTGGGGCTCGATCCCAGGACCCCGAGACCAAGACCTGAGCCGAAGTCAGAGCCTTTAACCCACTGATCTACCCAGGCGCCCCTATATATCATTTTGTATATAGAGAGAGATATAGAGATAGATAGACCTATCTATATATATATATAGAGAGAGAGAGATAGACCTATCTATCTCTCTCTATATATATCATACACATTATGTTGTATACATACCCAGGCGCTCCTGTTTCTTTATTTTTAAAGATCTATTTATTTGAGAGAGAGAAAGAGAGGGTGTGCACGGGGACGCGTGCGAGCCGGGGGTGGGGGAGGGGTAGAGGGAGAGAATCTCAAGCAGACTCCCTGCTGTTCGAGGAGCCCCTGTGGAGCTCGATCTCACCACCCTGACATCATAACCCGAGCCAAAACCAAGAGTCGCACACTTCACTGACTAAGCCACCCAGGCATCCAGCAACCCTTGAGTTTTTAAGAGAGCACATGGGTCCAGAGAGGGTTAGAAAACTACTTTGGAGGAGGGCGCCTGGGTGGCTCAGTTGTTAAGCATCTGACTTCCGCCTGGGTCATGATCCCAGGGTCCTGGGATCGAGCCCCGAATCGGGCTCCCTGCTCAGTGGGGAACTTGCTTCTCCCTCTCCCACCCCCCCTGCTTGTGTTCCTGCTCTCGCTGTCTCTCTCTGTCACAGAAATAAATAAAATCTTTAAAAAAATAAAAATTAAAAAGGAAAGCTACTTTGCGTACACAGCAGTTCCGGGAGCTTTGCCCACCCCGCTTGCCTTCCACAGGGTGTGAACCCCCTTAGTGCCCATGGGAAACTGGCCTACACCTTTCTAAAGGAGCCCCGGTGACCCAAGCTTGCACACACTCCTTCCTGTGAGCAGGGCTTTGCTTTCTACAAACACCTGCGGGGCGCGGTGCTAGCTGCGCTAGGGCCCTAAGTGGGCGTGGCCCTTGCTGGCTAACCGCCAGGCCTGGTGCGTAGACCTCCTTCCACCTGGGGCATCCGCACCTCAGCTCCAGATGCCTTTGGCCGCTGGTGATGGTCAGGGCTCCAGTTCGTGGATCTGAGTGTGGTGCACGGGGTGGAAAAACAGTATTTGCTTATCTGCCTACATGCTTTCTGGCTATAAGAGATTGTGATTCTAATATTTTACATTTTAGAATTCTAATATTAAGTAAGAATTCTAGTATGGGAAGTACAGATTTCCCAGCTTCCATAATTGGATTATCTGGTGTTCTTGGGATTCTAGGAGTCTTTGTCTTTTATTCCCAAAGCTGGGGTGAAGGAAGGCCATGGCTCCTTCCTCCAGGCAGTCAGGAAGTGGGCCTGCCTGGAGGCCACTGGAACAGCGGGTGGCAGCTGGCTTGGGGCTCTCAGAGGAAAGGAACCGTGACCATGTATTTTGCCATCTTTTCCTGGAACCTCTGATCTTGTTTTGTGTGTTGCTTTCAGATGCCCGAGGGACCCCTCCTCCTTCAGGCGGGCTCTTGCTCATGTGAGGGGCCCCAAGGTCAAGCTCAGCTGACTGCTTTGATAGCAGAGCACGTGTCCTGAGGTTGGGAAAACAGCTGGTGCCGATGTTGGTATTACAGTTTTTTGGGGAAAAAAAAAAAAAGAGAAACACAAATGACCCCTCCATGGGTCCCTGGGTGTCATCAGCAGGCCCCGCACACTGAGGGACAGAAGCAGGGCCTCCTCCAGGAGACCCCCACCACCGCCACCTCCAGAGCCTTCCATGACCTTCCGGGCTGTGACTGCCCGGCCAAAGCTTGTCCGTGGTGGGAAAGGACACACACCCCGAGCACTAGGGAAGATGGAGGGGCAAGTCCAGCAACGAAATGGCCCCAGAGCTGGGCTAAGGCAGGGACTCGGGCAAGACCACGGGCAGAGCCACGATTGAGAGCCACTGTCCTTGACACAAGCCAGGTGTGAGGGCTGAGCTCCGGGACAGGGTTGCAATTTGACCTCATCCTGAGCCTGATGTGAGGGATGAGGGGTGGTTAGAAAGGACTGCTCCAGGGGTCCGGAATGGGGCCCCAGGGTGGGGGAGGCAGCCCATGGCAGGAACCCCCAGAGAGGCCAGCAAAGGGTTTCCAGCCCAGAGGTGCTGTGGGGTAGGGCTCTAAGGACCAGGGAGAGCAGGAGCAGGGAGGGCTGGCGGCCTTCCTGGCACCCTGCCTCTCTCCCACTGGTACAGGGCTGAGAACAGGCACCGCTGCTGGACTCGGCCTTGAACACTTGTCCTCCAACTTACTCTGTACATTTTCACCCTCCAGATGAACCACAAGAAGAGGGCAACAAACACTTCCCCATCTTTGCCCCAGCTCACCAGCTGTCGCAAGTCTGTCCCTTTTGTTTCTCTCCTGTGGCTCTCTGTTGACACCTGTGCTCGCATATATACACGTTGCGGACATTGTGACCCTCTCTCTCAACCCTTCCGGGGTTCATCTCCGACGTAAACAGCACTGGCCTGCGTCATCACCATCCGGGGCTCGTGTAGGAACTCGAACCCAGGTACTAGAGGTTCTAATACACAGCCCGCATTCAAATTTCCCCACCTGCTTCCGCAATGTCACTTAGTATTGGTTCTTTTTAGAATGCAAGCTCCAGGGGCGCCTGGGAGACTCAGTTGGTTAAGCATCTGCCTTCGACTCAGGTCAGGATCCCGGAGTCCTAGGATCAAGTCCAGCACTGGGCAACCAGCTCCATGGGCAGCCTGCTCCTCCCTCTGACCTCCCCTCTCATGCTCTATTTCACTCTGTCTCTCTCTCTCAAATAAACAAATAAAATCTTAAAAAAAAAAAAAAGACTTGTAAGCCCTCTTCTGTATGCCACAGATAGTTTCCATTCATCGTGTTTCCTCTGGAGGGTTTTTTTCTATGTTATTTTTTGTCTTTTCATCATATGTATGTTTTTGGACATTATGAAGGTTCTGTTTTCATTATAAAATATGTACTTATCGTTTGCCAAATTAAAACAATATAAAACTATCTTAAATCACAAGTTTAACAAAATAGAACTATATAAAAGTAAAAACTAGGGCTGTCTGGGTGGCTCAGAGTGTTAAGCCTCTGCCTTCGGCTCAGGTCAGGATCTCAGGGTCCTGGGTTCGAGCCCCGCATCGGGCTCTCTGCTCAGCAGGGAGCCTGCTTCCCCCTCTCTCTCTGCCTGCCTCTCTGCCTACTTGTGATCTCTCTCTGTGTAAAATAAATAAATAAAATCTTAAAAAAAAAAAAAAAAGTAAAAACTAAGAGCCCACCATGACCCAGGTCCCCTTGTCAGAGGAAACAGTCTGTAATAACATGAGGGTAAGTGCGTACACCTCCTGGCTCGCTTGCCCGGCTTAGAGAACCATGCTGGTCCACGCTGCACGGTTTGTTTTTTTTTAACCAATCTCTCACCCACCGGCATGCGTTTATTGGTAAGAAGCCCAGTGCCTCCCTCTTGAGGTTTCTTCCAGAATAGTCTGAGAATCCCAGGGGATCACTCAGTCCAGAGGCCAGTCTTACTTCCACGGTGCCCAGTCCTGCCTGCCCTTGTGCCCCAAGGTTATAGCCCGCTCGTTCATACCAGCGTCTGTCCTCGCTCTTGGAAGTGGGAATGACGCCAGAATGGGTGGGTCTGCTGTGGTTACTGGCCCAAGCCACCCATGGCGTCTCCCCCCAACCCCACCCCCATGAGGCATTGTGAAATGCCCAGCCTCTGGCCCCGGGCTCTGGTCACCTGGCCACACCCCTTTTCCCACAAAGCAAATTCCCTCTTTTGAGGCATAAGTGGTCAGGACTGTCCCAATTCAGATGGTGGCTAATCTGACCCACTGACCTGCTCAAGGGAGAGATTGGGGACCAGAGCTCATCCCTCCTGAGGCTCCCCCAGGCAGCAACAAATTTGCCGGCCTCGTTCCCAGATTAAGGGAGTTAAGAGCATGGGGCCAGACCCGCTTCAGGAAAGTTCCTTCCCCATCTGTCCAAGGAAGTGAGAACAACAGCGGAAGATCCAAGGCACCAGGACCAATGGATAGAGCCCTTAGTACAGCGCCCAGCACACAGAAACTCTCAATAAGCATGAACTATTATTTTATGCCTAATATACATGGGAACTCTCCAATTTCCCTGTTCTATAAAAATGAGACACCCCCCCATTTTTCTTGGCTTGCTTTTCTCAAGCACACCCTAGGCACTTCCCATATCTGCATGGGGAGCCTCTGCTCCCGGGAGAGAGGTGCAGAGCCCTCCAAAGGATGGCATCCACACAGCAGATTAAACCATCTCTATGAATTCAAAAGCCTTGGTCTTTTCCTTGGTGATGTCGCACGTTGCATTACATCTTAGAAAGTTAAAGTTTGGCTGCGAAGCTGTCACCTGCATTTTTTTTTTCTTTTTTAAGTAGGCTCCTTGGCCAGTGTGAGGCTTGAACTCATCACCCTGAGATTAAGGGTCTTATACTCTGGGGCTCCCGGGTAGCTCATTTGGTTAAGTTTGTGACTCTTGATGTCGGTTCAGGTCATGATCTCAGGTCATGATCTCAGAGTCGTGGGACTGAGCCCCATGTTGGGGCTCTGCGCTTAGCGTGGGTCTGCTTAAGAGTCTCTCCTTCTGTCCCTACCCTCCCGAAAGAAAGTGAAGAAGGGGAAAGAAAGGAAAAGGAAGGGAAGGGAAGGGAAGGGAAGGGAAGGGAAGGGAAGGGAAGGGAAGGGAGTTGTATGATTTACTGATGAGCCAGCAGGCATCCCATCCCTGCACTTTTGTTCCTTTGTCCCGTGAATATTTGTCTTTTTCTCCATCATTTGGCTCTCAGTCCCTGTGGGATTGCCATTGTTCTCCTCCTTTGGAAGAAGCTAGGGAGAGTTCAGCTTCCACAGCATGAAGAGGGACCAGGAGAGCTGTCAGAGCAGGAAAAGGGAACGCCAGCCAAGCAAGGGTCCTAGTGTCAGAATCCCTGGCCACCACCATCTCAGGACCCATCCCACCCATCCTTGTTTCTGCTCCAGGAAACTGGGAGTCTATCTGGTTCTTCCCTCTCCCCTAACAACAACCCCTTTAGCAAACCCTGCGGACTTGTTCTCCTAAATAGTTCTCATACATGCTCCTTCTTTCCCCTTCCAGGCCCCTCTTTAGTTCAGTCCCTGCCCAGCTGAGATGGCCCTCTAGGGTCTGGCCACCCTCACTCGGCCCTTCCCCAACCCACCATCCATGCTGCAGCCCGTGGGAAGCAGCTAGCACGAGCTGGTACAGCGGAAGTTACCCCTATTACTACTCCTTCCTGTTGGCCCCAGGACACTTGCTATAGAAAAGTCACCACAACATTGTCTGGAAAGCAAGACCCAAGAAACTGGAAACAACCCAACTCTCTGACCAGTACAGTAGGGTATGAGTTTCTTGAGGTGGCTATAACAAATTACCCCAAATGTGATGGCTTCAAACCACACAACTTGTTACCTCACAGTTCTGGAGGTCAGAAGTCCAGAATGGGTCTCACTGGGCTGTCAGCATGCATCTGTTCCTTGGAGGTTCTCAGGCAAGAGTGTGGTGGTTGCCTTTCCCGGCTTCCAGAAGCCTCCAGGAACCAAGCACTCCAACAGAGGCAGCTCAGAGGACCCGTGGCTCACAGATGCCCTGTGTTCTGTCAGGATTGGACATGTGGAAGATGGGACAGGTGTGGGGGGGTGGACAGACCTGAGTTCCTACCTGAACTTCCCTTTACAAATCACTAATAATACCCATTATACAGGTTTTTGTGTGAGAGTTAAATGTGAGAGCATGTGTATGTATGCACCTGGGATTCAATAGATATTCATCTCTGGAAAAGAAAGAAAGGAGGAAGATGGAAGATGGGAGGGAGGAAGAAAACAAAACAAAAAAAATGTTCCAAACTCAGAGGGTTGTGGGCTCTTTCCATCTTAAAGGCTGTAATGACGCTAATCCAGGCTAATTTCCATGTCAAGGTCAACAACCTTAACTCCATCTACAACCTTACTTCCTCCTTGCTACGTAACAGAACCCATACACAGGATCCAGGGATGAGGACATGGACGTCTTCGGGAATATTCTATCACAGGAGAACAGAGACAAACTATGGTCTTTTCCTCTAGTGGAACAGAGCACAGCCTGGGACGGATTCCCTGGGCAATTGATCTCACTGAACACCTAGGGTCCCTTCCTTGCCAAAACCCCTGGCAAGGCCCTGTGAGGGAGTCCCCAAGTCCCTGGTGAGGCCTGAGAAGGCCACCAGCAGTGTGACTCAGATGGTCAAATCACAAGCAGGGGCAGTGGGACAGAGAGAAGCAGGCTTCCTGCTGAGCAGGAGCCCCATGCGGGGCTCATTCCCAGGACCCCGGTGTCACAACCTGAGCCGAAGGCAGATGCTTAACAACTGAGCCATCAGGGCGCCCCTATTTATCAGCTTTAAAAAAAAAATCTGTCATTGTTATGAATTCCTTTCTCATTCTAAATATAGTTTTTACCTAATATTGTATTCTAATTTTATATATCTTTAAAAGGACCTTCCAGATGGTATACACTTCAGGCCCATACAACCAGAATGTGCTCGGACCATAGGAGCAAAGATGAAGGAACCACGGAGACTGGCCCGACGGGGATGACTTCAAAATACACTGAGTGGGAGAAGCAGGTCACAGAGAAGAACGCTGCGGCGTGACATCTTTGTATGCGGCCCCCCGCTGGGCACAGCTAAGCTATAAAGTGTGTGGGGATGCGTACATATATGGTGAAACTACAGAAACCAGAGAATTCTTTACATGATTCACGATAGAGGCACGGCAATGCGACCAGGGAGGGGAACAGAGGGCACTTCTGAGGGACTGGTAGGGTTGAGTAAGGGAACCTGAGAGATGAAACACACTTCTGTTTCCGTATTACCTTTAGAATTGTGTACAGACGTTGCATACTCTCTTCTATGAATGATGCTCTTCATAATTTAAATTTGTGTTTTAAAATAACTGGATCGGGGACACCTGGGTGGCTCGGTTGGTTGGGAGTTTGCCTTCAGCTCAGGTCATGATCCCAGAGTCCCAGGATCGAGCCCCATGTCAGTCTCCCTGCTCAGTGGGGAGTCTGCTTCTCCCTCTGACCCTCCCACTTCTCGTGCTCTTTCTCTCTCAAATAAATAAAATATTTAAAAAATAATAACTGGATTAACTCTCTAAAGAAACTTAACATTTAGAGCTTAAAATTCTGCTGTGGCTTCTCAGTGCACTTAGAACCAATCCATGCCCCTTGCTGTGGCCCAGATCCCACGTGCTCCAGGGAACCATCCCTCTCCAGCCACAGGGCCCTCTGGCCCTCCCCTGCACCTGCTCTGTGTAAACTGCGGGTCACCCCCTTTCACAGCCCCTGCTGTTTTCCTGCTTGGAGCTCAGCACAATGCTAATGCAGTGTGGTCAGTCCTGCCTCCCCCTCCAAGGGACCCTGCGCCTTGCCTCGAGAGGCCAAGCACGGGCTCTGTTCCGGCACCCCTTGGACTTCCCCGACTTCTGAAGGGCTTTAGCCTTGTGCGGGGACAAATGGGCCAGCAGGTGGCAGTCCCCTAACTCAGGAGGGCTGGCTGCTACACCCCAGAGGGCTGGGTCCCCTCCTGTCCACAAGGTTCTGGGATAACTTATTGTGGGGGGCACCTGCCAGAAATAGGAGCTGCACCTCACCCTGACGTGGGCTTGGTGTCGCTTAGACTCTTTAAATGGAAAACCAACTGACTTTTGGGGGCACCAGAAATCTAACCGAGTCCAGCCCATGGGTTTTTACCAATGTCCCCTCCTTCCCCACTGGTCGCACTGCTGTGAGATGACCGGAGTACCCACCCTGCCCCTAGCTCTCTGCCCACATGAGATTTCTCCGAACACAGAACAGCCCTGGCTGGGAGCTGGGCCACACTGGGAGCCACGGCAGGTGTGGAGGGATGTTGCTCCCATCCCCCACCCCCTGCATCCCATAGGTGTGTGGGTAACCATGTATGAGAGGACCAACGGCTCCCCAAAGATGTCCAAGGTCTGCTTCCCACAAACCGAAGGTGTTCTGCTGCGGCGCCAAAGGGGGAGTTGAACTGATCTTGAGCTGGAGATGAGCCTGGATTATCCGGGTGGCCCAGGGTCATTGCAGGGGTCCTTACATGGGGGACGAGGGCGGGGGAGGCGTCAGAACCAGAGAGACAGCATCAGGAAGGAGACCTGACCCACCATGGCTGGCTTTCGAGACAAAAAGAGCCCACAAGCCAAAGAATGCAGGCAGCCTCGGGAAGCCGGAGAAGACAAGAAGCAGGTCCCCCCCAAACCCACAGCCTCTGAATGAACACATGTCTGCCCACTCCTTTGTGTTGTTTCAAACCACCCTCTATGAGGTCATTTGTTACTGTAGCAGCAGGAATTTATACCCTGGGCAACTTATTCTTTTCTTACCTTTCCCCAGGGTAGAAGTGAGACAGGCCAGGCGTCACTCTCTGACCTCACCTGGGGCGCAGCACGACAAAATCTCCTCTACTCTTAAAAAGAAGCGTGGATACACCTGTTTTCATAGCAGCGTTATTCACAACAGTCAAAAGGTAGAAGCAGCCCAAGAGTTCATCAGCGGATGAATGGATAAAAAATGCGATACACACATACAATGGAATATTGTCCAGCCATCAATAATGATCATTATTCAAAAGGAAGGAAATTCGGACACAAGCTACAACATGGATAAACTTTGAGGACATGGCACCGAGTGAAGTCTGCCACAAAATGCTGTATGATTCCCCTCACACGTGGGACCTGAAGGAGTCAAGTTCATAGAGACAGAAAGTAACACGGGGGCGGCCAGGGGCTGGGGAAAGGGGACAGGGAGTTGTTTAATGGGGACAGGGCTGTGATTTTGCAAGATGCAAAGCGCTCTGGAGGTCGATCGCGCAACACTGCGAATATACTTGACCCTACAAAACACTTAGAAATGATTAAGATGGACGTTTTTATGTTGGGTGTATTTTACCACGATTAAAAAAATAAAAGCAGGGAGCGCCTGGGTGGCTCAGTGGGTTAAAGCCTCTGCCTTCAGCTCAGGTCATGATCTCAGTGTCCTGGGATCCAGCCCCTTATCAGGGCTCTCTGCTCAGCAGGGAGCCTGCTTATCCCTCTCTCTCTGCCTGCCTCTCTGCCTACCTATGATCTCTGTCTGTCAAAGAAATAAATAAAGTCTTTTTAAAATAAATAAATAAATAAATAAATAAATAAATAAATAAATAAAAGCAGGAGAAATGTGGAAAGTAGTGAGCATCACCTTACATGAAGAAGGATTTCTCAACAGCAAGAAAAATCTGCGGACCCTTCCTTCCCCATGTAATATGGATAATCTGTTTAAAAGAAAGGGACGCATCATTTGTTCAATGGAATCGTGTAAAGGCTCCCTGACTTAAGGACAATGGTGATAAATCTATTCATTTGGTGAATTTCCCAAAGAAGAAAGGATGGCTACCAGTGATGTGACAGGGCCCTTGTCCCCTGAGCCATCGGCCTGGCCCGAGGACCTCATCCACTGCTCATTTCCTTCTGCATGTGCTCTTTAAAAAGAACCAGCTGAGCAAAGGGGTAGGTTCTTGATGTCAGATATGTCTCCATTTGAAATCGGCTCTCCCACTCACTGGCTGTGTGACTTTGGGCAGGTTACTTTACCTCTCTGTTTCCGTTTTCCCTATCTGTACACTAGGGACAGCCACAGTCCACCCCTCAGCACTGCTAGAAAAGATTTAACGAGTCTAAAGTTAGGCCAGTGCTTGGCACATGCTGACAACACGCTGGCCATCCCAGGGATAGGACTCATCTGAGCTCACACTGTGTTGGTTAATATCCTCTGAGTGGCTCTGATAAGAAAACTTCTATATTCCGCTGGGGACCGACAGGACATGCGAGGCAGGATCTACCCCCCACCCCCAGCCAGGGAACTCCCGACCTCGCAGTCTTCTCTGACTGTATCACAATTTGTCCGCCTTGGCACTCTGGACATTGGGGCTGGATAATTCTTTGTTGGGGGCTGGGGGGGCTGGGCTGTGCCTTGGAGGGCCTTAAAGGACAGGCATCCCTGGCCTCTATCCACTAGACTCCAGAAGCAGCCTCCCACTGCGACAATCAAAACTGTCCAGATGTGGCCAAAGGTCCTTGGGGACACAAAACTGCCTCCATCTGAGAAGTACTGAGCTAAAGGGCAAGACAGGGGACGCTGAGAAGTCAGCAAAGCCTCAGGGAGGAGACACTCCAGGGGCTGAGCCTTGAGCTTGGCTAAGATTTCCAGAGGAGTGTGTGTGTGTGGGGGGGGTCATCATTCTGTCCTGGCTCTCACCCCACCTCCCCAGCATTTTTGGCTTCCTCCTCTTCTGCCCCCTGATCTCGGGAGCTGTGGACTTCTATCTCCACACTTCCCTTGAGAATAGCAGCTCTTTGCTGCAAATCCTTCCAGTTCCCCATCTCCAGAAGCAATCTCTCTACTGGGTCTCTAACTCTTCATCCAGCTGCCTCCGGACACCTGCACCTGGAGCCCTCCAGGCTCTTCAAGTCCAATGTGGCCAGAGTTGCCCTCTCCCCTACCCACCACAGTCCATATACTGGCACCCCTATTGGTACCTGTTTGCTCACCCTCATCCCTCTCTCCCAGAGACTTGGTGGGTTGACCTCTTAAATGTCATTGAAATCCAGCCCCTCCTCTCCGTCCCCACAGCTGGCATCGCTGCCCCAAACCTGTCTGATAGCACACTCCCCCTCCCGGCCCCCGCTGCAGAAAGGCCAACCCTGGGGGCACCTGGCTGGCTCAGTGGTAGAGCTTGTGACTCTTGATCTCAGGGTCCCGGAGTGCAAATCCCACATTGGTGTAGAGCCTGCTTACTTACTTACATACATACGTAACATAAATGTCACATGCACTCCTTCCCTTGCACATAAACATCCCATGCCCGGTCTGCGCAGCTGTGAGGCCTGGATCGCACTGGGCTGGATCTCGGCTTGAGCCCCTCGGTCACCTCACTTCTGCCTGTGCAGTCACCTACGTGCCCGTGGCCACGCCTCCACTCCAGTTGCTCCACCCACTTCCAGCGAACGCCCCTTTCCAGTGAAAATCCTCCTCCTCCTTCAAAGCCTGGCTCCTGCGTCCTCTGGGAAATCTTCCTGCGTTCCCCAGCCTCTTGCCAAGGTTCTTATTTCCTCTTTTTCCTTGAAGGAACGATGTTTGAAAGCTGGGAGCTGAACCTGTGGCCCGAACACCCTCCCACCCTAGGCCCCCAACCCTCCCTGAGTCCCAGAGAGCTGGAAGGGCTCTAGTAGATTTTCTGGTCAACCATCTTCATTCTCCAGATGACGGGGACGTCCCTCCCATGAGGGCAGATGATGGCCTTTGTGGCCCTGGCTGGTGGCATTGGAGAGGTTGGCCTCGCCTGCCCCACCCTGATACTCTCTCCTTCCTCCCTGGCCTTCGGGACACCCCTCCTCCCCTGGTTTGCCTTTCAACTCTGGCAGTTCCTTCTTGGTTCCCTCTGCTAGTGCTTCCTCTTCACTCCCACATCCTCCTGTCAGTGTCCCCAGGCCCGGTCCTTCTTGCAGTCAGCTGTCTCTCTGATCCCATCCTTTAAATGCCCACTGTCTGCTGACAGATCCCAGATGCGCATCTGAGACCTCAGACTCTCTCCCTATAGGGTCCTCCTATTCACCTGCTTTCTCCGCATCTCCACTCATCCATGTGGGAGACATCTCCAGCCTAACCCAGCCAGACCCCTCCCACCTGCTCACCTTCAGTCTTCCCTGCCTCAGTCCACGACAGCTCTGTCTCCTAGTGTTAAAGCCAAAGTCCTTGGGGTGTCCCTGGGACATGACCACTTCCCATCCCCTCCACTGCTGTCACCTGGGCCCAATTACCATTATCTCTCACCTGGATTATCACAACCACCTCCTCACCCTGCTTCTGTCTTTGCCCTCTGCAGCCTCTTCACGCAGCAGTCAGAGTGAACCGGGTCGGACTATTGTCTGTGGGTCCCATCATGTCCTCCTCTACTCAAAACTCTCCCATGACTCCCATCTCATTCAAGTAAGAGCCAAAGTCCCACAAACCCCATCTGACCTGTACCTCCTTTACTTCCCCAGCCCTTACCTTTTTAAAATTCATCTCCTTCTGCTGTCCTTCTTAATTCAGCCACCTTGTACCTGCCACAGGGCCTTTGCACAGGCTGTTCCCTTTGCTTGGAAGAATTTTTTTCCAAGAATAAGAATGCCTTCTTCCCTTACCTCCGTTGAATCTTTGCGCACATGTCAGCTTCTTAATGAGGCCTTCTCTGACCACCCTGTTCAAAATTGCCAACCACCTCCTCTTAGCAATGCCCTTCACCTTCCCCTTATCCTGTTCTAATTTTGTCTTTGCAATTATGGCCTTCCAACGCACTGTGTAATTGACTTCTTTATCTGGTCTATTGCTTATCTATTTTTTCAACTAGAATGTCAGCTTCACAAGCGCAGGAATCTCTTATCTCTTGTTCACAGCCATATCCCGGTGCCTACCCCAGTGCCTGGGAATTAAGGTTCTAAAACCCAGAATGAGTGCATGTCTTGCAAGGTCTCATGAGACCACAGGTGGTGCAGTGGGAGGCATTGGCTTGGGAGTGTCACCCTGCCACCCACCTTCAGGCTGACCCACCTTGGATAAGTCATTCAGTCATTTTAGACCTCCTTTTTGAAAAATGAAGATGTTATGTGTGCACCAAGGGCTTAATAAAGGCTGGCACACGCAAACATACGAACATTAGAAAAACTTGACCCATGGCATTCTAATGCAATTTACACTTTTCCGTACAGGATTTCATTCCACCCTTACATCAACCCCAGAGGTAGGTAGGACAGATGGCCTTTCACCCTTTTACAGGTGGAGACACCGAAGCCTTTCTTCACAGGTGAAAAAACAGCTGTGAAGAAAGCTGGGCCCCTCCCCGTGTGACTGGACAGATGATGTCTGACCGCCCCTCGCCGGGGGTGGACAGGCGGTTCTGAGGTTCAAGAGGGTCCTGGGTGGGAGGGGGATGGGAGAACCATGCGAGGACTCGGGCGCCAGGGGACTACATTTCCCAGGAGGAGTTGCCCGCAGCGCTGCTGCTCCCGGGTTTTTAAAGGGCTCGCGTAAAAGGCGCGGGTGGGAGGGTGGTTAGTTTCGCAGTCCGCGGGCCGGAAAACGGCTTGGCGCTTGGTGCCGGCAGAGAGCGGTCCGCGGGGGTGCCGGGCCGGAGTCAAGAAGCCCCCCAGGCCCTGCAGTGTCAACCAAGGGAGGTGAGGCCAATCCAATCTGGAGGCAGCCTTTCCTCATCTCGTCCCCTTGATCTCGGACTCTGCTCCCAACTCCCGGCCCCCTCCCTTCTCCTCCCTTCTCTCCAACTGGGGCGGGGGAGGGGGTGGGGGGGTGGTTGGGATAGTGAATCCCGCCACGGGACTGGACGTGGGCTGTCTGCCGGCGGGAAGCTCCCGCGACTCCGAGGCGACCCCTCCCTCCATTTCTGGCTTCAGTTCCCGGGAGAGAATTTACAGGTTTCTGGGATGGGTAGGGATATGGGATGTGAGAGCTACAAAATGAAGGGAAGACCTGGGGGCGCCGGGAGTTGAGCCTCAGTGCACCCCCATAGCCATCCTTCCGAATCCCGCGGCTTCCACTGTAAAATGGGGATGGGGGGAGCGGAGTGATCACGGTGGCTTCCTCCCCAGGCTGGAGGCGCAAAGAATCAAGAAACGTGGAGAGCAAGCACTTTGCAAACTGTAAGGCGCTGTGTAAATAAAATTGTTTCATCATCGTGCCAAAGGATTCATCTAGTCCTTATTTTAAGACGCCAGGGCCGTGGCGTGGGTGTGGTGTGTGGGGTGTGTGTACCCATGTCGGACCCAGGGGTGGCTATTAGGATGGCCTATTTCCCCCTCCAGATTTTAGTGAGAACCAGAACTGTCTTTGTAAATAACTAAAACAAATCCACCAAAATGTTGTGTTTTCAAATCAGGAAACTTCGGGGTAAATGACATCATCCAAATAAGAACCTTGACCTTTTGAACTAACCTGGCCCTTGGTCGCTTCCCTTCCCTGCCTGTGCCAGTGCCACTAAGATAAGCCGGTGAGAAGGCATCTGATAGCGAGTCTCAGGCCTCCCTCTCCCGCCACCCCCCCCCCCGCCCCGCCACCATTTGGATTAATCCATCCCTTGGTGTTTGTGGGGGAAACCTATTAATTTCCCTGGCCTCAGAGGCTCCCCAAGTCCAGTAAGAGCCCTTCCCCCAATCGCAGCTACGACCCCCCCATCCCCCACCTAAACCCTCCAACCATCCCCCCTCCCCTCCCCAACAGCCAGTGTCTGCAAACAGCACCGGGACCATAACAGAGACACGTTCATCATTTTGACCAGCTATAAACCCCCCACTCCCAGGGTATTGTTTAAATGAAGAGTGCCCTGCCTCTTTACTTAGGGAATAAAAGCGGGTTTGTTGTGGGAGGGGGGGCTTAGGGAGGGAGCATCCCAGAATCTCAACCCAGGGTCCCTGCCAAGCGGGCCCTGCACGTGATTAGGATGTGTTTCATAGACAAGGGGTCCCAGGAACTCTGGGGTCCTTTCTGCTGGCCTCTGGACCCCTAAAGTCCCTCGGAGGCCCTCAAGACTCCCTTCGGACGGTGACACCCCTTGTTCACTTCATCTATACCTGCCAAGCAGCACGGAAAAGAGGTATACGTTTTAACAAAGACATCGCATCCTCCCAGCAAAATGGCGGTGGTCCCGGCCACCGCTCCCTGAGCAACTGCACACTTTCCGAGGATTAGTCAGGACCCAAGTAACGCGACCCCCTCCTCTACCTCTCCCCCAGAGCCCCGTTTTTCCAAGTTCCCAAAGCACTCAGGGCCTCTCTTCATCCCAGGGGCCCCCAGGACAAGTCTCTTGTTGGAGCCTTTGGGACAGCTCCTCCATTGCAGACCCCTCCCCCACTGACTTCAAGGGACCTTGGGAGGGTGACTTGACCCCCAGGCTGTGCCTCAGGTGTGGGGACAGCAAGGATCAGCCTCTGAGATACCCAAAACGCCCAGGCTGAGAGAGGCAAATGAATGAATTCCCGGTTAGGATATATGGGCGATGTGGGGGGTCTCTGAGGAAAAGAGAGGACTCGGGAGACCCCTCCTCAATCCCTCGGGGGTCCCAGGCAGTAGTGGGGGTCTGGCCTCAGGAGAGAACCGCCACGCAGAGGTCAGGGGGCACGCTGGGGGAGAACCGGCAGAGGAGGGGGAAGGGACAAAGTTTGAAAGTGCCCTTACGACTCTTCCAGGGAAAGTTTGCTTAGGGGCCCCAAGGACAGAGAAGGGGTAGAGGTGCGGGGGGCCCGGTGGCGGGATGACCCCCGAGAGGTGACCGGACCCCGGGGGAGCGACCCCTCCCCCCTGTCCCGGCTCGGCCCGGCTGGGAGTCGCCCGGCTCTGGGCAGCGTGTGTTAGTTGGGGCCGCTTTCCAGCCGCTCCGCCGGGCTGGGGGGTCCCGACGCGGGCCGGGAGCGGGCTCTCCGGTAGCCCCAGGGGGGAGCTTTGCTACGGGGGGTTTCCCGCACCCGGGCTCCTTGGCCCCGCAGAGCCAGCTCCCCGCAAAGGGGAAATGTGCAGGCGCACCAGCGGTCCTCGGCGCCGTTTGGGGCGCGTGGCGGGCGCGGGGGGCAGCGGCCGGGCCGGCGGGATGCCCGGCCGGGGAGCCCAGGGAGCCAGGCAGCGGTCCCGCGCGGCGGCGGGGAGCGGGAAGGCCCGGGCCGGGGGGAAAGGTCAGATTTGCTCGGCGGAAGAAACACAGATGGCGGCGGCGCGGCGCCATTCCGGGCCGGGAGCAGGCAGCCAGCAGCCCTGTCCTCACCGCGGTCCGCCCGCCGCCGCTAAATACCCGGATGCGCCGCCCGAGCGCCAGACGCGGAGCTGGGAAAGGGGAGGCAGAGGAGGCGGAGGCAGAGCCCGCGCTTGAGCCCGAACCCGAGCCGGAGCCGGGCGCCGAGACCGAGCGACAGAGCGGCGGGACTGGGCCACGCAGAGGCGGCCTGGCGAGTCCTCCCGCGACCCGAGCCAGGTCCCTGAGAGCCGGGCCCCGGACTGGCCCGGGAGTCAGGAGGAGCGCCAGAGCAGATCCCGAGTAAGGCTTTCCTCGGCCTCCGACGAGGGCTGGCCCTTTTGAAGGCGCGTCCTCCAACAGCTGGACCAGACAGGCCACCATGACCGAGAACTCCACATCCACCCCTGCGGCCAAGCCCAAGCGGGCCAAGGCCTCCAAGAAGTCCACAGACCACCCCAAGTATTCAGACATGATCGTGGCTGCCATCCAGGCGGAGAAGAACCGCGCTGGCTCCTCGCGCCAGTCCATCCAGAAGTACATCAAGAGCCACTATAAGGTGGGTGAGAACGCCGACTCGCAGATCAAGTTGTCCATCAAGCGCCTGGTCACCACTGGGGTCCTTAAGCAGACCAAAGGGGTGGGTGCCTCAGGGTCCTTCCGGCTGGCCAAAAGCGACGAGCCCAAGAGGTCAGTGGCCTTCAAGAAGACGAAGAAGGAAGTCAAGAAGGTGGCCACGCCAAAGAAGGCAGCCAAGCCCAAGAAGGCTGCCTCCAAAGCCCCAAGCAAGAAGCCCAAAGCCACCCCAGTCAAGAAGGCCAAGAAGAAGCCGGCTGCCACGCCCAAGAAAACCAAAAAACCCAAGACTGTCAAGGCCAAGCCAGTCAAGGCATCCAAGCCTAAGAAGGCCAAACCAGTGAAGCCCAAAGCCAAGTCCAGTGCCAAGAGGGCCAGCAAGAAGAAGTGACAATGGGGCTTTTCTTGTGGACAGTCCTGCCTGTCTCCTATTTTCTGTAAATACTTCTCTCTTTTCTCTCTTGATCTTCATCTGCAGTCCTTTGCCCCTTATTTGGATGCCTCAGAAATTAGGGAATAATCCATTTTTCCTTAACCAGTCGCTCAAGGACAGCAACCACAAATCTCATGTCTAATGATGAGAATGTACTTATATTTTGTTTCGTTGACTTGTTATTAATCTACTTAATGGGTTTAGGGACTTGGGTGGGTTTGTGTGTTTTGTTTGGTTGGATGGCTTGTTCATTAGGAAGGTAAAGGGTCAGGAGAGAATGGGCAAGGCCGCTCGTTCGGACTAGAAGAGGGGGAGCCTGGAAATGGTAAGGTTTGTAGGAGTAGCTTTAAGGTGAGCCAGCCTTCTCTAGGTTGCACACCGCTTGTGAGAGTTCCAGAACTTTGGTGGGGAGAGGGGAGGGGTGGCAGCAGCTGGATGGCAAAGGAGGGAGTGGGGGGGGGGACCCCTCTCCAGGCTGACTTCCACCTTCCAATACTGAGCGGTGGGGGGTCCAAATGCAGTTTCCTTCTCACTGTTAGAGTGCCCCTGTGGCCTCCCTATTGTCCTAGGGAAGGGAAGGGAGGGTGTCCTAGTGACAGCTGGTCTGAGAAGCTGTTTGAGCGGCTTCTTTCAGTCAGCTGGAAACTAGCCATTGGGGGGGGGTTGTGACTTCAGAAAGTCTCATGTTAAATGGGAGTGGAAACTTTGGGGGAAGGGTGGGGACTCAGTCAGCCAAGTGCCTCAGTGTGCCCTGTTAAAAGTTGGGTTTTTCCACACAATTGGATTGTATCATAGGAGGACTTCTTTCCTTTTCGCCTGGTTTTTGGTTCCTCCTGTGTAAGAAAGATAGGTGGTTTGGCCTGGTGGGGCTCCAGCCTTGCCACCTGCCACTTAAAAACCTCCCGACCTCTTTACTTTTGAGTCTTTTATAAAAGTAGCTGTAGATGGGGGACGGGGGAGTGGGCGGGGAGTGGACAATAAGACATACTGCAGTCGATTTTGAATTGCTAAGTAGTTTCACAGAGCTAGGTCTGTGTGTATGTGTGTATATGTATATATACATATCTAGAGCTAGTACTTAACGTTTCACGCCCGGGAGCTGGGAGAAAAAACCTGTACAGTCGTCTTTTATTTTTAATAATATAGGGAAATACACACTTGTGCGTGGTCCACCCCCCTCCTTTTTTTTTTTTTTTTTTAAACAAGTGTTATTTGTGCCGGCAGAATTTGCTGTCTTTGTAATTTTAAAACTTTAAAATAAAATTGAAAAATGAAACCTGAACGGTGCATTTTTTTTTTCCCTCACTTTTAAGGCTGGAGGCAAATGCAGAGCAATCGGCTAGGCGAGCTGGGGTGAAATCCTGGGGGTGTTTGCACCTGCGAATGGGGGACGGTTGCAACAGTTCGACAGGAACCGGGAAACGGGACTGAAGAGTACGGAGCGTGCCTCAGCCTGCTTCTAGGGTCTTGCCTTTGGGGTCCAGGGTGCACCCTGTTTCCTTCCGGGCGCTGGGTGTGTAGGCAGGGGCTGGGAGTACGGTGGGGGGTCTGGTGGGCTGGGCCCTGGGGCTCGCCACCCTCCGCCAGGTAGCGTTCCCTTCCCCCACGGGGAGCGCTCCAGTCTCAATTTACACGTCAATCTACTTCTATCCTCAGTGGGTCGCGCCAGGCCCCTCCTACCCATCCCTGGGCCCGCCTCCCCGCCCCTTTAACGGCCCTCTTGCTCCGATTGGCCGCCGAGGCTCGGCCCCCGCCCACCCCACCAGGCCACGGGACCGAGAGTCTTCCGCGGCTCGCAGGACCCCTGGCTAGCGGGAGCGCTCGGGCGAAGGTGGGCACCATGTGGGCCGGTCGCGCGCTCCACGCCTCTCTCTCCGCGGCCACCAGCAGCCGCCGCGCGCAGTCGGCGCTGACCCAGCTGCGTGGCGTCCTGCAGGAGGAGCTGGAAGCGATCCGCGGCGCTGGCACCTGGAAGAGCGAGCGGGTCATTACGTCCCGTCAGGGGCCGCGCATCCACGTGGACGGGGTCTCCGGAGGTAACTCCCCCACTCCTGGGAGTCTTCGGACCCGGCTGGGTGTTCGCAGACCTTGGTTCCAGGATGGAATAGAGGGCCGGGTGGCAGGGGGCCGGGGAGTGGGTGATATCTGCTCTCGTAGCCTCAGGCACCTTTCCCAATCTATCAGGCTGACTTGACGGCTTCCCAGGGTTCCCTGGAACCTAGTTAAACCTGTTTCCACGGAGGGATGTGATATGCTGTTGAGTACCTTCTTGACTCAGGGTAGGGCTGGAGTGAGACCCGGTCCTGTGAGAACGTGAGAGAAAAAGAGAGACACCCAGCTGGCTCCCACCTGGCTGCTTCAAGGAAGGGGGTGGGAAGAAGGCAGCTAGAAGCCCCGCGTTTCTGGAGCTGCCGCCTGGAGCTGGTCTCCACTCCCTGCTGCACGTGGACTCCTGGGGACCTCCCAGCATGGGAAGAACTAAACCCATTGTACAGACAGAGAAGCTGAGGCTCAGAGATGTGGAATGGCTTCCCCAAAAGCCCCTGCTAGCAGCGGGCAGAGCTGGGCTTTGGTCCAGGTTCTCCCTTATAGTAGAGCTAGAAGGTCAGCCAGTGGGTCAGAAAAGCCAGCTTGCTGCCCAGAGAGGGAGGCGGCCGGCTGCTGCAGGAGTCACACCATGAACTGACCCACTGGGCCTTCCTCATGTCTGTCTAACCAGTGGTCACCGCCTGTCTTGTCCGTGCCAGGCCCCAGATGGTGCTGCTTATAAACAGGTTCCCAAACCTGCTTTCTGCTCAGGAAATAGGCCTGGGATCCTTGGTGCTGTTGTATTTATTTGTAAACCGAGGTGCCCAAAAAAAATCTCTGCCTCCCTCCCTATCCTCCCCCGAATGCCCCACCCCTGCCTGGGGGAAGCTTGGAGCAGGTCAAAACATGGGAAACGAGGAGAGACAGGTTGTCCTCGTGCTTTTGCCCTTTACAGGCCTCAGTTTCCCCCTCAGGTCAGCTGTGTTCACTTTGGGCTTTATAAGTCAGGAGTTGAGGTCTCAAGGAGACCCCCCCCCCACACCCACACACTTCAGACACTGATTCTGTACCAGGAGCAAAGTCAGCTGTGCAGAGTCTGAGGACCACACTGGGCTCGTGAGCCTGCTCGCTTACCTACAAGGGAACCAGGGCCCACATGGGGCTTTGCTGGTGGTGTTCAGGGGCAGGAGAAGCCTGTGAGGTAGGGCTACGTTCCTCACTGGGTACAATGTGATTCAGAGCCAGAGTCTAAACTTCTTACCCTTCAAGGCACCACTCTGAGGGGCCTTTCCTGACCCTCCCTCTGCTGTACCTGACAGATTGAGTCCCTACTGGGGGCCCCTAGCTCCCCATTCTGGCCTCTGCCCCACAGTGGATCATACTGTGTGGTTGTTGCCTTGTCAAGGGCAAATCCAGGTTTGTCTCCTCTCTGAGTTCCCAGGGCCTGGCACAGACCCCTTTCCAGGCCCTTTCTTGCCCTGAGCCGCTGTGTCCGTACCGTCCTCCACTTCAGGAATCCTTAACTTCTGTGCCAACAACTACCTGGGCCTGAGCAGCCACCCTGAGGTCATCCAGGCAGGTCTGCAGGCCCTGGAGGAGTTTGGAGCCGGCCTTAGCTCGACCCGCTTCATCTGTGGGACCCAGGTACACAGTGGCTGTTGGGGGGGGCGGTTGGGGGGTGCCTTGTCCCCAGCGTTGGGCACTGACCCCAACTGCCTGCTTCCCACAGTCAGCAAGGCTGGTTTAGCCAGCTCAGCTCACCCAGGGCCCTGGGCCCACCCTTAGCCTAGAGCTATCCACCAGAAAGGCCAGCTCAGGCTTCTGTTGTGTTGCAAAAGAAACTTTCCAGTCTCCCCAAGCGTCCCTCTCCCCAACCTGCACGCAGAACTGCTTACTTAGAACAGTGCCTGGCACGTAGTAGTGCTCCGTAAACATTGATTATTTTATTGTGTAAATGTTACAAAATAAATACCTAGATGGGAAACTTACAGTGCTTACTGTGTATCAGGTACTGTATTAAGAACATTACAAATATTAACTCATTAATGCCCCTAACGGTCATAAGTGGTAGGGGATATTCTTGTCTCTTAACAGAGATGATGCCGAAGCCAGAGAAATTGGGTGACTTCCTCTACGGCATGCAGACTGTTATGATAGGAGTTTAACCCAGATGGCTTTGCTCCTAACTGCCATGAGGATTACTACCCATCTTCTCAGAAAGGGGACGGTGAAATGAATGTCAGAAACAGGACTCTTAACCCCCAGCCAGGGCCCTTTCCAACAAAGCCCTCACCCTGACCGAACAGCTTTCAAATATAAGAATTTTAGGCCCAAATAAAGCTACGTAATCCTTTTCCTTGCCATTTTGCAACCTAAAAAGGCCCTTACTTTGATGTCAGAAAGACATCTTCCCTTGCCATCATCCCCCATAATTCGTCATTAGACCTCCATTATAGACGAAGGTCCCACCAGGTAGGGGTACCTAGTGAGCCCCTGATCCCTCAGGGGGAACCACCTGCCACGTTCCTGTTGGCTCTGGGGGAACCCACGTGGTGAAGAAAGAAGGGAGAGGCCAAGGCTGCAGGTCCTCTGTGCTCAGTCTGTGACCTTCTAAGCCTCTGTCCCCAGAACTTGTTTCATGTGACCCCGCAGGCATTAACACCTGTTTCACTCTGTTTCTGTAGAGCATCCACAAGGATCTAGAAGCAAAGATAGCCCGCTTCCATCAGCGGGAGGATACCATCCTATATCCTAGCTGTTTCGATGCCAACGCTGGCCTTTTTGAGGTTTGGGGGGGTGGGGGTGGGGGCGCAGGTGGGAGTGGTGAGGACTGCTAGGCTATGGTGGAAGGCTTGGGAGTGAGCAGTGAGGGGAACCTGGCAGGATGTCAGTGCTGTGCCTAGAGGCTCCAGGGCCCTTTTCTCCTGGAGGCTAAGCTTGGGCCAAGTAGGTTGCTACAGGAAGAATCCTGGGACCTGCAAGGGACCAGCTCCCAGGGCACTGGGGAGATAACCTACATCAGTGGGAAGGTTGGAGTTAGCTAGGGCCGGGTACTCGCCTGTTCTCACCGGCTCTCACAGGAGCTGGGCCCTGGCCTGGAGCCCTGAGGACCCAGATAGAGGCAGACAGGGGCTCCGTGCCTCCCTGCCCGGTAGAATGCCCTGGATAGCAGTGAAATTTTGACTCACGTAGACATGGGGAGGGAGAACCCCTAGGTGGTTGGACAGAAGCTCCACTCCAGCTGCTTTCTCCCAGGCCCTGCTGACCTCACAGGATGCAGTCCTGTCAGACGAGCTGAACCACGCCTCCATCATTGATGGCATCCGTCTATGTAAGGCCCATAAATACCGCTACCACCACCTGGACATGGCTGACTTGGAGGCCAAGCTGCAGGAGGCCCAGGTGGGGCGAGGCCCAGGTGGGGTGAGGCCCAAGGGTGGCAGAGGCAAGAACCGGGCTTATCCTCAGCCTCGCCCCTGGTGAAAGAACTAAGGCTTGGAGGGACCCACTTTGCACTCCCAGAGAACATGAAAGTTTGAAACAGAATTTGAACCCAGATCCTTCTGCCCCAAGGCTTTCTTCCATTATACCGAGCTGCCTTGACTTTTAACCATCACCTTCCATGTGGCAGGCCCCGCTGGGCATAAAGGTGGGATGAGCTTCAGGATAGAAGTGGTCCCACCCCACCCTCCCTCTCGCAGGGGAGACTGAGCTGTTCTCGCTGGCCAGGACTGCCCTGGAAGAGGTGGGCATGGCTCAGGGAGGCACAGATGAGGACCGGGATGTTCTGGCCCCAACACAGTAATGCTTACGTGCTGGCCTCCGTGCCAGACCCTGGGCAAGGTGAGCCCTTAGAGCCCTGAGCAGCATAGAGAATGGGAGGATTGGCCCAGCTGGGGACACCAGCGAACACCTGTCCACGGCTTCCCTACAGAAGCATCGGCTGCGCCTGGTGGCCACTGATGGGGCCTTTTCCATGGATGGCGACATCGCCCCCCTGCGGGAGATCTGCCACCTTGCCTCTCGATATGACGCCCTAGTCTTTGTGGATGAGTGTCACGCTACTGGCTTCCTGGGGGCCACTGGACGGTGGGAGCGTGCATCTCCTTGGGTTGGGCTTCTGGGAATGGGTGGGAAAGCAGGAAGCCAGCCCTTCCCCTCACCCATGGTCCCTGGGCACTCAGGCAGCCAGTGGTGGCAGTGCTAGGTTCCCTTGCAGGGGCACGGATGAGCTGCTGGGTGTCACAGACCAGGTCACCATCATCAACTCCACGCTGGGAAAGGCACTGGGTGGAGCTTCAGGTACCTACAGGGTCATGCCCCTGGGGTCCCCTTATCCACAGGCAGGGCCCTGGACAGGTCTCAGGGCAGGTGGGGAGGGGAGGCTGGGACGGTACAGAAGAGGGCAGTGTGGACTGTCCTCCCAGGAGGGGCTCGGGGTAGGCTCTGGCACCTGGCCTCTGACTCCCACCCTCACCTCTGCCCTTGTCCTCAGGGGGCTACACGACGGGGCCTGAGCCCCTGGTGTCCCTGCTCCGGCAGCGCTCCCGGCCCTACCTCTTCTCCAACAGCCTGCCCCCTGCTGTCGTCGGCTGTGCCTCCAAGGCCCTGGACCTGCTTATGGAGAGCAATGCCATTGTCCAGACTATGGCAGCCAAAACCCAGCGGTGCGGTCCCCGGCAGGGGTGGGACAGGCTGGGGGTGGGGGAGCTGGTAGGGGCCTGCCCCCGTGTGCCCACCCTCTGCCCATACCTTGCCTCCAGCAGATTGCACTGGGACTCAGCCCTTTTAACCAAGGGCTGCCTGCCCACCCACCTTCCTCTTCTCTGTCTCCCTCTTCCTTCCATTTCCTGGTACATTACTCCATCAATGACCCTGTGTCTCCCCATCTTGTATTATCCTGTCTTTTCACTCTCTGGTTTGGTCTGCTGGTTCCCCTGCCCGGCTCCGCATCTGCATCTGGCTCTGTTGGTCCATCCTGCAGACTTGGGCACAGATCACGGGCCCATCAGGAGTGGGTGTGAACCCTCCACAGTCCCCTGGCTACCTGTGACACCCAGCTTGTGCCCACAGTTTCCGCAGTAAGATGGAGGCTGCTGGCTTCACCATCCTGGGAGCCGATCATCCCATCTGCCCAGTGATGCTGGGTGATGCTCGGCTGGCCTCTTGCATGGCAGATGACATGCTCAAGAGAGGTGAGGAAGCCGGGACAAGGAGACCGGTTATGGGTCTTCAGAGAAAAGAGGAGGGAGCCCCTGTACTATGAATGCTCCCCCATGCCTTCCTCCAACGACCCTCTCGAGACGAGCTGAAGAGCCCAGGCCATGACTTATTTGCATGTCTGGGACACCTTAGGCAACTCCCTTGCCCTCTGTGACCCTCAGGGGAGTAGGAACCATGTGTCATGTTTCCCAAAGTGTGTGTGGCTTTGCTGAGCCCCAGGTTGACCCTTTCTACTTTACCAGGCATCTTCGTCATCGGGTTCAGCTATCCAGTGGTCCCCAAGGGCAAGGCCCGGATCCGGGTACAGATCTCAGCAGTGCACAGCGAGGAGGACATCGACCGCTGTGTGGAGGCCTTCGTGGAGGTGGGGCGGCTACATGGGGCCCTACCCTGACGTGGCTGGTGACCAGCAGAGCCAAGATCCCCCTCCCTCCACACTGACAAAAGGCCCTTCGGTCAGCCTGGGCCAGAGGCTCTGAACCCTGTCAAAGTCCTGGGGCTGGGCTGGGGCAAGGCCCGTTCTTGTGGTTGAGAGTGTCAAGCAACAATGTGGAAACGGGCTGACATGTCAGTGTGCTTCATTCTCTCTGGGCAGGCCCAGTCCTGTGACCAGTTGAAGAATCAGGTGGGAGCTGAGGCTCCTGAGTAGGTTTCAGAGCTGACTGCTATCCTAGGTTAAGATGAGACGCAGGCTGTGGGGATAATGTGGGTAGCCACACACCCCCCAATCGGATTCTGTGCTGCTGGAGAGGACAGCTACCAACCCTGCAGGCCCTTTCCCACCCCACCCATGCCATTTGCTCTTCAGCCTCCAGAGAACACCTCGTTTTCTGCCCCCCCCAATTCAAAGGATGGTTTACAGCTGCCCAGATAAGGAGGGGCTGGGCACCCAAACCTGCCCCAAAGGAAAGAACGTGGGTCACTATTGGAAAGGCCCCTGACAGTTTGGAACCATGTATTCTAGCCCACTTTGGCCCCTGGGCAGGCCCCTTCCCCTCTGTGTGCCTCAGTTTCCCGCACTACCAAGAGTAGATGGTACAGAGTAACTGGGCTCCTTCCAATCCCTTTCGGTCCAAGGCCTACGGGCCTGCTGATCAGCCGCCAGGGGGCGTAGCGAGCTCAGGCTCCGGCTGCTATTGCCGCGCCCCACCAGAATCCAGGCCTCCGCAGGCAAGGCTCTCCGTAGAGTTGATTTGCTGCTGCCAACGCCCCGTCCACACTTGTCCCCAGAAGGGGCTCGCTGCTCCCCTAGTGGACACCTTCCTGTAGTCGCTGTCCCTGGTCCTTGTCTTTTCATTGCCGTCCCCACTCAGCTTTATGGGCACGGGGAGGGGGGGAGGCCCAGGCAGGATAGGTTCTGACTCACTCGGCTCCAGCCTCATTGGGGTGTGGCCTTGGGAAGCTCGGACCTCGCTGGACGTAGGGCAGGGAGGATGAAAACGCCCTTCTTCGTCCACAACAGGGAACTAGGACCCCCTCTCCGTGTCCTCGAACCCCCAGCCCTGCCCTTAGCCTGGCTGTCGGGATGGACGGTCTGGGCCAGCGGCTGCGATCCTAACTGGGATTCTAGGAATCTTAGCTTGTGGTCGGAAGGGGCTTGAGGCTGGGGTCCAGGAGCTCCACGCGCTGGGAGATGGCCGCCCAGGGAAGAGGGCTGCTGTGGCCACAGCAGTAGCTGGAATACTCGGGAGAGCCGCAGCCACGCGGTCGTGTACCTGGCGCAGGCGCACCGTTGCAGCAGCGAGTGCCTATGGCCTGGCACCAGCCTCGGGCCCAGCCAGCCCCTTAATGTGCGTGATCTGCGTAGGCCGGCGGGTTACACGGGGTGGCCCCAAGCAGCCACCGGGCAACGCATTCCAGCAGTAGGTGTGGCGTGTCCGGCAGGGACAGAAAGCCGCGCCCAGGTCCACCCGTCAGTGGCTCAGAGCACGCGCCGGCTCGTCCTGCGGCTCCCGGGCGCCCCCCGGCGGCTGGCGTGGGCGGCTGCGTTGCCGCGATAGCGCGCCCCGCCGTCGGTCAGCTCGCGGCTGTGCCGGCTCCCGTCCGCGGAGGTACAGAAGGGCTGGTGGGAAGAACCCGCGGGAGCCGCGGGCACTCTGGGCGCACATGCTGCGGGTTGGACGCGTGCTGGTAGTGGCCCCACGGCCGTGGGTCGGCCGCACCTCCACCTCCAGAGACCGCTCCCACGGCTCACGGTCCACGTCTTCTGCGTCCGGCTCTGGGTTCAAGGCTGCGGCCTCCTGGAGCAAGAGAAGGAGGGGGCGCCAGGGACGTGCTGGGCTCCGGCCTTGGCCTTGACAATGCGGTTTTTCCTGCCTGCTGCTCGCCAGCCCTCTGTGGTTGCCTCCTGCCCTCCCTCCTTCCCTCTTTCCCTCTCCCACTCCCCCTGCTTATGTTCCCTCTCTCGCTGTGTCCCTGTCTAGTGAATAAATACAATCTTTTTTTAAAAAACCAAACAAACAAAAAACGAAAAAAACCTCTGAGCACACAGGAAAATCCCAGGGGTCTGGGAGATGCTAGTCCTAGAGTTTCTTCCCCAGTTCCTTGGGCCTTGAATGCAAGTCCTGGCTCTATCAGTGTCCCAGTGTCCCCTCAAACTATTTTCTCTTCCCTTTCACGGACTTCCTATTAACATTCCCGCCTACCTCCCAGCTTCTAGAAAGACCACAAGCAGTCCCTACCACCTCTTCTCTCCTTAAACTCATTGCAGACTCTTTTGCCCCCAGTACACTTGTCCAGTTTACAAACAACCTCACTGTTATGAAATCCAGGGTACCTCGCCCCCTCTTCCCATCCCTGACTAGTCTCTCTAACCCTCTGGAGGCATTTGGCCATGTGGCTCACTTCTCCCAAGAGTTCCAGGCCAGAACCTCATGCCTGATTGAATCACACAGCCATGAAGCAAGACAGACTAACCTCTTTGGCTTCTGCCAGCACAAGAGGCTCATAATGGATCAGTCATTAAATCACTCCCCCTCTGTCCATCCTTTTCACGCCAGGCCAAAATAAACCAATTACAAGTTAAATGGGCAGATCATGTCCCTGCTCTAAAACTTTCACTAGTTCCCCATTACCCTCAGGCTAAAGCCAGACTCTGGATGGACCCAAACACCCTCCATCTCCAGACGCACTGAGCCTCTGAACAAGCTTAGGAAAGTTGACGGGCCCCAGGATTCTCAGGAACTGGGGGGGAGTCCAGAAAAGAGACTCCTATTCTGGTTTCCTAGCCTGGGACACCCCATTCAAGATGAGAAACCCTTTCCGAGCTTGGATTAGAGCCCTCCTTGGGGCAGAGAGAGGGAAGACGGGGAGTGAATCATTAGGCTGGAGGTGGGAGTGCCAGGAACGGGCTGGGCCCCGGGCACGGAGGGGTTAACTCCAAAGCGAATCTCGGAGAGCGAGATCAATGGGTTACTTACTGCAGAAAGAGGCAGAAGCAACGCAGGGAGGCAGAAAAGAACCAGGCAGAAGAGCATGCCACCCGGGGGAAATCAGGGACCAAGGAGGAGGTGGCCGGTGGCTACTCCGGAGCGAGCGCCCAAGTCTGGCTCAGCGGAGGAGGTGCCTTACAGGAGAAGAGGGAACAGCGGGAGGCAGACCTGCACCTACAGGGAGGTGCCAAGGGGTAGCCTTTCTGGCCGGTTCACCCAGGACCAAGCAGAGCCCTGTGCCCAGAGTTGAGGTGGGTGTTACCCATCCTGAGCCTCAGGGGGCTTGCTGCATGCTGGGGGTTGGGGGGGGCGCAGATACCACCTTTCTTCCCTCCACCCTGCCTCGCCCCATGCTCTTAATGTGTCCCACCAACCCAGAGGTCCCAGGCAAGCAGGGGGATCCACAGGTAGTAGCTGATAGGGCCGAGGGATGGAGCAAGGGTGAGAGTGGGCACGGCGGGCATAAATGCGCATGCACGCACACACACACGCGCTCACACTTACTCGCATGGGGGTCGGAGGCCCCACCTGTTACAGGCTGTCAGCTGAGCGCTCCAGCCTGGGAGTCAGGGTACCAGGCGGCAACAGCCCCAGGTCTGCCACTCAAAGTGTGATATTAGCCTCCCATGTCCCCTCTCTGAGCCTCAGTTTCCTCTTGTGCGAAAAGGGGGTCAGTGGCCTCTATGGTTTTCCCAGCTGTGCCACTGTGGGGCTTTCACTAAACCGGACTTTACGATGACTCAGGGATATCACCCATGTTTTGCTGACTTTGACCTACGTCCGATTCTCCCCCTGAGCTTCCAGCCCCTGCGGAGAAGTAAGGTCCGTCTATCAGCAGCTTGGCTTGGGCTCGCCCCTCCCCCACCTCCCGGGTCCTCAGCCCATTCTGCTGGGAGGTATCCATCGCCTAATCCTTTCTCAGTGGGGTGTTCCCTAGGAAACTGAGAAACCCACCTCAGACACGTAGGCAATTGTGCCCGGCTTGCACAAGTGGATCTCAGGGAGAACCTGTGGCTGTCGCCCTCCTCCCAGCGCCATGCCCCCAAGAGCTCCCTGCGCCCAGGAGACATGGCCAGGCCAAGGCCGGAGGGCCTGGATGGAGACCCCGCGGTCGTGTGACCAGAGCCGGGAGCTCCTGTCTGAGGACTCCAGCTTCTTTCCCTCAGGTGTCCATCGGATGGGAAGATGGCTGATGCGCAGAACATTTCGCTAGACAGCCCAGGGAGCGTGGGGGCCGTGGTGGTACCCGTGGTGTTCTCCCTCATCTTCCTGCTGGGCACTGTGGGCAATGGGCTGGTGCTGGCCGTGCTGTTGCAGCCCAGCCCCAGTGCCTGGCAGGAGCCGGGCAGCACTACGGACCTGTTCATCCTCAACCTAGCAGTGGCCGACCTCTGCTTCATCCTGTGCTGCGTGCCCTTCCAGGCCGCCATCTACACGCTGGACGCCTGGCTCTTCGGGGCCCTCGTCTGCAAGGCTGTGCACCTGCTCATCTACCTCACCATGTATGCCAGCAGCTTCACACTGGCCGCCGTCTCTGTGGACAGGTGCGCTGGGCCTGGGACCTGGCTGGGTCTGGGCTGGGGAGGGAAGACCTAAACAGATTCCTTAGGAAGGAGAGCTTGGGGGACCAAAAAGGGAGAGGATGGCAGGGAGAGAAGGAACAGCTCTCTGGCCCCTACCAGTCTCTGCGCACCTGCAGAGCCTGCTCGAGTGGACCATCCTGCCCCCCACCTCCCAACTCCACCGTGAGCTTCCAGAAGACATCTCTGTGTCTTACATGCCAGCACAGAGGCTGGCACGTAGTAGGTGCTCCGTAAATGTGACATGAATGGCAAAAAGAACACATGAATGAATCCATCGGTTACTTTATTACCGCCCACACCCAGCCTAGGCTGTGGTCATACCTGTTTTCGCCGTTCCAGACTTGGGGTCCAATCCAGGCTTGGTGACCTTGGGCAAGTCTCTTCCCTCCGAGCCTCTATTCCGGCCTTGCTAGGAGGTGCCAGGCGCTGCTCCAAGCGCTGGGCGTGTTACTGACCTCCACCCTAGCCCGCCACGGGGCGAGGCGGGTCGCGGGTCCGCAGATAGCGTCCCCGCGGGGTACGGGGGGTGGGGAGCGCGGGGCCCTGCCGCCCACCGCGCTGACCCGGCGCCCGCCCGCAGGTACCTGGCCGTGCGGCACCCACTGCGCTCGCGGGCCCTACGCACGCCGCGCCACGCCCGCGCCGCCGTGGGCCTCGTGTGGCTGCTGGCGGCGCTCTTCTCGGCGCCCTACCTCAGCTACTACGGCACCGTGCGCTACGGCGCGCTCGAGCTCTGCGTGCCCGCCTGGGAGGACGCGCGCCGGCGCGCCCTCGACGTGGCCACCTTCGCCGCCGGCTACCTGCTGCCGGTGGCCGTGGTGAGCCTGGCCTACGCGCGCACGCTGCGCTTCCTGTGGGCGGCCGTGGGCCCCGCGGGCGCCGCGATGGCCGAGGCCCGGCGCAGAGCCACGGGCCGCGCGGGGCGCGCCATGCTGGCGGTGGCCGCGCTCTACGCCCTCTGCTGGGGCCCGCACCACGCGCTCATCCTCTGCTTCTGGTTCGGCCGCTTCGCCTTCAGCCCGGCCACCTACGCCTGCCGCCTGGCCTCGCACTGCCTCGCCTACGCCAACTCCTGCCTCAACCCGCTCGTCTACGCGCTCGCCTCGCGCCACTTCCGCGCGCGCCTCCGCCGCCTTTGGCCCTGTGGCCGCCGCCACCGCCACCGCCACCGCCGCGTCGGGGCTCCCCCGGGTGCCCGTCGCCGCGTCCGCCCCGCCGCCTGCCCCGGGGACGCCCGGCCTCGCGGGAAGCTGCCGGCGGGCGGCAGCCGGGCTGACGATCCGGGGGAAGGGCCCGCCCGCGCCTTAGAGGCTGGACCACGAGCCCCGTCTGCCCCAGGACCGGAATGAACCTCATCCGCCTCCCCTGTGCGCGGGGGACCGTCTGTCTGCCATTCCACTTCCCCCAGGGTATGGCGCCAGGCAGGAGTCCTCCGAGGCGAGGAGGCGCACTGGCTGAGCTGGGGCTCCAGTCCAGTGGACGCCCCTGGGCCTGGGCCGTGAAATTGGGTCCCCCCATCCCGGCTAAGCGCAGGCTCCCCGGGCCCGACAGCCCCCAGATTCTGGCCATAGCCAGTCTGGCTCCAACTCAGTCAGCGGCTTCCAGGCCCTGCCCTTCCTCAAGTCCCTTTTCCCATCCAAGCTGTTCCCTGGGTAATGTCACGACGCTAGCCAGCCGCTAATTCAGCAAATAGTTGTGAAGCATTCACTGTATATCTTATGCGGTGCTACATTCTTCAGTCTAATTAGCAAAGCAGCTTTGCAACGTAGGTGGGATTAGTTCCATTCCTGCAGTTGGAGAAATCAAGAATCAGAACGCGTTCGGGGGGGGGGGGGGGGGGGGGGGGGGGGGCGCCTGGGTGGCTCAGTAGGTTAAGTCTCTGCCTTCTGCTCAGGTCGTGATCTCAGGGTCCTTGGATTGAGCCCCACATCGGGCTCTCTGCTCAGCAGGGAGCCTGCTTCCTTCTCTCTCTCTGCCTGCCTCTCTGCCTACTTGTGATCTCTGTCTGTCAAAAAAATAAATAAAATCTTAAAAAAAAAAAAACAAAACGCGTTCGGGATTTGGGGCACCCGGGTGGCCGGGTCAATGGAGCATGTGACTCTTGACCTCAGGGTTGTAGGTTCTGAGCCTGTTGGGTGTAGAGATTATATAAAAATAAAATCTTTAAAAACAAGCAAACAAAAAAGTTCAGCAATTTGCCCAAGGTCACGTAGCTAGTGTCCGGCGGAAGCTGGTTGAAACCCGCGCCATTTAACTTTGTCTGCTCCCTGGAACCGGCTTCACCTCTGGGGCCTCTGTTCTCAGTTTCTGTGTTTTCCAAGGTTTTCCTTGGTCCTTCGTGATTCTGTATCGGCCGTCTTCCCTAAACCAGCAGCTCCCACACTTGACTGGATGCTCTGGAAACTTCAGAGAGCTCCCAGTCCCCTCCCTTAGCATAGATCTGTTCAGCCACTCAGGCCAGCTGATGGCCTTATGAGTCCTGATGGCCTTCCCCAGCCTTCCCCAGCCACCCGGTCCCAGGTCTACTGTCTGACCCAAATCCCTTGCATCATTCCCTCAGCCACTCGCTGCTCCTGGCTCAGGTGAGACACGGACCCACACTTAGGTCCCAGCCAGCAGCCCCGGCTTCCCCGTGGCCCCCTCCCTCCCTGTCCATGCATACAGCGGGGTAGTCCGTGGCTGTGGCAACCTGCTAATTAACCAATAAATCAGTCTCAATGGTTGGAGAGCTACCCACTTCCCTCCCTCCCTCCCCCCACCCCACACCAATAATATTTATTAGCTCAGGCTGAGGCCTGAGACCTTTCAGCCTCCTTGTCTCCCTGGCACACCTCCCAGCTGCTGGGCACCCTGGGAAGGCCCCTCCGGGACACCAGGCAGCTGCTGATCCGCCTCACTGCCTGCCACCTGCCGCAGAGCCAGGGGTCAGAGTGTCAGTCACCCTTCACAGGGGAAGGCTGAGACGGGCTGGGCAAGTGACCGCTTTGAGAGCCCAGCGCAGGGGCCTGACCCCAGGTCCAGTGTTCTCTCTACTGCGTCTCTGCCAAGGTTCCTGCAGCTGGCTCTGGCCCCAACGGTGGGAGTGTTTCCCAGATGGCAGGCCGCCCGCGAGGCCTCTACCTCCGCATGGCGGTCGCTCACTCCTGCACTGGCTCCCCTGTGCGTCGCAGACAAGAGATACTACCTCCATTTTCACAAGTGGAAACTGAGGCTCCAGGACATGAGGTAGGCTGACCAGAGCTGGGATCCGACCTGGGCCCGACGGAGGGCTCTCCTGGCAGGCTGAGCAGCATGGGAAAACATCTAAGACCACCCGACAAAGTTTGCCACACCACACTGGTGAGTTCCTGCTAAGTAGAACAGGGAGCGACATCTCCTTGGGCCAGCCACCCTGCTGGGCTGCCGCTCCTTGGTCAGGTCTTCGAGCAGGGACAGGCACCCGACTGGGAACGTCGTCCATCCCAGACAGGCAAGAGACAGGATCACCTTGCCAGGGAGGGGCAGAGCCAGTACAAACCTGCATGAAACTCCAGGCCCAGGGTGAGTGGAGGGGGGCGGTCAGGGGGAACCCTCCACAGTGGCCTGGGTCTCTGCTCCCCTGGCAGAGGAACCGTGGTAGAACCCAGGCCCCTGGCTGGACTCCAGGGCCTCCTACTTCTGAAGGGAGTCTCTCTGGCCCACTGGAGGCTCTGACTAATGGAGGACAGAAGAGCCCGGACCAGAGCAGGACAGGAAAGGTGTTTGATACACAAAGATGGAGATGATCCTTCCCTTCCTTCTTTCCTTTACCCCCCCCCCCCCCCGCCAGGCATCTGGGTGCCTGCCTTAAGCTATGCCATGAGGGGAGCACAGAGAGGGTCTGAGTCTGACCTGGTCCCTGTCTTCCAGGAGCTCCTCTGTCTAGCTGGAGAGGAAAACACCAAAAGAAGGAAAGACAGCGCTGTGTGGCGAGGCCGGTATGGGAGAACACACAGTTCTGAAAGGGCACAGAGGAGGAAACTCCTGCCTTCCTGGGCAATCCAAGCAGGAGTCCCGGAGGAGGTGGCAGTTCCTAAAAAAGGCGAAAGGGGTCTGCCAGCTGGAGCAGCAGCCTGTGCCAAGGTGGGTACAGGCAGGAGCAATAGGGGGCTTGTGCAGTTGAAGCAAACCGGGTGGGAGGAATCTGGGGAGGCCAGGAAGGCGGGTGCAGTGAGATCACATGGCCTCCTGGGCCAGCCGGAGGAGCAGGAACCTCATCCTTCGGCAGGCGGTGATGCCACTGAAGGTTTTTAGGATGGGCCCCGCCAAACGTGTAGCTGGGAAGCCCCCAGCCTGGCTACATGGAGGCTGGGCTGGAGACACCAGGCAGGCAGCGAGCCACCGATCCAGAGGCGGCTCTATGAGCCTTCGGCCAGGAAGGCCGCCACCAAGGGCCTGGCCTGGGGCTGGGAAACTCTTTTGCCTTGGATTTGGCAGGAAGACTGATGGCCTGCTGCTGGGCTTGGGCTCGGCCTCGGAGACCCCTGGGTCTGCTTCAGGCGCCTAATGAAATGCTTGGAAGAGCAGATGGTCATAGTATTTTGGCTTGGAGAGAAATGTGAATCCTGTAGGGCCCCAGGCGGGCACGGGGGGCTGGAGGAGGGGCCAAATGTGCTCTGGCCATTCTCTGAGGCCCTGAGCCCCCAGCAGGATCTCAGGCTGGGCCTGGGGACAGCCTGGGGGTCCCAATAGGAGTTGAGTTGTAAGGAGGTCTGAATTCTGCAGTCCTCTCATCCTCCTGTTGGTGCAAACTGCTCAGGGAGGGGCCTGCAGTGCTCATGACTGAGCATTTACTAGGCACGGAGTTCTTCTGAAGGAGGAAAAGGCAGAAGCATGGGGGCTTAGAGGAGCCCAGAAGGCCCCAACCCAGCTTAGGCAGGCAAGGAGGACTTCCTGGAGGAGCTGGTGCCCAACCCAAGTCCTAAAGTAGGAGTCAGTCAGGGTAGATGGGGAAGGGAACAATGGAAGAACATGGGCGGGCACAGGCCACCTGGCATCAGGCACAGCATGGTCTGCTGAGGATCTGCCACAGGTACAGAGGGGCCCCAGCAGGAAGTGAGGTGGGAGTGGTGGGGACAGTCTCAAAGGATTCTGTCAGTCCTCTTTGAAATTGAGGCTGTAAATTGTCCTGAGGGCAACAGGGAGCCACTGAAAGGTTGTAAACAGAAGAGTGAAAAGACTTCCCCTTTAGGGAACTTTCTGGTTGCCAGGCAGGCTTTCCTGGGGAGGAGGGCAGAATGAGATGGGGGCAGGGCAGGGACACCAGTTAGGAGGTTGGTGGGAGAACCTGGAGAGACAGAGATATCGAAGATGTTGATGGTGGGGATGTGAGGATAGACGGGACAACCACTTACAAGGTACACACGTTGGAGCCTGGTGACTAAATGTTGGGGGGTGTCCCAGCTGACATTCCAGACTTCTGGCCTGGGCTACTGGGGGTGACAAGGGGGGAATAATGGGGGCACATGTTTAGGGGGAACATGTTGAGACTCAGGGGCCTGGGGGGCACAGTGGGGGGTGTCCACAGGGCAGCTGCTACACTCAGGCCTTGTGCTTTGGCCCTGGAATGTGTCTCCTCTGCTTCAGAACTTGGAGATGGAGAAATGGAGGCCCCGAGAGATTAAGTAACTTGCCCAATGGGTCTACCTCAGGTCTGTCTGATCTCTGTTCCACAGTCTTTAGGGAGAAGAGGCAGGAAGGAGTTGATTGAAGCGGAGGGAGGAAGTTGAATGTGCAAAGGTGACCCCATCCCCGCCCGCCCCCGCTCACCACCCTGTGTAACAACGGTAGCCTAGGCCGACACTCAGTCCTGGGCAGGGTGATCGAGGGCAGGGCCCAGGCACAGCTGCTCAGCCCCTCTCCCTGCTTCAGGCTGGCAGGAACGGCATCATTCATCAACTTCGAGGTGTGTATCTGGGGATGAAAATACCAATTAACCACCCCGAGACTTCCTGTTAATGAACACCAGTTCCTCGGGCCTGACTCAGGGCTCATTTGCGAGCTGCCAGCCAGATCCAAGAAGGCATGAGGCCAGAGGAACAAGCTGTGCACGGGCGGGAGGCGGGGGGGCACGGCTTCTGGCTTAAGTGGACAACACTCTGATTTACTGAGGCATCTGCTTGATGCCACGTGGTGGCTCAGGCTCTGTGCAGGGGTGATACAGGAGTGGGAGGTGGGGCGCTGTGCAGGGCAGGAGCTCAGAGTTCCTGGAATGCTGGGGAGGGTGCCGGCCTGAGTGACTGATGGGTGGACGGGACGTGCAGGGTTGACACAGAGCGGTCGGTGGCAGAGTGCAGAGGTCAGGGTACCTGGGGAGTCAAATTTGAACCCCGGCTCCTGCAGCTCATGTCCTTGAGCTCTCTGTGCCTCGGGGGCTTGCAGAATTGAGCTGTTAGAGCCAGGTCCCATTAGAGGCAAACCACCCTGCATGGCTCCCTGGCCGCTGCCACGTGTTTGTGACATTGCCAGCAACGTCTCCAGTCTGGTCTCCACCAAAGCCCTCACAATCCAGCCCAAGAGGCATGACTTACCCACCTCTGCCCCTCGGGGTGAGCCGACTGCCAAGTCCTGTGGTGACTCGTGCCACCCTCCCAGGCTTTCAAAGTGGGAGAAAGTCACCAGGCTGGCATGGACTAGTCCCAGGGACACGCACTCTGGCCCCTCAGCTGGGGCTTTGGGAAGGACTCTTGCTTCCCTGAGCCTGGTTCCTTATGTGGAAAGGGAGCTGATCATATCTCCCTGATGCTCGGAGGCCTCTGTGTCGGCTTGAGGGCCAGCCCTGGAGAGGCAGGGCTGTAGTTCCCTTTGGGACCCAGAACTGGGGGGAGCCAGGGACTTTGTTGGGATCGTCCGGGCATCAGACCAGATTCCCGATCCCCTCTAAGCCAGCCTTGGGCTCAGCATTTGAAGCAGTCTAGGAAGCAGGCAGCACTGGTAGAGGTAATGACTTTTCCCAGAGGGGCTTTTCCCTGGAGCTCATGGTGCCTGCTCTGAGTAAGAATGCACCTGACCTCTAGCGTGGAGGTGGACGTGGCTTCTGCCACCAGGGCAAATCTTCAGACCTCAGGACATCTGCAGCCTCGTCCCTCCTCCCTCTCTGGCCAGCCTCTCACCCTCCTGGGCCCAGCAATTTCCACAGTCTCCGGGACCCACCACCACCAGCTTCTGCCTGTCCTCCAGCCTCTAGGCCTGGCTCACGCTGTTCCCTCCACCTGCCCAGCTCTCCACCACCCTGGGCAGGCTTGTGATAGTGGAGGCCACCCCCCAAGATCATCAAGGGCCCCTCCAGCCTCACCAACTCAGACTGTCCTCTTTCTCTGACCTCTAGTGACCAGATGCCTGCTTTGTCCACCACGACTATGGTGTCATGTGCTCGGCAAGTAAAGGACCTGACCCTCCCCTCATGGGAACAGAGATGTTCACTCAGTAAGGTCCAGCACTTCCTACCAACTGTGCCCCAGGGGACACTGGTGACCACTGGCACTTTGGAAACCTTGGCAGAGATCATGTCAGCCCTGGGCTGGGCCCCACACACCAGCTCTCTGACCTCAGGCAAGTTACTTTCCCTCTCTGAGCCTCAATTTTCTGCATCCATAAAATAGCAGCGAAGTATGTTGGCGACCTAACATTTTATCCCAAGCACTGAAGCAAAGGACTTGAGAAAGGGCCTGCTGGCACCTGGTAGGAACTCAGCAAACATGATCCCCCTCAGTTTTGGGAAACTCTGCTTCTGAGAAGGCTCTAACGTCGGGCATGATGGGAACAGCATGAGTTTCGGGGTGGACCCAGGCTCCAGCCCAGCTGCCCAGCCGGGTCACCCTGGCAAACCTGCGTTTTCTCTGCTATCAAAAGTAGCAGTGAGCCTAGTGGTCTGGAAGGATGGTTGTGAGAACCTGTGGCTATTCTCCTGTAATCACTCCCCACTGTTTGCCAGGGACTGTGTCCTTCTGTTCACGGCCACACTCCCACCAAGGGCATAGCTGGTGTCCCGTAAGTGTTTGTAACCGTGAATTGTGAGATCTAAAACAAAGGACCCTGCCCAGAAGGTGAAATCAGTGGAGGTGGATTTCTTCTTCTTCCAGCCAGCCCCACATCCTCCCCTTCTCCTGCTCCCTCCACCACCCCCTCAACTCTGTAACTCCCAGAGCAGCTAGGAACAGAATTAGCCCCTCTACGGGTGACCTTGAGGAGTTCTCCATCCTGCCCCCTGCCCAGCTCAGCCAGCTTAGGGCCCACTTGTGTGCTTTTTGACTCACTCCAGTGTCTGGAGCAGACTATAACAAGCTGGCTGTCCAGACAGATTTGGGGTGGCAGGCATTTCCTGGCTGGAAATGGGTTAAGACGGATTGGCTGGCTGCCTGGCTGCCTGGCTGCCTGGCAAGCATTCGATGACTGGCTTATACGGCTGGGGTGGGGGGGGAGAGTGGACAGTAACTCCTTCCCTTGTCCCAGTGGCCCATTCTCATCGCAATGTGGTTCCAGGGGCCAGGAGTGGGTGGCACCATGGGATAGAGGATGTTGCAGGGATGTGTCCTGCTTTCCAGGTGGGGCTGGCTTGGTCCAGGCCATGGACTTGTTAGGAATTAGCCAGTGAGTCTCTGTGTCAGACTGTTCTAGGAACAGCTGCAGTCATCTCAGGGCAATTTCACAAAGTCCCAGCAGCCCCCACCCTCTCGGCTCTGTCCATGCAAAGCAGCCTGCTCAAGGGCATAACCCGTCTCAGAAGTACCCAAGCTCAGAAGTACCCAAGTGGTCCCCAGAGTGTCCTTGACCTTACCTCTCTGCTACCAAAGCTCTGTAGCAAGAGTTCCTAACTTCTTCTGATCATAGACCCTGCTGAGAGTGAAACCTATGGTCACTTTTGCCAGAAACACATGTACACTCTTCACACAAGGTCCTGCACGGCTTCAGGCGGATCATATCTCTCTGAGGGTGCATTCGTTGAACCCCTGAGACCTGAGGTTGAGAAACTGCTTCACCCCTCCCCAGGTGATCAGTCCCAGGAATATGCTTATGGGAGGTCCAGAGAAGCAGGCCGCAAGAGAAGGGGCCCACAGCCTTTGAGGTCCATTCCCTCCCACCCCTACCTCGCCTTTGCCCTGACTTTCCTCTGCCCAGCCCCACCCCCAAGGCCACAGGCCAAGGGGCCTGTGTCCAGGTACCAGCACCAGCAGAGCCCCCGCAGAGGGCCAACTCACAGGCGTCTGGGAACCGAGTGAAAAGCCGCCCCGCCCCTGTACTTCTCTCCCTCACTCCCCTCTCTCCGCCCCTCCCTCACGGGAGCTCCGCCCCCTCGTGGCTCCTCCCCTCAGTCCGCCGCCTCCGCTTCTCCCCTCCCCTCAGTCCACTGTTTTCTCTCAAGGGTACCTCTTCCCTCTCGGGGCTCCTCTCCTCAGCCTGCCCCTCCTCCACTTCGCCCCCGCCCTCAGCCCACCACTCCCTCGCGCAGGGCCGCTCCCCGCCCCTCCCCCACGCACCACTCCTCCCCTCCCCCCGTACGCTTCTCTCCGCTTCCCCCGCCCCAACCGAGTGCTCTTCCCCTCACTCCTCCATGTGGACCGGCAGCCGCTTCACTCGGCTTGGGCCCCGTGGAAACCTGACTTCTGCTGGCCCTCTGTCCCCAGTCTTGGTGCTAGCGCCACACTTTCCCTCCCCGGATGCTGCCGAAGTGATGGAGTTTCTCCTTTGAGTCCTGAAGGCAGCTCCCAGCCTGTGTCCCATACCCACAGAGACACTTTTCAGGGTCTGGGGAGCAGCTGGGAGCCATGGGTTCAGCTCCGATCAGGTAAGGCTGGGCTTTGGGGGGCAGCTCCCCCCTGAAAAGTAGCCAGGATTCCAGTGTGCTCCGCCGGAACGTGGTGCTGGGCCAGGGTGCACGGGGACAGTGGCCTGAGGAGTTTGTCTGTACTCTGTAGTCAGTGCCCAGGAGAGGGCCCGGTCGGGGGTGGTCTGCCCTCCTGCTCCCTGCCTGCCAGCACCCGCCACCCCACCTCTGCAGGTCCACTGGCCAAGCAGGGTGCCTCCTTCACAGTGAGCTCTGTGCCTCCGGGGAGCATGTCAGTTTCCCGTCACTGCTGCAACAAACGTCCACAGACTTAGTGGCTTAAAATGACACATATTTATTCTCTTACAGTTCTGGCAGTCAGAATTCTAAGATCAGTCTCACGGGGCTAAAGTCAAAGTGTCAGGCCGGCTGGTTCCCTCAGGAAGCTCTGAAGGGAGCCTCCCTTTCCTTGCCTCTTCTAGCTTCTGTGGGTGCCTGCAGTCCTCAGCTCTGATCTCCTGCTTTCCTCCCATCAGGATGCCTGTGATTACGTGAAGCCCCCGGGGTAATCCAGGAGAGTCTCCTGGTCCACAGATCATTTATGTAATTACACCTGCAAAGTCCCTTTTGCCCAATAATGTTCACAGGTTCCTGGGGTAAGAACACGGACATCTGCGGCGGGGGGTGGGGGGGGAACTATTCAGCCTACAACTAGGCTTCAGAATGGCCCGCCTCACCCTCCCTCCGGGTATTTTAACGACTGGGCAAAAGAGTCTGGGCCTTTTCTGCTTTGGGTTCCGCAGGGTCCTTCCTAACCCTGTGTTTCTGAGGTCTTGGCTTCAGCAACCCTCCGTTCTGCCCGGAGAAACTCACTGCGACGTCTCCTTGAAAGGCAGGTGACAAGCCTCGGTCTAAGTGCTGGGGAGGGGTGTGGGGCCGGCCAAGATGCCCCCAAAGATGCCCACCTTCAGCCCACACCCTGCTGGCTACAACAAGCCCCTGGCCGGGAAAGGGACGTAGAGAAGGGTCTGGGGCTACCTGAGGGGGCCGGGGAGGCTGCGAGACAGGTGGGGCTGGCTGGGCCGGTGTACGTGGGCCGGCCCTGAGTGGCTGCAGTGCTGTGGGAGCAGAGGAAGAAGCTGGGGGGCTGTGGTCCCGGCCCACGGAGATGGTAGAGGCCGTGGCTGGGAGAGGCTCTGCAGTCGGCGAGAGCATCTGTGGCCCGGAGCATCTGGGCGCGAGGGCCTCACCACAGAAGTGCAGCTCCAAAGTCCCAGGCGTTGGGCTTTTTCTTGGTACTGAGAGAGCGGTGCGGGCAGGGGCAGGCAGCAGCCGAGCGGGACGGCGGGGGGCTCTCTTGCTACCTCTTCTCCATGTTCTGCATCTGCAAGCTGAGGGATGTGAAGCTGGCCAGGAGGTCGGTCACTTCATCCACCTGTGGGACAAAAACCAGCGCCCCGTCACAGGTGCCACAACAGGCCCAGGTGTCTCGGCCCCCAGATCCCCACCCCAGTGCCACCGACATGGAGGGTAGGTACGGTCTTCCCTCCCAGGGCACGTGGCGGCTTCACCATGGACTACGGAACAGCCGTCCGACCGATGATCCTTGACTCCAGGGTCTCAGCCTGCCCCAGAGAGAAGAGCCACGGGGCACGAGGAGCTTCAAAGGTGGTGGACAGAGGCTTTGGGGTCCACAGCGGGCTGCGACCCTGCAGCCACGGCCTCTCTCTGCACGAGCGGCTGGCTGTGTCACAGCAGAGAGGGACTGGCCCCGAGCTCCTGCCAGGTCCCAGGCCCAGCCAGGCGGCTGGCGCTCACCTGCTCTTTGGTGCTCGTCATCTGGAGGCGGGTGCAGAGGTCGTCCAGCCGTTCCCGCTGCTCGTGCCGCCCCAGGCGCTCCAGGTACTCCCTCAGCATCTGGATGATCTGGAACAAGGGGCGGGGCTGAGCTGCCCGGGTTCTAGCTAGGTGGCCCAGACGCCACATGGGATTGGTGGGAAGCAGCCGGGAGCCCTTGGGCTGGAGGCGGGCATGTCTGTGGTCCCGGCAGCCCCTGCCCCGGGCTTGTTTGCTGGTGTGTCTATGTTTGGGCAGATCCTGCGTGGGGCCGGTTTGCTGCCATTGGCTCGGCACGACGGACACTCACCTGCTTCACCTCCAGCCGCACGGCCTCCAGGCACTGCGAGTGGCCCTCCTGAAGGATGTCCAGCTTTGACTTGGCCAGGTGCAGGGGCGTGCGGCCAGCTCGGTCCAAGGCATCCACACGGGCCCCTGCAAGAGCGGGCTGAAGTCAGCACACGGGGCGTTGAGAGCAAGGGAGGAGAGCGAAGGGGAAGGGAGCACATACCTCCTCGTAGCAGGGTAGTGATGACAGGGACGTGGTTGGTGCAGGCCGCTGAGGAAGAAGAACGGGGCCATGAGAGTCCCGAACACCAGGGCTTGGGCCGGTGTGCCCATCAGAGGGAGGAGGACCGTGACTCCCGAGTGTGTCCGCTCCAGGTCATACCTCCAGAGACGGCATCACCAAAGCCTCCATGGGGCGGGCCCAACTCTCTCCCTGTACAGCTAGGGAGACTGAGGCTGGGAGATGGGACCCGCCTCACTGCCAGCCACAGTGTGGGGCAGCCGCAGGCTGCAGGTCTCACCTTCCCTAGCAGAGCCCCGCTGAGCCCCTGAGGTTGCTAAAGTAGCTGTGCTCAGGGCATGGCCCCCTGAGGACCCAAGGGGAAGGCCAGGGGACAGAGCGTGGGGGCAGGGCAGCCCCCGGGGGCTCAGGTTCTCCCCAGATGACAGGAGATCCTGCTGGGAGTTTGCAGGACCCCAGGCTCTCCAGCAGAGCAGCCCACCTGTGCTGCAAGAAGGGTGGGCTGGCAGCTTCCCAGGCACTTACCCAGGTGTAGCGGCGTGTTCCCCAGCCCGTCTCGCTGATTGGGATCAGCCCCATGGTCCAGGAGCAGCTGCACTGGAAACAGCAAAACCCACGAAGAGTTGCTGGAGGACTTCTACGGACTGGACACTAACCCCCATCCCGAACCTAGCTAAAGAGGCTTCCTCAAAGTGTGGGACACTGAACGCAACACGGTTCTCTACGTTGTTTTGTCCATTTCATTCAGTCGTTCATTCACTCGCTCACTTACTCCCTCACAGGGCTTATGTATAGGACCCTGAGGGCCAGACACTGAGGATTCCGGGACAGCCTTCAGGCCTATGCAGGACTGCGAAAGGACGGGGCTTTTAAGGGTTAAAGAAAGTTCTTTCAACAGCAGTGGCTGCTGGTAAAGGCTGTCAAGGACACTTTCTGCTCTTTCCACAGCCAAGTGCCACAGCGGGAATTACGCCAACAGCTGATGCTGATCATTGCCCTCCCCGAGTCTCTACGCCACCTCCAGGGTGGGCTGCAGCATTGCCTGGGCCATCAGCGCGACGGATGTGCAGGTAGACTAACGCGTATGACACGGCCAGGCTGGGCTGCACACCGAGTACAGAAACGCATGGGAGTCGTATCATAGACCTACATGTGCAAGCTCTAAGTCCAGCCTGTAGAAGCAAACAAGACTATATCTCCGTGGGGGCGCCTGGGTGGCTCAGTGGGTTAAAGCCTCTGCCTTCAGCTCAGGTCATGATTCCGGAGTCCCAGGATTGAGTCCTGCATCGGGCTCTCCGCTCAGCTGGGAGCCTGCTTCTCCCTCTCTCTCTCTGCCTGCCTCTCTGCCTACTTGTAATCTCTGTCTGTCAAATAAATAAAATCTTTAAAAAAAAATGAAGAAAGAAAAGAAAACACGGAAAAAGACATGAACAGGAACTTCACAAAAGAGGATATAAAAATGGCCAATATGTACACAAGAGACTACAAAAATGGCCAATACGTACATGTTTAACATTTGTTGCTACCAGAGAAACATCAATTAAAAACCACAAAAAGATGCCACCATGCTAGAATGGCTAAAATTAAAAAGACACAATACTGGGCTCCTGCATGGCTCAGTTGGTTAAGCAACTGCCTTCAGCTCAGGTCATGATCCCGGAGTCCTGGGATAGAGTCCCACATTGGACTCCCAGCTCCATGGAGAGCCTGCTTCCCCCACTGACCTTCTCCCCCTCATGCTCTCTCTCACTGTCTCTCTCTCAAATAAATAAATAAAATCTTAAAAAAAAAAAAAAAGACACAATACCAAGCGTCAGCAAGGCTGGGGAAAAATGTGGAACTCTTCCATTGCTGCTGGGAGTGTATACTGGGACAGTATACACACTTTTCCTTTCTTTCCTTTTCCTTTTCTTTCTTTCTTCTTTCTTTTTTTCCTTTTTTCTTTTTTTTTTTTAAGTAGGCCCTACACCCAACATGGGGCTTGAACTCATGACCTGGGGACCAAGAGTCTCATGCTCTACTGACTGAGCCGGCTGGGTGCTCCTGAAACTATTATCTTGATCTGGATGGCGGTAACATCAGCACACACATACAGAAAGGTCACTGTTTATAAGTTATACCACACGCAAAAAGGTCTTTGTAGCGGGACAGAGGTTTGTCCCGCTGGACACTTGGCACTGAGTAAATGCTGCCTGAATGTCTTGAAGGAGTGGCCGCAACCCTGGCGGTGTAGACAGATCTTCCCCCAGCACCCCTGCCTCGATGCTCCCCGTCCAGCCCCATTCCCTGCCCCGTGCCAAGGACTCACCGATCTGGTCGTTGCCATTGCAAGAGGCGAAGTGCAGAGCTGTGCGGCCCTTATCGTCAGCTGCACAGGGATCAGCGCCATCTTCCAGAAGCTGCTGCACTGACACCACCAAGACAGAGGGGCAGAGGGACAGAGAGGCAGTGTTAGCTAAGCAGCAGCTCCCAGGGCGGAAAGAAGGGTGCTCTGGGGTACTTCCGGGCTGGGCATCGATAAGCCAGGGGAGAGCTCATCCCCCCTGGATGCCGGCCTCACAGGAGATGCCAAGATAAGGGACTTGTTCTCCCGAAAGCACGACTGAGGACCACAGATTCTGGCTGCTCAAACTCTGTGTCTAGAGACAGAACATCATAGAAGGATCTTGGCCCTCGGAGTCAGGAATTCTAGAGTCACAGCAATCCCTAGCACGGACTCTGGCCGCACATCCATTTGGATACGCATCCATTCCAGCTGGACACAGCTGCCCGAGCTGTTGGGGAATGCTGCCTTCGCTCCCGGGAGGTGGCCCTCCGGAGTGGCGGGAGCACAGACGTGGAGCTGCACGGACTAAGTCCCAGGCGAAGCTGAGTAACGAAGAAAGGAGTACATTGCTGACAGCACGGGGCTGTAGAAAGAGCTGAGCTGGGAGTCGGAAGGCCTGAATTTGGGTCCCAATTCACCGCAAATGGGAATAATCGCCAATCTCCAGAGCTGGTCTGATGAGAATAATGGATGTGAAATGCCTTCTTTGCAAAACACGGAGCCATTATGAACCACAAGCCATTACGTGCCACACGCATACGCCCAGCTGAAATGTAGAAATTGCTGCATTTTAGAGCAACCGCCAGTTTACCCAGTTTAGCCTCTGCCGGCAAACCTCTCAAGGACTCCAGACAAAGCCCAGAATCTCTTCCTCCTCTTCCTCTTCAGGCTCAGATAGCCACTCCAGCTCCCATGTCTCCTCAGGGCCCTGTTTGCCCTGCTCCTCTAATGTGAACACGCTGGGCCATTCTAGAACATTGAGGAGTACACTGAACACCAGCCTGGCACCGGGCACCATCTGCTAAGCCCCTCGCCTACCCAGCCAGGCATCGCGTCCCATTCTGGGAGGTGCCCCAGGTGCCCTCACCCAGCTACCAGGAAGCAAAACTGGGAAAGAAACCCAGGCTTCCCTGGCTTCTCCGGCTCCAGAACTTCCGCCTCTCCCACTAAATACATCAGTGTTTCTGGGGGTTTTGTTTTAGAAAAATGGTATCACTTCACATTCTTTTTCTCCAATTATATTGCACATTTTTTTTGTTTATCTTACTTAATACCCAGGATCGAGATCAGACTTGTTCAGCTCCATGAACACTGTTGACACATTGACTGAAGAAATGAACGAAGGTGGCAGGAACAGGTTTATGAGAGTAGAAGGAAAGAATGTACCAGTCAGCCTGGTACATTCGCCAAGAGATAGCCAGCCAGAGAGAACAGACAAAGCTAAAAGAGTCCGTTCTCTTCTATGATTTGTACAGTTACAGTCTTCTTGGAAATCACTAGAGGCAGCATCTGTCAGAAGTCATCAAAATATACATACCTTTTGATGTGATAACCCCATACCTGGGAAATTCTCTTAAAAATGAAAAACTGGGGGGCGCCTGGGTGGCTCAATGGGTTAAGCCGCTGCCTTCAGCTCAGGTCATGATCTCAGGGTCCTGGGATCGAGTCCCGCATTGGGCTCTCTGCTCGGCAGGGAGCCTGCTTCCCTCTCTCTCTCTCTCTGCCTGCCTCTCTGTCTACTTGTGATCTCTCTCTGTCAAATAAATAAATAAAATATTTTTAAAAAAATGAAAAACTGGGGCTCAGTTGGTCAAGTGTCTGACTCTTGATTTCAGCTCAGGTCGTGATCTCAGGGTTATGAGATCGAGCCCCGTGTCAGCCTTTGTGCTGGGCATGGAACCTGCTTAAGATTCTCTCTCTCTCAAAAAAAAAAAAAAGATTCCCTCTCTCCCCTTTCCCTCTGCCCTCCCCAACTCAAAAGAGAAACCACTATGCAAATATATGACTAGCTAAATAATTCTTTCTTTGTTCCTCTGAAGGCACAGTGGGCTTCCATTACAAATTGTGGCTATTCCTGGACAATGGAATTATAAGGTAATTCCTGCTTTTTACCTTATAAGCTTAAAAAAAATCATACAGCCATGTATTCTTTCTGTCAATAGGGGAAAAAAACACATTTCCCTTTTGAAAAAAATGAATGGTTACAAAGACTATGAAGTCACATGGGATATAAAATTGAGTATCTGGCACGGTTTGCAAGCCCATAAAGAAAATTTCTCTGCATAGGAAAAAGGACTAGAAAGACAGCAATATATTTACAGAGATTCGTTCCTCTGCTGATTATGGATGTTTTTATTGCATATTTCCCTCATCTCCCAAACATTTTAAATGTATATAATTTTCATGTATATGAAAATAGGTTATGATTAACAACAGCAGAGCATCAATTTTATGTCCAATATGACTGCTCAGCTACACCAAAAACCCAACAAACGTGCAGAGAAGGAAAAGGAAATGCAAACCATAAGAGAAAAAGAGTACAGGCGAACCCCACAGCCAGGGTCACCGTCAGTCTTGCAAGAACCTGGTCAATCTGAGAGCCATTTAGATGTGGACACGGGTGTGTTAGAGACTCTGACCGGAACATGAAGGCATTTCTGTCAAAACACTGAAACCACCGCATGAGTATCTGATTCAGGATGAACTAGGCTTTCTGTGGAAGGGAAATAGAATTCAAATATTCTCCGGCCACACACCAGAGATATTCAAAGGAGAATACTTATCATTTTTCTTTGAAAAACTATCTAGGTTGCTGCTCAAATATTCCAAAATATTAAAGTTCACGGAAAAGAGACCAAAGTGAAGAGAGCTGGAAAGCCCTCCAGTTCCCAGGCCTCCTCACTGTGCGTGCTATGCCAGGGGTAAAGGAACCATTTTTTTTTTTTCTTAAAGATTTTATTTATTTATTTGACACAGAGAGAGAGAGAGCACAAGTAGGCAGAGAGGCAGGCAGAGAGAGAGAGGAGGAAGCAGGCTCCCTGCTGAGCAGAGAGCCCGATGTGGGGCTCGATCCCAGGACCCTGAGATCATGACCTGAGCCGAAGGCAGAGGCTTAACCCACTGAGCCACCCAGGCGCCCCTAAAGGAAACATTTTAAGGCCCACAGTCTAACACCCAGCTCCCTGAGGTCAATGACTTCCTCTCCACACAGGCTGTAAATGGGCTTTCTGATCCCACGGCTCTCAAGCAATGCTCATATCTTCTCTGTTGACCGCAGTGCACCACCACCACCACCAAAACAGAATGATGTCCACTTGAGGTAGGTAGGCTCACGGCCGCCAAGATGTCAGGCCCTAATCCTCAGAGTTTATTGGACGTGTTACCTTATGCAGCAAAAAAGACTTTGCAGATATGAATAAGGTTAGGGGCCTTGAGACAGAAAGATTATCCTGGATTATTCAGGCCCAAACTAATCACGTGAGTCCTTAAAATCAGAGTACCTTTCCCTGCCGTGTGAACCAGAGAGACAGCAGTGAGAAGACTCGGTCCACTGTTGCTGACTTTGAAGACGGAGGGAGAAGACTATGAGCCAAGGATGTGGGTGGCCCCTAGAAGCGGGAAAAGACAGGGAAACAGAGTCTCCCCTAGGGCTTTAAGAAAGAAATGCAGCTCTGCTGACACCTTGCTTTCAGCATGGTGAGACCTGTGTTGGATTTCTGACTTCCAGAATTATGTGCTAAGAAATCTGTGTTGTTGGGGCACCTGGGTGGGTCAGTTAGTTGAGTGTCTGCCTTTGGTTCAGGTCATGATCCCATGGTCCTGGGATCAAGCCCCACATCAGGCTCCTTGCTCGGTGGGGAGCCTGCTTCTCCCTCTTCCTCTGCCTGCCATTCCCCTTGCTTGTGCTCTCTCTCTCTGTCAAATAAATAGATAAAATCTTTAAAAAAAAAATCTGGGGGCACCTGGGTGGCTCATTGGGTTAAGCCTCTGCCTTCGGCTCAGGTCATGATCTCAGGGTCCTGGGATTGAGGCCCGAATTGGGCTCTCTCCTCAGCAGGGAGACTGCTTCCCCCTCTCTCTCTGTCTGCCTGTCTGCCTACTTGTGATCTCTCTCTCACTGTCAAATAAATAAGTGAAATCTTTAAAAAACAATCTGTGTTGTTAAAAAATAATAATAATAATAATTAAAAAAAAAGAAATTTGTGTTGTTTTAAACCACTATGTTTGTGGTAATTTGTCGCAGCAGCCCTAGAAAACTAACACGTGGATAAAATTACAAGCTTTCCCCTAGAACTTGTCCTTGTACCTCTGATGCTGCTACTGTCCTGTCAGCAATGAATGCAGGGGAGCAACAACAAAAAACCAGAGTGGCGTCCTGCTGGGAGCCCCTCCCATGCCTTTCCGAGGTTCCATCAACTAAATAAGTTTGAGAACCACTGACCCAACTACCATAAGGCCTCGGCTGAGCAGTTGAGGGTGGTGGCTCGGTTCCGATGGTGGCCTGGCCGGCAGCTAAAGCTGACTGTCCATTCCCAGTAACTGGAAGTTCTAAAAAGCTCCTACTCTGCCAGGGATACAAAAGCAGACATGGTCCCAGCAGCAGGGAGCCCACAGAGTGATCAACACTATGACATCAGGAAGTTCCAGGTGACAGAGAGGCATGGAAAGAGTAAGCATCCAAGCCAGACTTATCTTTTGCGAGATGATCATAGTTACAGAATATATACAGTAAGCCTAGCCCACAGGGTGAGCGGGTTATACTGAACTCAAGCACTCTCTTCCCAGGGATGGGTCGCCCAGATTTTGCTTTCCCTAACCAGCCCACAGAGCTAGACCTGCTTTGCACACTCACCTGTTTCCACATCATTGGCGTTGGCCGAGTCCCTCAGCCTCTTCAGAGCTGTGAAGAGAGGAAAAGAGTTCCAATTAAAAACAAAACAGTCATGATGAAGCTGAAAGTGGGTGACTGCCTAGTTAAGCCATAGTTCACCCATGACAGCATCTAAAGGGAAAGAAAGGCACCAGGATGCGAAACACTGGGAACAAGGGAAATGTGGCAGGGCTAGTGCAAAAAGCCACATTCTGTAGCAAATCCTTCAAGGCCTTTGGAGCCAGATCTTGGCTCTGCCACTTATAGTAGCTGGGCGACCTTGAGCAAAGAGAACGAACATCCTGGGCCCCAGGTTTATCATCTGAAGAAAAAAATACAGTGGACACACAAGAGCAGGAGTTTGAGTCTGGCAGGGGTGGGTTCTGATTCCATCACAGCCACTTACTAGCTATGTGACCTGGAGCAGGGCAATCGCTCCCAGCCTCAGTTTCCTCTTCTATATAATGGAAACAGTATGGGGCTCCCACTGAGTTATTGTGATGATTAGAAATGATCATAAATGGGGGCGCCTGGGTGGCTCAGTGGGTTAAGCCTCCGCCTTCCGCTCAGGTCATGATCTCAGGGTCCTGGGATCGAGCCCCACATCGGGCTCTCTGCTCAGCAGGGAGCCTGCTTCTCCTTCTCTCTCTCTGCCTGCCTCTCTGCCTACTTGTGATCTCTCTCTGTCAAATAAATAAATAAATAAATAAATAAAATCTTTAAAAAAAAAAGAAAAGAAATGATCACAAATGTCCCAACAGTGTTTGGGACAACCAAAGCAGAATAATCGCTACGGATTCGTCTCCTTACTTAACTCTGGCAACATCCCTGTATGGTACTCATTTACAGACGAGAAAACGAAGGCTGAAAGGTTCTACGGTTCGCCTAAGGCTTCAACGAGGTAGGGGAGTCCAGTCTCAGCCTGTGCATTTAAACAAGTTGGTGGAACTTGGCTATAGACTCTGGCCTCCCCTCTCTGATAATAAAAGTATTCGCCAGTACCCCCCCCCTTTTTTTTAATCTACTGATAAACGCCTGGAGTCATGAAAAGTTTCTATCCAGGAATGACCAAGTGCTTCAAGACCGTCCCTTTCACATTCGCGGTCCTTAGCCGCTCTCCAGCCTGATGGCTCCTACAAGGAGACTCAGGGGTCGCCATGGGCCGGGAGCTCAGCCGTCCGAGGACCGGGTCCCGAGGGGTTGGGGGAGGTCCGGGCCCCGCCTCCCGCCGCGCTCCTCACCGTGCACCTCCTTGCCCGTGGGCCCGAGCCGGCGGTGGGGCCTGGCGGCGCGCCTCAGCCGGCTGGCGGGGATCTTACAACGCAGCTCATCGCGGGGTTCCGCGTCCTGCTGCCACAGGACATGGAGGTAGCGCAGCGGGGACTGGGCCCCGCCGGACGCCCGGCCCGGGAGGCCCGCGCCGCCGCCCAGCGCGGACCCGAAGTCCGCGAAGGAAAAGAGGCCCTCGGGGCCTGTCAGCGGCTCCGGCGCCACGGCGCACTCGCCCTCCGAACTCGAGTGGCCCGAGCGCGGTTCCTCGTCCGCGCCCCCGGCAGCGGCTGCCATGGCAACGGCTCTGCGCGGGTCTGGCCGCCGGAGCCTCGTTCCCGACCGACCAACGACCCGCTCCCTCCGCCCTAAGCCTTGCTGTCAGCGGGCGGGCGGGCGGGTCCGGCCTGCAACCACGGCAACGGAGCGGGGGGCGGGCTCCCGTCGCCAACAGCCAACCGGGCACAGCTGGGGCTAGAGAATTGGTTTCCGGCAGCATGATTGACGGACACAAAAGCCAGTCACAAGCTTGGACAGCCCACGCTCTCGCCGTACGTCCCCACCGGAGCCAATAAAACAGTCAAGTTTAGGCCACTCTCTTGCTCTTCCCCCACTACCCATTTCCCCCGCCGGCTCCTGGGAAAGATAACGGGCAGATGCTTTAACCAATCACTTTAAGACGATCTGCAGCCAATCACTAAGGAAAACGAAGAAGCCGCACTCTAGGGATAAGAACAGATACATTTTAAATCAGTGAACATAAAAAAGGACTTCCTGGTGGGAAGTGCATAGTGTGAGTAAGAAAGTGAGAATGTGTTAAAACTTGGGGCTCTGCCGCAATTTGAGGAGTAATAGCTTCCACATGCGAAAGATCCCTTTAGTTAGGGTCCTCTCGGTAACCCTGGCGTTGATCACTGACTTACGAAGAAGTGTAATTCAGCGTCATTGCCCCACAGAGACAACGAGCCAGGTGTCTATGTGTTACGTTCCGGGCGCAGCATCAGGCTCGCTCGCTGGGATGCTCGCAGCCCAACCGGAGAGGACGGAGCCGGAAACACGGAAGGGCTCCCTGAGCGGCAGATGAGCTTCGCAAACGCTCTCACAGCCCACTACCCCGTAAACACTTCTATAAGGTGGACGGGGAGGACCATCCCTACTTTACAGACGAGGAGCTGAAGCAAGAGAGGGGACTAGTTTATGGATCCCCGCTCCCTTTGGACCAGGGCTTTTGTCCAGGAAAAGTTCTTCCTTCTCACTCAACCCAGTAAAAATGTAATCTTTCTCTGACAGTTGAAAAACACTTTCAAAATTTGTAGTGCTCTCAGAACACCACTGTGAGGTTTCTCATGGTACGGTATGGAGACAAAAGCTGTGTATTTTTTTTTGTCTCCTCAGCCCCATAACCGGTAAGTACGCATATGCCAACTCCACTGGGAGCTAAAAGGAAACCGAGGAAAGAAATGAACAATGAATATGTGTCATATTCCGTATACCAAGTGCTTGATATATATTATACCATTTACTTCTCCCTTACAAGAATCTTAGCTGGTAGATTTAAAATTTTTTTTTTAATTTTTTAAAATAAATAAAACCTTAAAAAAAAAAAGAAAAGAAAACATCACCTGAGGGGCGCCTGGGTGGCTCAGTGGGTTAAGCCTCTGCCTTCAGCTCAGGTCATGATCTCAGGGTCTTGGGATCAAGTCCCGCATCCGGCTCTCTGCTTAGCAGGGAGGCTGCTTCCTCCTCTCTCTCTGCTTGCCTCCCTGCCTACTTGTGAGCTCTGTCTGTCAAATAAATAAGTAAAATCTTTTTATTTTTTTTTAATTTTAAAAATATTTTATTTATTTGACAGAGATCACAAGTACCTGAAAATAACTTCATTACTCATTCCTCATCTTTTTCCATGTAATAGCCTCCGAAGTAGTCTTCATTCCTCCAGTCTCTCTTTGTAGAATTTAAGGTGCACCTGCTGGCTAAGGCACAATTCTCTTCGTGTTTGTGGGATTTGCCTACCTACTGAGTACAGGTTTAAAGTGCAAACCCTTTATCCTAGCAGTCAGCCATTGTCTTCCTCCTCCTAGCAGGTCTGGTCCTCAGTCAAATCTAATCTACTAAATATGTGTGCATTGTCACAGTCTTTTCATCTGAACAGGATCTCTAAACGTTTAGAGGAGATAGTTCTCATTTTAAAATCAGCTTTGTTGAAGTATGAATTACATAGCCCAACCTTGTGTGTTTCAAGAACCACTTGTTATTTTGGATTAGGAGAATAGGAAGTGGGTTGAGTATGAATCCAGTTAGCCTCAGCCCCAGAGCTTTAGGACTGGAACTTGAGCCATATTCCCCCATAATGCCTGGCTCAGCATCTGGCTCCACGACCTTGTTAACTGTTTGACTGACTGACTGCCAGATTCCTTGAATGAATGAATGAGCAAAGATAGTATAGTAAAGTGGCTAAAACCATCAATTTTGGAGTCATAAATATGTGGGGATATGGCTTTGAGCAAGTGACTTTACTTTTCTAAGCCTCAATGGTGGTAATAGTAGTACCTATGTCATGTGATTATCACAAGACTAAATGATACGATGTAAGTAAAGCATAGAGCTTGGCACAGAGTTAGTGCTCAAAAAATGGTACCTCGTGCTATTATTATAATAAATAAGGGTAGAATGCAGGATGGGGCCCAAGCAAATCCTATGCAGTGGTGGGCCCATCGCACTGACTTTAACTTGACCTAGGGTACTGCAAGCTTTCATACTAGTCATTTTTATTTGGTTAATCAGCAAATAAAACATGAGGCATTTGGTGGGAGACAAAGAAAATGCTTATAATGTTTGTCTTTTGGAAAAAGCTTCTACCTGGGGATCCAGGGACTTGGGTTTAAAGTCCCATCTGGCCCAAACTCACCTCATGGTATGGGGTTAAGTGTTTCCTTTCTTTAGGCCTCAGTCTTCCTGCAAGAAGGTATTGTTCTAGATCAGATATGGGCACTGGGTCAGGCTAGATGCAGAAGGACTTTCCTTTCATTCTTTCCCTCATTCTGTCAGCCCTCACAGTATTTTAGAACAATTTGAACTGATTGCCAGCATTTAAAAGTTGAGAGCTTTCACAGACATTTTTTAAATTTCCAGATTCTCTTAAAAATGGGGAGATGCGGCAATACAGGACCAGCCCTCCCACGTGGCCGCAGATGGCTGGAGACGCCAAGCACCTTTCCCCTTTAGATGGGACATGGTTGTGGTCGGCCACAGTCCCCACCACTCCCCGTTGAGGCTTAAAAGCAGTTGCCATTTAGCCATTTGTTGCCTAATAAGGCGACTGTTGTCTTTCTTAGGCAGAGTTAACGGAAATGAATATATTTCTTGTCTTCATTAAACATGGAATAATGAAAGCTAGTGTGGAGGGAAATGATCTCGTATCTGAAAATATGCCATAGGGTGATTGCATGACTTTTTAATATCAGCCTAGAGGGTTGCTTGTAAACCCATAAGAGCCATCTGACTCTCTGAGGAAATTTAACTTTGACTAACAATTGATTAGCATCTGGTGATGTTTTCTAACTCTGTAAAGTTAGAAGTTAGCTTATAAGAAGCTGAGAAGATGTAATAATTTTTGCATATCTGATGAAGGAAATAATCCCAAAGGTTACAATTGTATTATCCTATAGGGGACCAAAGATGATCAGCAATCATAACTCAGTATTCTTTACTCCTCTCAAATTCTTTCCAAACCACCTCTGTCATACTGGTGGTTCCTTAATTAGCAATTAAATAAGCTTGCTCTTTATTGGTATGGGAGTTATTTCTTTAATTTCTTAAAGGTATTACTCTTTTGTCATCATGTAATTTCCAAAATTGTTTTGGTTAATTATTTTTTATTAATGTTAATTAAAATTTAAAAATCAAATTTATTGGGGCTCCTGGGTGGCTCAGTGGGTTAAGCCTCTGCCTACGGCTCAGGTCATGATCCCAGGGTCCTGGGATCGAGCCCCGAATCGGGCTCTCTGCTCAGCAGGAAGCCTGCTTCCCCTCCTCTCTCTCTCTCTGCCTGCCTCTCTGCCTACTTGTGATCTCTCTCTCTGTCGAATAAATAAATAAAATCTTTAAAAAGAATCAAATTTATTGAGGTATGAACTACCTACAATAAAAGCTCTACATTTTGGGGCACCTGGGTGGCTCAGGTGGTTAAGCATCTGCCCTCAGCTCAGGTTGTGATCCTGACGTCCTGGGATCCAGCCCAGCATTGGGCTCTCTGCTCAGCAGGGAGCCTGCTTCTCCCTCTCCCTCTGCCAGCCATTCTGCCTACTTATGCTCTCTCTCTGTCAAATCAATAATAAAAATCTGTTTTAAAATTATCTATAAAATTCCCAAACTTGTTTCTTTTTAAAGATTTTCTTTGTTTATTTGACAGACAAAGATCACAAGTAGGCAGAGAGGCAGGCAGAGAGAGAGAGAGAGGAGGAAGCAGGCTCCCCACTAAGCAGAGAGCCCAATGCGCGACTCGATCCCAGGACCCTGGGATCATGACATGAACCGAAGGCAGAGGCTTTAACCCACTGAGCCACCCAGGCGCCCCAGATTCCCACATTTGAAGTGTGCACGGCTGATGATTTTTGACAAATGTATATACTTAGGTAACAACCACTGCAGTCAAGATAGAGAACATGACGATGATATTTTCAACAATGTGAGAATTGCTCTTTTAGGCTAGAGATGGACCTGCATTTTCAAAAAAGTAGGTGGGGGCGCCTGGGTGGCTCAGTGGGTTAAAGCCTCTGCCTTTGGCTCAGGTCATGATCCCAGGGTCCTGGGATCGAGCCCCGAATCAGGCTCTCTGCTGGGCAGGGAGTCTGCTTCCTCCCTCTCTGTGCCTGCCTCTCTGCCTCTTTGTGATTTCTGTCTGTCAAATAAATAAATAAAATCTTAAAAAAAAAAAAAAAACGAAAAAGTAGGTGATTATTGGGGCGCCTGGGTGGCTTGATTGGTTAAGGGTCTGACTCTTGATTTCAGCTCAGGTCATGATCTGGGGGTCTGGAGATCAAGTTCCATGTCAGGCTCCATGCTCAGTGGAGGGTCTGCTTGGGGATTCTCTTTCCCTCTCCCTCTGCCTCTCCCCGCCACTCATGGTCTCTCTTTCTCTCTCTCTCAAATAAATAAATTTAAACAGAAAAGTGATTATTTATGGAGTTAAAAAAGAGACAAGAGGGGCGCCTGGGTGGCTCAGTTGGTTAAACGTCTGCCTTCGACTCAGGTTGTGATCCTAGGGTCCTGGGATCAAGTCCCACATTGGGCTCTCTGCTTAGCGGGGAGCCTGCATCTCCCTCTCCCTCTGCCTTCTACACTGCCTACTTGTCCTCTCTCTGACTCTCTATCTAATAAATAAATAAAATCTTAAAAGAGAGAGAGAGAGAGATACAACAGAACCCAAAGGGACTCACTTGTGCTAAGCCCCACATCACACACCAAAACTTAATACCTAGGGGCGCCTGGGTGGCTCAGTGGGTTAAAGCCTCTGCCTTCGGCTCAGGGGATCAAGCCCCGCGTAGGGCTCTCTGCTCAGCGGGGAGCCTGCTTCCTCCTCTCTCTCTGCCTGCCTCTCCGCCTACTTGTGATCTCTTTGTCTGTCAAATAAATAAATAAAATCTTAAAAAAAAACAAAAACAAACTTAATACCTAAACTAATTGCAGTTTCGACACCCCCCCCCGAATCTAGACTTTAACCAGTTACTATAAGGTTACCTGGTTAGCACTAGTGAAAAAATCTGCCAGAAAGAGCCCTTCCGTTCCCCTTAAGAAAGAGACTTTGCCTGCAAGTGTACATTCTCAAGCAAATAACTTTTATCTGCCCCTTAAAAATTTTTTTTAATTTATATTATTTCTCTTAAAGTTATAAATCTTACCATCTTTTTTAAAAAAGATTTTATTTATTTGAAAGAGGAGAGAGAACACAGCTGGGGGGAGGACCAGAGGAAGAGGGAGAAGCAGACTCCCCGCTAAGCAGGGAGCCTGATGGGGGGCTTGATCCTGGGGTTCCAGGATCATGACCTGAGCCGAAGGCTGATACATAACCCACTGAGCCACCCAGGAAACCCTATTTTTTTATTTTTTAAAGAGATTCATTTAAACAAGATGGGATTGGGGAGGGAGACAAACCATAAGAGACTCTTAATCTCAGGAAACAAACTGAGGGCTGCTGGGGGTGGTGGGAGGGAGGGGGTGACTGGGTGATGGACATTGGGGAGGGTATGTGCTATGGTGAGTGCTGTGAATTGTGTAAGACTGATGATTCACAGACCTGTACCCTTGAAACAAATAATACATTATATGTTAATTAAAAAATAAATTTAAAAAAGAAAAAGAAATAAAAAGATTCATTTATTTGAGAGAGAGAGTGCATGCGTGCACACACACACGTAGGTCGAGGGGGAGCAGAGGGAGAGAGAATCCTCAAGCAGACTCCTGGATTAATGTGGAGCTGACGCGGGGCCCAAACCCAGGACCCCAAGATAATGACCTGAACAGAAATCCAAAGTTAGACAGTTAACCGAGCCACCCAAGCCCCACCCCTCTCCTCTCCCTTTTAAAACCTTTCCTTGTCTACGGCTCAGCGGAGCTCTTTTCTATTGCTAGATGTATGTGTGCCCCATACATGAATTGTTGAATAAAGCCAACCTGATCCTTAAATCTACTCAGTAGTTCAATGTGATTTGTGAACAGTGGGAAAGAACAATAATCTTTTTTTAAAAGATTTTAAAAATTTATTTGACAGACAAGAGATCACAAGTAGGCAGAGAGGCAGGCAGAGAGAGAGGAGGAAGCAGGCTCCCCCGTGAGCCGAGAGCCTGATGTAGGGCTGAATCCCAGGACCCTGGGATCATGACCTGAGCTGAAGGCAGAGGCTTTAACCCACTGAGCCACCCAGGCACCAGAAGAACAATAATCTTCATGTCTATGGCGAAAAAGGGATACAACTTAGCATGTCAGGAAATAGCCTGCTACTTCGCTGTTTTTTTGTGGGTGTTTTTTTTTTTTTCTGTCTAGTGGACTCCTTGTACCAGATGACCCCTATCGAACCTGTAGTTCTGCCTTGCAGAAACTGAGCTACTGCTCTCCCAGGGCACACATACTACTGCAGTAAACGGGGCTGTCAGGGATTTGTGAGACCATGCTCAAGAGAGCAAAAGAAGCAGGACAGTAAGTGAACTACAGACAAATGAGGGTTTTTCTGGGAAGAGGAGCTTGAAATGAACCCCATTGAAGAGACAAGGCAGACTGGAAAATGGAAGTAATGGCTTTTCTGAGTCAGAGAGTTTCCTGCCTCAAATCCCAGGCAAAAGAAGATCAAGAGAATCAGGGCAGCTTTTCAACTGCTCAATCCTCTCAGTGACTCCCCCAGGTAAAATTATTCCAGGAACTTTGGTCTGTCCACAGTTTCTTTGCCTTTGAAGTACAGCTGTTCCATTAACATGGGAGTCTTGCAAAATCAAACACTCTGTGATCAGACATTTCCTAGTCTACAATGGGATTCTGGCTGCTTTCAGGTCAGGTTGCACTTCTTTCTTCCTTCCTTTATTTTTTTCAAAGTTGTGTTTCTAAGCGGGCTTAAGGGGCTGCCAAGCAATGGCCTAAGTTTCATTTCAAGTGCAGTTCAACAAATATGGGTTGAGAATTGCAAGCAGGGGAGGTAGTATTACAACATTAACGAGATGATAGTGGTTTGGACAAGAATGATAGAAACAAGATGGTGAGAATTGAGAGGGAATATTTTGAAGGCCGAGCCAGCAAAATGCAGATGCACTGACATGTGTGGTAGGAGAGTCAAGTCCACGGTGGTTCTGAAGGCTTTGGCTTGAGCAACTGAATGAATTGAAGTTGCCCTTACCTGAGAAGGGGAATACTGTGGGAGGAACAAGGGTGAGAGGAAGAAAACCAGAAGCTCCATTGGGACGTGTGAAGTTTGAGGTGCCTGCAGACATACAGGAACTTACATTGGCCACTGAGCCCACTTCCGGGGTGGGATCTGGGATGGAGATATAAATGTGGGGAGTCAACAGCATATGAGTGATATTTAAACCTGCTGGACCGGACAACCCACCCAGAAAGTAAAGGGAGACAGAGAAGAGACAAGCCCAGGGAGAAGAAGTACTCCACTAGTTAGTGATTGGAGAGAAGAGGAGGAATCAACAAAAGAATGTGAGAAAGAGTAGCCAGCGAGGAAGGTGCTCATAGAGCCTTTACTATTCTCTAAGTTGGAGTATGCACCTTAGAAGAGGTAGAAAGTAACAAACACATGTACATGAATATGTACAAGAATATATAAACTACACACACACACATACATACATGCACATAATTAGATGGTTATAAACAAGGGATCCGAGTTTTTGGTGACTGAAGCTTACCTGAGGAATAATAAAGAATCAGAAATTACAAAAACTAAACTAGGTAGGAAAGAGAATGTTTACTTAGAACAAGAAATCACAACACAAATTGTGGGAGAAATCAGCCCATTACAAATTGCAATTTCAAAAAGCTGACAGATAACACAAACATCACAAAGTCCAGAAAAGAAACATATCTGTTAGTTTTCTTAAGCACTTCCACTTTTTATTTTTTAGGTTGAATATGCTTGGATCACCTCTTTATATGACAATTTTGTATCCTCATTTTCCATAATATGAATGGAAAAATAATGTCCTCTAACATGTTAGATCAACATTTTTATTATATTTCATTATAAATTCCCAATGTAGTTAACATAGAATGTTAGATCAGCTTCAGGTGTCAAAGCAAAGCAAAAAAAGCGACCCAGGGGGCGGGGCAGGGCATGTCAATTCTAAACAGGATGCTCAGAGAACTGAAGGTGACAGAGCCAGCCTTGCAGATATCTGGGAGGGCTGCATTCTATGATCTATACCAGTAAATGTGAATGCGAAGACCACAGGCGGCCTGTGCCTCACAGGGAAAAGATGGAAGAGCTGTTTTTTGACAAGAAGCAGAGGAGACTGGGTCCTAAGATGGGTGAGACAAGTTCCTGGTCACAGCAAATCAGTAGCAGAGCAGGGACTGGAATCCAAATTTCTATTAGGTGTTGTGCATGAGCAGATGACCGTACGAAGGTCCCTGTGCCACGTGCTGGTTTCTGGTGGTTTTAACCCCATCCCTAACTCGAGGGTTCTCCGGGAGACGAACCTACCCCACCTCCCACTGCTCCTGGGCCCCACACCACAGCTGGCCGCACACTGCCTGCTCCAGCCTTGTTGTCCAAAGTTGGCAGGAGCCTTTTCTCAATGACCTCTCGCCTCAGAGGACCAGGTCTCAACTTTTACACCAATAAGTTTACTCTTCTGAGGTCGAACATTCCAAGACACTTCTTGCCGCAGGCAAACTGCTTACACCTAAAACCAACAGTAGGCCCCCATACCCGAATTTCCTTTCTCGCGAGAAATCGCCAGAAGAGGCTGCCAGCCATCTTTTGTGTGGCATTATTTCTGGTGTCTCTTTGCCCATTTGTTTTGCCGAAGTGGTTCAACGGTATTTCTGAATTTACGCAAGCGATAAAGAGTCACCCTTCCTTGTAGAGCCTCTGTTTGAAGAAGGAAGAAAAATTCAGAGGTTTGTCGTCTTCGCCCTTCTTAACGTGGCGGTCTCCTATCGCTAGAGGCTTCCTAAGGACTTCCGGCTTCCCAGCAGGCCCAGGGGCCCTGAACTTCCAGCCTCACGACGCAGGCGCGGGCCACACTTTTCGTTCTCTCTGGCTGTGTTAGTGAGCCGCGCAGCCATGTCGTATCCGGCTGATGATTACGAGTCCGAGGTAAGCGGGCCCTGCGCGTGTATTGGGCTCCGTGACGGAGGCAGCGTTCTCTGGATGCTGGGTCCCGCTGTGAGACGGTGTCCGGGCCCCTCTGGGAGCCTCCACCGGCCGCAACTAGCTACGGTCTGCCTTCCGGCGTGCGCGGCCCTCACGCTGTTCCCATTGCTTGCGTCTCCTCTCCAGCCCAATCTCTGCCCGCCCACTTCGCGTCTCCGGTCTCCTCCTCTCGTTTACCGAGATCGGAGACGGAAACTGGTCATGGGGTTTCTGTAACTTAGCTCCTGTGGGCTTGGTTCACTCTTGTCGGTCCCCGTTGGTTCCCACAGCCTCTTGTGCTTTGCTTTACCTTATCGCACCCGTAACGTTGTATTGTCATCTGCTTATTCGCCCTTCTCACGAGCATGTTAGTTTCTCAAAAGCAGAGACTCTGTTTTACCCACTTTTGTATCCTTAGTACTTTTACTTGGCACATAGGTCGAACGAGCATTTTGGGTTCACGAATTGGTGACTGTTCCTATGTCTGTTTCGTTAATAGGCTGCTTATGATCCCTACGCTTACCCTGGTGACTATGATATGCACACAGGTGAGACTACGGGCTGGCTAGCTGGTACTTCTAGGGTTTTGCAACTTTTTGAATGTCTCGGAACAGCTCTTGACGGGCATCTGTGAAGCGCTGCTTCTCCGTGGTCCAGGTTTGGAGTCAGTTATTAGTTCTCAGAAAGAGGGTGGTACAGCGCCTAATAAATGAAGCCTCTTTCATGGTCCTCCTCAAAGTCCCAGAAGGGAAGGTGTACCGTCCTGGCTGTGGTTTCCTTGTTAAACTGCTTGCTGAAGAAGAAAACCTTGTTGTGAAAAATTAGTGATTCCAACCAAGCTCAAATGAAATCTTTTTGGAAGGTTTTGAGGTTTCCTGAAATGTTATAGTGAGTTAGTTTGACTTAGCATTTTGTAAGTGCCGTGCATTGTTATAGGTACTCTGTGCGAAGTATTTCCTTTAATCCTTAAGAGAGCTCTAGGAAGTGCCTAAATTAATGTCTCCGTTTTCTCAGATGAGAAAACTGAACAGAGAGGTTTAGTAACTAGCACTGTTGTATAGGTAGTAAATGGCAGTCATTCATTCAAGAAATACTAAGTGCTGGGACACCCGGGTGGCTCAGTTGGTTAAGCGTTCAACTCTTGATCTCAGCTTGGGTCTCGATCTTGGTCTTGAGCTCAAGCCCCCTGATGGGCTGTACGTGGGGCGTGGAGCCTACTTTAAAAAAATATTTAAATGTATATATTTAAAATACATGTACAGAAGGTGCCTCCTACTTACCTACCCTTCTGACGGTCTTCCCTTCTCTTTCAACACACTTAAAACTGTTTTAGGTGCTGAGGGTGTATGAGTACAAGACAGACAAGGTTCTTGCCCTTAGAGGATTTAAGTTCTAGTGGAAGAAACCTATGATAAGCAAATATATAATTGTAAATAGTGGTAAATGTTCTGAAGAAACAGGGCGATGGGATGGAGAGTGAGTTGGGGATAATTTTATCTTTGAGTGTTTATTTGTGTTTTTTTTTAAAGATTTTATTTATTCATTTGAAAGAGAGGTAGTGAGAGCATGAGCAAGGAGAAGGTCAGAGGGAGAAGCAGACTCCCCGTGGAGCTGGGAGCCCCATGAGGGACTCGATCCCAGGACTCTGGGATTACGACCCGAGCCGAAAGCAGTCATCCAACCAACTGAGTCACCCAGGCGTCCCTGAGTGTTTATTTTTAAAGTTTATTAATTTGGGGCGGCTGGGTGGCTCAGTCGTCTGCCTTTGGCTTAGGTCATGATCCCAGCGTCCTGGGATCAAGCACCGCGGGAGGCCTGCTTCCCCCTCTCCCACTCCCCCCGCTTGTGTTCCTCTCTGTCTGTCTCTGTCAAATAAATAATCTAAAAAAAAGATTTATTAATTTATTTGACGGAGAGAGAGAGAGCATAGGTAGGGGGAATAGCAGGCAGAGGGAGAGGGAGAAGCAGGCTCCCCGTGGAGCAGGGATCCCGATGCGGGGTTCGATCCAAAGACCTGGAATAATGACCCAAGCCAAAGGCATGCTTAACCAACTGAGCCATGCAGGTGCCCCATCTTTGAGTGTTTAAAAGGGAATCGTACCCAATTTTATAGACTTGAATTTTCTTTGGGGGATGGTCTTGCCCTTCTGTTTTGTAACGTGTGAGTTTGAAAACACTTGATAAAGTATTTATTATATCTGACCTCTAGGTGATCCAAAGCAGGATCTGGCTTATGAACGTCAGTATGAACAGCAGACCTATCAGGTGATCCCTGAAGTGATCAAAAACTTCATCCAGTATTTCCACAAAACCGTCTCAGATTTGATTGACCAGAAGGTGTATGAGCTGCAGGCCAGTCGTGTGTCCAGTGATGTCATTGATCAGAAGGTGTATGAGATCCAGGACATCTATGAGAACAGGTACAGAGTGCTGACTGAAATGACCGTCTTTCTGGGTGGGACTGGTTTACTGATACAGCCCCTAAAAAAGGGGTCTGTTAGTCATTTCTCTGTAAAGAGAGTGCCCAAGGGGTTTCTGTGATTGCTCATAGGGAGACATGTTATTCTGTTGGAATATTCTGTATTCCCAGAACTCAGGGCCTAAAATAATATCATTATCAGTAGTCGTAGCAGTAACTAGTATGTCTGTCCAGTATAGATCAAACAGTGTTCAGAACGCTTTTCCTGTATTTACTCATTACTCTTCACAGTGACCTCGTGAAGTAGGTAGTATTGTTTTCTTTATTTTACAGATGAGGGAAACAAAGCCTAGAAAGGATATAGCTAGTTGAGTGCGTATGTTGAGTTTTGAACTTGCATAGTTTGACATCAGAGCCTAATTTTTTAAAAAATATTTTATCTATTTATCTGAGAAAGAGAAGGAACAGGGGGAGGGGCAGAGGGAGAGGGAGAAGCAGACTCCCCGCTGAGCAGGGACACCCCACCCCTCCACGTGGGGACATAGGGCTGGATCTGGGGTCTCCAGGATCATGACCTGAGCCAAAGGCAGACTCTTAACTGACTGAGCCACCCAGGCACCCCCAGAGCCTAACTTTTGAGTTACTGTACAAGTTAATGCGTAACAGGGTGAGCCAAGCTTTGAGTGGCTGCTTCTGTTTTGGGGGGATTGCCCTTGTTTTATTGGCATTAGAAATGAGACCAGTTTGTTAGGGTTGAGAAAGTCAGGAAAGACTTCACCAGGGATATAGAATTTAAAGAATTCCTGGGAGAGGTGCCTGGCTGGCTCATTTGGAAGAGCACATAACTCTTGATCTCAGGGTCGTGAGTTCGAGCTCCACCATTTAAAGTAGAAATTACTTTAAAATAAGTAAATAAACTTAAAGTAATAATTAGTTAATTCCTAGGAGGATGGGTGGACAAAATGAATAGCCAAAGGCTTTTTGGATTAATGAATAGAATTAATCCCTGAACTGTTTTTTTCCTGCATCTGCAGGTCTTTCTAGTAGAAATGTGTAGATCAGTGCTGTCCCATAGAAATAATAATATTAGCCACATGCGTAATTTAACTTTTTTCATCAGTTATGTTTAAGAAATGTAAAAGGAGGGGCAGCTGGGTGGCTCAATGGGTTAAGCCGCTGCCTTTGGCTTGGGTCATGATCTTGGGGTCCTGGGGTCGAGCCCCACATCGGGCTCTCTGCTCAGCAGGGAGCCTGCTTCCCCCCTCTCTCTGCCTGACTCTCTGCCTGGTTGTGATCTCTCTCTCTGTTAAATAAACAAATAAAATCTTAAAAAAAAAAAAAAAGTAAAAGGAGGGGTGCCTGGCTGTCTCAGTTGGTGGAGTGTGCGACTCTTGATCTCAGGGTTGTGAGTTTGAGCCTCATGTTGGGTGGGTGAGGTTGGATGTAGAGATTACTTAAATATAAAAATTTTTTAAAAACTGAAACAGGTGAAATTAATTTTCATGACATTTCAACATCTAAAATATTATTACCACACATAATCAGTATTAAACTGTTAATGAGTTATTTTACTTTTCTTTGGTATTAAGTCTTCTAAAACCTATCTTTTGTATTTATACCACATTTCAATTCGTGTATGTTGGAAATACCTGATCTCCATTTAGATTTCATAGCATTTACGATAGAAAAAGTAGATATCTAAGTAATTCTAAATGTAGCTGAAAGTTCGCAGTAACCAAGTATTGGGTTTTTTGGTTAAAATTAAGTAAAATTTAAAATTCAATTCTTGGGGCACCTGGGTGGCTCAGTGGGTTAAAGCCTCTGCCTTCGGCTCAGGTCATGATCCCAGGGTCCTGGGATCGAGCCCCGTGTCGGGCTCTCTGCTCAGCAGGGAGCCTGCTTCCCTTCCTCTCTCTCTGCCTGCCTCTCTGCCTCCTTGTGATCTCTGTCTGTCAAATAAATAAAATCTTTAAAAAAATAAAAAAAATAAAATTCAATTCTTTAGTCACAATAATCACATATGGCAAAAGGTTACTGTTTGTGACAGTACAGGCGGATACAGACTATAGTTGAAGCCAAACATGTGGTAGAGCTTGCTGTAGGAGAATGTGTGGTGAGAAGAATGGCTGGTGCCTTGGAAAATCCAGTGTTATTGAGATGCTTTATGTTTTATACTATGTCCTGAAGTGAGGACTTGAGCATGTTTCTATGCTGACCTGAAAAATCCGGAGAAGGGGCGCCTGGGTGACTCAGTGGGTTAAAGCACTCTGTCTTTGGCTCAGGTCATGATCTCAGGGTCCTGGGATCAAGCCCCGCATCGGGCTGTCAGCTCAGCAGGGAGCCTGCTTCCCCCTCTCTGCCTGCCTCTCTGCCTACTTGTGATCTCTCTCTCTCTCTGTCAAATAAATAAATAAAATCTTAAAAAGAAAAATCTGGAGAAGAGGAAAGGTGGGGCTTGAGGAGAGTGGAGGGCAGTTTGAAGTCGCTCCTGAGGGGATCAGGGCTGTGAGTGTTTGGGTTGGATGCCGTAGTTCTGTAGCGGCGTCAGACCGCCCCAAACAGACTGATTGGCTTCCAGATTTGGATGGGGGAGGAGGCACCGTGCTCTGGGAAAGTAGGGGGAAATTGCTAGGGGGAAAGCGTGGGTGTCTAGAAAGTAGTTATCAGATGAGGGAATAGCAAGCTGTCCTGTATGAGTAGAGTTTCATGATACAGAGGCAGGAAATGATCCTGAAGAGCATTGGCGGTTGCCTGACTGGTAGGGAGGAGTGTTCACTGGATTAAGAAAAGTTGAGGTGCAGAGTTCTGTTGAGGAGAGTTGTAGCCTTGGAAGGCTCTGGCCCTGACTTTGTTTCTGTGACCTCTCCCTCTTTGTGAGCCTGGGTCCTTACGTAAAACGTGTGGTTTGCCTCTTCTCTGTTCCTTCCTGTTTCGGAGTTTAGAATTTTTCTGCTTGGTTTTCAGCTGGACCAAGTTGACTGAAAGGTTCTTCAAGAATACACCGTGGCCTGAGGCTGAAGCCATTGCTCCACAGGTTGGCAACGGTAGGTATGAGTTCCGTGTTCTGTACGCTGGATGGGATTCTGCGAGTGACGGGTCCTGAGGAAGCTCAGAAGAGTCCGTGTGTGTTTTACTCACCATTTTGTTTCCCCAGGGTTTGGTGCATAGTAGACCCTTAGTAAAGAGCTTGCTGAGTGACAGCGGAATAAATGAAGAGGGGACAGAGACCTCTCACACGTGATGAAGCTGAAACAGATCTTTGTCCTGACTTGTTTCCATCCCCCTGTGATTTTGGGGGTCAGTACAGTCACTTGGGAATGAGCTGTCTGGCTTCCTCCCGCCTCTCACCTTACGATGGTGTTTGTTGTATATGGTGTAAAGTAGGGAGATCCAGCTTCATGCTTTTGCGTGTACATATCTAATTGTCCCAGTACCAGTTTGTGAAAAGACTATTCTTTTTCCATTGGATTGTCTTGGCACCTTTGTTGAAATTGGTGATTGTGTAAATGTCAGGATTTATGTCAGGACTCTGTTTAACTCTGTTGGTATCCGTCTATCCTGATGCTTGTGCCGCACTGTCTGAATTACTGTGGCTTTGTGGTAAGTTTTGAAACCGGGAAGCATTAAGTCCTCCAACTGTGTTGTTGTTCTTCTTGTTTTCTTTTTTTTAAAGATTTTGTTTTTTATTTGACTGAGAAAGAGATCACAAGTAGGCAGAGAGGCAGGCGGGGGGTTGGGGGGGAAGCAGGCTCCCTGCCGAGCAGAGAGCCCAATGTGGGGCTTGATCCCAGGACCCTGAGATCATGACCTGAGCCAAACGCAGAGGCTTAACCTACTTAGCCACCCAGGTTCCCCTGTGTTCTTCTTTTTCAAACTTGTTGTTGGTTCTTCTGAGTCCCTTGGATTTCCATATGAATTTCAGGATCAGTTTGTCAGTTTCTGGAAAGAAATTGGGATTTTGATAGGGATTATGTTGCATCTGAAGATAAACTAGGGGACTATCGCCATTATATTAAGCCCTCTAATTTATGGACATGTGATGTCTTTGCATTTATTTAGGTCTTTATTTTAATATCATTTTACTGTTTTCAGTGTACAAGTCTTGTACTTCTTTGATATAGCTAGTGTTTTTTGGACACTTTATTTTTAGTATTATTGGTACACAAGTTAGAACTCACTTTGTAGGAGGTGTTATTTTCTGTGTTGCTCAGACCTTATGCCCTGTTTAATATGTTGCCTATAAAGAATCATATTGTGTGTGTCAACAACAGTTGGAGTCTTGAAATATGGTTGGCCCTTGAGCACATGGGTTTGAACTGGGTGAATCCACATACACATGGATTTTTTCCGATACAGTATAATAGTGTACATGTATCTTCTCCTTGTGATGTTCTTCACAGTTCTCCTCTTTAGCTTACATATTGTATACCATGGTAACACAGTGTATAACATGTATACCACGCAAAATAAGTGTTGACTGTTATTGGTAAGGTTCCATCAACAGTAGGCTGTTAAAGTTAACAGTTAAATATGTGGGGATTCAAAAGTTAAATGTGAGGGGCACCTGGGTGGCTCAGTGGGTTAAGCCTCTGCCTTTGGCTCAGGTCATGATTTCGGTCCTGGGATCGAGCCCCGCATCGGGCTCTCTGCTCACCAGGATGTCTGCTTCCCCCTCTGTCTCTGCCTGCTGCTCTACCTGCTTGTGATCTCTCTCTTTGTCAAATAAATAAATAAATAAAATCTTAAAAAAGTTAAAGGTAGGTTTTTGACTGAATGAGGCAGGGGGGATCTGTGTCCCTAACCCCCCTCTGTTTAAATGTCAGCTGTGTATAATTTTAAACAGGTAAGTAATGACAGGGCTTAACAGTATAAAAGGAGATTTGGTGTAAAAATCCTCTTCCCTTCTTTCCTCCTCAAGCCTTAAGTTTCTCTAGAGCCATCTAGCGGTAACACTTTCTTTTTATCCCTCCCGTGATAGTCTGTGTGTACCTAAGCAAGTAGGAATGGCCTGTTTGTTTCTTTTTACATAAAGCAAATGCCATTTTCTTCCCTTTTTAAAGTTTATTATATTTTTGGAGAGTATTCTGCATCTCCAGGATTCCCAAGACCACCCCCAGGTTTGATGATTTGCTAGGAGGACTCCCAAGACGCAGGGTGAAGGGAAGGGGCACGCAGAGTGGAATCCAGAGAAAACCACGTGCATGGATGTTATCACCAGTCCTTTCTTGTGGAGTCATTTGGGATGTGCTTAATTCCTTGAGCAAAGAATTGTGATGTGTGAAAAGTCTCTCAGAGAAACCTGTACCACATCCAATGTCCAAGGATTTTATGGGGTGCTGGTCATGTGGGCACACCCCCTGCCTAGCACGAACCAAAATTTCAGACTCCCAGAAGGAAGGCAGGAGTTCAGGATAAACCGTAGTGTTGCATAGTTTAGGCTCAGCAGATCACTCTTGTCAGGATACTGGGGGACCCTCCTGAAGTTCAGGTTCCCAGATGCCAGCCAAGACCCAACTTTACTAGCCAAAGGGTAGAAGTCTCAGACCTACTTTCTTAATTCTTTTCTGTACAGCATCAGTACCCAAAGACCTTTTCTTCCCTCCTTTCTTTTTAGTGGTTGTATCATATCAATAGGATAAATTCTTTACAGTAGAATTTCTAAGTCAAAAACACCCATGTGTTCGCAATTTTGATAACGTGACATTGTCTTTTTTAGAGCTGTTACTATTTATTTATGTGTTGGTTTGTTAAGTGACTGGATGGCAAAAATCTCTAAATGTTAGCAAAGGGAAATGGGCCTGAATGGATTAAGATGAGGTTGAAAGACGAGAGATGATTTTCTTTTTGCATGTATTCTTGGGGTGTATTGGAATTTAGATGTTATTTTGTATCTTAAATCATGTTTATCCCTCTTTTCCGTTCAATGGGCTAAAACTGCCTGAAGACCCTAGTTGCTTTGTGGATTACTAAAGCAACTCTGTGCCATTTCTTTCAGATGCCGTCTTCCTGATTCTATACAAAGAATTATACTACAGGCACATATATGCCAAAGTCAGTGTGAGTATCTAACTGTTGCTAGCTCTGTGCCATTTTTGCCTTTGGAGCACAATCATTAGTTTCTGTTGGTTCAGTGTCCTGCAGTAGTTGGCATGTTTTCTGAGTGTTCAGAAATGACAGAGGGAATGCTTGACTCCAATAAGCTGCATGTCTGTCCCAGACAAACTTGCTTGGCATAGCTTGTGTGTCCTTTTCAATTTCTCCATCCCCACAGTTTTCCTGACTTGGCACTCATCACGTCGACTGGGTTTCAGGATGCCATCCTAATGGTGTGTTCCCAGGCTCCTACTGCTTCAGCTCGTGATGCCCTTACTTTTCACTTTAGTGTAGGACTGCGAGCCTTCTCTCTGAAACACGCAGGGAGTGTCCCTGTGTGCCCAGCATAATGCTTGACACCTGGCGGGCATCTCTGCTCTAATCCTCACAGTGGCCCTGCAAGGCGGGCAAACTGGGGTGCAGAGGGGTTGCTTCTTCTCAAATTTATGCAATGAGTAGGTGGCAAAACTCCTTGAACCCAGGCCTGGCTTACTGTGATGCCAGTGTTCTTTCCACTGTACTCTCCCAGCTTTGGGCACTTGTTTGATTCTTCTCTTGTTTCTGAATTTTAGAATGCCCCAAGTTGCTTAAAATAACTATCTGTACTATTTATATACACCATGACTGAAAATCTCTATCTTTAGCCCCTGTCTCTCCAAATCTGTACTTGTATATCCAGCTCCCTATTCCATTATCTCCACTTGGCTGTCTGATAGTCACCTCAGATTTGGGTGTTTTGTTTTGTTTAAGATTTTATTCTGGGGCACCTCGGTAGCTCAGTTGATTAAGCATCTGCCTTTGGCTTAGGTCCTGGTCCTGGGGTTGGGCCCCATGTCAGACTCCCTGCTTGTCAGCGAGTCTGCTGCTCTCTCTCCCCCGCCCTGCCTTGTGCTCTCTGACTTGCATGTACTCTCTCGTACAAATAAATAAAATCTTTTAAAAAAAGATTTTATTTGAGAGAAGGAGAGTATGAGCAGGGGGAGGGACAGAGGGACAAGCAGACTCCATAGTGACCAGGGAGCCCAACATGCGTCTTGATCCTAGGGCCCGGAGATTGTGACCTGAGTCGAAGGCAGATGCTTAACTGACTGAGTCACCCAGGCACCTCAAGTTTAGCATACTCCAAACGGAAGTCTTATTTTCTCTCTAAGCCTGTTCTTCTCATGTCAACCAACTCAGTAAATAATACGACCATTCAAACAAAAACCTTGGTGGTGTTCTTGACTTGACTTGACTTCCAGCCTTGTAACAAATCCTGTTCATCTCTGTCTTCAGCATGCTTTTTGAAACCACCCGCTTCTTACCTCCATCACTGCTGCTGCCCTGGTTCAAGGCGTTGTGTCATCTCTTGCCTAAGCTGAGCAGCTGCTTACCTGCTCTCAGGTTCCACTCTTCCACTTGAGTTTATTCTCAGCCTAGTAACTGGCATAGTCCCTTTGAAACAGTCTTGTCACGTCACACCCTCCCTCCCAATCCTACCCTGACTTCTCACCATCACACTTGGAAGAAAATCCCAGGTCTCAGTCATAGTCCTGTTTCATCTGGCCCCTGACTCCCTTGCCAGTCTCCTTTTCTACGACTTTCATTCCTTTCTTGGGCTTCTTGGCACTTTGGAGCACACATCACTCGCTGACATTGTGGTATTTGTTTACTTGGGCTTTGTCTGCTACTTGCACTAGAGGGTGTAAGACTCCACCAGGGCATGGACTTCGTCTTGTCGCTGCTATAATCTGGTGCCTGATCCTCAATGGTGACAAGTTAATTGTTGGAGCTCGTATGTGCATGTGTAAATGAAGGAACCTGGCACCATGATCTCTCCATAGAGTATTTCTTCTCCCAGTCAGCTCTCATCTCTAAAGACCACCTGACCTGGCTAGGGCTCCTGCCTTGCCACAGGAGCCACCGTTAGTGGTTGCTGGAGGAGTTCCTGTTGTCAATGCGGGGGGCCATGTTTTTCCGGCATCCCAGTGAGCTCTCTGTCCTCTCTGTTAGAAAGTAAAGGTTTCCTCCTACCATTGCTATTCTAGCTCACGTACTCTGTGGCCTAGGTTGAGACTCTAGCTAGCCTGTATAACATCTCTTCTTTGGGAAGACCATGGCATCACAACCCATAGTACAGTTGGTTGTACCACTTCTAATCTTCCCTTAGGTCTGTGATGAAGATTCAGCAGAAGTTTATTGACTCTATGACCTTTTTGTTAGGTACCAGACAAAGTACTTTCATATATATGACCTGTTTGGAACCTTGTCGGGCGGGGGGAGTTCTTTGAGAGAGTATTTGTTATATTGGGCACTTCAACTACATAGTCTCGTACTATGGAGAGATCAAATACCTTGTCGGAAGCTCGCAGTTAGTAAGCACTGGAGCTAAAAGTCCAGGGCCGTGTTCTTTCTAGCTATTCACAAATAGTAGCATATTCTTTCCCAGCTCAGAAATCTTCAGTGGTTCTCAGTTGCCAGCAACATCAAGTCTAGATTGGGGGGGGGGGGGCTCAGCAGCCTTCTGTGCAAAGGGCCAGATAGTTGTTTGGCTTTGAGGCCATAATGGTCTCTTTTGAATCTATTCGGCTCTGCCTTTGTAGCAGCCACAGACAATGAGTGTCTATGACTATATTCCTGTTGAGCTTTTTATTTACAAAAACCAGGTGACGGTGGACTTGCTGATCTCCGTGGCCTGGATTCCTGTTCGGCACTGAAAGACCCCTGCATTCCTAGCCTGTTGTAGTCCAGTCTGGCATAGCCTAGTGTAGCGCTACCTGCTCTCCCCATCCTTCAAGCACCGTGATTTTACTCCTTTGCTTTTGTTAGTACTTCCGTCTTTCTGCTTCACCAGATCTGCCTGTATGTTCTCGAACAGTCCGTTGAGGTTGTTGCCATAATGCCTAATCGTTGTGGTCAAGATATTCATTGTCCTTTCAAATGCTCTAGCACCTACTGTCGTGCCTCTGGCCTGAGTGCTGTTTGCATACTAAGAATGCCAGAAGAGGCATTGCTTCTCACGTGTGTTCAGCTGTCGTGGCAGACCATGAGTAAAACACATTTAAATTAACTGTCAGTCCTGATGTCTCTGTTCTCTTTCCAGGGAGGGCCTTCGTTGGAGCAGAGGTTTGAGTCCTACTACAACTACTGCAATCTCTTCAACTACATTCTTAGTGAGTTTGAGGTTTGGCCTGGGGGTGAGGCTACAGTGAGGCCTGATGTTAGCCTCCAGCTCTTTTTAGCAGGGTTATAAAAAGGGTGGGAAGGAGGGATGTCCTGTGATTCTTAGTTCTTTTAAGAGAAAAATTACAGAATGTACTCCGTATGCTTACTAAGTGAGAATAGTCATTGCTTTGCATCTGACTTTTCTGTGATCTCCTGCACAGATGCCGATGGTCCTGCTCCCCTTGAACTACCCAACCAGTGGCTCTGGGATATCATTGATGAGTTCATCTATCAGGTATCTGGCCAGCCTTGGTCTAATTTGAAATAACTAGTCTGACAAAGGATTAGCTGTTATCATTGTTTGCATTGTTTAAAACATGCTTGGGATAAAAATGTCCCATCACTGTGGGAAGGACCCCACGATGGTGGTCTTTGATGTTTCAGTTTTCTGAAGAGTCAGGCCTAAGAGCTCTGGATATGAACTTGGAAGTCAGCAGAGTTGAGCTGACTTTCACTAAGCTGTTACCTGATCTTGAGAGTTGGTCTGGTTGGAAAAAATAAAAGCATCATAAGCTTTGGAGTCGGTTATTCTGTTTTTAAGTCTACTCCGTTTCTGAAGAATAAACCTGAGGGACACCTGGGTTCTCAGTTGGTTGAGCGGCCAACTCTTAATTTTGGTTGGCTCAGGTCATTATCTCAGGGTCCTGGGATCGAGCCCCATGTCTATTCCATGCTCAGAGCGGAGCCTTCTCCCTTTGCTCTCTTGTGTGCCTCTGCACTGTCTCTCTCTTTCCAAATAAAATCTTTTAAAAAACCCACAAAAAAAAACAGAATAATTCAGTTTGGAAAAATACTTGTTTTCCATGAATTTTAGGGGGATGGTGTATCTCTCACTGGGTATTTCAGGAGAAATGAGTTTCTTAATAAAGCCGTCATTTGAGCTGCATAGACAAAACAGACCTAAGAAGTGCTGGCAGATTGTGATTGGTATGCTGAGAAAGCCCTCCTAGAGCTGGCCTGTCGAGATGGAGGCTTATGAGGGTTCAGTGCCTTTGTGCAGAGAAGGCTACAAACCACGCTGGCCATGTTTGCCTTTTCTGGCTCCTTGGTCTGTGGAAGCCCTTTCTTTGGCAAATTTTAGAAGGTTGGCGGTCCTTTCAACTCACAGCAAGCCAAAGGAGGATCATCCGTGCTAAGGTTCTTCATCCTGCTTAAGATTATCATAATCTCTTGGGTTTGGGTTTAGCTGGTGTTCTCTTAAGGGGCTTAAAGTGCTCTCACTGTAACAAAGACCGGCTGGCAAGAGCCAGGTGTGACTCCTCCCGGCCAGGTAGATGTCACATGGGGTAAGTGGGTCCCCCACCCCTCGGCTTTCGTTTATTTTTATCAGTACGGGTAATACATGATATGTCATTAGTGTTTAAACACTTTGTCTTTTTCAAATTGCAGGTGAAGTTTGTTTTTATCTCTCTTTTTTTTAAGATCATTTATTTGAGAGAGCGAGCACGCATGTGCACACACAAGCCAGGGAGGAGAGGCAGAGGGAGAGGGAGAAGCAGACTCCCCGCTGAGCAGGGAGCCTGACATGGGGCTTGATCCCAGGACCCTGGGGTCATGACCTGACCTGAAGGCAAATGCCCAACCGATTGAGCCGCCCGGGTGCCCCCAAACTACAGCTAAAGTTTAAAGTGTCTTCCTTCCTTGCCTTTGTGGCAGCATCAGTTACTGTCTGCAAAGACAGGCGTTACATTCACGCTTCTCAGGAGTTTATATAAACATGTACGTATCAAATACACCGTCTAAAAATGGCATAATACTATGTTGTGTAATTTGTTGTGATATGGAACACTTAACATGTCTGTGTAGAGATGGCTTTATTCTTCTCTGCCGTGTACACGATACGGATATACCACCCTCTTGGTGATGATATACCACCCTTGGGTGTTGAGTTTGCACTATTACACATAGTGAGTCCCTCAATAGTCTTGTGTGTGTTACACATTGGTCTGTCTCTAGAGATCCCCAGAGGTAGAATTGTTGTTTGAAGAATTTTTGCTTTTTAAGTTTTTTTGTTTGTTTTTGAGAGTAAGGGAGTGCCTGCGGGAGGAGGGAGGCAGGAGCAGTGGGAGAGAGAGAATCTGGAGCAGACTCCATGCCCAGCGTAGAATTGACGTTGGGCTTGATCTCACAACCCTGAGATCATGACCTGAGCTGAAATCAGGAGTCATGTTCGGTTGTTTTTAAAGATTTTATTTATTTATTTGATGGAGATCGTGAGAGAGGGAACACAAGCAGGGGCAGTGGGAGAGGGAGAAGCAGGCTTCCTGCTGAGCAGGGAGCCCGATGTGGGGCTCGATCCCAGGACCCGGCAATCATGACCTGAGCTGAAGGCAGACGCCTAATGACTGAGCTGCCAGGAGTCATGTTTAACTGACTGAGCCACCCAGGTTCCCCGCTTTTAAGTTTTTTCAGATCAGCTTTATAGAGTCAAAACTTGCATACCATGAGATACTGATTTTTAAGTGTGCTGTTGAAGAGATCGAACAGATGGTATCCACTCCACAGTCGATGCTGAACATTTCAGTCACTTTGGACCTTAATAAATGGTAATACATTGTCCCCTCTAAGGGCTTATCAGATTACACTGCTGTCAACAGCATTTGAGAGTTTTTCTCTGCTGTGGATGTGATTAGTCTAATTTTTGTCTGTTTGATGGGAAAGAAATGGTAATCTCATTTTAATTTGCATTTCTCTGCTATGTGAAGAGCTCAGGTATTTTCCCTGTTAATTGGCCAGTTTTGATTTTCTTCGAAGTGATCCTCATTATCCTTAGTCCATTTTTCTGATGGATTATCTTGTTCTTACTGAGTTATGGGAATTCCTTCTATATTCCTGATGCTCTTTTGTTTATTATAAATCTGGAAACTTTTTTCTGTGTTCTTAGAGGAAGGTGCTGATACGGAGTTGAAGAGCATTCTTGGGTCATGTCATCTAGGACCTAGATTTCTAGGTCACTGGTTTCCGAACCTGGTACCAGAATTGACCAAGGATCTTTTAAAAACCGGTTGAGTGGGTAGGTCTCTTGTGCTGTTCTCTGGGTGACTGATGGAGTCGGCCCATTGCTGGTCCCAGATAGAACCACTGCCTTAAGGATTACCTGTGGCATGGGCCCTAGATGTGCCTTCTACTTGGTAAGGCTCTGTGGTTGGTACGGAGGTGACCCGACTGGGTTCCTGTCCCTGGCGAACAGATGTTCGGCTCCAGTAGGCAAGACACACTTGCAGACACTACCCTGTCCCCATGTGTCTTTATTTGTTATCCTGACTCGGCATGGCACAGCCCAAGAGAAGAAGATCTGTATAAGCCATCCGGTTCTGACAGCCAGATCGACTGCATTGTGAAGCCCAGAGACGTTAAGTGACTCTAGGCTGTGTTTGGCTCCAAATTGAATTTTTTTTTCACAAACTACCTTTCATCTTCGAGATTTTTTACTTAGCTGTGGAAGAAGTGACATGCTCCATAATGAACACCATTCAGTTTAATGAGAGACGGCTTTGCAAAAATAAGTAGCGTACAGAACAGTTTAGCATGAGACGGTGCCGCGCGCCCCACCTGACCCCCGCGCCGCTCTCCCTCCATTTCAGCATCGTACGCAACTCCTGCCTCTCTCCCTTCTTCCCAACAGTTTCAGTCATTCAGTCAGTACCGCTGCAAGACTGCCAAGAAGTCAGAGGAGGAGATCGACTTCCTTCGCTCCAATCCCAAAATCTGGAACGTTCACAGTGTCCTCAATGTCCTTCACTCCCTGGTAGACAAGTCCAACATTAACCGGCAGCTGGAGGTGTATACAAGCGGAGGTGAGTGCTGCTTGCCATCTGTTCCGGGAGGGGAGAGAGGCCCGGGGAGCGCGGGGGAGCCACTGTGGCTTAGGTAATGGGCTGCTCTTCTTTGGTGCTGGGTGTGAACAGCAGCCAAGTGCGGGTGCTGAGGGCTGTCGGGCTCGGCCGTCTGTTGGCCGACACGCGGAACCAGCTGGCACTCACGAGGTCTGATTAACAGACGCTTCTACTGTGTCTCCAGGGCTTTCGTGTAGATAAGCGCTTCTCATGCTTTTTCGCGTCAGGATGGCTTTACAGTCTTTAAAGACTGAGAATCAGAGTTTGTCCATATAATAGGCGTCAATGCAAAATGAACAGGCCTTTAAAAAATGTTTAAAGGAAAGGGCACCTGCAGCAGTGCCCTTTTTGCAAATGTGCCGGGAATATACAAAGAGAGCTGAATTCTCATTCTGCTCCTGAGTTCAGTTTGTTGGAATTACAATATGCGGTTTGGGTTGAAGTATATGAGGGAGACCTGGCCTCGCCTAGACGGGGAGTTGGGAAAGGGAGGAGTGTCTTCACAGCCTTCTCAGGTAATGGGGGTTTCATACTGGTAAATTGCAGTGAGAAAATGGGGGTTTCATACTGGTAAATTGCAGTGAGAAATCTGAAACCTTAGCATTGAACTTTTTTTTTTTTTTTTAAGATTTTATTTATTTATTTGACAGAGATCACAAGTAGGCGGGAAGGGGGGAGCAGGCTCCCTGCTGAGCAGAAAGCCCAATGTGGGGCTTGATCCCAGGACCCTAGGATCATGACCTGAGCTGAAGGCAGCGGCTTAACCCACTGAGCCACCCAGCTGCCCCTTGAATGGATCTTTTTACCCCTGCACAGTTTTGTAAAATATTGGTTCATTGAGTTATAAAGATTTCCTAAATGTTGATGTATTTTATTATACAACCTAAAACACCCACTTTGATTATCAGCTTCATTAGGTAAGTCTTTATTTGGAAGCTCATAGTGGCAAATACAGGTTTTTAAAATTAGAATTTGCTTAAAAGCTCCTGTTTTCATTGGCAGTGAGCACTGTCCGTTGTCTTTATTGACATGCAACAAGCTTACCCCGTTTGTTTTTGAGAAAATGTCTGCTAAACACCCAAATCTAAGTAACCATAATTTGTGTGTCAGTCATTCAAGTAAAAATGGTGTTTTGTGAAAAAATGGGTGGTTCTTTCGCCACGTTTGGTGGGAAGGAATACAGTAATTACTGATACAGTTTGCTGCCACTGCCTGGTTTATGCTGAGTTGTCAGTTTCACCCACTGTGTTTGCACCATCAGTGCAACGTGGCATTTCGGTGAGAAAGACAAATAGCGTGTTAGTGTTACTAGGAAAGTAACTTTGACCTCATGCACTTCCTGAAAGCAGTGGCCTTGATGAGTAGCTGCTCCTGATAAAAGGGGTCATCTCAGTAATCTTGGTGTCTTGGAACCAACCAAACAAAAACCTGCCCGCCCCCCGCCCCCCACAACTCCTCTTGGTAAAAGATTAGTGTGAGGCCAAGGACACTTGGCCTGTTAGTTGGTATGGGGGTTGTGAGTTCGAGACTCATGTTAGGTGTAGGTTACCTTTTTTATTTTTTTATTTTTATTTTATTTTATTTTTAGGATTTTATTTATTTATTTGACAGAGAGACAGAACACAAGGAGGCAGAGAGGCAGGCAGAGGGAGAGGGAAGCAGGGTCCCTGCTGAGCAGAGAGCCCGATGCGGGACTCAATCCCAGGACCCTGGGATCGTGACCTGAGCCGAAGGCAGAGGCTTTAACCCACTGAGCCACCCAGATGCCCCAGGTTACCTTTTAAAAAAAAAAGGAAAAAAAAAGGTCAGGCATGCTGCTTCTGGGTAGTCCTCTGAAGGCAGTTACTCCCCATTGGCGGGAAGCTTCAGAGGCCGGTAGTAGGTGGAGAGTCAGCTGAGTGACATTCAGGGATTAGGCTCCCCTTCCTTCACGTGTCCCTGCTGGAATGGTCACAGTGTCTGTTTCTCTCAGGTGACCCCGAGAGTGTGGCTGGCGAGTACGGACGGCACTCCCTTTACAAGATGCTTGGGTATTTCAGCCTGGTGGGCCTTCTGCGTCTGCACTCCCTGTTGGGGGACTACTATCAGGCCATCAAGGTGCTGGAGAATATCGAACTGAATAAGAAGGTGATTACCTGTTTCCCCCTGCCCCCCTGCCCAGAGCCAGAGTCTGCGTTAAGAGAAACTCTGATCTCAAAGGACAAATGTTAGGGATCAGAAAGAGGAGTCTTCCCCAGGCCAGTTGAAAAATGAGACGTGGGGGAAGCACTGTAGTGAACGTCTGCGCATAGGCAAGGTGCTTTCTCTTTGTTGCTTAGTAACACTCGAAATGTTCGGCAGTCTTTGATTCTATTTTCAAGACCATGATAATGGCAGATTTTTACTATTCAGATCTCACTACTTAAGGAGTGAGACTTAGTTCTGAGGTAGTATAGACAATGACGATTAGCTGTGGTGGTTTTTTTCGGCCACAGAAAAATCGGTACTTTTTTGTTGTTCTGTGTGTGTGTCTTTTTATTTCAGTCTTGTTATCTGTTCCTTTATCGGTTTTATCTGGAGAAGGAAGGAGCAGAAAGTGAGGAAGAGTACACAGCTGAGGGGTGGAGGGATTTGGAGTGGAAAGAAATGTTAGGGTCACCTGGTCTAGTCCCTTCCTGTTACATCTAACAGTGTGGAGCTCTCTGGTCACAAGACTTAATCAGTGACTGGTGTGGTCTGCGCTCTGATCCTCTTAACTCCAGAGGACAGCACTTTCCTGCTGGGTAGTTCGGGGCCTCTGTAGAGGGCTTCTGCTCGGCTGACACTGGGCTCTGCCGGCTTGCAGATTATCTCCGGGATGACTTGGTATTGGGACTCACGGATGCTTCCATCCACAGAGCATGTACTCGCGGGTGCCCGAGTGCCAGGTGACCACGTACTACTACGTCGGTTTTGCATATCTGATGATGCGTCGTTACCAGGACGCCATCCGGGTCTTTGCCAACATCCTCCTCTATATCCAGAGGACGAAGAGCATGTTCCAGAGGACCACGTACAAGTACGAGATGGTAAGGAAGCTTCTGACCAGCTTGACCCCTTGGCACATGTGCCGACAGTTTTTGGTAAAAGCTCTCCCAAATTTTGCTTTTTGTATGTGTTTTCAGTAGGGCGATTTCTTAATGGCTGGACTACTCTTAAGTTTCTTTTGTTGTGCCTGTTACTTCAGATCATTAATTCCTTGACGATAAAGACAGTATCTTTTGTTTTACTTTCTCCCCCCAGCAGTGTCTACATTTATTCAGCAAGTTTTCTGAGTGTTTACTGGGCTCTGGGTAGTTAAAACTGAGGGAGGTGGAGGTACCACCCTCAAGCAGTTTGCCGCGGAGGAGGGGGAGGGTCCAAGACGTGCACAGAATTGGGAGGTTTCTAGGCAGAGCAAAGTTTCTAGGAAGAGACTTGGAAGCATGGAGATGTAGCAGCACAAGGAACAGTTTTGCTGGAGGGCCGTAGAGTAGTCAGATTGGGAGGCTAGGTTCTGGGGTAACCTTCACTGTCTAGCTCAAGTATTTAATCTTTATAGGCCTTACAGTGCCATCAGAATTTCTGGGTGACTCAGTCATGATGGTGTGGGAGGGTCGATCTGCCGGTGAGGATGGGGTGAACCAGGAGGAATGAGGAGGAGGCCCTAGTAAAGAATCCAGAAACCAGCTGAGGAGGCCCCGGAAGCGGGCTGGAAGTTCAATAGAGCTGGAGGGCAGATGTGGAGGGACTTCGGGAAAGTTAACTGACGGGTGCAAGACCAGGGAGAAACCAGAGGCCTATGCAGCGTGTACTTGGGAGGGTGATGGGGACCTCAGAAAGTCCATCTCGTTTGACCCTGTGCCAATTGGTCTCGCCCCTGCAGATTAACAAGCAGAACGAGCAGATGCACGCGCTGCTGGCCATCGCCCTCACCATGTACCCCATGCGCATCGACGAGAGCATTCACCTGCAGCTGCGGGAGAAGTACGGGGACAAGATGCTGCGCATGCAGAAGGGCGACCCGCAGGTCTACGAGGAACTTTTCAGCTACTCGTGCCCCAAATTCCTGTCGCCCGTGGTCCCCAACTACGACAACGTGCACCCCAACTACCACAAGGAGCCCTTCCTACAGCAGCTGAAGGTGTTCTCGGACGAGGTGCAGCAGCAGGCGCAGCTGTCCACCATCCGCAGCTTCCTCAAGCTCTACACCACCATGCCCGTGGCCAAGCTGGCCGGCTTCCTGGACCTCACGGAGCAGGAGTTCCGGATCCAGCTGCTGGTCTTCAAGCACAAGATGAAGAACCTGGTGTGGACCAGTGGCATCTCCGCCCTCGATGGCGAATTTCAGTCGGCCTCCGAGGTTGACTTCTACATCGATAAGGTACAGCTGCCTTCCAGCCTGGGCAGTTGCGGCCTCTCTCTCCATCTGTTCAGCCGTCAGGGTGTCCTCGGCACCCGCCACTCGGAGCATTTGAGACTTGTGGTGCACAAAACCAGCAGAGGTTTCTGCCCTCACACTGATCTTCTCATGTGAGAAAGTAGACAGTAAGCACTACAGTGAAGCAGACCACGTAGTAGGCGTCAGTGCAAAGTGAACAAGCCTTTATTATTTTTTTTTAAAGATTTTATTTATTCACTTGACAGAGCTCACAACTAGGCAGAGCAGCAGGCAGAGAGAGAGGGGGAAGCAGGCTCCCGGCCGAGCAGAGAGTCCTAGGTGGGGCCCGATCCCAGGACGCTGGGATCGTGACCCGAGCTGAAGGCAGAGGCCTCAACCCACTGAGCCACCCAGGTGCCCCTGAAAAAGCCTTTAAAAACACTTTTAAAGGAAAGGGCACCTGGGTGGCTCAGTCAGTTAAGTGTCTGCCTTTGGTTTGGGTCATGATCCCAGAGTCCTAGGATCAAGTCCCACATCGGGCTCTCTGCTCAGCGGGGAGCCTGTTTCTGTGTCTCCCTCTTCTCTTCTTCACTGCCCATGCTCGCTTGCGCTCTCTCCAATCTTTTAAATTTATTTTTTTATTCTTCTAAGAAAAAGAGTTTCATTCTAGTCCGAGTCAAGAGAGCTGCCTGGGGTACACAGTCCTCACAAAAAGGAGACTCCAGGGAAGGGAGGGTTGGTACAAAAGTTATATATGGTTTTGCTTTTGTTTTCGTTCTTGTTTTACGTAGAGTTACAAGTTGCGATGAAGGACTTTCCAGAAAGGCTATACGACGAATCTTATGGGAATCAGTGAGGTTTTTTTTCTTACGTTTCTGTTTGGAATGGTTTTTTTTGGTGGGTTTTGTTTGTATTTTAACGAAGCAGATGTACAGTGTGTACTTGGGGCAGGAATAGAGCCCATGTCAAAATGACTTCGCCAAGTCATTTTGACCTTGGGTAAATGTTTTACCAGGAGCGGGGCCTACAAACATGAAAAGTGGAACGTTTCCTTTATCATGGGTTAGAAATTGCCAAGTGCTGTGCAGTTAAGGGTAGGAAGGCAGAGGTGGCAGTATTGCACAGGTGCTCAGGGTAGCCTTTGTTGAGGAAGCGAAACTGCAGCTAAGACTTGAAGCAAGTGAAGAAACTAGCCAGACACGTTTGAGGGAGCAGCGTTCCAAGGAGTGGGCGCTGTAAGGACAAAGGCCCTGGGGCAGGAGTGAACCCAGTATGTTTGAGGGACAACCTCATTGTGGCTGCAGTGACCTGAAACAGGAGCCTGGGGCAGAAGAGAGGATCAGGGAAGAAAGTGGGAGGGTGTGGCCTAGAGTGTGGGATGCAGTTTAGCCAGTGAGAGCCATTGTCCTGACTTGTCTCACTCTAGATGAGTGCTGCCTACGTTTGGACCTCATGTAGCGGACTGACACAGCATGTGCTCTTTTTCTTGTGTCTGGCTTCTTTTTCTCGTGTTACATTTAAGAGCGGCACCATCCAGCATTTTTGTGCACAGCAGGAGTCGTCCCCTTCAGCACCCGGCCAGCTGCTGCTGCAGGAGTTGGCTGTGATTTTCGCGTTCTAATGCGGATGCGCTTTTCAGTGGTTTTGTGTATTACAGAAAGTGTCCGTGGTTTTGGAGAGTGGCTCTTAGCGGTTCATTGAAGTTGTTGTTGTTTTTTTTAAGTGATTCATTTATATCTGCTTGTGAATGCAGAGTTATTTCTGGAAGGAGGCCCGAGCAACATCCTAGGCTCCTCTCAGGAGGAGGGCTAGTGTTCGTTTGCATTGCTGGATTTTAAGTTCAAGTTAACATTTTGGTGTCCTAATGAGGTTTTTAAAAAGAACTAAGTTCTGTTTTGTAGGTGAGTTTTTTTCAGATGTAAAATATGCTAGACTCCTAGAATTGCTTTTTCCATGAAGTCACACCCTCTCATCATCCTTAATGTGCGCACACTCAGAGACGATATTCTGCTTAACATATGTGGAATGCTGATACGGACTTACAACAGTCTGTTAAAATGAATAGACTGATGTCTTTCTTCTGGAATGTTCTTGGCTAATATCTTTTACTTTATGTGCTCTGTTTTCCTTCTGGAGTTCTTACTTGATGTATATTAGACCTCATTCTGTTTTCTGTGTCTCTTAAACGCTTTCTCCATCTTCTTTAGTCTCTGTTCTGGGTAATTTTCTTTTGATTGATTATTCTATCCTCGTTAATCTCTTCAGCTCTGTTTTTACTTTCTCTGATTTTTCTTAAATTCATGGTGAAGTGTTTCCATAAACGTTCTTCGTTCCTTTTGTTTGTTTGTTTACTACATACAGTTTATTGTCTTTGAAAAACTTTGTTGACATTTTTTGAAGTGTAGGATGAATATTCATTCTTCTAGAAGGGATTTGCTTTTGCCTCTTCAAGGTGCCTGGGGAGATTACTGGTCTGGGACCACCATAGACTCAAAGCCTGGGGTCCCCTGGACCAACCAGGAAACAAGCCCAGGCTACGGATTGTCAGAAGAATCACCTTGTGTTTATAACGTCCGGGAATGTGTCTCTTTCCTCTTGTATGTCCCTCCCCCAACTTGGTGAGCATTGCTTAGTGTCTGGAGTGGGATGGCTGCCCAGTCCCCGTTTTGCCTTCAGCTTGAGGGTGTAGCTCAAGGGATCCAGCACTGCAGGGAGCATCTTCTGTCAGACTGACCCTGGCCTTGGCTTGTCCCTCTGTGCAAGTCTTCTGGGATTGAGGAGCAAGTGCACCCCCCGCAGAGCAGGCTTCTGTGTTTCATTTGGAATGGTTTATTTTCTCTTAAGTAGCTCTTTAATCTCTTGTCAGCTCTTCGATGCGATGAGGGGATTTTTACAAACTATTTATTTTGTATTTCTAGTTGCTTTGAGAAAGTATTGGTCTACACATAACTTTATTTTTTGGCCGTGTTTTAAAGGTATAACCGTGTAACATAAACTTCACCATTTTAAAGGATGAAATTCTGTGGTTATTGTTATATTCACAGTGTCACACAGTCGGTTTCCCCTAATTCCATGACATTTCCACAGCTCCCTACCTATGAGCAGTCATTCCCAACTCCCCTTGTCCCGTCATCCTTGGCAAACCAGTAATCTGGTCTCCATCTCTGTGGATTTGTCTGTTTTCGATATTTGCTATGATAAACATGTGGCCTTTTCGTGTTTGACTTCTTTCACTGAGCACGTTTTCAGGTCTTGTCCAGGCCGTGGCGCGTATCTCTCTGTTTTCACAGTGGCGAAGGACCGTGCTGGTAGGGGTGCGCTGCTTTGTTGACCCAGTCATTAGCTGATGGACAGTCAAGTTTCCACCTTTTGACTATCGCGGGTAACGCCGCTATCATGAATTTTTGTGTACAAGTTTTTGTGTGGATGTCTTCTCTTGGGTGTATACCTACTTGGGGAATTGCTGGGTCAGTTGGTAGTTAGTTTTGAAAGCTCATCTTGCTAACCTGAACCTTCTCACTTAGAGTATATGGCTTTTGGAAGACTTGATGTTTGGCAGAAATTGGCTGTCTCTGACACGAACGGGCTCACTGAAAGTAGAAACATGTCACTAGGGGAGTTTTCCAGTGTTGTTTTAAAAATCAGAACTGTCCCTTGTAGTATCACTTCTACTACCTAAAGTCCTTTTCGAATTTGTTCTCAGTGCCTTCCTGACATAATGTTTGGCAGTATCGGTAACCTGCTCCATCCCCTGTCATCACTTTGTAACCCCGCTGAACTGGTCCCAGTTATCTGGATGGTCTTTAACAAAATACTTCTGGGAAGCCTGGTGGGCGCAGTTGGTAGAATATGTGATTCTTTTTTTTTTTTTTAAAGATTTTTATTTATTTATTTATTTATTTGACAGAGGGAGAGAGAGATCACAGGCAGAGAGAGGGGGAGAAGCAGGCTCCCTGCTGAGCAGAGAGCCTGATGCAGGGCTCGATCCTAGGACCCTGGGATCATGACCTGAGCTGAAGGCAGAGGCTTTTACCCACTGAGCCACCTAGGCAGCCCCCCCCCCTTTTTCTTTAAGATTTTATTTATTCATTTAAGAGAGAGAGAGAGCCAGGGGCAGAGGGAGAGAGGGAGGGAGACGCAAGCTCCCCCCTAAGCAGGGAGCCCGATGTAGGGCTTGATCCCAGGACCCCGGGATCGTGACCTGAGCCAAAGGCAAACGCTTAACTGAGCCACCCAGGCGCCCCATGAAAATGTTTTTGATTGCATGTTTTGGGGGCATTTTTTTAAATTATTCCTCTTACTGGTTCACTTTTGTCTTTAGCAAAATGTTGCTTTCTGGGTAGTGGTGGTGGTTCTTTTGGTAAACATTGCATTTTTATGTAACTCCTGACCCAGGGATCCAGAGTCGCATGTTCTGCTGACTGAGCCGCCAGGCATCCCTGCTTGCTTTCTGGCTTTTTTTTTCTTTTTTTTTTTTTTTAAAGATTTTATTTATTTGACAGACAGAAATCACAAGTAGGCAGAGAGGCAGGCAGAGAGAGAGGGGAAAGCAGGCTCCCTACTGAGCAGAGAGCCTGATGCGGGCCTTGATCCCTGGACCCTGAGATCATGACCTGAGCAGAGGCTTTAACCCACTGAGCCACCCAGGCGCCCTGGCTTTTCTTTTTTCATCCTTGACTTGAAAAAGTCCTGTTAAAGAGATCCAGAAAATTCTTGGGCCTTGACCTAGATTATGCAGGAATTTACAAGTAAAATGGTGTTCAACCACATTTGAGTTAAAAAACAAAGTTTAGAATCTGGATTCACTTGTAGCCTCACACTCCTAAACAGTGTGTGAGAATAAAATGCTGTCTGAAATGTTTCTATTGCTGAAAGATGTGTGTTCGTTACAAAAGACTTGAAAATAAAAATGGTGCCTGGGTGGCTCAATGAATTAAACCCTGTCTTCAGCTCTGGTCATGATCTCAAGGTTAGGATCAAGCCCGCATCGGGCTCCATTATTGGCGGCGGGGGGAGGGTCATCTGTCCCTCTCCCCCACCTCAAATAAATGAATTAACAAGGAAGCAGAAATCGAGCATCTAGAAAGAGCGAGTTGCCGTCAGCCGGTAAGGCTCTCCCGTGGGGTGCCCCCCGCCCAACGTTTGCGTTTGCAAGGCAGTGTGGGGCTTTATGTACTAAGTGCCCCTGCCTCCCTGCTCGTCTCTGACTCTGCTTTGCTTCTCCCATAGGACATGATCCACATCGCAGACACCAAGGTTGCCAGGCGCTATGGGGATTTCTTTATCCGGCAGATCCACAAATTTGAGGAGGTGAGAAGTTGGGGAGCGGTGTTGGGTTGGAGACAGAGGTTTGGAACTGGTGGGGAGTTTTTACTTTTTTTTATTTTTCATTTCAAGAAAGCCCAGAGTTGGCCCTTTAAAAAGTTTCTGAGCAAGACTGGCTGGCTGCTTGAGGTTTGGGGAGTGGGGTTGGGCCTGTAGCAGTTGCTGTGTCAGCCTTCTCCAGAGCATCTCTTTCCAAGATCTCTCTCTGCGGGTGGCCAGCTCTCCTCTCCCTCCCTGGTATTTCCTAATATGGGTGGCTTCACTGCTTGCTCTTACCCATCCCTCCCCGTTTGGCAGTTACTCTCCGATGTAGACAGGTCTGGCCGGTTCTTGCAGGCAGAGGACAGGAAGCTGGGTTTTGATAGACTTGGTGCATTTCACATCTTGCCCTGGGAGAGGTCCTGGGAGTTTGCAGGGTGTGTGCGCGCTTTCTGTGTGTGGCCGTAGCTGGAACCGCTTCGTCCTGGTGTTCTGAGTTCTCCAGCAGAGGTCACTGCTCTGCTCTGGGCCAGCCACGGGGCTCCTCCTGCAGGAAGAGCGCAGCCCTGGCAAGTTTGGCTTCTGTGAGCCGCGTGTCTTATAAAACACGGACAGAGCAGTGTGGGTGTGGCGTGTGAAGGGCAGGTAGAACAGTCCGTGTGAATTGTGCAGGGCTGTGGGAGTGTCAGGAGGGGGGGCACCTGACTGGGGCTTTCTGCACACAAGGTGGACACCGGTGCCTGCATCAGAGAGACCCTTCCCGGACTTCAGAGCGGTGGCCTGGGGGTCCGACCGGGGGATCGTGCACACTGGAGGACAGGGGTCGGTGAGATCTCTGTATCTAACTTGGCTTTTCTTCTTCTCCTAGCTCAATCGAACCCTGAAGAAGATGGGACAGAGACCCTGAGTACCTTCACATTCTCGTTAGGAGCGGATTCTGAGGTCTCTGCAGGCGGGGCGTATTTTTGTCACCGTGAAGCCTTTATCTAGATCAGCCATCCAGCTGAGTTGAAGTTTATTTGAATTAAGGACTGGAATGTTTTAAAAAGGTCTCAGTAAAAGATCTTTGGAGCCATATTTGTCATCTCATCATTGTTGGGGGTGGGGGGGATCTGTAGTCGGGGCGACAGTACGTTACTTCCTGTGACACTTTGCTCCCGATGCAGCTGTTTTTGATGTTTCATTTGAACTTGCGGTTTGCAGGACGTTCTCACATTCAATATCTCATTCGCATCTCACAAGAGTCCTGTGAGCATTAAGTGACCTGCCATGATTTCCACGCATGTTAGCAGAGGTGCTGGGTCTCAGGCAGAAACTCGAACCCCTCCTGTGGCCATGAGCTGCGCTGGGAGGAAGCCAGGTCGCGCTGACACCTCCCGGCATGCGGTTGGCCATCGGATCCCCACTTGCTGAGGAGGATACGCGCTCAGGCTGTAAAGTGACTGCTTGAGGCCGTATAGTTCGGGGGTTTTTTGGTTTTTTTTGTTTTTTTTTTTTAAGATTTTATTTATTTGTCAGAACGAGAGAGGGTTTCTAAAAAAGCCAAGACTCGGTTTCCAACGACTACTTACTTCGGGTGCCTTCTGCTGCCCATGTCTTCAGTGCCTCACGCTGACAACTTCGCGTGACCAGTCACGACTGAGTTGTGTGCTTTCCACTCTCTGCTACTCCTTCCTTAAACGCCCTGAGGGGCTCTGCCATCTTGGGGACTTCCCTGGGAATAGCCACCTCAAAACCTAGCAAACCCACACGACATACTGTCACAGCCAATTTCTAACAACCTAACAAAGCACAGACGATCCGGATCCGTGATGCTCAAAGACGTCACTGAGGCTGGTTGCCTCAGGCATCTCACTGGTCCCACTCACGCACGTTCGCACATTTCTGGTGCCGCAGAAGCTTTGTGTGCAGAGGTACATCTTCAGCGAGGTCTGCATGAAGTTTGCGTGTTCCCGCGTTTGTTCTGGAGCCAGGTGGACTTGGTATCCTGATTTTCTGGATGAAGAAATCGAGGCTTGGGCTAATCACGTAGTTTGTCCCAGATCAAGGTAATAGTGAAAACAGTTTCCCCGACCTACTTGGACTTTAGAAGGTCCTACCCTGAGACTGGCAGGAAGAGACGAGGCAGCAGTGGATGGCCTGGACAGATCTGCACGGGCTGTGAGCCCTAGGGCGAAGGTGTATTTCCTGGAACTTGGCAGGACAGGACTGGCAAGGCTGCTCCGTGTGTCCTGGTGACAGGGTTGCTAGGAATTCTCGAGCGAGACTTTGTGCTCACCTGGTGTGCGGGGGGTTCTGTTAGAGTCTCCGGATGCCTCCCCCGGTTGTGAGGTGGGGTGGGTGTAGAAGTGCCCTTGAGGGGCCTTAGTGGGACTGGGATGGGAGGCATCTGCTGGAGCTGGGCCGCGTGGCTTCCTCCTTACCCTGGCTGTTAGGGCTGTGCCTCCCACCTGAGGTGGGCGCGGGGATGGCTCTCGGTAGAAGCCCCCCCTTGTAAGTCAGGGGTAGGAGTTAGCAATTTGAATAGGATAGTTAGGACCTGTGGTGGGTGTCATTTGGGCAGATTCCTGGGGGGATTTGGGGGGCGGGATGGCAGCCGTTGAACTACCAGGGGACGTGTTCCAGGAGGAGGAAACCCAAGTGTGCGGGCCATGAGGCAAGAGCGTGTTCCTCGAGTTAAGAGAATGTAGTGAAAAGGCCAGTTGGAGTGGAGTGAGCCAGGGAGGGAGGGAGAAAGGGGCCAGAGACGGGTGAAGCCCCCAGTCATCTGTAGGCTACAAGGACTGTGACTGAGTCTGAGTCAGGTGGGAGACCAGGCAGGTCACAGAACTTGGCCAAGAGCTAGAGTGGAGCCAGGATTGGAACCCAGGTCAGCCCAGTGTTTGAGCCCGTGCTGTCTCTGGGACAACCATCCCACGACGGTGGAGAAAACAAAAGCAGCCTCTGTTCGTATGTATTAAGCCCAAACATTCACGGAGCTCTTGGTAGCTTTCCAAGCACTTACACATCTCTTACCTTGCTGGAACCTGAGGAGTGGCAGAATCAGGATCCTGCCACACGTTTTGATTGCCAGGCCAGTGCCAACCAGACCGTGTGCCTGCGGTGCCAGTCTGTGTTTCCCCGGCCTCCCAAAGGCTGGCCTGTCCAGCACGGCTGTTAGGCTGTCCCCCCCCCACCGTGAGCCCTGAAGTTCGGCTCTGATGACCCAGGAATTTAGATCCACGTGGGCAGCCCCCTGGGCTTAACTTGTTTTAAATCCAACTCCAACGTCTCCTAGTTCATGTCAGTCTCTTGTCTCCATCATTCAAACTCTGCCAGGTCAAGGTGTGTTGTGTCTGACACAGCCTCTCAGCATCTCCTTACTGTGCCAGGAGAAAGGCCATTTCAGAAGCTCAAGGTCACACAGACCCAGTGTGTGAGCGCCTGGCTTGGGGCCACTTCCCAGTAGCTTGGTCCGGGCCCAGCAGCAGTGCTGGGCAGCCAGCAGCCCCCGGGAGGGGGCAGGCAGAGCTGAACTCTGCCTGGTACGGCTCGAGGAATGCCGGGCATTCTGCAGCTGCGGCCAGCCTGTCGGAGTTCTCGTGCAGCTTGCCTAGAATGGAAGAAGAGAGGTTACGATCCTCCCACACAGAGAGGGAGTGCAGGTTCTGTGAGGGAATGGGCAGCTCTGGCTGGTGGCCATTACCAAGTTCTGCACCCACAAGACAAGGCGGCGCAGCAGAGTGTGTGGGCTTGGGCTTGGATCTGGGTTTGAATCCAAACTCCACGTACGGGCTGTGTGATCTCGGGCCAAGTTACTTAGCACCTCACTGCCTCAAACACCTGCCTGAGGACTGTTCTGTTGATTAACTCATACAAAGTTCTTAGCACAGCACCTGGCCATAGTGTGTTTAGGGATTAGCTGGCCGTGATCTTGGAACTCAGGGTGCTAGATGACAGATGCAAAAGGTCCTGTGTCAAACAGTGTGGCTAGTTCGGGGTGGAGCTGGGACTCCCAGCCTCCAGATTCACCCCAGGACTTTCTCCACTGCCTGTTCCTCCGTGCCCTCAAGGGCAGGCCTGTGTACAGACACCCAAGAGACCGGTTCACAGAAAGGCTGAGGCATTTGTCTAGAGGAGCGGGGCCTCATGCAGGGGCAGCAGCAGGCACAGGGGTGGGGGGTGGGGGGAGTGGGAGACTTCAAGAGTGATTTGAGGAGGTCATGGATGACAGGACTTGGTAGTTGGCCGGAGGTGGAGTGGGGAGAGGTGCCCAGTCCTCTGGCTTTTGCAGCTGGGGTGATCGTGGACTCAGTTGCAGGGGTAAGTGTAGCAGGTTTGGTACAGGAGGCGCGTGCAGGTAGGTAGGGAACTGGGTTTGGACATCAGTTCAATGGTCCTGTGGGGCATCCGGGTGGAGATGTCCAAGGTGTAGGAATTTGGGCAGAGGCAGCGAACAGCTGGGGCTGACCCCTGGTCTTCAGACCCCAAGGCTCAAGCTGGTTCCTCGGTACAGACCATCCTCTGGCAGCCTCGGCTGCTTCACGGTGTCTCTGTCCGGCTTCCTCTACACTGGGCTGCAAACCAAAGATGGGGCTTCTCTTCCCAGCCCAGCCTTGACCTTGGGTGGCTACTGATCCCCTCCTCATCTGCCAGGGGAGGTAGTGAGACCAGCTGTCCGAGGGCTGAGGCATTCTGGGTAACATCCTAGAATCCACACGGGCCAGGAGCCCAGGGAACACTTGAGGCAAGAGAGGCCGCCCTCAGGCGCCGTGACCTTGGCAGTAGAGAGAACGAGCTGCATGAACAATGAGTGGCTGAGGGAGGGGAGTGAGAAATGACTGAACGAAACAATGTAAGCGTATGAATAAGTGATGGAGTGGGCCTTAAGTCCTTTCTAGAACAGAGAGGCAGAGAATGAATTAGTGATGAGTGTGTGCACTGTCTAGCTGGTGAGAGCCGTGGCTGGGCCTGGGCTGGCTCCTCACAGCGGCCTCTCAGCCCCTCCGCCAGCCAGCCCACCCCGGAGCCTGGACACGGGCTGGAGGGAGCCACACGCAGGGTCAGGGTGGCTCTGGGTCAGGAGCGCAGCGGGGGAAGGGGGGCATTCTGGAGGTCCAAAGCCTAACCAGCAATTTCCTGATGTTTTCCGGAGGGCAGGGGCTATGGGAAGCTGCAAGTCATCCTCGTTCCTGTGGCTCTACATTCCTGTCAAGCCGGCAGCTGGACGTCCCAGACTGTCCTCATGTCTGGCCCCACCCCGTTCCCATCCAGCCACTTGATCGAGATCAAGGTACCTCCTTTCTGTCCTCACCGCCACCCCCTTAGGTTCCCCTGGGGCCAGTGGGCAGGGGCTCTGGTCATGGTTCAGAAGTGGCAGGGAGCCTAGGTCCCAGTCCTGACACTGCCCCCCCCTTACAAGTGGAGACATTTCTGGCACGTCACTTAATTTTTCTGAGCCTCGACTTCCTCTTCAGCCAAGTGGAGAGAGTCACTGTCCCCCACCTGCCTCCCTGGGCAACTCTCAGTCTTAGCATATAGAGCCGGAGCGTGTGCCGGAAGTGGTGGGTGTTACTCCTGTCGCCGGGCATGCTGTGCTGTGTCACCTGGCAGAGAGGTGCACCCTCTCCAACCCCTGTTCCAGTCAGAGGAAGAAGCAACTGGTGCTCAGAGCTTCCGCGGCAAAGTCTCACTTTCTGTTTCAGACAGGAAGAGCTGCCCTGCTCGCAGTTCCGTGTAGACAGTCAGGTGAGCGGGAGACCAGCAGTCCTTCTCTAGGGTCCGGCAGCCTTGTCAAGTGGTCTGACCCCCGGCCAACCCAACTCTCTCCAGCCAACAGCGCCTCCCTTGTCGCTGGGTCCTCAGAGGAGAGGCGACCGTCCAGTGTCTGAAAGGCTCGGAGACCATTTTCTGCTCCACTTTTCATTTGCAGAGCTGGCCTGGGAGATAAAGAGGGGTCACGGGGAGGGGTTCAGCGTTCCTGTCCCCACCATAATCCCCTGTCATCCCGGGAGAGTCAGGGGATAAGCAGGGCAGGCTTTGCAGACTCAACTCTGAGTCAAGCCTTCCAGTCTCCCTCCTGCTCCTTCCTGTCCGCTTTCTGCCCCGAGCCCCTCCCACGGGCCGTTAGGATCTTGAATTCTGCATCAGCAACTGAGCATGAACCCTGCTAGAAGAACCCCAGTACCAGTCATGTTGATCGCAGCTGGAAGTGAGATGGGAAGTCACAAGTGTGGCCAGGCCGGAGGCCCTGGGGCTCCCTGTCCAGGGTGGGCCTCCAGCCTGGTGGACAGGGCCTCTGGAGGCTGCGGAGCTAAGGCCCCGGGGAGGGTTCCTGCTCACCCAGCTCATGGGGAGAGGAGGAGCGAATCCGTAGTACAAACGAGGTGTGCGGGCGTAAATGGGACACACGGCCTGCTTCAGGATACCGGTGACACATCTTTGTGGTGAGAGGTCTTTGTGAAGTCAGAGCTAGGCAGAATGGCTTCAGACAGGCTTTAACCTCGCAAAGCCTTTTCTTTATCAGTAAATGGGGATCCAGTGACCGTCCCTAGCCTACAGAGTTGCTGTGAGGAGTCAAAGAGGTAATGCACTTTAACAACAAAAATATGCGTGTTAAGGATCTCACAGTCCATTGGGGAGGGACATAGATACACAAATAAACGCCACACCACATGAGCAACTATTCAGATGCCACCTCCTCCATGCGGCCCTCCGGGATGTACCCTGAGTCCCCAAGCGGGAGATGAGAAGTTCCTTCTGGAAGTCCTTGCCCTTTGCTCATTTCTCCTTAGCATCCCTTGTCTTTCTGTGAATGTTTATTGCAATTGTTTACATACCTGTCTTCCACACTCTGCCAGTCCCTCTAGGGGAGGCATGTGGAAATTCCTTCCTGAAATCGGCAAGGATATCCCCTCTAGATTTGATCTAATGGCAAGGGTGGGATTCTGTGAGAAGGCCTAGAGTTGTGTTTCCTATCTGGACCTATCATGGAGGGCTTCAGGGAGGAGGTGATCTCTGAGCTGGGCCTTGAAGCCTGTGCAGGATTTAGAACAGCAGCCATAGGCATTTCAGGGGCAGCTGAAAAGGGTGAGGGACTGGGTAGCCACCTGTAGCACAGAGAGTGAGGATCAGGGAGATGGGGTTCAATCCGTTTCCCCTCTAAGTGCTTCTACCACCCTGAGCCAACACCTTGTCTCCCTGGGCTCTAGTCTCCCTTGTCAGTATTACGAGGGGGCTGTGCTAGCTAACCCCAACAGTCCTCACCAGCTGGGACTCCCCTCCTGGGATAGCCCCAGATGCCAAAGTAGGAGTATTTCCTGGCTCAGAGAGCACCCTCCCAGTGACAGGCAGCTTGTGGCCCTGTCCCAAACTCTGTTCGGGAGAGTTTAGTGGGAAGATTGTTTGGTTTTAGGGTAAGGATACAAGCCCTTGTGCCCAGTCCCGGATGGGTTTCGCCGTACGCGTGTACGTGGGGAGAGGCACAGCCTTTGAAGAAAGATCTGGGAGAGCTGCCTATCCTCAGACATATCTGGGATTCCAGGGAACCGTGCTCACCCTGGCAAGCCGGGGTCAGGGCTCAGGATGCTGTCCCGGCTTGCTCAGGGCGGGCTTCTGGCCCAGTGGGGATGAAGAGCAGGGAAGCAGCTGCCACTTCTGCCACCCGAGCCTCCCACACGCCTCCTGCTGCTCCCAAGCCCCAGCTCTGAGGTCCCACAATGCTCTCATTGTCCACCAGCCCTGCCAGGCTGCCCCCAGGGAGCAGCTCGGAGCCAAGGGCCTGGGCAGGGCCCTGATTCCTGGGGGCACGGTCTGGACAGAAAAGCACAGCCGACAGACCTACATGGAGCTTGGAGAATCATAGGATCTGGCAGAAAAGCTTAGAAGAAGGAAATCATAGAGTGAGAGCAGCACGGGGGCTGAGGCTCCGCGCTCAGGGAGGGATGGCCCGGTTCCATCGCCCCACTCCCTTGTGTTATTTTAGTTGTTCAACTCTAAAGGTTGACTTGCTCCATCTGACTTACCCAGATCTCTCATCTCTCCTGTGATCTACACCGTGGCCTGGTGGACAAATTTCGTCTTGCTCACGTGGGGCCTGTTTTGCTTTAAAATCCGAGTCCGATTTTCCTCTGGCAGGGTTGATCCCATGGCAAACAATGTTGTGTTGGTATGAGAAAGTTAAAGTGAGTTTTTTCAAGTGATTGGTTAATACTGTGACCAGAATAGAAGTTTAAAAATTAACCCATGTCGTATGACCCACTTATAAGAGGTACTCAGTGCAGCCAAACGCCCAGAAAGTAAAATGGAGGTCGAGTGCCAAGCGGTACAGACTTTGGGGCATGATGAAAATGTTCTAAATAGGGGCGCCTGGGTGGCTCAGTCAGTTTTTAAGCACCTGCTTTTGGCTCAGGTCATGATCTCAGGATCCTGGGATCGAGCCCCATGTCAGGCTCCCCGCTCAGTGGAGAGCCTGCTTCTCCCTCTCTCTCTGCCTGCCGCTCTGCCTACTTGTGCTCTCTCTCACTGTCAAATAAATTTAAAAAAACTTTCAAAAAAAATGTTCTAAATAGTGGTGATAATTGCACAACTCTGTGAATGTATTAAAATCCACTGAACTGTACAGTTGAAGAGAGTGGATTTTATGGTATGTGAATTCTTTTTTTTTTTTTTTAAAGATTTTATTTATTTATTTGACAGACAGAGATCACAAGTAGGCAGAGAGGCAGGCAGAGAGAGAGGAGGAAGCAGGTTCCCTGCTGAGCAGAGACCCCGATGCTGGGCTCGATCCCAGCACTCTGGGATCATGACCTGGGCCGAAGGCAGAGGCTTTAACCCACTGAGCCACCCAGGCGCCCCTGGTATGTGAATTCTATCTCAGAGCTGTTATTTTAAAGTTATACCGGCAGTTGTCATAAATTCAAACCATAATGACTTATAAAAAGTGAGTCTGCCATACCCCCAGTCTCACTCCAAGTTAATACCCCCAGCATTTGGGCTGGTACCCTCTCTTCCTGATGTTGACAAATTCCATAGGTATGCTCATGTCAATGTTTCGATACGTAAATATATACAATATGAAATATCTATCACATGCATATGAATTTTGGTTTGCAAAAATGAGACCCTTTTATACCTATTACTCTGCAGCTTGGTTTTTTCATTTCTTTCGGGGATGTATTTCCAGGACATTCTTTTTACCAGTTGTGTGGTTTCTGTCATGTAGCTGGTGCTGGAACGTAATTACCCAGTCCCTTACTAATGAATGTTTAAGATGTCTCCAGTGCTTTGTTGCTAGCAAACAAAGACCATATTTGTATGTGCATCTCAGGGCCCCTGGGATAGTATTTTGGAAGATGGAATCCTCCACCTTTTACAGATGTTGATGTTGAACTTGGGCAGATGACATCTTTGTCCAGGATCTTCTAGCAAGTCTGAGGCGGAGAGGGGTTGGGGGGTGAAATGGGGCCAGCCAGGTCTCCCGTCCCACCCCCGGGAACGCACATACATACATGGAGCTCTCTGGCTCTGAGACAGAAGCAGTCCACAGGCCTCTATCCACCGGCCTCTGAGCAGGTGCAGAATCAGATAAACTCAGCAGCCAGAGGTGCCTCGTGGTCCCCTCTAGGGCAGTCCTTCTCCTTTTTTTCCTTTTTTTTTTTTTTTTTTTTTAAATCTCTCTGTCCAACATGGGGCTCAAACTCAATCACCAAAGATCAGGAGTCTTTCCCCCTGATCCCCAACCCCTTTACCTTTTGTCTTTCTGAAACTGACCTTGAGATCTGCCTGGGAAGGCAAACGTAGACCTTAGGTCCTGGTCAGTCCCTCACTCTTTCATTCCCACCAGTGTTCACCCTCTGGTAGTTTCTCCTACCCCAGTCGGTTGTGGTTTTCCATCCAGTCTTTACCTCCGCCTCCTGCAAGACAGCTTGGCAGAAGAATGGCTAGTGGAGAAAGCAAGACTCTCTTTCCCAAAGAAGCCCGGGAGCTCCCTTGGACACCTTCCTTCCCCTTGCCCTTTATCCTGTTCACTCACCAGACTAGTCTGGCCCTACCACTGGGCCCCCTGCAGCTGTTACCCTGGATTCAATCAGAAAAGATTCCACCTCTGCCTGCAAGGACATCTCTCACCAGCTTGCATTCAATGTGCTTTCTGGCGGGATGGGTGGTTGTTTTTTTTTTTTTTTTAAGACTTTTTTTTATTTATTTGACAGAGATCACAAGTAGGCAGAGATGCAGGCAGAGAGAGAGGGGGAAGCAGGCTCCCTGCTGAGCAGAAAGCCTGATGTGGGGCTCCATGCCAGGACTCTGAGATCTTGACCTGAGCCGAAGGCAGAGGCTTAACCCACTGAGCCACCCAGGCACCCCTAGCTTTTATTTTTCAATTTTTGATGAGAATGTGATCCCTTAATTGGTAGTTAAGAAAAAAAAAAAAATAAAGAAAAACACTAAATTAAGGGCCCAGACCCCTCAGTCCTAATCCTGAAATTATGGTAGGATTTGGGGCCAGTGACTTGACTTGCCTAGCCCTCTGAGGCTTCTGACCTCACCCCACCTGTAAACACAGTCCCAACTCCCTGTCCCTTCCCTTCCCCTCCTTCCCCTCCCCTTCCTTCCCTTTTATAAAGCCCACAAATGGGCTAATGGGGACGCAGAGGGCTGTGCCGTTTAAGTTATTATTATGGCAACAGGATCAAGGTCTGATCAGGAGCTATCTTCAGGGACCTGAAGGGAGACCCTTAGGCTGTTGAGGGCAGAGGTATAATCCCTCTTGGGTTTTAAGGAAAGAGTCCTGATGGTCTTTGAAGGCCAAGATGGGTCCTGAGGCTGAGTCTCTGATTTAGTAAAAGAAACCTTCCTTTCCTGGAGTGGCTTTCACTCCAGAGACAGGCGGGTGAGGGGCCAGGAGGGCTCACTGGGCCACTTGGCCCATGGCAGCCACTTCCTAGGTGGCCGGGGAGAGTCCACATTCTGGGCCAAGAATGTGCCTTCACGCCTTGAACAGATCTAAGGTGGGAGGCTGGCCCGGTTGGGGTCATAATGGCATTCTGGGCTGGGGCTTGGTATGTCCTTTAGGAGGTGGGAAGCCCCAATTGGGCTTCTCTCCTCCATAATTTCCTCAAAAGGCCCACGTGAGAAGCCGGTACAAAATGTTTTCAATCCATTTTGCCTCATGTTTAAATACCAGGTTACCAGGTAACCAGAGTTAGAATTTGTGGGTGATGACTTCAAGGTCAGGCACATTATATCTTAATCCTCTCAGCCACTTCGTAAAGCTAGAATTATCCCTATTTTTTTAATTGGAGAATAATTAACATGCGGTGTTATATTGGTTTCAGGCGAACAACGGGTCAACAATTCTATACATTACTCAGGAAGTATCCCTATTTTTAAGGCATGGAAACTGAAGTTCAGGGAGCCACAAGATCCCACAGCTGAGGGAGTGGGGAAAGCCAGGATTCCAGCCTGGGTGCTAGGAACTCCCAAGACCCTGCTCTTTCCGACCTCCAAGGGCTGAGGGGTGACAGAGGTGACTAAGATCCTGCTACTTCCCTGGGGGGGGGGGGAGGGGGAGGGGAGAGGTGGAGCTGCAGACCCATCCAACTAACTATTCCATCGGTCAGAGTGACGTCACCACTGGGGCAGCGGAGTGGAAGGCTGATTCATCTGAGGTCAGGAGGGACCTCTGGGAGGAGCGGCTGACCCAGGTCTTGGAGAGGGGAGCAGAATGAGGCTTGGGGGTTCCAGGGCCTGATTCTCAGAGCCCCAGAAGAAAAGGGCTGCTTCCTATAGGTTCTGCCCCCAGGGGCCCCACCCACCACCATTCTGATGGGGAGATCGCTGAGCCTACGGGGGAGCAGAGAACTCTGAAAGACCAATTATCAGGCTCAACACTTCACTGGTTGCGCACCTGGACCGATGGGGGTGGGGTGAGAGCTTGAAGTCTCCCTGGCAGGCGATGGGGGGAGGGGCTGGTGGCAGAACTGTGGAGGTCAGGGGCGTTTTGGAGTGGTGAGACTGGCTCCGGGAAGCTGGTGGCCCTCTGGGGGTGCTTTGGGGTCAGCGGGGGAACTGCCCGATTGGCCTGAGGCGCGGGAAATGCCTGTCCAAAGTTTCAGGCCGAAGAGGTGAGTGGGTTTAGAGAAGTCAGGGTGGGGGATCTGGAGGTCCTTAGGCCAGAGTGGGAAGAAGGCGGCCTGGGAGAAAGAATTCCAGGTGGGCGGCGTGGTGGAGGTCGTGGGGTGGAGAAGTCATTGTGGGACCGGCGAGTTGGCGTGGGTGAGGGGTCCAGGGGCTGTCCCGAAGTTCTTTGAGGCGTTCCCGAGGGAAAGCGGTGACCGCGATCGCCCAGCAGGGGGGCTGCGGGGTGTCGGGCCCTCGGGAGGGCGGGGGCGCGTCTGGGGGCGGAGCCGCCGCTGGGTGGGGCGCCAGGCCCCCGCTCCCGGCGGCGGCGGCGGCGGCGGCGGCGGCGGCGGCGGTGGCAGCGGGCGGGGACCGAAGCCAGCGGGACGCCCGCGCCCGCGCCCGCGGCCGGCCCACAGCGAGGGGGGCGGGCGGCGGTGAGTAGGCGGCGGCCGGGCCGGGCCGGGCCACGCGGGCGGCGGCTGCTCGGGCAGGTCCGGGCAGGGCCGGGCCGGGAGCTGCGAGCCCAGCCGGGACCCCGCGCAGGAGCCCGAGCGCGGACACCGAGGCCGCGGCCCCGCCTCCTCCCCGCCCTGCGCCCGCCACCCGCCGGTCGGCGCCCACAGCTCGGAGCGGCGCCGGAGTCGGAGCTGGAGCCGCCGCCGGAAACCGGACGGAGCCGGGTCCGGGAGTGAAGCCCGATCCCGGCGGCTCCCGGAGCCGGTCCTGAGCCCCGCGCGGCTCATGGCGGGGCCGCGGGGCGCGCTGCTGGCCTGGTGCCGCCGCCAGTGCGAGGGCTACCGCGGCGTGGACATCCGCGACCTGAGCAGCTCCTTCCGGGACGGCCTGGCCTTCTGCGCCATCCTGCACCGGCACCGGCCAGACCTGCTGTGAGTGCCGGGGGTGGGAGAGAGGAGGGGGGAGGGCGGGCGAGCCGGGGCGCCGGGGGGCGCGGGCCAGAGCTGGGGACCCCCGCCCCCCTCAGTGACGCGGAGCCCGGGCCGTGGGAGGCGCCGCCCCCCGGAGACCGAGACGCCCATCCTGAGGACGAGCCCTCAACGACTCGCTTGGGTCACCGAGCACCCGTCCCCCGGGGGACCCCTCCCCCACGAGGCCCCGCCCCCGCCCACTGGGACACTGAACCTGCCCCCCATACTGGTCCTAGCACCGAGGGCCCTGGCCCCGCCCACAGGGCGCCGATTTCCGCCAAAGGGACACCTAGCCCTCCTTGGGGACCGTGGGCCTTTCCCGCACTACCGTGCTCTCAAACAGGCGCACTGAGCAGCCCCCTCCCCGCGAGGCATTGAGGCCCGTCCCTCTGTGTGCGTGGGGTGGGGGGGTCCTCTTGCTCACTTCTCTGATTCCCCCATGTGGACTTGTCTCCAGGGCCCTAGCATGGTGCCTGACACAGAGGAGATCCTAGGTTAATAGTGGTTGGATGAATGGATAGACACCCCCTGCCTACCTCCCACCCCAGTTAGGACACGAATCTGCCCCCCCAAATGTGTGCCCCACAGCCCTGCGGTCCTCAGTGGGCTACGGAGACTGAGTGAAGAGTCCCAAGGTCTGACTGACAGCCAGCGCCCCCGCCCCCGGCTCCAGGGTGTGAAATGGGCCCTTCTCAGCCCCAGCTACCCAGCGAGGTTCTCTTGGAAAATTTTATTCAGACGCCAGAGCAGTGGACTTGGGGCTTCTCTCTCAGCTCCCTCGCGGTGGGCTCTGGAGCCTCTCACTCGTTCACTCATTCATCCAACGCAGACTGAAAATTAAGCGGGGGCCCACCATTCCTTGGGTGCCTGTCTCATCTGCAACTTGAGACTCAGAGACCTGGTCCTTGCCTCTTTTGCCAACAGTGCCCCTGACAGGGCTCCCCGAGCCTGGCTGGGTCTGCGGTCTTTGGGTGTCTATACTGTATGCTAGCATGTCTGGGTGCTGGGGCGGGCCCTGTGTGGGGCCGTGGAGGAGAGGGTTTTGGAGGATGTGGCTGCAGAAGAGAAGGGGATGAGGTGGAGACGTCCCTCGGCTTCCACCTGCTGTGGGGCGGGTCACCGGCATGGGATGGGGACAGGACAGCCCCGGAGTGGGAGATGGAAGGATGGAGAAGGGTGCCCAGGTTGGACCCCTGCTTTGGAGCAGAGGGCTCAAGGGGTCTTCTGTTTCGCCTGAGGAAAGGAAGCAGGCAGTGAGGCAGGAGGCAGGGGACAGGGCCAGTGTTTGAAGGGACCTCCGTGTCCAGCTAAGGGGATCGGTGAGCCTGAGCTCGCCAGGCTGTTTGGCTTCGTGTTTCGTGTTCTAGATGTGCGACCTGGGGTCAGTCACTGGGCCCCTCCAGACATCAGTTTCCTCATCTGGACAGTGGGGTTGATAATAGGATCTAGGTCACGGAACTGTTGTGAGGGTTATATGAGGCAACGAGCATTCAATTAACCTGAGTTATTGTAAGTTGTGTGATTAGGCAGTCGGGTGTGATGAGTGTATGTTACCCTTTTCTTTATTCAGCAGTGTTTACAGAGTGGCTGCCGTGTGCTGGGCCTGGCACGGTAATGGAGAGAGCAGGAGCCGGGTGGTGCAGGAGGGGGCCACCTGAGCTGAGGCCTGGGAGGGAGCACTGCTGGGGCCCATGGCTCAGGGCAGGGAGGACTGGGAGATGCAGATGGCCTGGAGCTACTAGCCCATTGTCAGAAGACAGACTGAGGCCCAGCTGCCACAGGAGGCGTAGGGAGGCTCTCTAGGAGGGCAGGGAAGGCGGCAAGAATCATCTGAAGAGGTTCAAGCTCTTGGAGCTGGGGTCTCGCCTCTGTTGGAGGGGCGGGGTTTGCCAAGCTGGGGGGCCTGGTTCATTGTTCGATGGCCCTCCCACCCCCAATCCAGGCCTGTTTAAGCTCCCTTGAGGGCAGGGACCATATGGGTTTCATTTTTGTGTACTTCATCTCCCCCAGGGCCAAATAGAACTTCCCCGGCTTTTTGAAAACTCTCAGAAAATATCTGTGTTACCAAAGCACAGATGTCCATTAGGGACAGGGATGGGGGAGGGGAAGAAGCTGCAGGAAAAACCAGTGTCTCTGGGGTTTTTGCAGTTTTCACACTGTTTCTGGAATTTATTCATGCAATCAACATTTGTTGAGCACTTACTAAGTACCAGGAATGACATAGGGTGCTGGGGGCACAGGGCGAACAAAACGTGACACCCAGCCTTCCAGAACACTGCCGGGGAGACTGAAATTATCTGCCGAGAGAAGTTGCCTTTGTCTCTTTTGGTCTCCAAACTAGCCTTTGTTGGGGCTGGGCTTGTGTCTCCTCATCTGTTCACAGTGTCACAGACCAGGAGGCTGAGGTTTAGAGGCTAAATAACTTGCTTGTGGTCACACTCTTAGGCAGTGGCAAAGCGAGAGGGCTTAGGGACCCAGCTTCGGGTGGGGTAGGGGCGGGGGTGGCGGTGGGGGATGTGTGTGGAGTGGGGAGGGAAGCAGCTTGGCCAGAGGTGGCAAAAGGGCTCATACTTAGTCAGCTCCTCTGTCCTAGCCCACCCAGCCTTGGGGCACCTCCCTGTAGGGTTCTTAGGCTACCATTTCCTGCCTTTGCCCACTGTTCCTACCCTGACCCTTCCTGGAGCAGTGTAGGGGCAGGAGGAAGGGGGCGAGGCCTGCCCTTCCCCAAGCCCAGACTTAACCAGCCCTCCCCACCTACCTGGCGGTGGGTGCTAGAGTTTCTCCCAACTGACAGGTGGGAAAATCAAGGCAGAGAAGACTGCTGGCCTGCCCAAGGTCGCACAGCCAGGCCTGGAAGAGCAGAGGGTGAGACCCTGACCTTGGACGGGGTGCTGCCTGCTCAGGCCTCTGGGCCCGTCAACGACGTGGGAGGGTCAAGGCTGCAGTTTGCAGCCATAGAAGGGCAAGGCCTTGGCTGTGTGCACCCAGGAGGCTGCCAAGCCAGAAAGCTACCTTCAGGCGCTTGAGCAGCCTGTAGTGCTGGGGTGGGGGGAAGGGGGTAGGGGATGGGGGTTCGTGGTAAATAGAGCCAGCAGGGGGGCCAGCTATCTCTGGCTGGGGTCCCCGGAGCAGGCCCTGCTGCCTCTCACCTGTCCCAGCTTAGACACTGGGAAACCCTTTACTGCTTCCCCAAGGAAAGCGGGCCCCAGGAGCAGCCCAGCCGGTCGGCCAGAGGGTTAGTGTCCGTAGCTCTAGAATATGTACAGTTGCCAGTCGGTTTCAAACTTTTTCCTTCTGTTCTTAGCCCCATTAAACAACATTCGTCTCTGTGCTGGGTTGGGGATTGGGCAAGTCGGTAACCCAGCTTCTCTGGGTTTCTGATATGCACTGGAAGAGCCAGAAATGAGGATTCTCAGGGCTAAGTGTCTTCCCCTGTCTGGGTCTCAGTGTCCTCGTCTGTGAAATGGGGTCAGTACCTCCCAGGAGAGTTGCCATGAGAACAGACTCCCGACAGGAGCTCAGCACAGTGCCCAGCGTGAGGTCAGCAATCTGAGGCCCTCCCTGTCATTACAAACCTTAGTCCTGGTCTCAGTCTTGTCTCTGCCGCTGACTCAGGACCTGGCTTTCTGGCCGCTGGAGAGAAGGGATCTTAAACTTGAAAGCTTGGACTTGAGTCCCGCCCCTTCAGAGTGATTTCCAGCCTCTGCAAGGATGCCTCAGGGGGCCCTGAGCTCATGTTCCCCCCTGCACCTGGCAGACCCGGCTTGTTGCCTCAGTTTCCTCGTGGGCCGTCCACAGACCCCTCCCCCAAGCCTGCTGAGGCCCACGCAGGCTGGGATGAGGTCAGCTCTGTTCCTCCCAGACTCCACACCCCTGCCCCAGTCACCTCCTCAGTGCTCCTCCCTCCCTCTACCTCTTGCAGAGATTTTGACTCGCTTTCCAAGGACAATGTCTTCGAGAATAACCGTTTGGTGAGTCCCCAGACAGAGGGAAGCCTTGGAGGCTGTGAGTGTGTGTTGGGCGGGGCGAGGGGGGCAGGGGTGTTGCAGAGTAGGAGCTGAGGTGAGAAGTTGCTTTGCACTGGGGCTTTGGCTGCCCCTCTCTCCACCCCCCTCTTCCTTCTGGCCGCTTTGTGCGTGGAACACCAGCCCAGCCCTTCCCCGAGTCACCCTGTGGCAGAGCTGAGGGGAGCCCCTAGTCCTGGACCCTTCATCCCACTGCTGGAAGCTGGGCCTCTGCTGAGGGCCACTCACCCTAACCCTGCCTCCTCCTCCTCTTCCTGTTCTGACTGTTTTTGCATCCATTCCGGCACCTTCCTCACCCGTGCACCTGCTCCCCATGCCCACCCCTGCCTCTCCCCCCCCCCACCTTTCCCCACCCCCACTCCTACCCTTGCCCACCCCCCACCCCTACACCTGCCCTCACCCCAGGCCTTTGAAGTGGCCGAGAAGGAATTGGGGATCCCCGCTCTCCTGGACCCCAGTGACATGGTCTCCATGAGTGTCCCTGACTGCCTCAGCATCATGACCTACGTGTCCCAGTATTACCACCACTTCGCCAGCCCTGGCCAAGGTGAGAGGGGGCGGAGCTGTTCTGGGAGGCTGGCGCTGGGGGTGGGGCTGGGGAGGTGCCTGGCTGTGTTCTGAGCTCCCCAGCCCAGGAGGCAGCATGGCCTTTATTCGCTGGATCATTTAGTCCTCATAATACATATTGAGTAAGACAGCACTGTGCTGGGCCCCTGGGGGTGCAGCTGGGAGCCTTCGCTGCCTTTGTGCCACCCACAGTCTTACTGGCACAAAGCCCAAAACCCATCACTGAACGAAATACAAGTAGGGAGACAAAGCAGGCAAGTTCCCCTCTCTGGCGCCCACCCCCTCGCTTCCTGTGTACGGATACTTCCGTGGGGCTTTTCCCCCAAAGCCATCGAGTGGCCCTGTGGGGCTGTGGTGCAGCGGTCTTCCCCAGAAATGACCTTCAAGGTCTGAGAACTGAGAGGCTGGGGAGCGGGCGGGGGTGTTGAGGGAGCCACAGGGCGCTTCTCTGCTCCCAGTCCGGTCACTGGGTGGCTCCTGAGCCTCCCGCCTGGGGCATCCTTCTGCAGGAATCTTTCCTGGGGATCTCCTTCTGCAGAGAAGAAATGGGTCCAGAGGGGAAGCAAGAAGGTCAAGGTCACACCACAGGAAAGCTGAATGGTGGGGCCAGAATCCAGGTGTCCTGACACCTGTGCTGGGTCCCTGGGGGCCTTGCCCCTCCCCTGTCCCATTTCGGTCCTCCTCCTGCCTGGGCTCTACCTGTGGACAGTCTCTGCCTGTCTCTTTAAGAAAAAGTGTTCTACAAAGTCATTTTTTTCTTATTTAAGGGCAAAACATGCTTACTATAGAACATTTAGAACATAGCAAAGAGCATAAAAATTAAGATAATCTGTTACCTGCCCCCTCCCAGTGATACAGATCAGTATTATAGTTGAACAAATAACATTATATGTGTGGTTTTCTTTTTAAGATTTTATTAATTTATTTGTCAGAGAGAGAGAGAAAGAACACCAGCAGAGGAAGGAGCAGAGGGAGAGGGAGAAGCAGGCTCCCCACTGAGCAGGGAGCTCCATGCGGGGCTCGATCCCAAGACCTTGGAACCATGACCCGAGCCAAAGGCAGCCAATTAACTGACTGAGCCACCCAGGCGCCCCACACATTATGTGTTTTAACAGAAAACAAAAATGAAAGTATTTCCCAGTCGCCAAGTCTTTGGTGAGAGGCAGTAAGGTGGAAATTAAGAGCACAGGCTGCCGTTGACTGACTGGGTAACAGTGGGCTACCGTGGTCACCTGTCTGCCTCAGTTTCTCCTTTGCGATGCAGCAAATAACAGTGCCCACCTCTTAGCGTTGATGTGAGGCATAAGCGAGGAGATGTGAATCTGTGTCTGGCCCTTATTTGGGACTCAAGGTTAACATTATTATGACTTCTTTATTTCATTGGTTAGAGTGTAGTTTGCTTACTTAGAATCATGCTTCAGTCTTACCTTCAGGAGGGTTCCCTGTCTCCAAACCCTGATCTCTTCCAACTAAGCTCTTTTCTGGAGGGCCACCCTTCTGGGGGCCTGTGAGGTGGGAGGGTTGGGGAGGGGCCCCCACAGTACTGTTGATGGTGCCCGCTCTGTTCCTGGGTCCTTGCGGGGCACCCCGGGATGAGAGTGGTCCTGGTGGGCCCAGCTCCCCTAGCCGTGCCAGGGAGGAGGGGGCACCCCCTGGGCTTGCGGGGGTTTTTATTGATAAAGGTACGGTCTGTGCTTCTCATACAACTTGGCTTCTAAATGCGAACCGTTTGTATCCCGCCTGCTGTTCCGCCAAAGGAAACAGCAGCCGTGCGTTCCCAGCCCGGAGGCAGAGCTGGCTGTTAGACTCCCCCAGATGGTCCTGTGCTGTGCTTTCTGGGCCACTAGAAGGATTTCAAGGGCAATTTAAACCAGACTTGACTTTCCCTGGACCGGGTGGCTCTGAAGCCTGACTCTGGCTAAGACGGAGCACTATGCTGTGTTCGCTCGCGCCAGGCTCCATGGTGCCCGTGACTCTGGGCCCAGCAGCTGGCCCTGCCCTCCAGGAGCCACGGCATGGTCTGGAACCAGAGTGACTGAAGGACGCGCAGCGGCTGTGTGAAATCGGCCATCACAGGGGCAGGGCGACTGTTATCTGCATGAAGTCCAGCTTTTGTTTTTTGTTTTTGTTTTTGTTTTTGGGTAGGCTGCGTGCCCAATCTGGGGCCCAGCGTGGGGCCTGAACTCACAGCCCTGAGATCACAACCTGAGCTGAGATCAAGAGTTGGACGCTTACCCCGCCAAGTCCAGCTTCTTAGTGGGGCCCCTGAGGGTCTCTCCCCACTTAACCTTGAGCCACTCACTGCCCCAGCTGTAGGCATACTGAATTTTTTGTGTTTTGAATACATCGCATTCCTTCTCCACTCAGCCTTTCTCCCTGGTGATCCTCCAACCCCACACTCCATTTTCTGCTCCACGTCTCCCACCCACAAACATTCTTTCCTACCCATCCTCTAATCTTCACATTTTGCCTCCTCTATGCAGCCTGCCCTGATTTACCCCAGGTGTTCTGGTGGCCCCCTGCCCCGTGGTGAACACAGGTCACAGGTGTTCATATGACAGGTCATATGACAGGTGACTCTGGTCATAATATTTGGATCACTCCTCCCTTTTCCCCTGAAGACCATCTGTGTCCGGTTCCCAGCTACATAACCCCGGCACCTGGTACTTACTCATTTAACAAATATTTATTGAGCCTCTACCGTGTGCCAGGAACTGTGCTAGGTGCTGGGGAGAGAGCTGAGAATAGGAAGGAGAGGGAGCGAGCAAGCACAGATGAAGAGGTAGTATAGTTTCAAGGGAGTCCAGTGAAGGAGACAAGACAATGGTGTAAAAAGCAGCAGGAGGGTGAAGTGGTTGTTCTGGGTGAGTGGTCATGGAGGACCTCTCTGAGGAGGTGACATTTGAGCTAAACCTTGAAGGAGGAGAAGAAGGAGACCATTCGGAGATCTGGGAAGGAATGTTCCAGGCCAGGGCTAGCAGGGGGCCTGTGTGCTTCAGGGGACGGAGCAGGAAGGAGGGGATGAGGACAGAGGGATGGTGGGGAGTGGTACTTGATGAGGTCGTGAGCTTCCAAAATTTCTGGCTCTGAGTCATCACACACATTCCCATCAGAGGCCAAGTTCATGCACACGTGTGTGTCACTGAAACAAGTTTCAGGAAACGATTCTTCCCCTTACACCATGTGACACACGCAGGGGTGCCTGGCTGGCTCAGTAGGTAGAGCGTGCGACTCTTGGGGTTGTGAGTTCAAGCCCCACGTTGGGCGGAGGGCTTCCTTAAAAAAGAAGACAACACAACCCCTTGTTATGCGGGAAGATATTTTCTATTTCACCTTTTAAATGTGTTGCTTGTAACCACTAAATGGATTTCAGGGTCCATTAACTAGTTTGGTAAATGATATTTTAGACGACAGCAGGGAACTTGGATTTTATTCCTAAAGTCATCGAACAGTAATATTGATGTTTTGGGGTATACGGCTTTCTGGAGTTTCGTTTTTTAGTTTGATCACTGGGGACAGAGGAGGTGCTGCGTGAATATTTGCTGAAGTAATAAGGGAGTGGGGTCTCCGAGGGGGCTCGTGGGCTGGGGTGGCTGAGTTTCTTCTGCTGTGAGGGAGAGCAGCCACACCAGCCTGTTTTCCCGAACCTTCTGGCCAGCACCACGTGGTTCCTCTCTTTGCCTTCCCTCCCATCCCCTTACGCTAGTGGGAAGGAAGCTGCTGGTCCTGCCACATGCTGGGCACCTGCTCCTTCCGTGACTGTACTGTTGGCCTCAGCCTTTCCATCGCTCCTGTGTGGCTGGAGTCACGGCCCTACTTTGTGGAGGCTCGGGGAGGTTAAGCAGCCTTCCCTTGGTGCTTGGCTTGGAAGGGGAGGTGTCTCCTGCTCTGTGAGGAGCGGGGAGCCAGCTCTGGCCCTGGGTGTTGAGTGCTCTCCCCAAAAGCCAGAGCTGTGGAGTTCAAGTGGTAGGCCGGCTGGGGGTCTTCTGGGCCCCGGGGGTCTCCACCTTTCTTAGGGTCTCTTTCCTGTTTCTTGGCAGCTGGTGTCTCATCACCTAGAAAGGCCCAGGCACCCTCCTCCCCGCCCTCTGAAGCACGTACTCCAGCAGAACCAGGAGACAGGGCTCAGGTAGGCAGGTGCCCAGGGGCTGCGGGGGCAGGCTGTGTGGGCACCCTTGCAGTGTTCATTCTAGGTCCTTTCCCCTTGGCTTCGGAAGTAGAGCCTCAGTGGCAAGGGTGGCTGAGGGGACATGGGCCAGATTCCGGCCCCATTCTGTGGGCGGGGCGCTCCATTCTTTCTCCGGGGCTTGGGGCAAGATCAGGAGCTGCCAGGCCTGGGAAGGGGGGCATTGGACAGTCTGTCGCATTGACTTTGTCACCCTGGCCTTGACCGGATTTACACGTGGAATGTAGCAAATATTCCCCTTGATTCCTGTGCACACAGAGCTTTCAGCTTCCCAGCATGATTCTGTTCTGTCCTCTCAACAACCCTGGGAGGTGGGCGGTAGGAGTCCTGAGAGAGAGATGAGAATCCCGAGGGTCATTTGTCTAAGGGCAGCGCCCTGCCCCAAGATGCTGAGAGGACAGACACCAGCCCTTCATATCTGGGTAGTACGTCATGGGGCGCAGAGGGCTTTTCCCACCTGCTCCCCCACTTGTCCTTGCTGGAGGAGCTCCTGAGGGCTGGGGATCCTGGCCGGTGTGGGTGCCCAGTGATGTGGGGCTGACACAGGCAGGGGTCGGAGGAGTTCACCGGCAGATGGGAACCTAAGGTCCAGAGATGTGAGCAGCTTGCTCTGGGTCATGGAGCTTGGAAGTGGAGAACCTGGGATTTAAACCCACCGCAGCTCTAGGAGGGGAGGCAGAGAAGGCACATGAGGTAGGCGTAAAAGGAGGTCACCCGTCAGGGGCCAACCTGCAGGGATGGCAGAGGGGCAGGGAGGTTATACAGCCAGGAGCCGTCTCTGGCAGAGAGGGCCCCAGAAACTGGAAGTCAGGACTTTTGTTTCCATTCTGACTCAGTGACCTTGAGCAAGTCTTTCCCCTCTGCTCTGGGCTTCAGTTTCCTCATCTGCAAAGTGGCGACCGACCGTGTCCCTTCCTCTACTGCCCCGGGGCTCTGATGATGTGCATTAGCACCGTGGAGCTCGGAGAGCGGGTGCTGGAAGGGGAGGGGGCTGTTCTAGAGCAGGGAGCTTGGTGAGCACAGCCCCACGCCCCTCTGCCCACCCCGTTCCTGCAGGGCGAGGAGCTGTCGTCAGGCAGCCTGTCTGAGCAAGGCGCCCAGCAGACCCCCAGCAGCACATGCACTGCCTGCCAGCAGCATGTGCACCTGGTCCAGCGCTCCCTGGTCGAGGGCAAGCTCTACCACCGCCACTGCTTCCGGTGAGTGGCTGCGGGAGTGGGGTGGGGGGGGACAGGGGGCAAGCCCCACCTAACACCCTATTACCAAGGAAGGAGCTTCTGTGAACTCAGCATCGCAGTCTGCCAGGCACACTACGGGGCCCTTCCTGCCAGAGCATCTTGCTTATCAACCCATTTTACTGATGAGCCAACTGAGGCTTAGTGAGGGAAGAAGCCTCGTCAGTCGCGGGATCAGAGGAGCTGAGCTCAGGGGTTCTGCCTCCTGCCCAAAGCTCTCTGAGGCGAACGACCTCATGAGATTAAGGAGCTGCTTTAGAAGCCCTTGAAAATAGAAAGGATTTAAAAAAAAAAAAATCACAATAACAGCTTGCTTTCCATGTGTGGCTCCTGGAAGAAACCAGGTTTAAAGAAAATGGAATAAGAAACAGGGAAAAGACAAATAATTTAGAACATGTCTGAAAACATTTTTATAAGACATTTTATTTGTTTGAGAGAGAGAGCATGAGCAAAGAAAGAGAGTGTGAGAGAGCAGGAGCAGGGGGCAGTGACAGGGAGGAGAAGGCAGACACTTAACCGACTAATGCGCCCCTGAAAACATTTTATGTGTTGCGAAAAAGCAATCAGAAAATAAATAGTTGGAGCGCCTGGGTGGCTCAGTTGTTAAGTGTCTGTCTTCGGCTCAGGTCATGATCCCAGGGTCCTGGGATCGAGCCCCGTATCGGGCTCCCTGCTCCTCGGGAAGCCTGCTTCTCCCTCTCTCTCTGCCGCTCTCCCTGCTTGTGTTCTCTCTCTCGCTGTGTCTCTCTCTGTCAAATAAATAAATAAAATCTTTAAAAAAAAAAAAAAAAGAAAAGAAAAGAAATAGTCAAGGGAAGCCAGCAACTGAGTTCCAACATGCATCAGATTGTGGGTTAGTGTGTGTCTGTGTGTCTGTCTGTGTCTGTGTGTGTGGGTGTCTGTGGGTGTCAGTGTGTGTCTGTGGGTGTGGGTGTGAGTGCATGGTGGCCAGGCCTGGAACCCCAGGGGCCTGACTGCAGACCTGAGGGATCACAGCTCAAGCAGGGGCACCATTATACTAACACACTGACATCTGGCCACGAGGACAGCGTTTTAAGGACTTTTTCCAGGGACCCCCAGTAAAAAAATGCCCTGGACCCTGTGAGCAGTTGTGAGTACAGACCAGAATAAGGCCCCGTGGAAACAGACACACAACAGGAATTAGAATTTCCTAGAAAAACAGTATATTCTTCCTTGTGCAAGACGTTCTATTTCATAAAAAACAACACCAAAACACCTTGCTTGGTTGACAACCTGAGCCACCGGTGGCCGACCGCCTTGGCACTGGCTTGTCCTCCCCGCGCAGGGGCAAACCTTTGCTTCCTCTTGCAGCACAAACCAAAGGCATGTTTCACAATTTATGTTGCTTGATTTCATGTGATTTTATTGTTCTGTACTTCTGGCAGCTACCATTTGCCTCCTCCTGTGGGAAGGCCCGGGTGCAGGATCTGGGCGGGCAGGTGGGAGGAGGGCGGGCGGGAACAGCTGGGACTCCTTGGGGAGGAGGAGCCAGTGTCCCGGCGCCGTTGAAGCCCCCTCCCCACCTTCTCCCTGGCAGGTGTCGGCAGTGCTCCAGCACCCTGCTCCCTGGGGCTTACAAAAGTGGGCCTGAGGAAGGCACCTTCGTGTGCGCGGAGCACTGTGCCAGGCTGGGCCCCGGGGGGCGGTTGGGGGCCACGTCCGGGCCCCCCCTGCAGCCAAAGCAGCAGCAACTTGCAGAAGAGGTCAAGGATGTGGACGGAGGCGGTGTGGGTCGTAGTGCGCCCACAGGGGCTGAGGCGGATGTCCCCAAGGCCAGCCCCGAGGCCCGGCCCCAGATCCCCACCAAGCCCCGGCTTCCAAGCAAAGCACAGGAGCTGGGCAGCTCCTCAGCGGGCCGCCCCACACCTGCCCCGAGGAAGGCCCCGGAGAGCCCAGCCCTGACACCCCCCACACCCCGGCCCCGGTCCAGCCTGCAGCACGAGAACTTGGCGGAGCAGGGTGGCAGCAGCGGCCTAGTAAATGGTGAGCAGGGGTCTGAGGTGGGGGGGCACTTGCTGGGGTGCGTCTAGTGTTTAAATGTGTGTGTGGTCGGGAGTATCTGTGTGTCCGTGTTCTCTGAGCCTTGTTCAGTTCCACACCCACCGGGGAGCGGGGGCTGCTCTGAGCCCAGGCCTGAGCTGGGCCCTGGGGACAGATTCTGTTCAGGCCTGTTTGTGCCTTCGAGGCCCTGCCAGTCTAAGCGGGGAGACAAGCACAGACAGGGATGTCCATAGAATGTGGAAGTCTGTTAAGACAGGGGAAGCAGAGGCCACTGTGGGTTTCACAGAGGACACTCGGGGGGTCAGGGGAGGCTTTGAGTAGGAGGTGACACTGGGGCTGAGTTCAGGCAGTGTTTCCTGTCCACGTTGGGGAAGTGTCCAAGGGACACTTAGGTTCCCTTTCTCAGCTGAAATGCCTATGGGGTGTCCGGGTATCCTGGCCTTGCCCACATGACCATTACCTGTCACCTTTCATGCTTATCTAATTGCCCCAAGTGCTGGGAGGTACCAGGTGGGAGGGGAGTTTGCCACGGCCACCTGGAGTCCCGGCTCTGCCAGGTAGAAAGGGAGGGCACGCTGCGGCTCCCTGGTGCCCACAGCCGCCCATGAAGAAGGCCTGTCTCACTCTCCTTTCCCATCTAGGAAGGTTGCACGAACCCCCCGTCCCCAAGCCGAGAGGGACACCCAAGCTGTCAGAGAGGTAGGCTGGCTCGGAGAGGATTTCCTGTGATGGAGGCCCTCGTGCTGGGAATGGGGGTGCCGCTGGCGTCTGGCGGGTGGGCAAGGCTTCCGTGGGCACCTGACTCACCAGCACACCGTCCCAAGGTCGCACAAAGCTCATTCTGGGTGGGTGACAGCGGGGCTGAGTGCTGTGCCCACATCTCCTTCCCCGAGGCTCCCCTGGGGCCCCCACTCCTGTGGGGAGTAGTCCTGGTAGAGATAGGCCCCCTGGAGCCCCTTGACCTCTCCATGCCCCCGCTGCTCTGTGACATGGGACACCTAGGCCTCCCTCATGGAGCTGTTGTGAGAATTGGCAGCTGAGTCTAGAAAGACCCCAAAAAGCTCCGTCCGCTGTGTGCCTGACCCAGGCGCTCCAGCCTGGGACCCTGCGTCCTGCGTGTGGACATCTGTTTCCAGCTGTTCTGGAGCTGTTCTTCCCCTGTGTGGTCTCTGAGGGGGAGAGTGGGCCCCAGCTGTGACACTAGTTAACACTCCATCAGCACTAACCCTTGTGAAGATTCCTGTCCCAGTGGACGGCTATGGCGAGGGGACAGGAGACTTTCTCAGCCTCACACAGAGAGCCCCTGTGCGTCCTTTCCTGGGCCAGGCTGATGGAGGCTGAGGGTTCACTCTCTCTGGGCCTTACGGGGCCCCGCTGGGTTGTGACCATAACAGTCCACTTTAGCCTTGAGCCCAGACTGACCCCGCTGGACTCGGGGAGACGCGGGCAGTTTCTCATCCACTTCCTTTGAAATGGACTTAAAACTATCCAGGGACAGGAGGAGGCTGCTCGCCTCCCCCCGCCAATGGTGTCTGCCTCTTCCCACCTCCCTCCAGGACACCAGCCCCCAGAAAAGACCCCCCATGGATCACACTGGTGCAGGCAGAGCCCAGGAAGAAGCCGGCCCCCCTCCCCCCGAGCAGCAGCCCTGGACCTCTGAGCCGGGAAGGCAGGCGGGTGGAGAATGGTGGCATGGAGGAGAGCCAGAGCCAGGAGGAGCAGAGCCAGGTGACAGCGGGCCCGGAGCCCAAGCCCTACAACCCCTTTGAGGAGGAGGAGGAGGAGGAGTCCCCAGCGGCACCCAGTCCGGCCGTGGGCCCTGCCCTGGCCCACTCGGCGGAGGTCACCCCCAAGTCCCTGCACCCCTGGTATGGCATCACCCCCACCAGCAGCCCCAAGACGAAGAAGCGCCCCGCGCCCCGCGCACCCAGCGCATCCCCGCTCGGTGAGTGCCATCTCCTGGAGCTCTCCTGACGAGGCGCTGGGCTGGGGGGCTGGGGTCAGCCCTGGGCTGGGATGGCTCTGTGGTGGTGGTGGTGGGGGGAGTCCTGCCAGGCCAGGTGCCACGTGGGTCCTCTCAGCTAATTCGAGAGCGCACCTGCGGGCTGGGTAGCATGCGCCCATCTCATGCGTGAAGAAGCAGGCCCAGAGAGGGCAGGGGATTTGCTCGAGGCCACGGAGCACTGGAGTGGTGGAGGCAGGATTCGACAGGACAGGAAGGAGGCCGGGGACTCCACACTCTGCACTCCCAGCCCTCCGTAGCCCTCCTCACAGTGAGGTGTCGTGAGGATGTGTGTCCCACTGCTGAGGGGCTCAGCACTGCCTCGGTTTGCTTCAGGCCTGACTAGTCACTACCCTCCTGTCACCGGGCACCGTGGGCCATGACCTGCCTGTGTGTGACCTTGAGCAGGTCCTTTCATCTCTTGGCCATCAGCGTCCCCATCTGGAGGACGGTGGTGGCGGGTCAGCCTCGGGGCGCTGTGCCTCCCTCCACCTACCATGCCCTCTCATCCAGGCTCTGTGTGGTTCCTTTTTTTTAAAGATTTATTTATCTGGGTGCCTGGATGGCTGAGTGGGTTAAGCAACTGTCTTCAGCTCAGGTCACGGTCCCGGAGTCCTGGGATTGAGTCCCGCATCGGGCTCCCACCTCCACGGGGAGTCTGCTGCTCCCTCTGACCTTCTCCCCTCTCATGCTCTCTCTCACTTTCTCACTCTCAAGTAAATAAAATCTTTAAAAAAAAAAAAAAGATTTATTTATCTATTTGAGAGAGAAAGACAGGGAAAGGAAGAAAGAGAGAGAAAGGTGGGGGGAGGGGCAGAAAGAGAAGCAGCCTCCCTCCTGAGTGTGGAGCCCGATGTGGAGCTCAATCCCACCAGCCTGAGATCATGACCTGAGCTGAAATTAAGAGTCAGATGTTCACTGATTGAGCCACCGAGGCGCCCCTCATTGTAGATTTTGTCTGTCACCATCCTGGGGGCTTCTTAGGCCTCAGGGCTGGTCACCTTACAGCATGGCTGGGGTACGGCCGCCTCCAGGACCTCAGTGGGAGCCCCTCGGACAGGGGGTCTGAGAGCGCATGAGAGATGCTTGGAAGCAGGTGCTCAGGTGGCCCCCGCTGGAACCCCGGGGTCTTGTAGCTACGGCGGGTGGGCAGCTGCAGGACTCCGAGTAACGAGTCCCACAGGGCTGTGTCTGCCCCGGCCCTTCCCAGCCGGCCGAGTGCCTGCCCTCTGAGCCTGCCGCCTCATCTGGAGAACACAGACGGCGAGGCTTCGAAGCACGGTATCCGTCGCCCACACGAGGATCAAAGCAGCATACGGCGGCGCCCGGCCAGGCCCGGCGGCTGCTTCGAGGCCTTCCGGTTCCTTCTCTGTCCTGCCGGCCGAGGCCCAAGACGGGCCAGCCCGGACTCTGTGTGTCCTCCCCTCCCCTGCAGCCTCACCTCCTCCACTGGGTTTGGCATTGGGTCAGATCAGACACGGGAGGGGAAGTGGAGGCAAGGAGGGAACCCAGGACTACAGACGTGCCCCGAGGTGGCGCCCCGGGTCCTGAAGTGTGGGGGCCAAAGGCTGATGATTCGGCGGCTGCCGACCTTGGTCCCGTCATGCCCTTGCTGTTCTCTGGGCCTCGGCCTGTGGGCACATGGAAGCTCTCTGCGGAGAGGGAAGGGTGGTAGGTGAGGCTGTGCCTCCTTGCAGGGCGCTCACATGCTTACTTGTTCTTTCAGCTCTGCACACCGCCCGCCTGTCGCACTCAGAGCCGCCTTCTGCGACCCCGTCGCCGGCCCTCAGCGTGGAGAGCCTGTCCTCTGAGAGCTCCAGCCAGACCCCCTCTGGGGAGCTTCTGGAGCCACCGGTTGTGCCCAAGAGCTCCTCAGAGCCTGCAGTCCATGCCCCTGGCACCCCTGGGACCTCTGCCAGCCTCTCCACCCACTCCTCCCTGTCCTCTTCTGGGGAACTGGTGCAGCCCAGTGCAGACCAGATACCTCAGCCCGGCCCTGGCCTTGCCCCCGGCACGAGGGGCAGCCCGGGTCCCCAGCCCACCAAGCCCTGCAGTAGCGCGGCCCCCACCCCTCTCTTGCTGGTTGGAGACAAGAGCCCCGTGCCTTCCCCTGGAACCTCGTCCCCGCAGCTCCAAGTAAAGGTGAGTCCTCCCCCTTGTTAAGAACCGCTGGCCTGTCTGGTCTCAGGGCAGGAACGTCCAGGGTCTTCCGTCTTTGCTGGTGTCTGACTTGGCTGTGTCTTTCTGCCTATTTGTGACTCCACTCACTGAGGCACTCATTCATCTGTCCATCCTCCCACCCATCTAGTCACCTGCCCACCTGCTTAACCCTTCATATAGTGATGCACCTGGCCACCTGTTTACTTGCCTATCCTACATACGTGCCTTCGGGGATCCAGTCCCCCAGCCACCATCCATCTCCACGTCCTTCTGTCCACCTCTCTGTTCACGAGGCCTGTTTATGCCAGAGGCCCCCTCCCAGGCCTCCTGGCACTCTGTCTCCTCTTGGGGGCAGAGGGGACTGGGGCACCCATCTCAAGGAGCTTGTTCTCCAGGTGACCTTTGTGGCTGTTCGTGTCATTGCTTCTCAGTCCCGTGCCAGGAACCGGGGGTCGTCAGGGGTCAGGACACTCCTCTGGGCGTCTGGTTCCCCGTCTTGTAGCCACAGTCCTTTTGGGCCACCAAGTTCTGATTGTCCGCATCTGTGCACGCTCTGCAGCCCCTGAGGGCCCAGGGCTTGTGCGGCCCAGCTCAGGTGGGCTGGCTGTAGTCGCGGGCTGATGGACCTGATGGGGGATCAGTCTGGAGAGCGGGCTGAGCTATGGGTCCAGCTTCTACCTGTGCACCTTTCAGCCATCTCCCCTGCCCCGGCCTGATCTGCAGCCTCCTGTCTAGCTCTGCCACCTGCCTGCTGTGTGACCTTGAGAAGGTCCTGCCCCTTCTGGGGGCCTCAGCCTGCTCTGAGGAGGCCCAGGGTTCCCTGGTGGTGGCAGGTGGGGCAAGAGGTCAACTTTGGACACTCTGCCCTCTACCTTTAGGCAGTGCCTTTTAAACATCATCTTTCTGTCCTGGTGGTGTGTGTGAAAGGTTGGCTTGACAGAGTCTGTGGTGGAAGGCTGAGAACCCTTGGGGACCTTGGGTGCCTCGGGCTGTTTAACACCCTGCTGGGTCCCCTCTGGGTGCCACCCTGTGGGAGCCAGCCTCTGTCTCCATGCCCTGCCTGGACTCAGGCCCTCATACTTCTGCTTCAGAAACCCCAGGGCAGCCACTGCCAGCCTGAAGGAATCTTTCCATGGGCCTGTGCGGGGGAGGTGAGCAAGGGCTCCGCCAGCCTCCCTCACCTGCTTGGGAGAAAGTTGGGTGAACATTCCTGGGAGCACTGCTGGCCTCGAGTGAGACCTTTCCTTGGGGCCCATCACCACATCTCTGTGTCCGACGAGCTGGAAAATGCCGTTGGAGGACATTTTGTCCGTGTGGCTGCGAGGCCCAGTCCCAGGGCTGGGGCTATCTGGCTGTGCTTGCCTCAGAGGGGGCGGGGTCTCTGCGGAAAGCTGGACTGAAGTGGGGCTGGGGGGTGGGGCTTGCGGTGGGGGGAAGAAAGAGGGGAGGGGTCTTTCCTGGACGGGGAGGAAGGAAGCTACTCTTTTCCTCCATCTCCTGGCCAGATGGAAGGTGGGATCCCCGCTTTCACACTTCCTGGCAGGGTGACCCAGGCCAGGAGCTTCCTTTCTCTCTCTGAGCCTGAGAGTCCCTGCTTGAGAGGGGTGGTTGTGAGGCCTGAGTGAGCGAGCATAGCTGTCTGGCCCTAAACTCCACATCCTGACCACTGCCTCTGGTACTAGATGGCTGTCCTGGCCCTAGCTTGGGCTCTTAGGAAGTGCATGACCTTGAACCAATTAATTAACCTCTCTGGACTTGAGTATACTCAGCTATAAAATGGGCATTACAATACCCATTTTGCAGAGAGGTTGGGAGAACAAGAATGTCTAAAGGGATCCAGTGTAGGACGGGAGGTGGGAGGTCCTTGGAAATGGAAATGTTTGTCGAATGCCCCAGTGGACCAGAGACGGAGTGCTGGGAGGGTCTCTCTCTGCCTGGACTGCCTCCTCCTGGGCTCCAGGCCCCAGTCCCATGTAGTCAGGCTGCACGGGTGGGGTTGGGGGTGTCTCACTGCCCCCTCCCCAGACTTATCCTTTGCCATTCTCCCTGTCTTTAGTCTTCCTGCAAGGAGAACCCTTTTAACCGGAAGGCATCACCCACAGCATCCCCAACCACAAAGAAGACCACCAAGGGATCCAAGCCGGCCAGGCCGCCGGCCCCAGGACACGGCTTCCCGCTCATCAAGCGTAAGGTACTGGCTGGCAGTCCGCAGGCGCTCGGCTGCCTCAGGTGTCTTGTGGGACTCGTGAGAGGATGGGCTGTCTGGGCAGTTGCCCTCCGGGGCTGCAGAGAGGGGCCCTTGGGGGGACCAAAGGGAGGGTTTAACTTGCAGCCAGGGGGATTTTGAGCCGACTCTCATTTCACTTGTTACTAATAATAGTTCAAGCATCAAAGCACTCACATGATACACTTTGAGTTAAACAGATTAGAGTGTTTTCCAGTGATATAATTTCTGGAATGGCAGAGGAGGGGGAGGGGATGCCACAGGAGGCAGGAGGTTTATCCTCCCTCTGGGTGTGCCTTTCCGGGCTGGGGCCAGGGGCCTGGAGGGGTTGGGGCGCTCTCTACAGCGGCCCTTCCCCGCACCGGGGTCCTGCACCTGGCCGTGCTGGGGTGTGGGAATGGGCAGGCCAGTGCTGGCCCAAAGAATGGCAAAACTCCTGGCAGCGGGCAGGTGGGAGGGGTGGGCCGTTCTTCCGGTGACCGGGGCGTTGTCGGGCAGGTCCAGGCGGACCAGTACATCCCCGAGGAGGACATCCACGGAGAGATGGACACGATCGAGCGCCAGCTGGATGCCCTGGAACACCGTGGAGTCCTACTGGAGGAGAAGCTGCGGGGCGGAGTGAACGGTGTGGTGGGGGGAGCAGCTGGGAGGGCCTGGTGGGGGGGCGAGGCTTGGGGGGGCGGGAGCTTCCCTCCACCGGGGGCTTCTTTGAGGGCGGCTGCAAGCCCTGCCAGCCCTGGCCTCAGTGGGCTTCTGGCTTCCAGAGGGCCGCGAGGATGACATGCTGGTGGACTGGTTCAAGCTAATACACGAGAAGCATCTGCTGGTGCGGCGGGAGTCCGAGCTCATCTATGTGTGAGTCCAGACCCCTCAGCCGTCTGCTCCGCTCCCTGGAATCCGTAGTGTTCAACACGGAGAATCTGTCCTGCCTTCCCTCCTCTGACCGCGCGGGGCAGGGAAGCCGTGCGAGGGGCGGGCCGGCGGGCCGGGGGCGGGGCTTCCGCTGAGGGGCGGGGCTAACACCTGGCTGTTCCCACCCTCCAGTTTCAAGCAGCAGAACCTGGAGCAGCGCCAGGCGGACGTAGAGTATGAGCTCCGGTGCCTCCTTAACAAGCCAGGTGAGCGTAGCGCCACGCGCTCCTCTGGCACCTGCCAGGGGCTGTGACATTAACTAGTGGGCCCAGTTCTAACCCTCGCGGCTGGGGAGGAGACAGAACCCCAATGGGGACGCATAGGCCAGCTCTGGGAACAGGGCCCCCCTGGGGAGAGGGCCAGAAGGTGCTGTCTGGGTCATAGCAGGTGATAAATAGGCTTGAATGATGGCAGGAGCAGGAACAGCGTGGCCAGTGTGGGGGTGTGGCCTCCTGTGGCATCAGGGAAGACAGGCTTGCAGAGAGCGCCAGGCCCAGGATCAGACTGCCCTGTTTTGGCTTCTCCCTCTCTTGGAACTTGGGGGTAGACGGGTCCCCCCCAATGGGGAGAGCCTTCAGGCTCCAGGGCCCCAGGCTGCCCCAAATGAGTGAGTGACAGCAGAGGCACCTCGGGGTTCATGGCTATGAGGCCAGAGCGTGGTCAGACTTTAGCAGTGGTGGGAGGGAAGGTGGAAGGATCCCATGTACAGTGTGGCTCAGAAGGACTCTGGGGGTGCAGGGCAGGATGTGCTCAGAATGGTGGAGCTGCGGCTGGAGGGGTTGGGTGTGGAGTCGTATAGCCCTGTGTTCTGCTGGGTTCCGCCACAAATGTGTTGGAGGCAGGGGACAGGGTGGGGGTGGGGTAAGGGGGAGCTAGGCAGGTTTCTTAGCCTCACTGAGCCTTAGTGGCTTTGGGTGTAAGACAGGGCGAAGGTACCCACCCTGTAGGGAATTCCTGGAACAGGGGATAGAGGATGTGGAAGCACCTGGTGCCCCCCAAGGGGCTGGTGGTTGATGGTTATTACGTGACCGAGGTGGGGTCTGTGGCCCTGATGTGTAGTTGAGCCACAGCTGGGCAGAGAGACCACAGGAGCCAGGCTTTTGACTACTTTCTCTGGCCTAGGCAGTGGGTCTCACTGTATCCATTTCACAGATGAGGAAATGGAGAACCAGAGGTTGAGTCTTGCCCATTGGTGGTGGCACTGGGCTTCTCATCGCTGCCTCTGACTTGGCCTGTCCCAGCACACGCAGCCCCTCCTGCCTGCTGGGACAGTGGCCCTGTCTCTCCACTGACTAGGGAACTTGGGAGATGGGATAAGACCCAGAGGCAGAAGTGTCTCTGGAAGCCATTCCACTGCCCGCTGTGAGTCATTCCCACATCTGGAGGCCCGGGCACGGCCCCCATGCAGAGAGAGCCACAGCGACGCCATGTGGCTGGAGTGGGTGCAGTCCCGTGTTCCCCAGGCCAGCCTGGCCCTGGGCTTATTGTGTTGCTTCTCTCCAGCCTTCTCTGTGATGGCTGCATGTCCTGGGCTCGTTATCCTGTCCCTGGGGTTGCTTTTGCATGGTGAGGCTGGTTTATAAGGCCCCATGTCAGTTAGGGACCCATAAGATACCATAAGGGCTGTAGCTTGGGGCTGTCAGGCTACCCAGGATCAAAGGCTGGCTCCACCGTTGCTGTGTGACACTGGTTAAGGCCCTAACTTCCCTGAGCCTCAGTTTCCCCATGTAGTATAGGGATGTGACCTCCCCAGGCCCCATATTTGGGAAGTAGCCGAAGGATTTGAATTGGGATGATGACTCCCATGCTGTCCCCAGAACTGTGCTGGGCCACCTGCTCCCGAGCTCTGGCAAGGTGAGGTGTAAGGACATTGGAACATGACTGGGGGTGCTCAGAATAGGGAGGTGTGGCAAGGTGAGGTGTAAGGACATTGGAACATGACTGGGGGGGCTCAGAATAGGGAGGTGTGGCAAGGTGAGGTGTAAGGACATTGGAACATGACTGGGGGGGCTCAAGATAGGGAGGCCTGTGGTGGCAGATGGCGTGGAGGGAAGGCTGGGTGTGGACACCCTTCCCCTGGGAGCCTGTGGGCTGGGTGAAAGGGAAACGAAGGTGCACGTGGGCCCTTGGATGGTCCCTTGGGATGGCTCGGGGTCTTGAGAGGAGGCTGGTGGGGCAGCAGGTATAGGACACGTCAGGGACACCTCCTTGCTGGGCTCACCACCCCCAGTGTCCTGTCCCCTCTAATATGCCTTCCTGTATGACATTAAGGTTCCAACATACCTTGGGTTACCTTGTTTCTACTGCGTAAAGACCCCTGGGGTTCCCTATTGTCTCCCGAGCTCTGCCCCATCTGTCCAGCCCACCCTTGGGAGGCTCTCAGCAGACCTGGCCTGAATCCTGCCTCCTCCAAGAAACCACCTAGTGAACGAACATTCATTGAATCAATAAATGAATGAGCAGAAGCAGGAGCCTCTTTGGCCACAGCTGGTCTCTGTTCGCAGAACATGTGTTGTGCTTGCCCTCCTGGAGCCCCCTTGAAGAGTTTTTCAGTAGGCAGCCTAGTATCCTCGGTCTCTTAACCTTATTTCCCCCCCAAAACTTGTCACCCCCCAGGTGGTCCCTTCCTTCCTGTCCTCGCAGGATTCAGCATGGGCTGGTCCACGGCCACCTCAGCAGTCAGGCGTTGGTCCCTGGCTTCCTGGGAAGGCAGGAGGGTTTCCCCCTCGCTCAGTTCCCCAACTTTTCTCCTCGGGCAGAAAAGGACTGGACAGACGAGGACCGGGGCCGAGAGAAGGTGCTGATGCAGGAGCTCATGGCTCTCATCGAGCAGCGCAATGCCATCGTCAACTGCCTGGACGAGGACCGGCAGAGGTGAGGGAGGGGGAGGGGCTCCCCCACTCTGGGGAGTTGGGGGGGTCCTTGCAGGAGGGGCTCAGCTATCCCAGCACACCCCCCCTTAACTTGTGGGAAGGAGTCAGGCTGGAAGGGACTGAGAGAATATCCGGTCCTTTCTCCTGGGGGACACTGGGCTTCCCTTTCTCATTTCAGGGAGGAGGAGGAAGACAAGATGTTGGAAGCCATGATCAGGAGGAAAGGTGAGGCCCCTTCTGGCGCTCTGGTCCACCTGAATTTTGGGAGGGCAGCGGGGGCAGAGGGTCAGAGCGGGAGCTCCAGGGATGGTATGTGCAAGCTCTTGGCCTCTCTCTTGAAGAGAGGGCCATGTGTGGTGAGGCAGGCCAGCCTAGAGCCAGGAGTGCTGTGGCCTGGGCTGAGAGAGTGGGCTAGAGGGAGGGCTCGGTGGGCGAGGAACCCTGTACCAGGGCGGTTGCCTGAAGCCAGGAGTTCCTCCTTGACATCTGCATCTGATCTTGGAGAAGTTTGTGGGCTAGGGGTACCTGGGTGGCTGAGTCAGTGAAACCCCGGACTCTTGGTTTCAGCTCTGGTTATGATCTCATGGTGGTGGGTCGAGCCCTGCATCTGGCTCTGTGCTTAGCGGGGATTCTGCTTGGGGATTCTCTCCCTCTGCCCTTCCCCCCACCCTGGATGCTTGCACATGCTCTCTCTCTCACTCTCACTCTCAAATAAATAAATCTTTAAAAAAAAAAATTTGTGGGCTCAAATAGCCATGCCTACTGGAGATCAGACGGTGCCCAGAACAGCTAAAAGAGCACTGGCCTGGGAGTCAGGAGACCTGCTTTCATCTTGATCCCACCAGGGACTCATGTTGTGGCCATGTGGTTTGGTCTGGACTCTAGTCAGGCTGCTCGGGCCCCTCATCTGCCGCACGGGGGTGCTGAGTGTTTAGGGATGGCGCATGGAAGGCACCTCACCCCGGGCCTGGTCCCCGCAGAGAGCTCAGCTGGCCTTAAGTCCATTCCAAAGGCCCACAGTCGCCCATAGCTGCCTCGTGAAAACTGGGGGTGAGGCAGATATTTTTGGGGTTCCTTCCAGCTCTGTCAGTGTCCATGTTGTAGCACTCAGAGCTGTGAACAGTGGCCTAGGGAAGTGGGGCCTTTTCACGATAAACCTGTGCCGTGCTTCCGAGCTCCAGATTGCTTTCACGGTCGTTTATTTCTGGATCCTTGCCAAAACACCGGGACAGGGGCACAGTCCCTATCCTGCAGGCTCACAAAGCTGAGGTGACATGTCCAAGACCCCAAATGAGCTGGAGGAACGGAGCTGGACCTTCGTCACTCGCCCTGGCCTGCCCCGACGTACTCCCCTTCCCACATGCCAAGTGCTCCCCTTTCTCTTCCTCAGAGTTCCAGAAGGAGGCTGAACCCGAGGGCAAGAAGAAGGGGAAGTTCAAGACCATGAAGGTGCTGAAGCTGCTAGGAAACAAGCGGGATACCAAGAGCAAGTCCCCGGGGGACAAGAGCTAACAGCGAGGGCAGCCAGCTGGGACTTACGCTCCTCCTGGCACACACAGCCCCCGGGCTGTGCTCCGCTGCGGGGGGCACCCTGCTTCCCATTGGGATCAGTCCTGGGGAAAGATGTCAGGGGAGGGGGGCCTCTGGGTGACAGCCTCTCCCTCCTCAGGGTCCTCTGGCTGGTCTGGGCCAAAGAATTTTCTTCCCTTTCCTCGGGGCTGCAGGCAGCTGTGGCTCAGCCCTGCTCAGTCTGGTTCTGATAATTCCAGATGCTGGGATGGACCCAAGGAGCAAGGAGGGCCCTGGGTTCAGGGAGCAGCAGGGGTGTAGCACCCCTGCCTTGCGTCCCACCCACCACCTGCCAGGACGGGCTGCCCCCGGGTCCCTCTTCCCCTCTGTACCATGTCCAGATGGGATTCTTAGCAGTCAGAGTTCTGACCCGAAGGTCCTTCCACCCATGCGGTCGGCCTGTGGTGGACCTGTGGCCCAGGTCTCCTGCCTTCAGGGCCCTGCTGCTCTTGGCAGGCTGGCAAGCCTGGCTTGGCCGCACCGGCTTCTCCCACCCCAGCCCTGGCTCCGAGTCCCTATTTTCCTTTCCAGTGCAGGTGGCCCCGAATCTGTTTCTCCTCACTCAGGAGCTCTATTTATGAAGTCTGATTAAGTTTGAGCTTGTTACTCTGTCCTCAGACATGAATGGGCCTGATGGACAAATTCCTGCCTCTGTCCCTCAGACCTCTGGCAGGTGCTTCTCTCTTCTCCCCTTGGTCCATGGGAAACCTCGCCTCCCAGGAATTGGAGCTGGGTGGGTGCCCCGGTGCTGAGTCCCCAGAGAGGGCCTTTGGGTGACTGGCCCCAGGGGCAGTTCTGGTCCCCAAGCATGAGCGGAGGGAGCTGTGTGCTTCACGGAACACACCGCAGTCTGACTCCTGCTTCCAACTTGCCGCTGCCCCGGGCTGATCTTGGGTGTGGCCATCACCTTTCTGTCTCCTCACACCTGACTGTTGTCCATTCTCTCGCGACTTGTTCCCCCAAAGGACTGATGGCCACTCACCGCACTGTGATGGCCATGGGAGAGGAGGAGCCGATGGGGACAACGGGCTTGTGTCCAGCAGCCCTCAGTCACAGCACTGTTGCTATAAGCTATCTCTGGGGCTCTCTGGGGCGCTCTAGGGCCCCCTCCCTCAGTACAACTCTGGGGAAAGTACGCACTGTATTAACTCCTGAGGATTTTCCTCACCAACAATAAATGGAGACAACCTCAGTTGCCAGTGCCCCCGAGCCTTGGGCACTTTGCCCTCAGCTGGCTCTGCCTTCTTCCCTGCCTCCGCCATGTCCTGTGGTCAGGTATCTCTGGTCACCTGAGAGGGGCAAGTAGGGTATCTACAGCCAGGGACCTTGGCCCCCAGGGCCTGGTGGTGGGCAGGACTCTTCCTCAGCTGGGAGTGGCGGCTCCTGTGCCTTCGCAGCCCCTGGGGTCTCCTTCCAAACATGCCTGTTGATCAGAAGCTGGTCACCAACTCCAAAGACTTTTGGGGGCCTGGCGGGTCACATACCTGACGAGGCTGGGTGTAACCCGAGGGGTGGCTCTGTCAGGCTGTCTTGGTGTCTGAGACTCAGGTAATGGGGACTGAGGTGAACGAGGTTGTCTGTGTCCCAACTCTTAAGGGGCAAGTTCTTCCTTCCTTAAGTCAACCGTAGCCTGTGGGAATGTGGGCCCAGGTGGCCAGACCTTTCCATTTTTCAAAAGAAGCTGGAAATCCAGATTGTGTGTGTGTGATTTGTAAATATTGGCAACTAGTCTGCATTTAAATCAAGGGTAGGCTGTGTTGTCACGGGTGGGCCAAAGGTGTCCTGGGGTTCTCCAGTTTGCTGTCTCGGGGCTATGTGAGGGGGCCTTTGGGGTGGAGGACAGCTGTCCTTATTATGGTATACCCTCTGTGCTCAGGTTCTGGAGGGTATGTGGACACAGGCTTCCCAAAGAAATGTTCTAGAGCCAGCCCTTCCTTGAGCTGCCCCTTCTGCTAACCTGTCTGAGGCTGTAGGGCCATGTTTGTTCAGCTGCTGGAAACTTGGGTCATGTGGCCTGTAGGATTATACAAATCCCTCCAGATGGAAGTGTTGGTTGAATTTTCCAAACTGTTTTGATGTATGGGGACAGGAAAGTGACAAGAGTCCTGGAGAGTGCAGGGTTTGTGGTTGTCAGAAGACGTGAGGACTTTGTGTGGTCGGGTGCCTCCAAAGGCCTCTGAGGCGGGGCATCGCCCTTGAGCCGTGGGAGCTGAGGCCATGGTCCTGCTCGGGCTCCCAGTGCACAGACTGGGATCAGAGCTCCCAAGCCAGGCTCCTTTGGTCTAGCTCTCGCCCACCCTGTGTTTCTGTGGGCTGTGGGGTTCGTGGAAAGCCCGAGAACTAACATCTTATCCTGAATGACCTTGGTGACAGTGTCTTGGGGAGCCTTAGGCTTTACACAGGGAGAGCGAGCCGTCTTCGCACAGTTTTATTGAGAGAATGAACCAAGTGAAATTCAGCCCCTGACACAGTGCCCCGGCCGTGGGGTGTCCGAGAAGTGTTGGTTCTCATTTCCACTTGAGATATACAAACAGCCAAAAGGCATTTGTACTTAAAAAATTCTAACTCCTTGAACAAACAAGCCCATCCTTTTGAAAACAGAATGGTGTATGTCATGACCTATGTTAAATATGTCTTACTGGTCAATTAATCGTAGTGGTTAAACATTTGCCTAAGGCTGTGAGAAGTCAGACAAGTAGGTCCTAAGGCAGGTAGGAAGGAAGGAGTCGTATTCATTCCGCAGGTCTGAAAACTGGATGTGGAGGACTCACAGTGGGCGTTGGGGGAGGGGGAGGAAGAGGCCTGTTGGATGCCCTCGGACACACGCCCAAGGTGGTGAGATCGGGCCTTGCCTTCACTGTGTATGGGCTCTTTCCCTGAGAAAAGACTCGAAGTTGTGTGTGTGCGTGCATATGTGTGTGTGTCTGTGACTGTGGTCCACGGCCCACCTGACCTAGGCCCCCTGGGCAGAGTCTTGAGGAGAACGAGCCCATTCCCTGAGGTTGGTCCATTTTCCAGAGTGCCGTGTGTGCCCAGGGTCCCCTAGGCCAAGGCAGGGCTGCATAGCCATCCGATGTGATTGAAGGCCAGGGTAGGTGGGCTGACTTGGGCGGGGGGTGATGGCTCTGCTTGGCCAGGGGCTAGGCTCCAGTGGTCCAGGATGGGCTACCCTGCCCCTGTCTCTGGAGACAGGTCAAGGGGTGACAAGAGCCTTCCTAAGGTCCTCACTCCTCTTGTGGTCAATGTCTTCCATTTCCCGTAGTTTCTGCAAAGGGCATCAGGGAAAGCTGGGGATCAGGGATGGAACTTGAAGAGCCGCTGCTGACGTGAGGCTAGAGAAGACTCCCAGACCTGGGCCTGACCTGGGCGCTGGCCACCTCATCCACTCCCATCTCCTGCCGCACGCTCATGGTGGGCCCTCCCCCACCCCCTTCCTGTTGCTTCTCCTACCTGGGAGATCTCAGTGAGGATGATCCCTCGGTACTGTCTGCCTTGTCCCAGAGCCTCCATGCCAGCCAGGAATTCTTTCCTCTCCTGGATTTCCTTTACCACTAGATGGGGGAGAAGGGTTGTCCATGTTCAGGGCAGTAGGGAGCCCGCAGGCTCCTGGGACGGGTGGCGGGGGCAGCAGGTTGCCTCTCTCGGGGAGAGGAAGCAGTTCTGGGGTCAGACGGTGTTTCTCACTCTGGCCGCTGAAGACGGGCCCCTCCACGCCCCCCACTCCAGCATAAGTGGCCCCTCAGAGGCTTACATTCTTCAAAGCGGTCCAGCTCGGGGGCTGAGTCCTCTTGTCGCACGGGAGGGGGCTTTCTTTTCCATTCTTCTGAGTCCTTCCCAGTGGCAAAAATATTTTGGAGTCTTCGCTTCTCTTTCTCCAGATCTCCTGTAGGGCCCAGAAATGGCCTCATTAAGGCAGGCAGGGCGCCCCATTCATGGCATGCTTTGCTCCAGGGTCCTTGGCCACACGGAGGGGGCTTCTGCAAACCGGGCGCCTTCCACCCTGGGAGCCCCTGAGCTTGTGTCAAGACAGGCAGGAAAGGGAAGGGCTGGGAGAACGAAGGTCAGAACCCACACACGGCTCTGGTGCAGAGTGAGGCTAAGAAAACCATGCCTGCCGTGACGGCGGCCTGGGCAGAGAGGCTGCGTGGAGTTACATCGGACGCCAAGCAGGAAGGGGGACAAAGGCTCCTCGGAGTAGGCTGGCATGCAGAGGAGCTCTGGATTGGAGCGACTGTGTCACCTTAAGAGAGCAGTGGCCATGAGACCAGACAGCCAAACGTTCCTCAGGGACTGGTGGCCTCCAGGTAATCATTACAGAGTTCTCAGAAAATAAAAAAGGATCACCTAACCGGTTTCCCCTGGACCCTGAACACCCCAAGCGAAGGCGTGCCAAGGCTCAAGCACATTCGTATAAACAGCAGAGAATTTCCTTAGACACCTGCTTGCCTGCCCCGTGGGCTGCTTGGCCCTCCGGCCCCCCTTGAGGCCCTCTCACTTACGGGTGGCTTGAGGCTTGAATGGTTCCCGGCTGTAGGCCCCGTTGGCTTGGCACAAGCTGGCAGGCCGGAGGTGGGGCCGGGCCGCCAGGATGGGAGGCAGGTAGATGGCTGAGGCTGGCTGTTTGGAAGGCAAGACCCTCTGGCTGGATGTTGGGCTGCAATGTAGGGGCAGAGTGTCTCCTCCTGGGGAAGGAAGGTTTGGGTGAGGTGCGGGGGGTGGGGATCCCCCTGCGTTGGGTTGGGTTTCGTTTTGTGAAATTATAAAAGTAATACCACCTGTTAACAGCAAGTCGAAGAGTATAGAAGTCTTCCCTTCTGCCCTCCAACCACCCACCCCCACCCCGTAACGAGCAGTTGTTAGAATTTGGTGGTCTTGTTCCAGACTTTCTGACATTAATACAAATATGTTCAAAGATGTATGTGCGTATGTGACCTCCATGTTTCGAACACTGGCTCCTACCGTGTTATCTTCTGTAAGAGACTCTTAACAAGTTATCATGGACAAACTTCCAGATCACTCCATTTATATATAACTTATTTTTATAGCTATATACTAGTTTCTAGAATGGATACATTATTTATTTTATTCAACTAGTCTCCTAATTTCAGAAATTCAAGCTGTTCCTCTCCCCCCCTTTTTTTTACTACTTCAAACCAATGCTGCAATAAACATTCTTGTGCGTCAAGTCTCTATCCTGGTGCATTTATTTCTACAGACGGATTCCTAACACCTGCTTGGTCCACAGGCAGGGAGGGATGGTTTGGGTGGTAATACAAACCAGTCCCTCCTCCTGTCCATCCCCATAGTCTTGGCCTAGGTCTGGGGCTTCTCCCCCAGGCCAGCCAAGTGTGTCACCTCCTTTCTGGTTGTCTGGTCCCTCCTCTCAATCACACCAAAGCCCAGCTCAGAGCACGCCCTACCTGTTGCTTTGATCTGGCTCCCAACTACCTCTTCTACTTTTCCAACCTTCTATCATCCACTCAGCAAAAGATGTACTGAGCATCTGCTCTGTGCTAGGCCCTGGACACAGGGGTAAAGTAAAGTAAGATGAAGTCCTGCCCTCGGGGCACTTACATTTGGGGTTGCAGGGATATGGGTGAAACACACAGACTGACCGTAGAGGGACGGACCAGACTAGGTCAGAGCGGCATCTACAGTTTTCAATAGGGGAGGCAGGGAAGGCCCCATGAAGAGGCTAACGTTTGAGAGAAGACCCCAGAGATGAGTAGCTCTGCTGTGTAGATACTTGGGGAAGAACATTCTAGACAGAAGGAACAGCTAGGGCAAAGGCTGTGAGGTGGTAATGTGTCTGGAATGTCCGAGCAACAGCCAGGAAGCTAGGGTGGCAGGAATGGAGTAAGCAAGGTTGGGGTATAGTGGGAGTAGAGGTCAGAGGTCAGAGGTCAGGGAGGGCAAGAGAAGCATAGGGCCTTGTAGGCCTCTGGAAAGACTGGCTTTTACTTTGAGGTGGGAAGCCATCAGAGGGTTTTGGGCAGGGAAGTTACATGGTCCTTTGGCTGATGATGAAAATACAGTGTGGGGGCCAAGGGCGGAGGTGGTCAGTCAGGAATGGTTTGGAGGTCAAGCAGACCAAAGCAGATGGATTGGATGTGGGGTCTGGGAGAAAGAGAAAGAGGAGCCAAGGATGGTTCCAAGGTATCTGTCCTGAGGGCCTGGAAGGATGAAGACGCCATTACTTCCCACTAACCTTCCCCTTCCCAAGAGCCTCTTCCTAGAGCCCCAGCGCGCCTTTCCTACTCTTCTCTGAAGAGATGCTGCGCTTCCTAGAATGTCCCTCCTACTCCCTCCACGTGCTATTTCCACAGGCCCAGGGCCACGTGCTGCCTCCTGCTCGGGCCCAGCCTCAGCAGATGATTACAGCCCAAGTAATTCTGGGAGTTTGGGGGCATTTGTGGCCTGCCACAGCACTCGAATGAGGCCTCAGAACAACAAGTAGGATTTGGTTAAGAGGAGAAAAAAAGGGGGATTCCAGAAGAAAAGCCGACTCAACACCAATGGTTGGAGGCAAGTTTTTAAAAATGAAAACTAAGGGGGCACCTGGGTGGTGCAGTTGCCTGAGAGTCTGACTCTTGGTTTTGGTCTCAGGTCATGATCTCAGGGTCTGGGGATCGAGCCCCGTTTTGGGCTCTACACCAAGCGTGGAGTCTGCTTGAGATTCTCTCCCTCGGCCCTTCCCCCCAACTCTCTCTAAAATAAATAAATAAATCAGGGCGCCTGGGTGGCTCAGTGGGTAAAAGCCTCTGCCTTCAGCTCAGGTCATGATCCCAGGGTCCTGGGATCGAGCCCTGCATCAGGCTCTCTGCTCAGCGGGGAGCCTGCTTCCCCCTCTCTCTCTGCCTGCCTCTCTGCCTGCTTCTGATCTCTGTCTGTCAAATAAATAAATAAAATCTTTTAAAAAAATAAATAAATCTTTCTAAATAAATAAATAAATACATAAAAAGAAAACTTCGGAGAATAAAACTGTCTGGCAAACCTGTTCCTTACCTTGGTTTCTCCGCTAATGAAATCAGTCCTTCAGTAAACATCCAGCGTCTGGGCGCTGGGGGTACTGGGGTGAACAAGGACATAGTCCTTCATCTCCTGGAATTTACTTCTAGTGGAATTTCTAGGTCCTTCTCTTTGTAGTCATGCTGCTGGGGGGCACCAGATTATTCCTGGACTGCTGAGTGCAGAGGTGGGAGTGATGCATTGGGCATGGGTTAACACGCCAGGCTCTGACAGCCTGAGCTGTCCTCGTTCCCAGCGAGGAGGCTCTGACCCCCGTGCTGGTGTGGCAGAGCCTGCCTTGGCCACCGCTGGACCTGAACTGCCGATATTTGCCTCCCTGGCCCTCCCTTCCCTTTGCTTCTGTGGCTGCTCCGGTGCCCTCCCATGAGCATGTCTTCTGGCACATAAGGCAATCGCTTCTGGTAGACTTAGAGAAAAGATTCTGACATTCTCTCTCTTCAAGGCCACATCACAGGTCTCTGATCCATTAAATGCTGATTCAGTGGAACCTCAGGAAGCACAGTGGGGTTCAAGATCTTCGTGAGCACCTTGATCTCGTGCCCATGTACTACCATGGTTTGGTTTTCCTTCAAAACAACTAATACGTTGGGTGGCCAAAGGTGAGGTGCAGACAGCCTTTGCACACTCCTCCTATGCTGGAATTCTGCCAAGTGTTTTGCTTCTGCTAGCTAAGCTGTGACTGAATAAAACTATGACTAACACATACACACACAGTTCTTTCCTCTGGAGAGCTCCTGTGGGATGTGTGTAACGGAGAGGGACAGATGGCAGCCACGACCTCGTGGAGACTGTTTTGGCTGGGCAGCACGCCTTGATCGGGCTGTGTGATCTCTTGGAAGGCTGGCTAGAGAGAGATAGACTGCAAGAGGCTTGCTGTTATGCAAGGACCCATGTCCCGGGAAGAAGCTAAAATCCTAAAAGGTCAATTCCCCAGGAGCAAGGGTCAGAAATACTATTCATATATTTTTTGGTCTTTTTATTTTTTATTATTTTTTTAAAGATTAATTTATTGGGGCGCCTGGGTGGCTCAGTGGGTTAAGCCTCTGCCTTTGGTTCAGGTCATGATCTCAGGGTCCTGGGATCGAGCCCCGCTTTGGGCTCTCTGCTCAGCAGGAAGTCTGCTTCCCCCTCTCTCTCTGCCTACTTATGATCTCTCTCTGTCAAATAAATAAATAAAATCTTTAAAAAAATAAATAAAGATTTATTTATTTATTTTTAGAGAAAGAATGAGAGAGAGGGACGGAGGGAGGGAGCACGCACAGGAGAAGGGGCAGAGGGAGAGAATCCTTCAAGCTGACTCCGGTTGAGTGACAGCTGTCATGGGCTCAATCTCACAGCCCATGAGATCATAACCTGAGCCAAAACCAAGAGTTGGATGCTCAACCAACTGAGCCACCCAGGCGCCCTTTCTTTGATCTTTTAAAATGAGGCCCCCTACCCCTTAGTATGGAAGACCATTGAAAGTGTGGTCCGGAGTCCTTCCGCCCAGGAACCCTCAGTGGACTGCCTCTTACTTTTCATGGTGTCCATGATGTGGCGCTGTTGGAAGTTAGTCAGTTTGGATTCCTTCATCATCACTGCAAAGATAAAAGCACCTCTATGAGGCCTCCCGGGATGCAAGCAGAGCCCTTCATCTCATCCTATGCCAGTGTAAAACTGAATCACCCCCTAACCCCATTCTGTACCTGAGTACTCCTTCTCTCCCGTTCCTGCTTCATTGTCTTTTTCTGGAACACTTACTACCATCAAAATTCTTGGGGCACGTGGGTGGCTCAGTGGGTTAAGCCTCTGCCTTCAGCTCAGGTCATGGTCTCAGGGTCCTGGGATTGAGCCCTGCGTCGGGCTCTCTGCTCAGCAGGGAGCCTGCTTCCCCCTCCCTCTCTGCCTGCCTCTCCGACTACTTGTGATCTCTGTCAAATAAACAAATAAAATCTTAAAAAAAAAGAAATTCTACATATTTTACTTACTGTACCCCTCCTACTAGAAAGTTAGTTCCATGAGACAGCAAGAATGTTTGCTTTTTTTTTTTTAACTGCTGTTCCTCAGGACTTAGAGCAATGTCTAAAGCACGTTAAGTGGGTTTAAAATTTTTGTTGTTGTTGCGTGAATGAATGAATGGGTAATATTTACTAAGCATGTGCCAGGGGCTGGAGCTACAGTTGTGAGCCCAAACAGGCATAATCACTGCTCTGATGGAGTTCATGGTCTAGAGCGGTAGATGAATATTAACCCAATGGGAAAGAACTAAACATCTGACTACAGGTTGTGCCGTCCATTAAAGGAAAAGCTATTTGGTGTTGTGAAAGGGCGGAGTTGTTGGTTCCACTGTGGTGGTGGCAGGTGGGGAGGCTTCCTGGCTTCCTGGGAAAATTCAAAGTGTGGTCTACGGGGTCTACAAGAGTTTTGCAAGTTGTAGGATCCTTGAACCTTTCTGAACCCTAGGCTTTTTATCTATAAAATGACAAAAGCAATTGCTGAGCCGCAGGTCATGTAAAGGAGAACTGAGCTGCAGAGGGTTAACTGTTACCACCACTCTTCTCCTGTCCTTTACAAATACTGACCTCTGAGCAGCTCGCAGGTCCCCGGGGTGTAAGTGGCTGGCCTGGGGCAGCGCCAGAACTCTGTTCCTTTGGTCACCGTCTCCACCCTTTCCTGGGAAGCCATGGGAGGGCTCTGAGGAGAGAAAAACGCAACGGCACAACTCCTGTCTCCCAGGTCCAATCTCTGCTCGCGCACCCCACAACGCCACCCAAAGTCTGGCGGGGGCGGGGGGTGGTGGTGGCTGTCGAGCCATAGGAGAATCGTGACGTCGCCATCAGTATCGCGACAGTGCCTGATCCCCAACCTCGAACAGATACACAGGCAGACCCACATACACGAACGGAGACCTCATCCTGACCCGACGCCTGCGGCAGGGAAGCGGTCTCCGGAGGAAGGGGGCGTTAGGATAGCCGTGGTCCGGACAGTGCCCGTCGGGGGATACGCCAAAATTGAAACCTCACCCTAAAGTAAGACCCCGGCTGGCTACCCCCAGCCACAGAGAGCGGCTGGGCTCCGGAGACCGTAAACACGGCTCCGCAGCGGCACCGTGCCTGGACCCCGCACAAATACTCGCAGACCTCCGCGACCAGAGCCGCCACTAGCGACTCTGGCTACCATGGTAACGGCCACACGGCTCTCGGCGCGTGCGCACAGTTACGACTCCGGCCTGCCTCCCGGAAGTATTTGTCTCTGGGTCACGGCGCAGGCGTAGAGTACGAGGGGCACCGCGCGGAAGCCAGGCGCGGTGTTTGCGGGTCTCCTCGAGGGTCTTGAGTGCCCGGCCGCGTCGCGTCGGTGCGGGCGTCATGTCAGACAACGAGGACAAGTGAGTGCGGGAACTTCGGAAGGGGCGGGTGAAGCGGGAGCTTGGGCCGAAGGAGGCTGTGGAGCCAGGCTCCAGGGGCAGTCTCTGAGGGGACTGCTTGTGCTGAGGGGGCGCGGGGCTGGAGAGGGGAAGGGCGGGGAGCCGGGAATAAAGACCGGGCGAGAGGCTGGGCACGGAAAGGCCCGACTCGAGGGTCCAGAGAGGAGTAGTGAAAAGGACTTACAGCAGACTTTCGGTGAGCCGGGCTGTGTGGTTTGTATTGGGACTATTGAGGTGAATTAGGCATAGTCCTGCTCACCGGAGAGGGGACAGGCGCAGAAACAGTACGGGGTCGTGTGAGAGTACGCGTTAGAAGCGTGTAGCCCAGAAGTCATCGAGGGGAGAGTCTGGCGAGCCCCGGGTGTGTGTGTGTGTGTGAATGTCTGTAAGGGTTGCAGTAATCTCGGTGAAAGAAGGTAGTGGCTTGGACTGGGGTGACACTAGTAGACGTGGTGACAAGTGGTTTTGAATTCTGAATTGATTAAGATGCTAGGGCGCGAAGATTTCCGGATGTGCGTGGTGGGAGGAGAGTCTTCTCTGAAGATAAATACAGTGGAATCAGGGGTGGCTGGGTGGCTCAGTGGGTGAGAGCCTCTGTCTTCAGCTCCGGTCATGGTCCCAGGGTCCTGGGATCGAGCTCCGCATCGGGCTCTCTGCTCGGCGGGGAGCCTGCCTCTCTGCCTACTTGTGATCTCTGCCTGTCAAATAAATAAATAAGTAAATAAGTAAATAAAATAAAAATAAAACAATAAATAATAATTTGTTTTATAATAAAATTTTACAATAAAATAAATAAATAAAATCTTTTAAAAAATAGTGGAATCAGCAGCCTAAGTTTGTTAGTCAGAACTAAGAACCAGGTGAGATCACCAGGGGAGTGTCAGTAGGGAAGAGTAGATGGTTGGTGACCCAGGTGTTAGAGCATTCTAGCATTGAGTGCTCCTGGTAAAAGAGGGGAAATCAGCAGAGGAGACACGAGATGGAGCAGTCAGTGAGGTGGGGAACCCCAGGAGAGAGAGGAGGCCTTGCAGTCAAATGAGGAGAGTATATTGGGGGGGGGGGGGGCGGGGGTGTGGTCTAGTGGTCCAACTGATAGATCAAGCTAAATGAGAACAAGAATTGTCGATTGGATTTAGCAGTGTGGCAGTCATTAATGAACTTGAGAAGAGTGGTTTTGCTGGAACTGTGGGGGTGAAGGTCTTACTGGAGTGAGATTATGACAGAATGAGAAGAGAGGAATTGGAGACAGGGAAGATAGGCATCTCATGAATTTTGCTTCTAAGCGAAGCATGGAACTAGGACTCTGCGGGAGGTAAAAGAGAAGTACATTTTTTTTTTTTTAAAGATTTTATTTATTTATTTGTCAGAGAGAGAGAGAGAGCACAAGCAGGCAAAGTGGCAGGCAGAGGCAGAGAGAGAAGCAGGCTCCCGCTTGAGCAAGGAGCCCGATGCGGGACTCGATCCCAGGACCCTGGGATCATGACCCGAGCTGAAGGCAGTGGCCTAGCCAACTGAGCCACCCAGGCGCCCCAAGAGAAGTACATTTTTTGCTTTTAAAGATTATTTATTTGAGAGAGAGTGAGAGAGAGGTGGGGAAGGGCAGAGAGAGAGAGAATCTTAAGCAGACTCCGTGCTGAGCGCAGAGCTGGACATGGGGTTCCATCCCACAACCCTGAGATCATGACCTGAACCGAAACCAAGAGTCAGATGCTTAACTGACAGCCATCCAGGGACCCCTGTTTGTTTTTTAAGATGGGGAAATAACTACATGTTGATACGTTCATGGGAATGACCCAGTAGAGAGGGAAACAGTGATGGAGAATGAATGAGTCCCAGCAAAATTTGTGGGCTGATGGAATAAAGATGAAGGAGTAAAATGGAGCAGAAGTTTGATTTGCTCATTAAGTAGTTACTTATTGAGCCCTTTCTACATATCGGATGAGACACAGATCTCTTCTTTCTTTGATTCTAGTGTGATGCTCCAACTAACTGATCTCTTCTTCTTGTACAGTTTTGATGGTGACGACTTCGATGATGTGGAGGAGGATGAAGGGCTTGGTGACTTGGAGAATGCTGAGGAGGTCAGTGTTTAGCTGTGGGCTCCCTTTCTCTGCAGCCCAAGCTGCCGAATAAGCCATTTGGTGATAATTGCCTAAATGAGTGAGCGGTGTCCCAGTCCTGGGTGGTGGAAAAGTCCAACAGGGTGGGCCAGAGCCTATGGCTTTTGGGGCAGTTGGTTTGCTGATGGGTGAAATACCGCCATTCATTCAGCAAGCCTGTGTTGAATGTTTGTTATGTACTAGGTGCCCTGTGGGCAGGGTGTATGTAAGGGGCGGGGGGATGACCAGGATAAAGCTGGAGCGGTAAGGGCCCACATCAGGCAGGATTTTCTAGCCTAAAGGCACTGGAAGCCCCTGACAAGTGTTGAGGCAGAGAGTGGTCCAATCCAGTGTACATTTTAGAAAGGGCGTTCTGGCCTCAGAGTGACGAGTGAGTTGGGGAGGTCCAGGAGTAAAAGAGACCAATAGCGTCTCCATCCAGTTGAGAGACCTGTGGCTTAGGCTTGGGTGCTCATAATATAGGTGATGACAAAATGGATGAAAGATATTTTGGTGGATTGGATACAGAGCTAAGAAAGTGGGAGATGACAGGGGCGACCCCCAGGTTTCTGGCTTGCATAACTAGGTGGATGGGTTCCTAACTTCATGAAAGACATACAGCTTTCTGTCCTGTGACTAATGGAGGAAGAACTGCTTTATGGCTCCTGGAAAGGGAACGATCCCTCAATTTTTTTAGGCTTGGAAGCCAAAGCCCCCCTTTTTGGATTTTCTCTTTCTGCATGGCACTCTCTGCTCCCTGTTCACTGAGTCAGAAACCTCCTCCCCATCCTGGTCTCCCCATCCCCATTCTGTTGGTTCTGCCTCCCACATGTGGTCCAGCCCTGGTCCTCTTTCTCCGTTCTTAGTGCTTCCGCCTTCATTGCTTTCACTCACTTTGTTGTGGAAATGTTTTACTGGTTTTCCTGCCTTCAGTCTCCCTCCACGCTGCTTGATTTGCCATCCTGCTGCCAGAGTTTTCTCTCTTACCTGATTGATTACTGCTGCTGGTCTTCCTATAGGGTCTGCTGCTGCCCTTGCCCCCTACAGAATAGTGTCAACAGAGCATCCGTAGGGATACCTTTAAGTCTTTTTTTTTTTTTTAAAGAGTTATTTATTTGAGAGAGAGAGGGTCCGCTCATGTGCACAAGCAGGGAGGAGGGGTAAGGGGTGAGGGAGAAGCAGGCTCCCTGCTGAGTGGGGAGCCCGATGTGGGACTTGATCCTAGGCCCCTGAGATCATGACCTGAGCCGAAGGCAGATGCTTAAGCGACTCTGCCACCCAGGCGTCCAGGGTACCTTTAAATCTTAAGTCAAATTGTGTCTCTCCTCTATTCAGAACCCTCATCCAGGGGCTTCCCATCTCATACAGAGTAAGTGCCTTGTACAGAAGTACAAGGTCCTCCATGCTCTGGCCACCTGCTTTCTTATCTCTTCTTACTGTCCCTGTCATACTAGGTTGACTCCTGCTCAGGATCTTTGATCACCCTGTTCCCTCTTAAAGGAATGCTTTTCCTGTATGTATGTACATGACATATGGCTCACCTCCCTCAGGCCTTTGTCCAAGTGTCCCCTCAGTGAGGCTTCCGTGACCATCCTATTTAAAGTGGTAGCGTCCTTCCCCTCCTCCCACACACCCATCCTGGCACTCCCTTTTTTCACTTTCTGTTCTTAATTTTACTTATTTTTTTCTTTTGTTTTTATACTACAAATTCTATTTGTTAATTTTGTTACCTCTTCTCATAATGTCAGCTCTATAGGGGAAATAATTTTTTTTTGTCTTGCTCTTGTATTTAAAGCACTTAGAACACTATCTGACACACAGGTACTCAATAAATATTTGTTGGCTTAATTTTTTGTTGTTGTTGTTATTTAAAAGTTTCTCTTTATTTTAGTAATCTCTCCACCCAGCATAGGACTCAAAGTCCTGACCCTGAGATCAAAAGTCACATGCGCTACCCACTGAACGAGCCAAGGGCCCCTATTTTTTATAGAATTTATTCTTCTGCCTAAAACACTATGCTCACCTTTTGCTCTAATCATACTTCCTAAGTAGTACATTCTCTCTGACCCCTGTGCTTTTGTGCATGCAGCCCGGCCTGCCAGAAGTGCCCTTCTCTTCCTCTTGGCTTGGCAGCTCGTCCTCATTCTTCTAGTCTCAAGTCTCCTCTCTGGACAGTCTTCTGAACCCCCAGCAGGAGTTCGATGTCCCCCACCTTCTTGTTAACTTCGTGGCACACTTGCCTCCCTTTGTAGCACCTGCTGTCTTGTTTACTCATGTCTCCTCTGCTGGCTGACTTCTTTGAGAACAGAAACGCTTAGCTTGCTGTCTTACCACCATTGTGATGGTGTTTGGCATATGACAGACGCTTAAAGGAATTGTTGAATGCGTGTGAGTACGTGCACATTCCTGTCCTCACTTTGACTTCTTAGCCATCCGACTTGTTGATCCGGTACCCTGTCTGAAGGATGGAGTGTTTGCTCCTTGCCTCCTGCTTAGAGAGATCTGTCGTCTGTGCTCCAGGACTTGCGCACAGCTAATGTTCTGGGACCCGCCCACCCCCCACCCCCATCTCCAGGCTGTCTGAATCCCAGTCGTGGTTCTTCTCTTTCACTAGGCCTGAGCCTTTGGCTAAGTCAGCCCCTACTCTGAGCCTCTAAAATGGTCACTGTCATCCCCACCATGTGACGTCATCGTGAGGACTAAATGAGGTGTCACTACCTGTAGTGGCATGAGTGCTGGAACGTAGTAACTGGTGATGGTGGGGGTGATTGTCGTCATTGTCATCAGCATCCTCCCCCTCAACCCAGAACATACTCTCTGAGACTTTCCGTGCTTTCTGTCTTGGTGCCCAGGAGGGCCAGGAGAACGTTGAGATCCTCCCCTCTGGAGAGCGACCACAGGCCAACCAGAAGCGAATCACCACACCGTATATGACCAAGTACGAGCGAGCCCGTGTACTCGGCACCCGCGCCCTCCAGATCGCGTGAGTGTATGCCCCTTCACGGTCCTTTCTGTCAGTCAGGCCCCTGAAAACACGGTCCCTGCTCTCACCTGCTAAACAGGGCTGGTGTTGTCTCTGTGTGCCGGGCACTGTACGAGATTCCTGCCCTCAGGGAGTTTGTGATCCAGTGCGAGAAATAGAACATGAACATCTGAGAAGCCGAATAACAGTACAGTAGCAACATAAAAATACAGAACTTGAGTGCCTGTCACATTAGTGAAGCAAAACAAAGAAAAAAAAAGTGTGCCGACAGGGAGCCGTAGACTCTTGTGGCTGGTTGGTCAGGGGCACTGCGGGAACCCCCATCGGGCTTAAGGTGGTTCTTGACTTGAGGCGGACTGTGGCCAGTCCTGAGAAGAGGGGAGGCCCTCCATGTAGAGGCCAGGCCAGACCTTTCCTTTCTTCCAACTTAGGTGCCAGGTGAAGAATAACAAGATTCAGGAACTAGCCAGTAGACAGGCGAGATTAAAGCTTCCGATGATTGCGTATTCACCCTCTCAGCCGTAGGCAGCGCAGGCCTCCAGGGCCAGGGCCTGCGGGGGTAAGCCTGCCTGCCAAGGTGGTGATTGAACAGCTCTGAAAACAGCCTCCCTGTAGGCAGGTGGCTTTGGGAGAGCAGGAACTCTCGACGCTGGGCTCCAGGTAACAGCTTTTTCTCCCTGACTCCCCTCTTGGGAGTTATTATTCCTCCTTCCCAGGGACGGGTGAGTTAGGGCACAGAGAGGGGGCAGATACGTTATTGGTGACTCTAGTCGAATGTCCTCCCCAGGGAACACAGGCTGAGGGAATGAACCCCCGACCCCAAACATCTTACAAGCTAGTGTGGGAATGGTGGGTGTCTGGAGGAGTGGGAGCTGTAAATAGGGAATAGTGGGAAAATGTCTAGAAGGAAGAGCTGGGGTCAGCTTTGTGGAGTCCTGCATGCTGGAGGAGATTCTGATCTGTGTTCCCTTCTTTGTTTTCAAACAGCGTTAGGCTTTATCGCCTCCAGGTCTCTGGGTAAAGATGACCACCGTGTCCGCTTTGAGCAGGGTTTTATGGGTGGCCCACACTGTTCCTCACCTTCAAAGTAATAGACCTCTCTCTAGCCTGTTGTACTCCTGGCTGGTCTGGGTGGGATTAGTGCTGCGCTCACTATGATAATTCTGATTATCTGTGGGTCAGGATCCTCTGGGTCTGTACCATCAATTATGGTAGCCACTTGCTACATGTGGCCATTTAAGTAAAAAAAAATAATACTTTATTTATATATTTATTATATATATTTATATATAAATATATATATGTAAATATTTTATTTATATATCTATTTGTCAGAGAGCAAGTGCGAGCGCAAGCAGGGGAAGCAGCAGGCAGAGGGAGAAGCAGGCTCCCTGCAGAGCAAGGAGCCCGATGTGGGACTCAATCCCAGGACCCTGGGACCATGACCTGAGCTGAAGGCCAATACTTCACTGTTCACTGCCTAAGCCACTGAGGCATCCCTAAGTCAAGTAATATTAAGCGAAATTTAAAGTTCAGTTTTTCAGTCTAATTAGCCACATTTCAGGTGCTCAGCCACACGTGGCTAGGGTCTCCGTAACAGTGCAGATAGAGGACATTTCCATCACTGCAGAACATTCCAGTGGGCAGCGCTTGTCCAGGCTAAAAATGATCCAGCGGAAAGGATAACTTGTAAATTATTTTTCAAACAGGTAGAATGGTTCTCTGCCCGCTTACAGTCTTTCAGCACCGAGTGAGGCATTGGGCTCGCACCTGTTGGGGTGGGGAAGCTGACTGCGGATGGCCCCAGGCCCCCAGGCCTCCAGGTGTTCGCCGTCTGCTGGGGGAGATGGCTCACAAGTCACCAGAACCTGCAGCGGCCGGGTGCCGTGCTTTCCAGAAGGCACGAGGAAGGAGAGAAGGGAGTCACTGCGGGGCTGCCTGGGAGAGCCCAGGAGGATGGGGAGAGGCAGGCGGTTTTGAGGGTATCCCGGGTGCCAGAGACAGCACAAGGAAGGGCTGGCAAGCATGGATAGTGGTGGGGGAATGGCAAGTAGCTGGGGACACAAGGCTGGAAAAGGTGTCACCGGTGCCTTGAGTGACAAGTTCACAAGATCGGCATGCATTTGGTGGGCAGTGTGGGGAAAAGTTGGGAGGCGGACATTCGGTACACCGCCGGTCCCAGGGTCTTGCTTTGCTTTGGGAGAGAAGCTTGGTTCAGCTTAGTTGGGTCTACTGTGCGCCTTCTCTTTATGGGCTGGGACGCTGTCTGGTGGCTCCCTGCTTGCTGTAGGCCCTCCGACAGCCAGGGCTGTATCTTGTCACCTAGAACCAGGCATGGGACCCTGCACCTGCAAAGTGCTGAACAGTTCTTTGAATTTTTTGAAGTGTCGCTCTGGGTCATTAGCACCACCTGGTGGCCGATGTTTACCAAAGCTATTTCTTGAGGATCATTGGCAAGTTTGTGGGGTCATTGGTGCAGGACAAAATACCTAAGGGCACGCTCGTGATGCGCACGTTGTATGCACAAGGCTGGATGAGTGGACTTTAATTATTAATATCTTGAAAGGAATAAGGTGTACACGGATCAGGAAAACCATTTTGCTATATATTTTAAAGCTTTAAATTAGTGGGAAATTTGAACACTTGAGGGGGGATATAGGGAAGGTTAAACATTTGGTCTCTGCCTCTGGGAAGTTTTCAGGGAGTAACAAATCAAAGTCATAATAAAATTAGTAAATGACATTGTGTAAACTGGCGCCTCTCAGACTGGCTATGATCAGAATCACCTGGCGAGCTTTGCAAATGCAGGTTCTCAGGCTTCTTCACTAGAATTTCCATTCAGAGGGTCTGGAGCAGGCCCTGAGGGCCTGTATTTTTAGCGCATTCTAGTAATTCTGATGATTGTGGGGTTTGGGATCCATTCGTGTAAACTTGTGATGAAATCATGAATCGTGGCTTCCCAGAGGATAGAATTGGCGTTCCTCCCATTCATTTTGAGAGCCTTTGCTGCCGGCCAGGTGTTGTGTTAGGATGTGTGGTCCCAGGCCACTAGGTGCTTATGGTTTAATGCAGAAGACTCCAGATAAGCAACTACCATCCAGTGAGATCGAGAAGCTTATGGAAATGTGGCAGGGCGCCGAGCAGGGATTTCCGGGGCAGAGGATTGCCAGAGAAGAGAAATTTGAGCCTATCCCTGGCTTCTAGGGAGAGGAAGAGCTTATTGGAGGGTGCAGAAGGGAGCCCCCAGGGTGTGTCCGGGGCCCATGGGAGTTTGGTATGGCGGGAACGTGGGATGAATACAGGCAAGTAGCGTGAGAAGGTGCTCCTAGAGAGGTGAGCAGACTGGGTTCTGCTGATGGCCGAACCCAGTGTCATGGAAGGGTTGGAAAGAAGAGGGCATCTGCCTGCAGGCCCTGTGTGGAGGTTGAAGAGCAGGATCCTGAGGGGTGTTACTTGGGCAGAGAAGGAAAATGAGTTGGCTGGGCCCTGAGGCAGGCCTGAGGAGTTGGGTTAGAACTAGCCTTTGGGTGGTCGTTCCTTTGTGCTGGAACACTCTGCTGAGGGGGCGGGGCTCGGGAGTCTGTGGAAGGCCCTTGTCAAGGGAGCCGACAAGGATGTCTTATGGCCCAGTGAGGAAAGCCTACATGTGTCCTGTTCACAGTACCTTTCTTAAGTTTATGGACATGTATTTTTAAAGATTTTATTTATTTATTTGACAGATACCACAAGTAGGCAGAGGAGGGCAGAGAGAGAGGAGGAAGCCGACTCCCTGCTGAGCGGAGAGCCCGATGCGGGGCTCGATCCCAGGACTCTGGGATCATGACCTGAGCCGAAGGCAGAGGCTTTAACCCACTGAGCCACCCAGGCGCCCCCTTTTTTTTTTTTTTTTTTTAAGATTTTATTTATTTGACAGAGATAGCACAAGTAGGCAGAGCGGTAGGCAGAGGGAGAGGGAGAAGCAGGCTTTCCAGTGAGCAGGGAGCCCGATGCACACCTTGATCCCAGGACCCTGGGATCGTGACCTGAGCTGAAGGCAGACGCTTAACTGACTGAGCCACCCAAGTGCCCTATTTTTTTTAATTTTTATTTTCTAAAGATTTTATTTGATAGAGCGCAAGTATGAGAGTACAAGCAGGCAGAGTGGCAGAGGGAGAGGGAGAAGCAGGCCCCGATGGTAGGGAGCCTGATGTGAGGCCCTATCCTAGGACCCTGGGATCACGACCTGAGCTGAAGTTAGATGCTTAAATGATTAAGCCACCCAGGCGCCCCCAAGTTCATGGATCTTTAGCCTATTAATGGGAGGTGTTACAGCATAGTGGGTAGGTGTATGTGGGATTCCAGTCTTGACTTTGCCACTTACTGGCTGTGTGAGCTTGGGCAAGTCACTTATGTCTCTGTTCTTAGTTTCCTCCTCAGTAAAATGAGAATTATAGGAGTCCTCACCTCAAGTGAGATCCTCTGTGGAAAGAACGGGGAATAGCATACAGTACTAAGTTAGCCAGTAGTGTTTTTGTATCATCGTAGGCAAGTCAGGGCTCTCTGTCTCCCATGTTTGAGTGAGGATACTGAGATTTGGAGAGAAATTCAGTGTCTCTGGAGGTAGAATTTAAAGCCTGTCTCCTGGATCCCACTTGCTTATTACAGTCACTGTGGCAGTGCCTCCAAACCCCTTCCCACCCCCCATGCTTGCCTGCCTCCCTAGAAGGTGACCTTTCTTGGGGAGGACTAGGGCGCTGATCTGATCTTATTTGTGAAGTGAGCCCCCGTCTTCCTGCTGGGCCCTACTCCCCCAACACGTGTCCCTATACCTACAGGATGTGTGCCCCCGTGATGGTGGAGCTGGAGGGGGAGACAGATCCCTTGCTCATCGCTATGAAAGAGCTCAAGTAAGTCACCCAGACTGTGGTTCACTTCTTCAGAGCCCTGGGAGGCATCCCTTAGGTTCTCTGCTGCATACCCCGCCCCCCCACACCCCTGGCTCGGGAGGTGTGATTCTTGTTCCTATAGGTCCTTAGTTTGTTCAGGAGTCAGCCCTGTAGGAAGAGGGGTGGGAGGGAGCAGGCGAAGGCGGGTGGGATTAATGAGACACAGTCCTCTCCTGTCTGTCGAAATCCCCCTCTTCCTGCTGCACTTGGCCTTACCAGTATCCCCCACACTTCTTCTCTTTCTCATAAGATGGCAGACCCACTCTCATACGATTTCCAGACCCACTGTCCCCCACTCGAGAATGCAGGAAGTTTCTTTTTATTGTAATTTCTTTCCCGCAAAGTGCTCTCATAGTCCCAAAAGGATGCTGTCCAGACTTCTCTTTCGTGGCATTCTGTGCACAGTCTGTCCCATCTGCTGTAGAACCGGGACCACCAACCCTGTGACTTCCCCTGCCACAGGGCCCGAAAGATCCCCATCATCATCCGCCGTTACCTGCCGGACGGGAGCTATGAAGACTGGGGGGTGGACGAGCTCATCATCACCGACTGAGCCGGAGTCGTCTTCCTGACTGTGCCTCATCCTATTTCTCATTCTTTCTACGTGTAAATAATAAACTGTTCAGCCTTTTAGCCCGCTCTGCCTCCAGCTCTCTGATGCCCGCTTGGTCCTTCCCTGTTACTGCCCCGCTGCCTGGCGGGGACACCCATTCGTGTGGCCCCCGACCGTCCGCACTGAGGAGCACCGGGGGCCTTACTCCTCGTGGATCCCCCGCGTCCCTCCCTCCATCTCCCCGTTCCCTCGTGCAAAGGCTGCTGCGGGGAGACACCTCAGCTGCCTTCCCAGCAGACAGACGAGTCTTTGTGCCCAGGGAGCTGGTTGCCACGGAAACCCCCAGTTTCCTTTCCAGGGGGACTGGCTGCAGGGGCTTCTCCCTTCTCAGGAGTATCACAGAGCAGGTCTCATCAAGCCACCCATTGTTTCCTGAGGACCTGCCTCGAGCCTCTTATCGTGGGCTCGGATCCCCTTTCAGGAGCTAGTGCCCCAGCAGGAAGCTTAGGGATGCAGTGATCTCCCGCCCTCTCCAGGCGGAGCCCTGCTGGGCAAGGCAGCAGCTGGAGCAGGGACCGAACACCTGTCCACCCCTGTCCCCAGTCTGTCCCCACTTCTCAGGCCACTGTCCTCCATGGGCTTCTGGTCAGCCACACCCATCTCCTCTCCTTCCCCACCTCTGCAGGATGTCCCTTCCCTTCTGTGTAGGGCCCGTGCTCCTGCAAGGCCTTGACTGGGATGACGGTGGGCATGGAAGCAGGGCTCCCGGGTTCCAGGTGTGACATGAAGTCGACACTGGCGCTTCCTCTGTCCTCGGTTCTGGGTCCTGCTCTTTTCATCCTGCTTTACCCAACCTGCAGTAAGACCAATCTCACTGCTTCCTCCCTCCCTGGGGGGACAGGGAGAGGGTGTATATCGACACCCACAGAGAGGGAAAGTTGGTTCCCTGAATATTCCAGCCTTGACCTCCATTCTGCTGCCAGCTCCCCTTCCAGGAGGAAGAGTGGGCTTTCCCAACCTCTGCGAGAGGCAGAACCTTCGGGATGTATGTGCCGTGGACAGAGTGGGAGTGACAAGTGTCCCCAGGAGTGGGAGGGGTGTCTGCCTCTCCGGAGAAGGGTTAATCCAGGGAGCCCTGGACTCAGCACCCCTTTCCTCCCTCCTCCAAGCCTGTGGAGTCCTTTAATCAAGTAGGGTGCTGAAATTCCAGCTCTGAAATGCCGCCTTTGTGCTGGCGTCCAGGCGGCCGCCCCAGAGTGCGGGGTCACTTTCTCGGCCCCGATTCTCTAAATGGTTTCTTTGTTCCTGCTGGGCCGCTCAGTATCAGATGTGATTAAAGGGAGATGGGGTTTGGGCGGGGGAAAAGAGAAGGGGCTGAGAGAGGGAGTAGGGGGTTAACCCTTAGGGGATAGGGTGTAGGGGAGATGGAGGAAGGGGTGGCTTTCCTCCTGTCTTGCCCTTCCCAACCTGCTCCTGTTTCATGGAGTCAGTCCCTTGCTGCTCAGCTGGCCAGGCCTGGGCATGGCTTCTTCAGTCCCTTCCAGAAACATCTGGCCCCATCTCTCCACACACGGAAGCCACTGCCCTACTGAGGCCCAAGCACATCCAGAACCTTAGGTCTAAGGGGGTGAGCACAAGCCAGGTCTTCCCGACTTCTCCAAGGTCATTTGTCCTCTCTGGGGCCATTTTTACCTCCTTCCATATCCCCAGTGACTTCCCAGTCCATCTCCATCTCTTGAGAGGCAGGGTCCTGGAGGCGGTGGGTTCTTCTCCATGGAGCCCCCCGTCCCTTGTGCCCTACTGGCTCTGTCCACAGCTCCGCTGAGAGCAGGAGCAGTGAGCACCTGGAAATGGACTAACAACCTGCATGGCAACAGAGGGGAATGGCTGGGTCGTAAAACTTAGGAGCACCGAAGGTCGGTCCTCATCCGTCCCTGACAAAGTTTGTAGAATAGGTTGTTGCCTATTTGAGAACACAGAGGTAAATAAAGAGGAGATCCCGGAGCTAGCAGAATTTCTAAGAATGTTGCCACATGAATCCAATTTCCATTTCTCAAAGGTTAGTAGTCTGGTTGGTCTGGTAGGTTGGAGGAATGCCACAGAGCGAATCTTGATTTCAGCAAGGCATCGGGGCATCGGGTGGTCTTCCCGAATAGCTACGATGGAGAAGGTTGTACTCTTGGTGATACAGTCAGATTCAGAGTTGACTGGCCAGTTCTTCCCTCAGAGTGTTAATAATGGAACAGATGATGGAGAAGTATTTGGTGGTGGATATGGGCCTCTCTTCATGTCAACGTGTTTTATTCGTGACTTCAATAGGGACTTTCAAGTTTGCAGATACATAAAGCTCAGAAGGAGCATCAATAAGTTGGATTCAGAATTCCAGGACTGAGTATAGGTGGGAAAACAGTCAAATCCAACAAGACGAGTTCTGTCAAAACTCAGTATAAAATCCTGCCTTTCGCTACAACACAACAAAAGACACCAGAAAATAGCTTCTATACGGTTTGGGGTGATCTGACTTGGCATCCATTATGTCTGTAAGAGCAGGGCTTTCTAGTTACCGCTAAGCCTCATGGGAGCCGGTGGCTATGGCTGACGTTGCCAGAAGAACCCGAGTGACGCAGCTTCCAGGTGGGAGTGTGGCCAGCCTGGGGGACTGCGCTACTTGGCGCTCCCTGCCCCGCCCCAGGTCCCGATGAGGCGGTGAGGGGGTGAGGGGCTGGAGCCCGCAGGTGGAAGAAATGGAAAAGGGAGCTGGGGACGCTGGTCTAGAGCAGCGGGAGAAGCATCACTCCCGATGACAAGCAGAATTGGGGCCTGCAAGCCGTGGGCAGGGTCAACGTCTCATTAGCATCAACGTCTCAAAGTTTCAGCCGCCCATTTGGAAAATAAGGATAATGAGTGGACCCACTTGGTCCTAGGCCTGCATGACAAAGCACTCAGCAGAGCACTTGGTCAGGGAGCACTTAGAGCACGGGGGCTGTACTGTTGTTAGGAGCCGGGCCTAAGGAAGACCTCCAACTCCCAGAGCCATCCATCAGTGGAAGATGGCAGGAAAGAGGTTTCCCTTGTCCCTGATGTGGAATGGCTTCTGCCCCCGAGCACAGGTTGGAATTCCACCGAGGGAAGAGCTTTTAGGGAATGAGCACTGAAGGATGAGTTTGCGTGTCTGCCGTTCCGGGTTCACACACAGACCCATGCAGCTGCCATGAAGACTTGGCTAGATCGTGGAGCAGACTGAGGGTGTGTGTGTGTGCACATGCACATACGCGCTAGGGGAGGGGAGGCACAAAGGGGTGCAGTGTGAGAAAGCCCGGCGACACATCCCAAGGGACAGGCCTGCTGGCCGTAGACGGCTGGACATCAGGCTTGACCGCACCCCCCTTTCAAATACCTGTCCCTTGAATGCTTCCAGGTCCCACCCCTCTGCTGGGCAAGTAAAAGGGTCTGCTCCTGCTGAGCTCCAGCTGGAAGCACAGGTGGCCCCCCGACAGGATGAGCGCAGCAGGGCTGGGGGAGAGCTCCCAGCAGGGGCCTCCAGCCCGGGCATCAACTGACCCCACCGGGATGCCAGTTGTCCCAACACACGGCACGGCCCCCACCATCTCACGGGAGAGAGGAGACCTCTGCATTATCTGTCCTTTGCATTCTGCCCCTAGCTACTTCCAGAAAGCATCCGAGGAGGCACAGGTGCAGGGATAAGAGACCAAGAGACAGGCCAGGTCAGGCCCACCAAGCAGGTAACCGGAACCTTTAATTTTATTATGTGGAATGCTTAATGCAGAGTTAATAGGGGCTGGAATACCTAGGAGGAGGGGAGAGGGGAGAGGGGTCTACTGAGATAAATAAGAGGGGGGCAGTAATGAGTTACATGTGGACTGCGGGGGCTGCAGAACAGGAAGATAGGGGCAGACAGAGCTACATACTTTATTCAGATACCACTGGGAGGCAAAGGGCAAAAGGCCAGGGCAGAACGTACATGTCAGGAGTCTAGTGTCTTCAGCCTGCTGCCAGCAACCTGGGTCCTGGGCCCTGTCCTGTGTCTCCTCCTGGAGCTAAGGGCAAAGGTCTGAGCAGCTGTGACCCTCTGGGAAGCCCGAGGGGCTGGGGCTGATAGAGCAGGGACCACAGAGCCTGGTGAGGGGAGAGGGAGTTGGCGGGGAGCCTGGGAGGAAGGCTCTGTGAATTGTCTCTGAATCCTTTCCTAGAGCCCCTGCCTCGTCACTCCTCATCTGGGAGGTGCCTCAAGGTCTGGGGGGCTGTCATGGAGTAGGACCAGGACGCCCTGTCTCTGCGAGACAAAGAATGAGGTGGCTGGCATGGAAATGGGTCCGGAGGCCTCTGTGCCAATTCCTCCCTGTGTTCAGAAGGGGAGGGGGCCCTGCGGGGATGAGGAGTCCTCCCTCTGAGCACCCCTGCCCCGCCCAGGCTGTTCAAAGCTGTCCTCAGCCCCCGAGGGACAGACGTAGCCCACTGTAGGCACTGACGCAGGTCTCTGGCTGGCTTTGATCTTAGGCACATGGCCCAAGTGGCACGGGTTATGTCAGACCCCTCACTCTCCACAAGAAAGCCAACATGGGCACAGGCGTGGCAGGGCCTCCGATTCCCATCCGACCCTGGATGCCTCCCCGACTCCCAGAGGAGGGTGAATGGGTCTTTCTCAGGTCCTGGGATGAGGGTCATTCCTGGCGGGGAAGGTGCAGCCCCTCATCGTTCAGTCTAGGGGCGACAGTCACCTCCTTCTCCTCTGCCCAGCCTAGTAGCCCAGGGCTTTGCCTGGGCTGGAGCTGGGATAGGATGGGGTGGGGTCATCAAAGGCAGTGAGCCAGACAGAAAGCCTTCCCTCAGCTGTCAGCCTCTGCAGCCTCCTCTCCAGCCACCACCAGGCCTGAGATGGGTGAGGAACAGGGCACGAGGGCTGGGGGAAGGGGCATGCTACCCAGAGGGGCCGGGTAAGGTGGCGATGACAGGGCCCCCCCTTTAAGGCCGGGACAGCGTCGTATATACTGGCTGCTCCCAGTGTGTGGGGCTGTGGGACTGGGGCCCTGAGGGGCTGGGGTCAGAGATGGCCGTGTAGAGGGGCCGCTGCGAGGGCCCCATGTAGGAGAAGGCCGAATAGAGGCCAGAGGCCTGGCCTGAATGGCCATAATAGGGTCCTGAGGGCTGATGGTCAGAGTAGTCAAACTGGGGGCGGGAGATGGAGGGGAAGGCGGAGCCGTAGTGGGGCAGGCTGAGGGAGGTGTAGGCGATCTGCGAGGTGGACGGCTGGTCGGTGTAGTGCGGCGGGCCCTGGGGCCCTGCGGTCTCCGTCTTCACCTGGGCTTTGGCGTCCACGCCGGGTGGCGAGACTGTAGGCAGAGCCACGCCTGGTGGCTTGGAGATCCAGGCGGAGTGTCCACTGGCCACAGCCAGGGCGCTGCCCAGCCCGTAGCCGGCTGCTGAGTAGCTGCCCACGTGGCCCGGGTGCCCGTTGGGTGGCAGGTACTGGTCCAACTCAGCCACATCAAAGGTCTCCATGTTGGACATTACCTCGTGGCTGATCTCGCCGATGTCCACGTTGCCGAAGTCGATGTGAGGCTTCCCGCCCTCCCCCATGGAGCGCCCATCCCGCTTGGGGTCTGCCTTGCCCGACTGCAGCTCTGTCTTTGGGGTGGTCGGAGGGGTGGGTGGGCCATGGCTCTGGCCTGGGTGGAAGGGAGACAGAAAGAAAGTGGGAAGTGAGTCAGAGGCTTCTGGATTCTGATGGTTCACCGTCAGAAAAGATGCCTCGGGGGGCTGAGGATGGGTCACGGCGTGACCTTGTACGCTTCACGCGTTTGGGCAGCCCGAGTTGGTGCTTAATTCTCTAACAGTCTAGGGCTGGTCTCCAGCTGTTTCTGACGTGCCCCATTTGGAGGGGTGCATCTGCCTCCCCCCACCCGCGCAGGACGCTCCCTGTCACCCACCTCCCGGAGAGACTTGCTGCATCTTGAAAGACCTTCCCTGTTGGGGAAGTTGTTCCTCATGTCAGCCGAAGTCAGCTTCCTTCTCTGCCCCCACTGCCCCTTAGCTGTCCCCTCGATGGGCACTTAGCTGACTCGTTCCACCCCTCTTCCTTGGTTTTCTCATTCACACATTCATTCAGCAAATGCTTAGGGGCTGTGGTGCCAAGTAAAGGGCATACAAGTGGAAAGAAAAGGGATCCTATCTTCACAAGCTCCCAGTCTTAGGGGAGGATCCAGAGACTCACACAGAACTGGAAGGCAGCCTCAGAAGTGACAGGACGTGCAGAGGGCTCAGGAGACCAGAGGAAGAAGCCACCCACCCTGCCGTGGGGACTTGGGGAAGGTCTCTCTGGGGAAAGGAAGCTGAGCTGGGCCTTGAAGGCTGAGCAGAGGCCCAGGCCCACAGTTGTATTCCGAGGTGGCTGTTTGGTATGTGCTCTTCTGCTGTGTGTGTGTGTGTGTGTGTGTCCCTGAATATTTGAAGGTAAGGTATGTAGGTGTGTGGGAGAGACGGCTGGACTGGGGATCCCATTGGAGAGAGAACATGCCCATGGTCTATGAGACTGGGGCCTCCTTGGGGGCCGGCCCATGTCTCCCCCATCAGGCCAGAGGCAATGCCAGGTCCAGAACTGGCCAAGTGCTCTGGAGTTTGAGAGGCCCACCCGGGTTTGAATCCTGGCTCTATCACTTACTGTGTGATCCTGGAAAAAATGCCCATCTTCTCTAACCTGCTTTCTTATCAGTAAAACAGAGATGATACTGGAGCGCCTGGGTGGCTCAGTGGGTTAAAACCTCTGCCTTCGGCTCAGGTCATGGTCCCAGGGTCCTGGGATTGAGCCCCACATCGGGCTCTCTGCTCAGCGGGGAGCCTGCTTCCCTCTCTCTCTGCCTGCCTCTCTGCCTACTTGTGATCTCTGTCTGTCCAATAAATAAATTTTTAAAAATCTTAAAATAAAACCCAAAGATGATACTAAGCGGCTCAGACATGGCCTCCTTCTGGAAGGTGCAGGCTTCATGCACACTTGTTTTGGATTCGCTCATTTGTTTTCATCCCTGCTCCTCCCTCTACACTGTGGACCTCGTAGACCAGGGAGCTTCTTTTGTTGGTGCCTCTGGTGTCTGCTCCAGGGTCTGGCACAAAGGAGGACTTGGGCATGTCTCCTGAGGGCAGAGCTGTGCCAACAGAGACTTCCCATATGCCTGACCCCACATATGGCCTTCTACACGTTGTACAAACAGAAGCAAGGCAGCACTAGTGTCATCAGGGGCCCTGGAATCCAGCTGCCTGGGCTCAGACTCAACTGTGTCCGTTTACTCATCTGTGACATGGGCGTCATTTGCCGCACAGCTGAAGTCGGAGCCCAGGCAGTGTGGCTGCCACATCACAGCTCAGAGTAATTGAATGATAATACACATAAGGTAATTCGGGTGCCTGTACACAGTAGGTGCTCAATTAATGTTAGCTGGTATTTTCATTAATAAAAATGCAACAAGATGCTATGTCTGGCCTCTCCATGACACTTGCTCAAGATCCCATGCCGTGGCTCCCCCATCAGACTAGGAGGCGGGAAGGAGGCAATGATCTCTCCTGATCTGATCTCCCATCTCTCAAAATCATCCTGTCTCTGCTTTCCCTGTTGTAACTCACCCCTCGGCCTCCATGGCCTCCACAGCCTCCTTAACTGGCCTCTTCACTCAGTAGCTGCGCCCGCTTCCATCCACCAGAGCCATCTTGCCCAGCTACTTCCTCAGGGGCCTGAGTTCCCACCGAGCTCCCTCCAGGACCCTGCACCCCAGCTGGGGCGACTGTGCAGCCCGGTGAGCCTCCCCAGCGCCCTGGCTCTCCCCACCCGCAGCTCGTCATCAGCCCAGCGCTCACCTGAGGGGTGCTCGGGGTTCCCGTCTGACATGGGGGAGCCCTCTCCTGGGTGCCGGTGGTCCAGGTGGGCACTCTTGTAGTGGGCCTGGATGGCAGCAGCGCCGCCCTGCTCGGCCTCCCCGCCGGGACACTCTGACTCCCCCTGGGCCGCCTTTCCGTTCTTCCGCCTCCGGGGTTGGTACTTGTAGTCCGGGTGGTCCTTCTTGTGCTGCATTCGGAGCCGCTCAGCCTCCTCGATGAAGGGGCGCTTGTCACTCTCGTTCAGCAGCCTGGGGCGGTACAGTTGGGGGAGACAGCCCAGTGGCCAGTGTGAGTCTCTGACCTCAGACAAATGAGGCCTGGGGATGGGGGGCAGGGGTGGCAAGTGCAGAGGGTGGGCGGGGTCCAGGGCAGGGGGAGTTGGGGGGGTTTGCTCTTTGAGTCACAAACTAGGAAGTGAGGCCGGAGGAGCCACAGGCTCAGAAGGCTGTGATCGTCCCTAAACTCTCAGGGGCTCCTGGCAACCCTGAGGATGGAGTTAGATGTATGGATAGAGCTTTTTTTTTTTTTTATTTAAGATTTATTCATTTATCCTAGAGGGAGAGAGAGCGTGAGTATGAGCACACAAACAATGGTGGGGGCGGGGGGTGGGGGAGGGGGTTTGAGGGGAATGGGGAGGGACAAGCAGATTCTGTTTGAGGTCAAGGCAGGGCTTGACCCCAGGAGCCAGGAGAAGCTCACAACCTGAGACAAAACCAACGGTCAGATGCTCAACCGACTGAGCCACCCAGGTGCCCCAGGAATAGGGCTTTTGAGGGACACGGAACTTCATTTCAAGGAAAGAAAAAGCTTTTTCATCATCAGATCTGTCTGGAGGTAGAGCTGGCTGCCTGGGACAGAGGCAGATAGACCCTCTCCCCAGCCTGAGACCAGCTCTGAAGGCAGTGCCCAGGGCCCACTCAAGTCCAGCCTCAGGCCAGGGCTGGAGGACAGTGGAGGGGGTGATGTTTAAGGCTCGGCTGTCCCCAGGGCAAGGAGGGCAGAAGAGAGTGCCTCCTGGAGTGGGCTAAGGGGAAAGAACAGACTCAGAGAGTCCTAGACATGAGGGACTCTGGGGGTGTGACTCTGCTGCCCAAAGGGCCTCTCTCCGCTGCCCTCTTCCCCCAGCCAGCAGAAGGCCTAGCCCTCCTGTCCAGGATGGGAGGGGGTGGTCATACCAGGCACCTCCTAGCCGGAGGCAGCATTCCTGTGCAGCTTAGCCTGCCCGCCCCCCCCCCCCCCGGGCTGCCAGAACCCAGCCCTAATGTAGCTTTCTCCAAGGATCCCTCCAGCTGAGGGATGGGTTGAAAACCCCAGATCAGCACCTCCTCTGGGACGAGGGAGTGGGCTGCCCCCTTTCTCTCCCAGCCATGAAGGTTATCCCCCCAGCCAGGCCTCAGGGAGGCTGGGCCACAGATGTGTGTGTGTGTGTGTGTGTGTGTGTGTGTGTGTGTTGAGGGCGGAGAGAGAGAGGCACTAGAGGACTCAGCCACTTCCAAGGGCTCCAGCTCAGAGGCTCTGGAATGGCTGGGGACACTGAGCTTCCTCTCCTACCCAGAACTTTGCTTATGCCCTCTATCCAGCTGGCAACTGGGTGTGAATCAGCAAGAACACAGTAGGGGCCATGGAGTGGGGGCAGAGGCCACAAGACAGGGAAGAATCCAACACGACACACTGTCGCCTCCCTGCTAGTTCCCAGCAGTACCCTAATCTTGACAGGATCCTGACCTCTGGTCCCCCCACCCCCAGCCCCCACCCCAGCCCAGCTGGCTAACGAGCCTCCAAGCCCCGACCCCAGCCTTACTCCAACCTCAGCTCTGTTCATCTTGACCCCCGCACCAGCCTTGCTCAGCATTGTCCCCCAGACCCCCCCCACGTACCCACAGCTCTAACTGCAAACCCGATCCTCATTTACACTCCACCTGGCCTCTGTCCTCTAGATCTCCAGGGTCTGGAATAGGGGCCAGGAGAGGGTAGGCTGCTTCCCCCTGCAAATTGGAAATCCCGACTTGGTGGGGGGAGCTCCTAAGGTGGGGCACGGGCTGCTGCTCCGTCTGCTCTTTCTGTCAGGGAAGGGGCCTGTGGACTTGGGGGTCAAGAGAGGCTCCAGCCTGTGACCCCCTTTCCAGTCTCTGGGGTCTAATTACTCTTTCCAGCAAGTCAACCAATGTACAACGATCCGCATGTGACTGTCAGAGCTCACACAGCCACTTAGGAGCCGGGACCTGGACGCTGGGTGTCCGACCCCAACCTACTTCCAGCACCCTAAGCAGTCTGTCCTCATGTCTTCCTCTCTTTAGGTTTAGGGCCCTGTTTTCTAGTCCTACCTGTTTAGCCCATCCCCCTCCCTGGTGGCCTGGGAATTATGAACCGGGGAGGGATTTCAGTAGGGGCCCCCACCCAGGATCCAAGGTGGCTTGCCCACCTGTGGGGATAGCCTTTGATCCTTGTCCTTGTCCTGCCACCCTCCTACCCTGGGCTTGGGTCCTGAGCAAGCAGTGCCCACTTTCCTGATGGCCCTATGCTAGATTGGCCCTTGGGGCCAATCATGGATGGCCAGGAACTAGTCCTCTGGAGGGAGCCCAAGCCCAGGGTTCTGGGCTGGAGGAACAAGAACAGGGACAATGGAGGGTCTGGTCTTAAATCCCTCACAGTGGGTTGAGGGACAAGTGGGGGTCCATCCTTGTGTTGATGCTGTCATTGAGCTGGTGCTGTGGTCTGTTCCTGATCCCCAGGACCTGCTCCTTCTGCCTGTCTCCCTCCTGGTTGTCTGTCTCTCATTTGCTCTTCTCTGTCCCACGACACCAAGGGTACTGGCCTGGGCTGTGCCCTACCCAGTGCAGATGGACCTTGGGCGGACGAGCTAGTTTTGACCCTGCTCTTGGGCAGACCTGGAGCCTCTGAGTCGACCCAGCAGTCTGGTCACTAAGCCCAAGGCCTGCCTGCCCGGGATGAGCAGAGCGCTACACGCCAAGACGGGGATGTGAAGGGGCACCAGGCCATCAGCAAACACGTGGGGCCGTGGGGCTAGATGCGAATCCCTCTTGGTCTCTTGGGGGGGCCTTCTAGCTTCTTGTACCACCCTAAACCTTTGGCCTTCTAGGCCCCATCTCCATTACGCTGGGGCCCACCAGGGGAGGGCAGCAGCAGGAGGGAAGCCGGCTCCTCTGAGAAGTGCCGACTTTCTGGAACTCAGGTGTGCTGTACTTCCACTCTCCCCTTCTCTGTCCCCCCACCTCCTGACCACGCTTTAGAGCCAAGGGGTGACCTGCCACTGTCACCAAGGACAGTGTGGAGGACGACGAGTAGACCTGGATTTGATCCTGCTCTGCCACCAGCTGGGACGTGGCCTTTGAGGTCCCTTTTCCTTTCTGGGCCTGTCTCTTGGGCAGTCTCGTGGGGGGATCAGGGGGCCTCTGCAGGCTTGCATCTCCTGGATCGCCTGTTCTTTTTCTGAGCTGCCCAGGACGCCTGAGGTGGGAGGTGGTTACCCTGCTCAACATATCCCAAGGGGCCAGGCCGAGCCCCAGACCTGAGGGGAGGGGTGGCTGGCTTCCTTGTTGGGGGGCATGTTTTCCCCCAGAGGTTTGGGCTGGCCCCAGGGAACCAAGGACTCTGAGGCACCCTGGGTAGGAAGAGGGGCCAAGGTTTCCTCCTGGCCAGGGCACTCGGCTCCAGCTCTGGGGCTGGAGGGGTAGGAGGTTACTCAACGCTGGGTGGGGCCCTGGAAAAGAAGATGGCGCCCGACCACGGGAGGGAGGGAGAGAGGGGCAGGCCTGGAAGCTCTGGCACAGGGGGGGAGAGGATACTTCTTTCTGTGCGTCCCTTACCCTAGAGGATAAAGACAAGAGCCCCCCCTCCCCCAACCCGGAAGGAGGGGAGGATAAGGAGGGCACGATGAAGGTAGTTGGGACAAGACAGGATCCTGCAGGGACAGATTTGCCCTTGGCGGTTCTCCATCCCGCACGCTTTCAAAGGCTCCTGTCTAAGTTCCTTATTTTCCTTGAATTGCCCCCCAATTCTCCATCTGGCTGCCTTAGTTTCCCCTTGCCAGCCAGGCCTTCCGTTCTGTCCCAAGCATTTCTCGGGCATACCCCTGACTAGTGGGGCCGGTGGCAGTGGCACCCTCGAGTGCGCCGGGCCAGCGGAAGACGTTAGTGAAGGTCTTTGGTGTGGGCCCCTCGGGATCCTACCCCCTCCCTCTCCTTTACCACCCCCCCTGCCAGGAAGAAGCTCAGGCCCTTCGCCTGCCACCGACGGAATTCCAACCACGAGGGGGCGCCCTCCTGCCCGCTGCCCGGGGTGGGGAGCCTTGCCTAGGCCACTGGAGTTCTAAGGCGGCGCAACCTCAAGGGGGTACTTGTGGGGGAAGGGCGGGCCCGAACCCCACACCTGGTCTTCCAGTCCCATCAGAGCGGTGGCTGCCCCCGCGAGAAGGGCCCGGGCAGCGCGCGTCTGGCCTGAATCCACCCGCAGCTGGGGGGCCCGCGGGAGCTCCCCGGAGGCGAGTCGGGGTCGCTCACCTCCAGAGCTTGCCCAGCGTCTTGCTGAGCTCGGCGTTGTGCAGGTGCGGGTACTGGTCGGCCAGCTTCCTGCGCGCCGCCTGCGCCCACACCATGAAGGCGTTCATGGGCCGCTTGACGTGCGGCTTGCTCTTGCTGGCGCCGTTGACGCGCACGGGCATGGGCACCAGCGTCCAGTCGTAGCCGCTCAGCACCTGGCTGACCGCCTCGCGGATGCACACGGGGAACTTGTCATCGTCCGCCTCGCCGTCCTGCTGCTCCTTCTTGACCTTGCCCAGCTCGCCGGGCCCTGGGCTGGCTCGCAGGCCCGATCCGCCGCCGCCGCCGCCACCGCCGTCGGGCCCCAGTGAGGGCGCGCTCCCCGGGGACAGGCAGCGGGGCTCCTCAGAGCCCACGGGGCTCAGCTCCACCTCGGATAGGTCCTGCTCCTCCGCCATGTCGCCCCCGGCCGCCGCCGCCTCGGCCGCCTCCCCGGGGCCCGCCGCCGGGGTCCTCGCGAAGAGTCCAACGCTCACCTGGACGGGAAGAAGGGCGCGACGGAGCGGCGGTGAGCGCAGCCCCGACGGCAGCCCGAGCCACGCGACACGGGCGCAGCCCCGAGGTGGGGCCCGCGCACATGCCAGACCCGGGCTCGGCCTCTGAGCGCCCGCCTCCGCGTTTTCCCACCACCTGGTCCCAACCGTCTCTTGGTGTGGGTGGGTTTGGGTTTTTTTAAACCTCTTTTTGGGTGGAGGTTTGTTGATGGAAAGGAAGAAAAACGGACTCTTTATTCTACTCTAATCCTGACTCCTGGAATTTCCCACCTTTTCTCTCACCTTTCCGTCTTCTCTTCTGCCTGCCCCCCATGGAGTCTAGAGGAGCTGGCGGGGGCGGGGGACAGATGCTGGTGTCATTTTCTCTCCACCCACGCCCCACCGCGGGGTCCCAGGCCCGGGCTCAGGAAGGCAGGAGCCGAGGAGCGGACTGCGCACTCACTCACCTCCTCGGACCTCTCCTCCAGTCTGGGGCTCGTCCTTAGGAAGTGGAAAACCGTGTCCCAAGGTGTGCGGTCCAGCTCGGGGCTGGGGGGTGACGCTGGTGGGCTGGGAGGGAGGGGCTGGGGGGCCCTGAGCCTCAGGCCACGGCCTCGTCCCGACGGAGCCTGAAACCTCACCACCAACCACGCCGGCCGGACAGCCCGAGACTGACTGAGCGCTGAGCTGCTGCAGAGGGCTGGGAAGGAAGGAGGGGGAGAGGGGAAGGGGGAGGGGAGGGAGGGAAGGGCAGAAGGTGGAGCCTCCAGCGCTGTCCTTCATCCCCAACACTCAGGGCTCCTCCGCCAGGCCCCCCCACCCCAGCTCCAGGCGAGGCTGTCCCAGGCCCGTCTTGGGGCCTGGGCTTAGTCAGGGAGGTGTAGGAGTGGGCGTGGTTAGGCCGGAAAGCCAAAGGATGCAGGTGGGCAGGGTCAGAACCTGTCGCCTGCAGGAAAATTGGGCCCAACTGGGACCCCCAGCCTCTGCCTCAGGTGGCGGGATGGGCAGGTGGCAAAGGATTGGGGCTGGATGAAGAGAACACAGGGGAAGGTTCTGTGGACATCTGAGGGCGCCCGGCCTGCGCTGCTGGTTTAAGACACTCAGGGAGGGCCTACTGTGATCCGAGAGACCCTGCTTCTCAGCCTGCCTCACCCGCCTCCCATCCTGACCCCGGCTACCCTCTGCCTCCGCTCATACGGGAGAGAAAGCACACGCGGGTCCGTACCTGGAGAGGCAGGGCTGGCTGGATACCCCCTGCCCAGGCCAGAAGCCCTAGCTCCAGCCCTGGGCCCTTTTCACCAGACACGCAGCGCTTGGAAGGGCTGGCCTGGCTCGGGGTAGAGGGAGGTAGGACTGAAGATCCTAGGGGGCCGGCCGCGGGGCTGGGCAGGGGGGTCCTCTTCAGCTAGGTCTGAAAGGCTCCTGGGACCCCAACTCCCTCCACACTGGGTTCATGCTCTCTTGGTCTGCGGGGGGATTCTCATTCAGGGTTGTCGTGAAGTCCTGCCCTCCCCCACCCTTTCCGGGTGTCTCCCTGCCTGCCTGCCCCCCTCTCCCACCTCTCTGCCCACTTCTGTCCTCGGCCACCTCCCCAGTGGGGTGACCTCTCTCCTTTTTCTTTCCCGCCCATCACCCAAGGCTCCTTTCCCTCTCCCCTTTCCTAGGTCTCTCCCCCAGAGGTCACAGCCCCTCTCTCTTCCCAGGGGGTGGGTGTCAAGGCAGAGGTGCGGGTGGGCGTGGAGGGGCACGTGGAGCCTGGGCCCGCGCTGGCGACCACGTACACTCCCGAGCTCAGCGGATGGGCAAGGCCTTAGGCCCAGCCCAAGGGAGTCTTGTCTGGAGTGGGGCTGCTAAGGGGGTCTAGGCAAGGCCTCATGCTTGGGAAAGGCCAAGGGGGTGGAGGGGGGTGGGTAATGGGACACAATGAGGTAGTCACACGAGGCAAAGGCATGTTGGGGGTGGGGGGGAGCGGACATTGGAACACACACACACACACATGCTCGCACACACAACCAGTCAGACAATCGGGCCAGTGTGTCTGGGGCCTCGGAGCCCAGTGAATTAGGAGTTTGATAAGGGTTTTCTCTTTCTCTCGCTTGCCGGCCTTGGACAATCTCCCCCCAGTTTTCCTCGACGCCACCCCCGGCGCTGCCAACCCTCCTCCCCCCGCCTCCCTTCTCTTCCCTGTGCCCAGACTCTTGTTCGGGGCCTTGAAACAGTGAGCTGTCTTTGTTCGAAATACAGGTGAACGGCAATCATGTGATTAACACACACACACATAAAAAGCTTTTTAACAGCGCCCGCCCGGCCTCAGAACCGCCCAGAGAGGAGCCGCCCTGGATGGACAGAGGGACGGAGGGACGCGCATCCAGCCGGTTGTGTCCAGCTGCCCGCAGCAGTCTCCGACACCCGCTGCTGTCCGCCCGCAGCCCGCCTGCCCGGCATCTCTCGATCCTGGTGGGTCCCCACTCGTCCTCCCATCCCTTGGTTCCTCCTCTTGGACAGAACGACTTCCCTGCTCCCTGTGGTGTCTGAGACCCCGCTGGGGTGGGAGGGGTGGCCCTAGAGGGAGAGGGCCCAGGGTAAGAAGCCTGGGCGTGGGGTCCCACAGCGCCCCTCTCCGGCTCCCTTCCTTCTCCCTCACCCTCCTGGGCCCAGCTGTGCCAGGGTGGGGTGGGTGCGGCGGGTCCACAGAGAAGCCATGCTGGACAGAGGGGACCTCTCTCTTCCCCTCCCTCTGTCTGTCTCTCTGTCTCCCCCTCTCTCCTGTTTCCTCATTGCCGTGCTTGGGCTTTCTTCTGAGAGGTTGCTGAATGAGACAGGTGGGCCTTCAGGGGTGTGGGGAGGGGCTGCCTGATGCCCTGAGGTGTGGGCACAGGGGCGGGGGCAGGGGGGACCCCTGCTGTGACACCCCCCCCACTGTAATCCCCTCCATCCCATCCCAGGCCCTGGGGGCCCCAGCTTCCTCCAGCAGAGAGGGCAAAGGCCCCAGGCATCCCTGGAGTGCAGTGAGTTGGGAGGGGGGGCAGGGGTGCCGGAGGAAGGTACCCTGGGCTCTACCCTTAGCAGAACAGCCACACCCCCATCCAGCCTGCCCCTCCTCACTGAGATGTGGCGGCCATGGACCCCATGGCCTGCCCTCTCTCCCCAGCAGAGAGGGGCCCACCTTGTGAGCGTGAGCGTAATGGTGGAGAGTCAGGCTTCCCTCCCCGGGTGGAGAGGCCTTTCAGGAGCTGCAGACTTTTCCTGGGACCTCCCCCCACCCCACCTGGGTTCTGTTGCTGCCCGTTCCAGCCTTACTGCTCAGATGGCCCTGACAGTGAATGATGGCTCCTGGCAGTCAGAGGTAGAGTCCACTGAGGACCCCGCCTGGCAGAACTGCTTCCGTCAGCAGTGACCCTTAACCCCTTAGCTCCCTGAGTCCTCTTCCTAGGGCACTGGGCCCATTCTGTGGAAGGCTCCGCCCTTGGTTCCCTGCCCTGGGTCTCAGTCCCTTATCTGTCACCCAGGCAGGGACCCCCAGTGCCTCCCTGCCTGCCTCCTAGGATGCACTGAGCTAAGATGGGGGGGGGTGTCTGCTTTTCAGCGGAGCAGGGGCTGTGCCAGGGCGAGGGGTGGTGATGGTCAGGTTGGGCCTCTGCTCCAGCCTCAGTTTCCCCAGCTGGGCATGAGACTGACTTCCTGACTGAGGACCAGATGAGGGGACACTGGGAAAGCACTTTAGCACCTCGAGGCACCTGTCTGGTCTAGGCTGTCACTCCCTCATTCCCTGGGGCCTGTTGCCCCTCTCAGTGCTTCAGACCCTCACCTGTCCACCTCCAGCGCCCCAGGGGTCAGGGGGAGGGGATTGGCTTTCCTCCCTACCTGCTGGTTTGTGCAGAAGGGGGCTTGGCCGAGGGCAGTACTTTTCAGCATAAAGGTGTGCAGAACACTGGCTGGCATTCTTCGGGTCTGGGATGAGACCTGTGGTTCTGCATTTCTCACCAGCTCCTAGGCAGGTGTCTGGAGGGTTGGTTCTAATTCTTGCTGAACTTCAGAATCACATGCGAAGTTTTTAAAAATATACCGAAGCCTGGATCCCACCACAGACTGGCTGATTCTGCTTCAGGGGTGGGGGTCCAGATGTGTTTACTTTTTGAGCTCTCTGGGCCCTGCTTTCCATCACTGGGGGCCTGGAGCCCACAGGCTGTGACGAGCCCCCGCAGAGCCCCGCATCTCTGGGGAGAGGGCAGGGGGCCAGGGCTCTGGAGCTCAGAGCTGGAGGTCAGAATTGCAGTCACACTGGGGTGTCTGGGCAGTGGGGGCATGTGGCAGGGGAGTGGCTGCACGCTGGGGTGAGGGAGGGCTCAGGAGCACAGGTCAGGGGTCAAGGGTAGGGTAGTGACCGCTGCAGAAGCTTAGTCTAGGTGAGCGTATGGGGAGTGTGAGCACTCCCTCGAACATTTCCTAGGCCTCCGCTGCCTCTGGACAGGCTGTGTTGTTTGTCGTTCAGAGGTCAGTAGAAGGAGCACTGGACTTGGAGTCAGAAAGTCCTGCCATTAGCATCCACGTGGCCTTGGGCAGTTTGTGCTCTTAGCTTCTTAGGACTTGGTTTTTGCATGTGTAAAATGCTGATAATATACATCACTGCATGTGGGAGTGGATGGGAGAATTAAGTCAGAAACCGCACGCACTCACACGCACACACAAGCGCCTAGCTCAGCGTTTGGTTCCTCGTAGTAATTTACGTGCTGGGAGGTGGAAATGCTCACATCAGTTCAAGTGCACAAGTGTTTACTGAGTAGCCAGTGTGGACCCGCCTTTAGGAGTTTTACGTCTGCTCGCCGAATCCCAGCATCAGACCAGGCTGGTGCGTGATAAGCCCCTCGGCACTGGGCCTCCCCTCCCCGGGCCCCCTCAGTAGCAGAGGCCCACACTGCCAGAGCCTCCAGTGGGCTCTGAGTGCTTCTGTCCTCTCGGCAACCCAGCGAGTGGGTGCTGTTGTTATTCTCCTTCTCGGGAGGAAACTGAGGCACAAGAGGTTCAGGGACAGGCCCGAGCTCAGTGATAGGTGGGAATGCATCTGCGCCTGCAGTTTACCTCCGGAGCCGGACGTCTGACCACTCTGCCCCCTGCCACAAGACCCCAGGGGCTGCCATGGGCCAGTCCCCTCCTCCACCCACCCCATGGGCCTTTGCACTTTCCTTGTGCTCCCCATCACTGCTCAGCTCTGAGGCCCTCTCTTCAGGGATGCACTCCCGGACATGAACTCCGCTGGAATTCTCTCCCTGTATTACTTTCTCATGGAGTTGGAGATGGCCTTGTACCTCTCTTCCTCACACAGCGTGGTGTCTGGGCCAATCTCTACCTCCTACTTGGAGCCCCCTGAGGGTAGGGCCATGCCTTCCTTCTTGGTGTTGGCCCTCCTCAGGGCCCAGCATGACCTCAGGGAGTCTTTCCTGAGTTGAACTGCTGTCAGGGTTCCAGAGCGGAAAAGACGGCGAGGCTGGAGCAGGCAGGACTGGCTTCCTGGAGGTGGAGGGCCTGAGCACTTGTGGAGGATGGAGGACCGCTGCGTTCCAGGGCTTGTCCCAACAAGGGCTCTCACCTGCCCTTGTTTCTGGTCCAAGCCGAGGGTCCCACCCCAAGCCAGGAAGACAGCTCCGGGGGCTGGAGTCTTCCTTCCCTGGCCCGCCCCACCCTCTCTGACCACAAGGAGGCTGGGCCAGTGCCTAGGGCAGCCTCGGGGCAGCTGGCCTCTGCCCTCTTCTCAGAAGCCCTCCCAGGAGGGGACTGCTTGTTCTTGTTCTCCAGACCCTGCTGCTAGAAACCCCTTCCGGGTGTCTGCCCCGAATCTCTCACGCTGAGCTGAACTTTCGGGAATGTACTCTTTATGGGACACAGGAGCTCAGAGTTTGAGGGGTGAGGCCTACATGGATACCCAGCGCCTTGGGCTGTGTGGACCAGGGGGACCCCGAGGGCTGGGCTTGTGTCCCGGCTGGGCTGTGGAGGCCCTTTGTTGCCCCGGCTACCTCTACCTTCCCCTGGCCTCAGTTTCCCCATCCCCTAAAATGAGGGGCAGCCTAGGTTATCTCTGAGGGTGTTTCCAGGTCGGATAGCCCATGAATTATATTTCAAAATGAGGGTCCAATGCCTGTGCTAATGTTTCCAAGCCATGGTGTTGCTCAGACATGGAGCGACGTCTCTTGAAAAGGCAGTTTTTGGGCAAATAAGTTACGGAAACCCTGCTTTCCACTTCCTCTTTCTAGAGACGCAGGGCCTGTCAAGAGCTCTAAGTTCTGCAGTTAAAAAATGGACCTTTGTTTAAATACTTATCCCCAACTCCTCCTCGGCTGTGAGCACTCTCCCTGCCCCCACTCTGCAGGCCCAGCCTTGCTCGGGACACCTTGCCTGGTGGCTGGGCCTGGAGCCTCGTCAGGCTCCTGTGTCCCTCGCCTTTCCAGCAGGACCTGGTCCCCGCAAGGCGGGTCTTTCCGACCTTCCGACATATGCTTGGTACTTGGAAGGTGCCCAGCGGTGCCGATGAATGAAGGAGTCCCGAGGAGATGAGCTTGCAGGCAGCAAGGTGTGCTGCTCGAGTCAGACAGCTCCGGGGTTGAATCCTGGCACCCCCACTTACTAGCATGTGTCCTCAGCAAAGGACGTGAGGTCTGAGTCTCCCTTTCCTTCTACGTTGTGGGGAGGATGAATCCGGATGTAGTACGTAAGCACTCAGGATGGTTCCTGGCACGTTACAGGACTCGGTCAATGGCCGCTGTTGATCTCGGCATCTAGGGGTTGGCCCCCGGAGGGTGGCTGTCAGCTGACCTTGGGTTTGATAGTCATCCTTATTTCTTTCCCTGTCCAAGTGCTGTTGCTGTCAGTGGACGTTCTCTGTCCGCCCCTCGTAGCCTGGAGCTGGCAGAACGCAGGCAGGACCGTCCCATGGAACAAGAGCAGGAAGGGGGGCGACTAACTGGCTGAGGTCACATGACTGTTTAGTCTCAGAACTTGACCTCTGTGCCCTGACTTTTTGCCCCAGGTTTCCCGAGGACCCACTCCTAGGCAAGGCTCTGCTGTCTGTGGGGTCATGAAGAGGGACAAACAGTCGGCTTATCTTCGAGGAGCTTGTCGATGAGTGGGGAGTTGGGTCATTCATTCATACATTCCCACGCACTTATTAGGGCAGTGGTGCTGACGGGTGTGAGGGTGGCGAGAGCGGTGTGCGGAAGGTGGAGGAGAGAAAGAAGGGGAGAGGAGGGCCGAGGGTGGCTTTTCTCAGAGGGGACCCTGGTTTTGACCGGGTTGGGGCTGCTACTGTCACAGCTGGGTGGGCTGCGTGTGGCTAGCAAGAGCCTCTGAGCCTCCATTACCTGGGCAGCTTGGAGCAAGGGGCTTGTTCAGGTGGCCCGGTGTAGGGGTGGCTGGAAAAACCCTGGATCTGCCCACACCAGATACCCTGTCATTTCACCCCCATCATCCGGGGCATGACCAGGGACCAGGGCTGTGGATGCTGAAGGGGACTGGGCTGGGCATGAAGGCAGTCACGGTCACCCATTCAGGCTTGGCGTTGTGAGCGCATCTCTGCTCTTGCAAAGTTTCCCCTCTGTCCCCTGAAAGTGAACACGGCGTGATCTGGTGGAATTTCAGTGTTTGTATGAGCTCGAAGGGGCTGCTCCACAAGAAGGTTACCGTGTTCTGTGATGGTGTCACTTTATAAGGACAAGGGAGCCGAGTGGTGAGCCTGAGATCCAGAGCCAGAGAGACCAGGGTTCAAATCCTGTCCTGCCCCCACTAATCTGTGGGATTGGGCCGCTTACTTATCTTCGTAACAAATTACTTCATCGGTAAGATGATGATAGCAACACTTGGCTCCTGGGAATGTCACAAAAATGAAAAAGCAGAGAGAAACAGTACGTGCCCGGCAGATTGCCGGAAACAAAAGGTAGACATGACCGTTCGCTTCTCTTGTCGGTGTCCAGCGTTTTCCAGGCAGGGCGGCCCACGTATCGGGTATGATAATATCTTGGCTATAATACACCCAGGAAAATCTCTTCCCTTTGCAGGGGGAGGAGGCGCACTTACCGCGATAAGACCAAGGGACTCAGGCACAACCCTGGGGGGGTGTGCTCACGCATCCGGGTGCTCCGGTCCAAGGAGAAGTGAAATGTACCCATGAGGCTGCCAGACACGAGGATTTCACATGTCTCACCTCACCCCACCCCCACCAGGTGGCAGGTAGGGATGTCAGAGAGTTTGAATGTCTCCCCTTTGGGGCTAGAAGCCTAAGCGGAAATCTCAGGTACAGTGGGAGGAGCTATTCCCAACGCTGCCAAAGTCCAGACTCTTGCTGTGTGATCTTGGGGCAGTCGGCTGCCCTCTCGGGGTTTGCTCAGCCATTCATCTGTACGATGAGAGAGTTGGCCTCTGATCTCGGGGGAGGGGGGCTCCTTCAGATTTACTAGCAGGGGTTTCAGGGTTCTGTGGGAAAAGGCCCACACCTGGTTTTGTCTCCCCGACTCGGCTGCTCAGGGCTGGACATGGGAGTACGCAGCAGGTGCTCAACGAGTACTTGTCCAACCTCGATGACCAGAGAGAGAACCCACTAAGAACCTTGGGCTGCTTCTCCGCTCCCCAGGCCTGATCACATCATTTCTATCAGCCCCTCTGGGGCAAGACCCACGAGTTCATGCCACAGTCAGCTGCTTGCTCACTCGGTGAGCAAACGCACGGATGTGGCAGACACACGTGCCCATTATGGAAATAACACTTCACATCAGAGACAGACCAGATACAACATAGTTCCTTCTCACGGCTCTCGGGATCAAAATCCCAAATCTTCAGCCTGGCCCTCACGTCCTTGCCCCACTCTCATCCCGAAACTCCAAGCTCCACGGAGTTTGGCTGCCAAGCTCCACGAATGCCATCCTTCCACTGAATGCGCTTTCCGCGGTCACCTCGCCGGCCTCTCCTGTGGGCTCAGCCTTGAGGTAGTGTCTGCAGACACCGCCTGATTCTCTAGCATCGGTTATGCCCTGGGACCGCACTCTGGCCTTCTTCACAGCGCTCACGTCGATTCACGACTTTGTTTGTTGTGAGATGAGTTATTCGTTGTCCGTCTTCCCACAAGGATGTCAGCTCCGTGAATCCTTGGGGATCCGCGGAATGCCTGGCATGCTGGAGGTGCCCGATGAACGAATGAGTGAATGAATGAATGAAGGGGGGGAACCAGTGGAGGAAGGGGCGGGAGGCCTGGAGAGGTGAAGGGAGCAAGGAAGGAGGCTGAGTCTGAGGGCCAGAGGGAGGAGATGGGTCCGAGGTCTGTCATGTGATGGAGGCAGGTGCCTTGACCCCTAGTCCCGTATTCTTCCTTCTAATGCAGCCGGGGCCCCTGGAGCGACAGGCTGGGTTTAGTGAGACGCCAAGGCCCTGAGGACCTAGGGAAGGGGGATCTGAGCCAGCTCCCCAGCCAGCCCCACCCCTTCCCCCAGCAGGCAGGAAGGACGGGGCAGATCTGTCAGCTTCAGAAACACCGCCCCAGGGGACCCAGCCCTGAGTCCAAGGAGGCCAAGGGAAAGAGGGGGGGCACAGGAAGCACCCAGGTCTCCCCCTCCTCCCTCCTGCCCCACCCTCCGCCCCCATCTCTGGCTAGAGCTCGCAGCCCCAGGCCTTGGCACTCGGGGGACGGGGGCGGGGAAGTGGGGGACAGAAATCCTCTTCTGGCCCAATGCCTTCCTTTCCCCCATTTGATTTCTGGGCCTCAGGATGGTGACTGACCTGGCAGCCCCCGAAGAGCTGGGCCCTGGCCTCGAGGCTGGAGAGATGGAGGGAGAGGGAGGTGGCACTGCCCACTTAGGCCCTTCCTGTGTGCCACCCGGGGCTGGGACCTGGGAGGCCTCACTGTAAGACTTTGCAGGGAACCCTTGTGTGGCCGTCAGTGGCCCCCTCATTGGTTAGCCTGGTTCACCCCAGAGCCACACGTGGCTACAAGCTCGCTGGAGAGCTTGTTGTTGGTGCTGGTTCCCAGGTCCCATTCCACTCATAGATTTAGGTGGGAATCTCTCTCTCTTTTTTTAAAAACTTTTTTTCTTTTTCTTTTTCTTTTTTTTTTTTTTTTTTAAGATTTTATTCATTCATTTGACACAGAGAGAGAGCATAAGCAGGGAAAGAGGCAGAGGGAGAAGCAGGCTCCTGCTTAGCAGGGAGTCCAATGTGGGGCTCGATCCTAGGACCCTGGGATCATGACCTGAGCTGAAGGCAGACCCTGAACTGGCTGAGCCACCCACGCGCCCCTGGATGGGAATCTCTTTTTAAAAGCTCCTCTGTGTCTATGGTGCGGCTAATGGGGAAACTACTGGACTGGGTGGTCTCTCGGTTCCCCTCCCCAGCCTCCAACGCCCACTCTGGGGCAGACCATCCCTCCGGGCTTCCATGATGCCCTCCTCATTGCTGTGCGCTGAGCTGTGGGATCTCCGGGTCCTCCTCCTGTATGCTGCTGGAGCGCCGTGTACGTGTGCCCCGCGGCGCAGGGTGCTGCGAGGGGGCTGCGGGGACCTGCCTGGGAGGCCCCCTTTCTCCTCCCTCCTCCGCCACCTCATCTTCCTCCAGACCTTTGCCTTCGGTCTTCTTTTCCACGCCTGGCTCTGCCTGATTTCCTACTCTCTGCCCATTGCTTCCTCTTCCCCCTCTTTCTGTCTGCAGCCTCCTCTCTCTGGGAGGCTCTGTAATTTTGATCCCATAGCTGGTTGCTTCCATCTCCCCGCGTCCGTCCTCTTCTGGCCCGCTCTGTCTCTGGCTGGCTGTCTCTGTCCTTGTTCTCCCCCTGTCTCCAGCCCGGGCTCTGCTTGCAAGGCCTCCATCTCTCTCGGTCTCTCTCCTCAAATTTCTCTGTCTTCGCCCTCCCCCTGCCCCTGCTGCTCCCCTGGCCATCCTTCACCTGCCCTGGCCCCATCTACCTGGAAACCTGGGGAGGCTGCCAGGGTGTGGAGGGCCCCAGGAAGGTGAGAGAGACGGCAGAGGTGACAAGGTAGAGCAGCCAAGATGTGTGCACATGATTGCCAAGCAGCTCTCGGGGCTGAGCGCCCAGTGCCGCCTGTCCTGACCTTCCAGGTCCTCCCAGCCTGGCTCTGGTCCACATTTCAGCTTGCTGCTCCCTAGGCTGTCCTGCCCCGGCCACCTCCACGCGCTGGCTGCACTGCTGTTGCCTCAGGCCTGTGCCCCGCACCCCACCTCCTTCTGCCTCTTCCCGGCTTAACTGCCACGGCCTCTGGGGCCTTCTCCCTGAGCTCCCACAGCGCTGTCTGTGATGGCAAGAGGCAAGGTGGGAGGGTGGGTTCAAGTCTTTCTGGAATGGTCCTCACTGAGCTGCAGACGGAAGGATGTGTGCCTTGTCCTGGGGCAAGAGGCAAAGGCGGCTGATGTTGACTGTGGGGCAGGGGTTCATGTCCCCTTCAAGCACGAGCTCTCCGCCACCTAGGGAGCCAAGGTGATGGGCTCAAGGTCGCACAGCAGGCTTGCAGAGTTGGGTCGGTGGCAGGGAGAGGGTGGAAAGTGGAAAAGGAAGGGATGGAGAAGGAAAGTGTCTTGGTTTAGAATCTGGGTCCCCGGGCTGTGCCACCAACTTGCCCGGAGGGATGGAGGCCACACTGTCCCCCTCTCATTTTCCCCATCTGAGCAGGGAGGGCCCGGCCTAGATGGCCTCGGAAGCTCTTCTCACTCCCATTGTCTAAGTTGGAGGGGTGGGGACAGGCGAAGAAGGGATGGTGTCCTTTGACTCAACAGACCAGTTCCTCCTCTGTCTCCAGACTGCAAAGGCTACGCACCTCTTGTCTCTCGTCCGTGACCTACCTGGACAGGTGGCTGTTGCCTCCGGTCCTATTAACCCCCTCAGGACCGGGTAGGGCTGAGAGCCCCAGCCCGCCAAGTGTCCCCTGAAGGACCACCCTGGGGGTCTGAGGCATCAGGCTGGCCCTGGCAAGGCTGTAGGCCCTGGGCCTCCTGCACGTAGTGGTGAGGCCTTCTGGCCACCAGGGCTTGGCTGAGAGAGCCTTAGGCAAGGAGCCAGGCTCAGGATCCCTGGGAAGTTTGGGTGGTCCTGCTGTCCTATCCTGGGGATTTTGTTCCAGAAGCTCTGGGCTGGAGGAGTCCCTGTTTTTCCCAGACTCCCTCTTTGCATCCCACCTCCTGCTGGCCCTGTGGCCCTGGGTCTGGGGACATGCAGACGAGCAGCCGGGAGAAGGGTTAAGTCGGGAACTCTTGGGATGGCTTTGGCCACGGCGATTCCTCCGGGAGAGGAGAACAAGGGGCCCATTCTGTGTGTGGGAATTAATAGCAAAGAGTCATCTGGGGTGTCATTCAAGCCCTGATCAGCTCCCAGAGGAATGCAGGAGAGAGAGAGAGAGAGAGAGAGAAAGAGTTGCTGGTGGGGGTGGCGCGGGGAGAGGCCCGAGGCAGAGATGTCAAAGGAAGGGCATCAGGGTCTGGCTGGTAATGGAGCCTGTCCTGGCAGGTGGGCCCACAGCCCTAAGATTGGAGGTATGCTTTTCATCACAGATGGACCGTTCCCACTTGGGATGGGGACCCCATCCTGACATTCCTTCACCAAGGGTCTCCTCCTTCCGTCTTCCCTCTTTCCCAGGATGGCGACACCCTCCAGTCCCATGTGATTGTCTCCCCTGAGGCCTGGAGCCCAGCCCAGGCTATGGGCCTGTCCGGGCGGGCCCATGGGCCTGCTCTTCTGGGTGCCCCGAGTCTGTCACCATCTTTGCCTAGGGGTCCTTGCCGTTCCCCTAGAGAGCAGCCCTGAGGCTGGCACCGTAGAGTGCCAGCGCGGGCTCCTGAGTTGGACACTCTGTCCCCGGGTCTGTGGCTTGGCTCCAGGTCCAGCTCCGACACATTCCTGCCAGGGGACCACAGACAGCTTCAGCTCCCGTCATGTGGGAGGCACTGGAGCACTCGGGCCCCCACTGGGGCACGGCCCCCATGGGTGTCAGCCTCAGCTGCAGGCCCTGCTGGGGAGGTCTGCAGGCCTCCAGAGACATCCTAGATGTCACAGGCTGAGGAAGGGCCTTGGCGAAGCTCTCGGTCAAATTCCTGGTTTTGCAGACGTGCTGGCTGAGGCCCCTGGCAGGCGCCCACCTGCCCCTGGCTCGTTTGCCTCTCAGCCCTGTGCCCCGACTCTGGTCCCGCCAGCCCCCCGCCGGCCCCGGCCACTGAGCGGTAAGGCACCTCCACCGTGGGGGGCAGACAGAACGGGGATGACGGGGTGGGTCGAAGGATGAGGGCTTCAAGGCTGACAGAGCAGCGTGCCCTACTTCCCCCCTCTGTGACCTATGGCCAAGTGAGAGCCAGGGAGCGGGGGATTCTCTCTGTAAAATGAGAGGAGCTGCTTGGCAGGGGAATGCGGGGGGTGGGCAGGGAAGGTCTGACACCTCAGGGAACCCTGGAGGGTGCTGTTATTTTGATTGTGTTGCTCATTGTTACCGGAGGTCTGGGCGCTCCCGCCAGCCCCCGGCTGAGAGGCGGACCGTACGGTACGTACCACTTGGCAGTCTGAATCTGTGCCCAGCAGCCTGTGCCCGCTCTGGTGGCTTTCAGGAACCTGATGGCTGGTTTTGGTGGGGGTGAGCTCCCCGGCCCCCCATCCCCTTCGGTGCCAACAGTGTTTCCACACTGTCTGACTCCTCCTGCCGGTCCTGGTGGAAGGTGGCATGTTTCTCCCTGACACAGCAGTTCCAGGGGCCGCCGCGCACCACCTATCGGGGTTCTGGAAATCTCGGGCCCTTAGTGCCCTCCTGTGTCCCAGGGCCAGCCTTCCTTCCCCATTGTGGACTCTGGGCATGTTGAAGCCCGAAGGGATCTCAGAGGTTGTCCAGCTGAGGCCCCTCAGAGCCCAGATGGGGAGGTGAGTTTTAGGAAGGAGAGGGGACTTTCTGAGGACCAAGGGACTCCGGGGTCACAGCCCAAACTCTGCCTTGAGGAGCCAAGTGGACCTGGAGGACTGCTTACCTGTAGGCAAGACGGGGACAGGATCGACTGAAGGAAAGCCGGTGGAGGCTTCTGCCAACCCAAAAACGCTCTACATTTAGGGGGGTTTGAAGAGGGTCCATTTGGGACCCCTTGTGAACGTGCCAATCCTCTGGAGAGGCTCTGGGGAGAGGGAGGCCGGGGGGCCAGACCTGTCTCTGTGCCATGTGGTGGGGGAGGGTGGCTGGTGCCCCCGGGGCATGGCTACCCCACCCAGGGGAGCAGACTCAACACGGCTGAGACATGGGACAACCCAGGGGTTCCCTGCCTGGCTTGAGAGGCGACAGGTGCATGAAAGCGACATTCTCCAACATCCTCGAAGTAGAGGATGGGCTGGCGAGGGCCTGCTATCTCTCTGCTCTGGGCTCGGTCCCTGGCCTGCAGGACCTGGTAGCCAGGTGACCTTGGCGTTCTTCATTTTAGCTCTGGTTCCCTGCACAGGGCTTGGCACGCGGTAGGTCGGTGGGATTGAAAGGAGCGATGGTGTTGAGACAGCCCACTGCTGGCAAGACGGCGCGTTTGGGCGCAGGTGAGGTCCACGTCTTGCCTGGAAGCAGAGGAATGGACGAGGAGCAGGCGGGGAGGGACGGCTGGCGGTGGGACCCGTGGGTGGCAGGAGAAGGATGTTGAGGGGGTCTGGGGGACTGGGAATGGGACAGTCCTTCGTTCTCTTCCTCACGCTGCAACCTCTTACTTGCAAGCTCGTTCCCTACTCTGAACCTCAGTGTCATTCTCTGTGAACTGGTGATAACTGGATCTACTTCGTGAAGTTGTCAGGAGGCTCAGAAGAGGTAACCTGGGGGCTCCTGACCGCCTACATGTGATGTGAGCAGAGATCTTTGGATAAATTGTAGAAGTATTTTATAGAGGGGTGCTGGGGTGGCTCAGTCGGTTAAGTGTCTGCCTTGGGCTCAGGTCAGGATCCCGGGGTCCTGGGATCGAGCCCTACATCGGGCTCTCTGCTCAGTGGGGAGCCTGCTTCTCCCTCTCCCTCTGTACCTCCCCCTGCTCATGTGCTCACTCTCTCTCTCTCTTTCTCAAATAAATAAAATCTTAAAAAAAAAGAAATATAGAGACACAGTTGACAGATACAGGAATAAATACGAGTTGCATTTTATTAGATTCATAGAGAAGAAAGATTCTGTGGGCACACTGCCTGAGCACTGCACTGTGCTGGCCGGCTGTTGGCCACCAGGGGCACAGAGAGGAGGTGGACTCTGATTCTTGAGGTCCCCTGGTCCCTCAGAGGAGACAGGTCGATAAACGCCTGATTTGCTACACCCAACAGTGGTCAGCTCTGAGTGCAGTCTTCTTTTTTTTTTTTTTAAACATTTTATTTATTTATTTGACACACAGAGAGATCACAAGTAGGCAGAGAGGCAGGCGGGGGGGGGGGCGGCGAAGCAGGCTTCCTGCCGAGCAGAGAACCCGATGTGGGGCTCGATCCCAGGACCCCGAGACCATGACCCGAGCTGAAGGCAGAGGCTTAACCCTCTGAGCCACCCAGGCGCCCCTGGGTGCAGTCTTCTTAACCTTTGGCAGGGGGAGCTCAGGGCTCAGGGTCTAAAGGCTTTTCATCACCCCACAAAGATGTTTGAGAATGAAACACAAAAGCACTAGCTGCGAAAAAAATTTTTCTTTAAGATTTCATTTATTTATTTATTTTAGAGAGAGAGCAAGATGGCAAATATGGGGAGGAGGAGAGGGAGAAGGGGAGAGAGAGAATCTCAAGCGGACTCCGTGCTGAGCATGGAACCCCATGTGGGGCTTGATCTCATGACTCTGAGATCATCACTTGAGCCAAAATCAAGAGTCAGACACTTAACTGACTGAGCCACCCAGGCGCCCAAATATGCATACTTTTTTTTTTTTAAATTTATTTGACAGACAGAGATCTCAAGTAAGTGGAGAAGCAGGCAGAGAGAGAGAGGAGGAGGAAGCAGGCTTCTCGCTGAGCAGAGAGCCTGATGCGGGGCTCCATCCCAGGACTGTGGGACCATGACCCGAGCCGAAGGCAGAGGCTGTAACCCACTGAGCCACCCAGGCGCCCCAATATGGGTACTTTTTAATATGCTTGATAGGATGTAGGGTCAGTATGGTACTTACAAGGATCTTAGGAAACGATCCTGAGCACCAGGGGCTGAAGGTGCTCAGCAAAGGGAACTGCACTGGGGCAATCAAGGAGGTCTTCCCAGTGGAGGAGATATTTGGGACAAACCTTAGAGAAAAGGGTCTGAACAGAGGGAAAAGTGGCCTCATGGTAACTGAGGAAGAAGATATACGAACAAAGTTAAGGGGAAAGCAAGCATCTGGAGAATTTGGAAGAAGTGCCAGATATGTGGAATGCAAGCTATTTTGGACTTAGGGTATGGAGAACGGGAGGGATCAGAGTGACACTAGAGAGGTTGGCAGGGGACTTTATCCTAAGGACAATGAGGAGCCATGGAGAAACTTTAAGAAGGACGAAGTGTGGCAACATGGTCAAACTTTATGGCAGATGTATTCGGGGCTTGGAGGAAGGGAGGTGCTGGGAGAGACTGGAGGTAGGGAGGCCAGTTAGGAAGCTGAGATAGTAATCTCAGTAAAAGATGGTGGGACCTGGGCTGGGACAAGGTCAGAGGGGAGAGAGGAAGAGGAGAGGCTTGAGAACCCGTCTGGCAGTGGCTGCGTTGAAAGACCTGGAGGCAGGTGGGAATACCAACACAGCGCAGGCCCCTGGGTGCTCACTGTGGCCTCTGCACGCTCTGTGATGTGTCTTCTGGATGATGCGTCTTCTAGATGAATCTTCATCACCTCCCTCATGCAGGGAGAGACGGGAGGCAGGCTTCGCTATCCGGAAGTCTGTGTCAGTGAAGCCTGTGTCATGGGAACTTTCAACTAATCAGTCCTCTGTGCTCTGCATTGAAAAAACAATGTGGAAAATGACATACATTCATTGTAGACAAATTAAAAACATAGAGAAACAAAAACAAAGTAAAAATTCCTAATATCATTGCCCAGAGAGTGGCAACAGTTTGGTGAAATGTTCCAGAATTTTATCTGTAAGCGTGCGCATCTGAATGTGTTTGTCTGAGCCCTGAAATGCGTAGCAGATGAATTTGTCTCTAGGTGGAGAGCAGGGTAGATGTTTGGGGTGAGTCCGAGTACATATCTGAGCGTTGGGTTTATGGCAGCTTCACGGTTCTAGATTCTTCTGCTCATTTGATCTGAGAGAAGAGGGTTCAGTTCTCCTGTCCCCCACGCGCTTCAGTTCTCCCGAAATCACCTGTTTTCTGCTTTATGGTTGTTGATGCTGTTATTTGGTGCATATATATTTATATTTTAAAATCTCTTTTTGATGTTTTGCTTTATAAAGTCCACATCCTCATAATTTTTAATGCTTTTGGCCTGAATGTAATCTTGTCCTATTACAGAGTTGCAAGTACTGACTCTCTGGGTTTGCTTGGTGTGACTTTACCATCAGCAGAGAGATATATTTCATGTAGCTGTTTAGGTAAACATTCGAACTCCAGAGGCCAGCATAACCGAGTTAGAATCCCTATCCTGATAGTCTCTGGGTGTGTGGCTTTGAGCGAGTCCCAAATCTCCACTGTTGAAGAAAGAGACTAATAAACCACTCTACAGAGATGTTGATGATTAAGAGTCTTGCTTTAAAAATGAAAGATGGAAGCGCCTGGGTGGCTCAGTGGGTTAAGCCTCTGCCTTCGGCTTGGATCATGATCTCGGGGTCCTGGGATCGAGCCCTAGATCAGGCTCTCTGCTCAGTGGGGAGCCTTCTCTCCCTCCCCCCATTTCTGCCTGCCTCTCTGCCTACTTGTGATCTCTCTCTCTGTCAAATAAATAAACAAAATCTTTAAAAAAAAATGAAAGATGGATACGAGTGGGCACCCACATCCACCCAGGGGAGGATGAAGAAGTCTGCACACTCACTTAAAGGGTCTATGGAGGGAGAGCACGTTCGTGTGCAGAACTGGTAACAGTGCCAGGTGGGGTACCGGTTCTTTCTGTGTGGCTGGGAGAGAGGCCGCTGGAGCATGGAGGATGGAGGCAGGAAGCCCACGGGTCTTCCTGGAGAGCTTCTGAGGGAGGAGAAGCTGGGACTGAGAGCATGGGGAGGACAGAGCTGGCTGAAGAGGAGCTAGGGCCTGCGTGTTCCCAGCAGGAGAGAGTCCTGATGTACACAGTGTATGCAGACCAGCAGTCCGTGTGGATCCCAGGTTTGCGGGAAGGGCATAGGAAGTGATGGGGCAGGGGTGTGTGTGAAAATCTAGCTTGTAGAGGGAATGTTAGGTTCGAGAGCTTGGGTCCTAAAGGGGAACCACAAAGGATTTCAGTTCATAAGGGACACACGTCAGTTCCAAAGCTCACCCGGGGTGGTGTTGGGGGGCCAAGACCGAAGGTGGGAGAGTGGGATTCTGGTCTGGGGTGCCACAGATGAAGGGTCCCACCAACGAGACATTAGGATGGAAAGAAGTTCATGACCAACTGGTCTGCGTAGGTGGCAGGGTGAGGGGTTGTCAGGCACAGTGGGGATGGGACGGGTGCTACTGTTACTGAAATGAGGAAATTCAGAGCAGCGCTCCTGCAAGTGAGGTCCATGGACGGGAGCCTTCCCTGAAGGGGTAAGTGCAGACTTTAGACACTCCTGCAACAGCTTGGCATAGCTAGCTGCAGTTTCCAAGGGAGGGCTCAGCATTTAATCATTTATTTGTATTGTAATTTACAAAAGTACTGGTCCACAAAGGATTGGATTTTAAAAAAAAATTGTTTGTCCTCCCGTCCAGTGCGCTGAAGCACTGACCTAGATGGACAGCTGGTGTCCAGGGAGGGTAGCGAGCCGTCAGAGGAGCCAGTCAGCGGGCCTTGGGGAGGCTCCACGCACGCCCGAGGAACCTTGGGATTATTCGCAGTGTCCGAGGGCCAGGGTGATCAGCGGTAGCAGACCGCAGCTGGCTATCCCACAGTGAGGGATGACAGTGCCACAACGACTGTTTATAGAGCACAGGACAGGTGCCATAGCATTTAAATGCAGAGCAGAGGGAGCCCGATCAGTCCTTGTCCACTTGGAGTTGACACCCACTTACTCCAGTCCCAACTTAGCGGGTTCAGCCCAGCTTTCAACTCAGCGGAGAGGACAGTGGGCTGCCTTGGGATCCCTGTTGGAGCTCCCGGGGTGCACCCTGCGCCTGGCTTCTGGGTGTTCTGGGAAGCTGCAGGCTCACAAAATCTGAAAAGAACCGGATTTTACTGGTTATAAGGGCTCCATTTTCAGTGAATAAAACTAAGAGGTCCAAAGAGGGCAAACTGCGTGGAAACTTGACCCTGATTCCTGACTTGAGGTCCAGCCCACGGTGCCGGGCACCCTGGGAGCCTGCGGGGGGCAGAGGGGCGGGCAGGATGGGTGCCCACCTGTAGGGAGGTATGTTAGGAACCGCTCTGCTGACCTGTGAGGATGAGCCGGAAACAGGAAGCCCTTGGCTCAGAGGAGGGGCCAAAGGGTACAGGAGCCGTGGGAGTCTGCGGGTCTGGGGGCGCAGGAAGTAAGTGGAAGCTGGAGAATCTGCTGGCCAACAGAGGCCGGAGGCCGGGCTCAAACCAAGCCCTGCCCCCTTTTGAAAGAAGCCATTTGTGTTTTATGTACTCTTCTCCTCTTCACATGCCTTTTGGACCAAGGCAGCAAGAACACCTAGAGGAAACCAGGATGGGTTTTTGTTCCTGTTGCTGTTGTAAGATCGGTATCGGGGACCTGCCAGGAGGAATCTGGTTGGAGATGCCAGGTGTGACCAGAAGCTGTGATCAGGGGACCCAGGCACTGGGGAGATGGTAGAGCATACTGGCTAAGAGCACAGGGTCTGGAATAACCTTGGGCATGCTTTAAAAAAAAAAAAAAAATCTCTGCATGCCTCAATTTTCTCATCTGTAAAGTGGGCAGAATTATAGCACTGCTTCTGGGGACTACACTATGATCTATGAAAAGCAGTCACAACAATGCCGGTACGCATCGAACATTATTTTATTTCTTTTAAAGATTTTATTTTTTTATTTGACAAGAGAGACACAGCGAGAGCAGGAACAGAAGCAGAGGGAGTGGGAGAGGGAGAAGCAGGCTTCCTGCCAAGCAGGGAGCCCGATGCGGGGCTCGATCCCAGGACCCTGGGATCATGACCTGAGCTGAAGGCAGATGCTTAAGGACTGAGCCACCCAGGCGCCCCTTAAACATTCCTTTAACAACATTTATGGACACCTACCTGGGGCCCCCAGACTACAACACTGAATTATAACAAAAGTACAAATTCCAACTGAGGGAAACAAACAAAACCCAAAGGAAGTTGATTTTATTTGGTGTGGTATGGGAGGGGGGATGAAGTTGAGCAGGGAAAGGGGTGTCAGGACCGGAGAGAAGCGTGGCTCCCAGTTTGAAGTGCGGTGGCGAAGGCTGGTCTCCCTGAGAAGGCGAGAAGGTGCCACGGGGCGAAGGCCTGAGATTGTTGAAGTGATGAGGCACAGGGATATCTGGGAAAGAACATTCCACACAGAAGGAGCAGCCGGAACCCAGGCCCTAAGGTGAGAGCATGCCTGGAGGCTCAAGGGACAGGAGCAGTGAGCAAGAGAGATCTGGGAGGAGAAGCCACTGAATTCGAGCCCAGGTGGTGTGGATAGTGGCCCCAGGTGGCCCCAGTGTGACAGCCAGGAGTACCTGGTTGTGTTGCTGACATACAATAAATTTAAGATGTGCATTTTATTTTATTTTTTAAATTTAAATTAATTTATTTTAAAAATAAATTAAAAATTTTAAAATAATTTAATAATCATTTTAATAACAATAAAACAACGAATTATTTATTATCCCATATAATAAATAATAAATATATATTAATATATAATTATATAATAATTATATAATATTTCTATATTTCTATATAATAAATAATAATAATTTAATTTAATTTAAAAATTTTTTATTAACATATAATGTTTTATTTGCCCCAGGGGTACTGGTCTGTGAATTGTCAGGCTTACACATTTCACAGCACTCACCATAGCACATACCCTCCCCAATATCCATAACCCCACCACCCTACCCCTAACCCCCCACCCTGCCCCCAGCAACCCTCGGTTTGTTTTCTGAGATTAAGAGTCTCTTATCGTTTGTCTTCCTCCCCGATCCCATCGTTTCATTTTTTCCTTCCCTACCCCCCAAACCCCCCACTGTGCCTCTCAAATTCCTCATATCAGGGAGATCATATGATAATTGTCTTTCTCTGATTGACTTATTTCCCTCAGCATAATACCCTCTAGTTCCATCCACGTCATTGCAAATGGAAAGATTTCATTTCTTTTGATGGCTACATAGTATTCCATTGTATATATATACCACGCCTTCTTTATCCATTCATAAGATGTGCATTTTATTTTATTTTTTTAAAAGATTTTATTTATCTATTTGACAGAGAGAGAGATCACAAGTAGGCAGAGAGGCAAGCAGAGAGAGAGGGGGAAGCAGGCTCCCTGCTGAGCAGAGACCCCCATGTGGGGCTTGATCCCAGGACCCTGAGATCATGACCTGAGCCAAAGGGAGAGGCTTTAACCCACTGAGCCACCCAGGCACCCCAAGATGTGCATTTTAAAATTAACATTTTAAATCTTCAAATTAAGATGCGGATTTAAGATGTGCATTTTGTTGAGGGTTGACCCATCTGTAACCACCACGGCAATCGAGAGAACGAACACCTCCATCGCCCCCCAAACTTCCCTCCTGCCCCTTGGTCATCCCTCCCCGAGCCTCACCCCTTTCCCCGGGCAACCACTGACCTGCTCTGTGTCACCGCAGATTAATTCGCATTTTCTGGAGTTGCAGCTAGATGGAATCGTACGGTGGACAGTGCTTTTTGGTTTGTCTTTTTTCGTTCAGAAGACTTGCTCTGAGACTGATTCATGTCATTGGGCATATTAGTAGCTTATCCTTCTTACTACCAGAGAACATTCTATCGTACGGATAGCCAACAATTTGTTTATCCATTTGCCTGCTGCTGGACGTTGGGGTTGTTTCCGGATTTGGACTGTTGCAAATAAAGCTGCTGTGAACATTCGTGTCCAAGGCGTTGTGTGGACCTGTGTTCTCATTTCTGCAGGTCAGTGTTTAGGTGTGAAATGGCTGGGCTGAATGCAAGGTGTGTATTTCACTTTTTAAGAACCCATCTCGCTCTTCTTGGACCATTTTGCATTCTCACCAGCAGCACACAAGAGCCTGCTTCCTCCACGGGCTGGACAACACTTGGTAGGGTCAGTCTTTGTGATGATAACCATCAGACAGATGAATAGTGGTTTGAATTTGCACTGCCCCAATGACCAGTCATCCCGAGCATTCCACCACGGGCTTCTTTGCCATCTGCATATCTTCTCTGGTGAAGTGTCTCTTCAAATTCTTTGCCCATTTAAAAAACTAGATTGTGTTCTTATTGAGTACTGAGAATTTTTCATGTATCCTGATTACAGTCCTTTCATTAAATAGACCCTTGGCAAATATTTTCTCCTAGTCTCTGGCTCGTCTTTTCATTCTCTTGCTTGTGTCTTTTGAAGAGCGAATTTTAAAAATTCCGATGAAGTCTGATTTATTAATTTGTTCTTTTTAAAAGATTTTATTTATTTGACAGAGATCACAAGTAGGCAGAGAGGCAGGCAGAGAGAGGGGAAGGGAAGCAGGCTCCCCACTGAGCAGAGAGCCTGATGCGGGGCTCGATCCCAGGACCCTGAGATCATGACCTGAGCCAAAGGGAGAGGCTTTAACCCACTGAGCCACCCAGGTGCCCCTTAATTTGTTCTTCTATGGGTTGTGCATTTTATGTCGTATCTAGGGAATCCCTGCTTAACTAGGGCCCCCATGATGTTCTCTTCTAGTTTCTTCTAGAGGCTTGTTTGTTTGTTTTAAGATTTATATATTTAGGGCATCTGGGTGGCTCAGTAGTTTAAGGATTCCCCTTCAACTCAGGTCATGATCCCACATCCGGGGAAGGAGTTCCAGGTCAGGATCTCTGCTCAAAGGGGAATCTGTTTCTCTCTCTCCCTCTGCCCCTCCCCCTGCTCATGATCTTGCTCTCTCGTGTGTGCTCTCTCAAATAAATAAATAAAATCTTTTTAAAAAGATTTATTTGTTAATTTGAGAAAGAGAGGGAGAGGACGAGAGAGAGGATGAGTGAGTGGGTGGGCAGGGGCAGAGGGACAGTCACAAGCGGACTCTGGCTCAGCGCAGAGCTTGATGGGCTCTCTACTTTTTTTTTTTTTAAGATTTTATTTATTTATTTGTGTGTGAAAGAGAGCACAAGCAAGAGTTGGGGAAGGGGGAGAGGGAGAAGCAGACTCCCTCCTGAGCAGGGATCCAGGTTTGGGGCTCGATCCCAGGACCCCATGGTCATGACCTGAGCAGAAAGCAGATGCTTAACTGGCTGAGCCACCCAGGACCCCCCCTACTTCTCTATTGATCTTTATGTCTGTCTTTATGCTAATGCCATGCTGTCTTGATTATTATAGCCTTATCATAAGTCTTGAGATTAGGTAGTATAATTCTTCTGACTTTATTCCTTTTCAAAATCGCTTTGAGTATTCTAGATCCTTTGCATTTCCCTGTAAATTTTATTTTTTTAATTTAAAAAAAAAGATTTGTTTATTTATTTAAGAGAGAGAAAGCGTATGTGACTGGGAGCGGGGAGGGACAGAGGGAGAGAGAGAATCTCAAGGAGACTTTGGACTTAGCACAGAGCCCAACAGGGGCCTTGATCCCAGGACCCTGAGATCATGACCTAAGCCGAAACCAAGAGTTGGATGCTTAACCCACTGAGCTACTGGGTGCTCCAAATTTTATTTATTTTAATTTTTAAATTTGTTACTGAAGTATAGTTGACATAAAGTGTTCTATTAGTCTCAAGTGTCCAACATTGCGATGTGATAATTCCATACATTACTCAATGCTTACCATTCATGCAAAATTTTAAAATCAGCTTGTCAGTGTCTCCCAAATAGCTTGCTGAAATTCTTATTAGGGCAGGATTCAATCTATAGAACAATTTGGGGGAGAACTGATATCCTAACAATATTGGCTTTCAGTCAATGAATGGGTTTCATCTCTACACGGATGTCTTCCTTAATCGCTCTCAACAGTGTTTTATGGTTTTCATCTTTTGTCCAATCTTCCCCTAAGTATTTGTGTTTTTATGCTATATTAAGTGATAGGCCTTTTTTTTTTTTAACTTTTTAGTTTGACATAATTTTAGACTGACAGAAGGGTTGTAAGGACAGTACAAAGAGTCCCTGTATACCCTTCACCCAGCTTCCTCTAATGTTCTTTTTTTGTCCCAGGATCCAAGCCAGGCTCCCAAATTGCCCTCATTTGTCATCCTTAGACTCCTCCCCTCTGTGACAGCTCCTAGTCATCTTCCCTTCTGTTTCATGACCTTGACATTTTTGAATGGTGTGGGTCAGGCATTTTATAGAATGTCCCTCAGTTTGGGTTTTTCTGGTGTTTTCTCATCACTAGACTGTAGGTCTGGATTTGGGGGAGGAGCACCACAGAGAGGATGTGCCCTTCTCACCGCATCATATTAGGGGCATGTGATATTGATATCCCTTCACACTGGCGTCAACCTTGACTACTTACTTGGCTCAGGTGGTGTTGGCCAGAGTCCCCCACTGTAAAGATACTATATTCCCTTTTCATTCCCTGTTGGAAATGAGTCCGCGCACAATCAAGAAACATTCAAGGGAATGAAGGTCTACCTCCAGCCCCAGGGGGTCCATTCTAGCCTCCCCCCATTGCTTCTTTGTGATTTCTTTCTCTGACAGTGAGAAACCCGGCTCGCATTATCTACAGTGTATTTACCTATTTGTTCACATTTAGGATAGATGTAAAATGGCCTCAGAGTTGCTAAGCCACGCCTTGTGGGAAACACAGGCCAAAATACAGCATTTGTACGTGGTCTATGCCTCTAGCTTTACAGCAGCTAGTAAAAACACCACTGTGCAAAGTTACTTAGGTTGGGTCCTTTCTTCTCCCTCTCCCCAGCATCCTTATGTTGTGCATTTGTAATCCAAATTTATCCTTAAGTGTTTCAGATTTTGTGGTTTTGTTTTAAATGAAATGGAACATTTTAAATTTCTGATTGTTTTGGCACGTATACGGAAATAGAATTGATTTTTTGTATTTATTCATTTTTTTAAAAAGATTTATTTATTTATTTGACAGACAGATCACAAGTAGGCAGAGAGGCAGGCAGAGAGAGAGAGAGGGGAGGCAGGCTCCCTGCTGAGCAGAGAGCCCGATGTGGGGCTCGATCCCAGGACCCTGGGATCATGACCTGGGCCGAAGGCAGAGGCTTTAACCCACTGAGCCAACCAGGCACCCCTATTCATTTTTTTAAAAAAGATTTTATTTATTTATTTGACAGACAGAGATCACAAGTAGGCAGAGAGGCAGGCAGAGAGAGAGGGGGAGGCAGGCTCCCTGCTGAGCAGAGAGCCTGATGCCTGGCTAGATCCCAGGATCCTGGGATCATGACCTGAGCTGAAGGCAGAGGTTTTAACCCACTGAGCCACCCAGGTGCCCCATGTATTTATTCATTTTTTAAAAGTGTATCTTGCAAACTTGTTAAACTCACTTATTTTTCATTATATATATATATATATATATATATATATATTATTTTTTTTTTTTTTTTTTTTTTGTAGATTAAGGAGGATTTTCTATATAGATGACTATGTTGTCTGTGCTATAAAGATAGGGTTGCTTCTTCCTTTCCAATCTTTATGGCTTTTATTTCGTTTTCTTGCCTTATTGCACTGGCAAGGATTTCCAGTAAAAAGTAGAGAAAAAGTGAGATGGGACATTCTGGATATGTTTTAAAGATAAAGTTAATAGGACTTTCTAAAGGGATTGGAGTTTAGTGATTATTGTGAATGCTGACTTTCCTTAGCTGGAGAGAGAGTTGGTGGTCACAGAAGGGGCCTGGGGCTTCAGCAGGGACAGTGGGGATGGTCTGCAGGTGGTGGGAGTCAGAATGTTGTCAGGAGGCCCTTGCTCAGTAGAGGGGCGGGGGCGGGGGGACAAGGAGACTTTGCTCTGCATCTTCCTTCTTCCAGTTGGGCTTAAATGTGAAAAGACTCAGGATTTCATGTGATTTTCTTTTTTGAGGAAGGGAGACAGTCTAATGGCGATTTGCGGACCAGCCCCACAAAAGGGGGGTTAGCACTCCTCTGTTGCTCAGAGCTAGATTCCTAGTTTCTGGTGTCTATCCCAGAGCAGTTGAGTAGGCAAGAAAGAGTCCTGGATTTGGAGTATGGAGCCCGGGTTGGAATCCTGGCTCTGGAAATGCTGTGTGATCAGAGGGGAGACCCCAGGTGGGCCTGAAGCTCCAGCACCACAACGATCGCCACCTCGATCACCACCACCACCATAATAATAAAATCGGCCATAGCTCTCAAACCCAACAAAACTGTGTGTCAGGCTCTAAGTACCTTATTTGTCGCATCTTGTCTTCCCGAGTACCTGTGAGGTAGGCATCACCATTATTCTCATTTTAATGATGAAGACTTCGTGGTGAGATGGGGGAGGGGGTCTGACCCCCACCTCTGCCAGAACGGTCTGTCCTGTTTTTCTGCTTGTGCTACCTGCCCCCAGAACTGTCCCCACCACCCTTCCCACCACCTGCCCTGCACCAGCAGCATCAGGCCCACTGCCTGGGCTCCCCCATCCCCATCCCCCATGCTCTCCCAAATTAGGGACCATGTCTCCCTCATACCCTCAGCCCAGCATCTAGCGAGGACTCAGCGGCCACCGGGAGCATCGGGCCACAGCCTGGTTCCAGATTGTAGACGTAACTGTGGGCGCTGGCCACACCCTTGGGGGTCGCCAAGAAGGCCTCCTGCCATGAGACCTGCCCTCGGACGAAGCCCCGGGCCTGAAGGCATTCCGGAGCCCGCTCGTCCCTCCGCGGCTCCTCCCTCCGCGGCTCCTCCCTCCGCGCCGCCACCAGCCGGCCCCAGGTCGCTCCAGGAAGTGCTGTGCGCGACACCCGCCCCCGCCACCACCTCCCAGAGAAGGGACCATTGTGTCCGAAGGGTTAACAAGGGATGAGGGATGCGAGGCAGGGGCCCTTTAGCCATGATGCCCTCTGACCTTTCATAAATCAGAGGGGCTGGGGGCGAGGGGGCTGCTTGGCAGGACTTGGTGGGGCGGGGGCTTCGAAGCAGCTGCGCGCGACGTTGACATTGTTCCCACCATTCTAAGTGCAACAAATCCCTCTATTGTGTTCCTGGTTTATCTGGTTCCTCTTGTTTATTAGCTGGGCTCCTTTGGCCGCGGTTCCAGCCCTGGGCGGGTGGAAAGAGTGCTGGCACGCACGGCGGGGGGAGGGGGCCGGGAGGGGGCCGCCGTCAATGCCCGCATTGTTCCCGCGCTTTTTGTTTCTACTGTAATGACATGTTGGAAGAGAGAGAGGAGAAAAAAAAAGACGTGAGTTGGGGAGGGAAGAGGAGGGCAGAAAAGAAAGAGGGAGAGGGCCCTGGTGTGGATTGATGTCTGGGCCTGGGCGGATGTGCCGGCAGCTGGGGAGTCAGTTGGGTGCTCGGAGCCAGGCCGGGGTGCAGGCGGTGGGGGGGAGGGGGAGGCCGCGTGAGGGGCCATCAGCCCCCCCCTCAGCCTCTGCTGCCTGGCACCAGGTCCCCCCACCACCCTCCAGCCCTCCTTAGGCATCTGCGGGCTGTGCCAGAGTGGGACAGGTGCCGGGATCTGGGGCCCTCCTCCCTATGTGCCCCTGCCTGGCTGTGCCACCCAAGGCAGGCCGCTTAGCCTCTCTGGGTCTTGGTGTCCAAGGTCTGCCAAATGGGGGTATCGAGGGAGAAAGGCTCTGCTGGCATTTTGGCGATGGTGGCATGTCCTCCCCAGTTCTGGGTCTATACTTCTGAGCCTGGGGCAGAGTGGACACGCACTCACACCAGACGCAGGGCCCAGCACTGCTCCCAGAAAGACAGTGCCTAGGACCAGCTCGGCAAGGCCGGTCTCCTCTCCCATTTGGGTCTAGTCTGGACAGCGAGGGGGGTGCAGTGAGAGCACTGAGCCAGGGAGGATTGGAGCTCCGGTCCCACCTGGCCGGGGCGAGTCTCTCCCTTGGTGGCAGGACTCTGGGGCCCTTCCAGTGGCTGCTGGGTTGAGGGGGGAGAGCGCAGGGACCTGAAGGAGGCATGGTGCGCCCTGGACATCTCGAAGTGGGCAGAGTCCTCTGAGCTCGTGGGCCTCTCCCTGCCACTTCCTGTAGGCCTCCCTGTGGCACCAGGCAGAGAGTCCCCCCCCCCCCCCCCCCCCCCGCCAACGGGCACACTCCACATGTAGCTCCTTCTGTCCTTGCCCAGCCCTGACTTTGGGGAATTTCTTCCTAAAATCTGCCTCCCTGTAGCTTCTAGACTTTGGTCCCGGCGCTAGTCGTTGGAACCCCGTGGAACAAGGGAAGCCTCCCTGGGAACCAGTTTCCTCACCTATAAAAAGGGAATGATAGGTCCCTTCCTGCCACGTAGCAAAGGCCATCATGTGGATTGTGTGGAAAGTTCTCCAGATCTTCTCAGACTTCAGCTAGGGCTTTCTGTGCTTTAGAAAGGAGTGAGAACCATTCCTCATGTGAATAAAGGCAGAGTGTTTTGAGATTGGCTTAGGGCTCGGGCTCGGGCTGGGATCAGGACACTCAGTCTGGGGGCAAGACCAGCGCTCAGACTGGGGCCAGTGTCTGGGCTCAAGCTATAGCCATGGTAGAAGTTTATTCAGGAAGAGGGTAAGGGCTTAGTTTGGGGTCAAGATCAGGGGTCAAGATCAAGGGTCAAACTCGGGCCAGGATAAATGTTCAGTCTGGGATCAGGATTAGGGTTGTCTAGGTTTGGAACAGGGCTCAGTTTATAGACAGTGTCAGAGATTGTTTATTCTGGAATTAGGGTAATGGCTCAGTCTGGGGTCAGGGCTCAGGCTACAACCAGGGTGTGTATTTTTGGGGTCAAGATCAGGGTCCAATCTGTGGCCAAGATCATTTTGGGTTTAGGATCAGGCTGCTGGCTGGGGTCAGGGTCAGGGACAGGCCTTAGGCCCAGGCTGGGGTCTAAGGTCTGGGCTATTACCCAGGTTTGATGGACAATGTGCAGCTAGGGTCGAGGCTCCCTCTGCAGCTGGGCTGGGGTCGAGGCTCAACAGTGATGTGGGTCAGGACTCGGTTTGAGACTCTGTCTTAGACTGTTCATTGACCTGGGCTGGTTTTTGCATCTTGCTCCCTAGTAGCTCAGTCCATCAAGGTTTTCCTGGCTGACTCCAGTCTCTGGAAGTCTGCTGTGGACCTGGCAACATCGGCGTGTGCCAGGAGAGCATAGCAGGGAGAGGATGAAGAGGAAGGGGTCCTCTCTCTAGCTAGCCCACAGAGGAGGCCAGGGAGTGCTGTGTGTGAGAGGGACTGGAGGTTGGCCACAGGGGACAGGTTGGCCTCTGGGGGACCAGGCTGGCCTGGGAAGGTGAAATCCTGACTTTCCAGGGGGCGTGAGAACCAGGCCACTGGTCGGGGGATTGCCAACAGACTTCTGGGGGTGGGATGAGGTGGAGGAGGGTAGAACGGGAGAGAAAGAGCGGTCTTGGGGGCGTCTGGCCCTTCCTCCCGTGCAGACATGCTTTGTAGGGTGACAGGTGCCATGCGTGCTGGGAAGGTGACTGTGGGCGTGGCTGTATGGAAGGACTTGTGTCTGGGGGTGAGCTGGTGATTGCACGTGAATTCAAGGGCACGTGTTTGGCTGGGGGCAGGGCCAGGATGGGGGCAGGCTGACGCCAGGCTTCATCCTCTCCATCCCTCCATCCCCCGAGCTGCTGGCGCTTCTTCTTCAGCCCCCAGCCTCCGCATCCCGTGAGGGTCCTGGCCATCCCACATGACTGGCATCCGAGCCTTGGATCAGCCATCAGCGGAGAGCCTGGGACCCAGCAGGAGGCACGCAGGGCCAGCCCTTTCTGGAACTGTTCCTCACCAGGGACTTGTTCAGGAGGCGACGGGGCAGGGAGACTCTCCGCTCCAGTCAGGGTCATAACCACACACCTTCCCTCCCAGATGGTTCAAACACAGCTAATACTGACACTCCCTGCGGGAACCTGCCCGGGAAGGAGAGCAGCCCCAGGCAAGCAGAGAGGGAGCCCAGGGGAGGACCATGGTGGGCAAAGAGCGGAGACTCCAGCTAAAGTCAGGCCACTGTCAGGGAGGAAGTGGCACCCCTCTTGTGGGAGGTGGGGGGCAGTCACCTTGGTCTCCAGCGGCCTTTTAAGAAGGTTGGGGCCAGATCTACAGGATTCCTGCTACCCCCTCCCTGCAGGCCCCTTGCCCCGGCTAAAGAGGGGGAGGATGCCCCTTGGAAGTCTCTACCCCCATCCTCTGGGTCGCTCTGTGTCTCCTCCTCCCAGCACCCCCAACCCCTGGGCATTCTTTCGGGTCTGCACATTGGCTGCGTACTCACAAACCCGGGAGTCAGGGTCATTGTAGGGTGTCAGGGCCAGAAGGGGCCCGAGTCCCACACTGGCACGTGCAGCCAAGTGAGGGCTCCTTGGGGTGTGTCCGGGCCTGCCCTGCGCTCGCGACTGTGCCCTGAGCCCCACTGTGTACCAGGCCACAGAGGAGAGACCTCAGGGAACCCTCTGTCACCCAGGGGGAGGCCAGGCTAGGGGACCCCCGGCTGCAGAAAGGGACCTTGAACTAGGTCTGTAGATAGGAGGAATGGACTAGGTGCGGTGTGTGTGTATCGTGGGGGTGGCTCCGAACTTGCTGACAAAGAGGGAACTTGGCTGTGGGGCCGCCTTTGCCAAGCTCTTCCTCATGGTTTGGCAAGAGGCTCTCCAGTAGAAACAGCACAGTTGTCGGGTTAGACCAGGGGTGGTGAGTCTTGGCTCTGATGCTTTCTAGCCCCGTAACCTGGAGAAGCTCTCGGACCCCTCTGAGCCTTGTTTTATCCCCTATAAAAGCACGGTGCTGGCTGCTGTCTCCTGGAGCCACGTGCACACGATTGCCTCACTTGTCCCATCTGTTAAGTGGGGTCATAGGACTTTACTCCTCTCGTGGTCTAAGCAGCTAACTCGGACACATGGGCACAAAAGTCCCAAACTACACAGAGATACTCTTCACATCAGAGTTCGTTTGGGTTCTGAATCTGGATGGCAAGAATCAGATGCCAGGTTCGGCTCCTGAGGCCATCAGTGAAATATGTGTGGTTCCTGAGTTTTGGACGGTGAAAGATATAAAAAAGATTTCTCAGAGTCTAGTTAGTTCTTAAAGCAGACCTCGAGGCATATCTGTTTGTTTACAAGTTACATACAAGTACTATGATATTAAATATAAGTTAAGTTGAAGTTTCAAAATCACGAGGTTAAGAATAAACATGGAAAGCGATGCTGACATTTTCTTCTCGCACCTTGCTGGGTCCTTCTGTGTTTCTCCCCCGATGCCCCACCCTTCCAGAACATTCTTGGTCTGAGGCTGGAGGTGCTGACGGGTTCCCCTGGAGGGCAGGAGGACCCTGGGGGAACCTAGTCAGAGGAACACCATTTGCCTCTGTCCAGCTCACCCCAGCTCTGGGGCTGGACACGAAGGAGAGGTTGACATCTGCCTGAAGGAAGTCGGTGATGTCTGTGCGGCTGTTTCTCTTACTCACAACCGGGTCTGCAAAAGACCAAACTTTCTTAAAATCTAATGAGATCTTCCTCAAAAAACTCTGCCTGGTGCTTTTCTCCCCCCAACAGTAAAATCAACACAACACGACATTTACCATTTTGACCACTTTCAAGTGCGCCGTTCAGTGGCGTCAAGCACGTTCACGGCGTTGTACAACCAGCATCGCTGTCTGACTCTAGAACTTTCTCATCTTCCCAGACTGAAACTGCCTGTCCTGCCCCCCACTGCAGCCCCTGGCAACTACTGTCCTCTTTCGTCTCTCTGAGTTGAACCCCTCTGGACACCGCATCTCAGTGGAGTCTCACAGAGTCTGCGTTTTTGTGTCTGGCTCCCTTTGCTGAGCGTCAGGTCCCTGGGGTTCGTCCGTGGTGTGGCAGGCGTCCGAATTCCTTTCCATTTTATGGCTGAGTGATATCCCACTGTCGGTATGTACCACATTTGGTTTGTCCGTTCACCTGTCGGTGGGCGCTTGGGTCCTTGTCACCTGTTAGCTGTGGGCAGCGATACTGCTATGAGCACAGGTGTACAAAGATCTCTTCCAGGCCCTGCTTTCCATTCCTGGTGACTTTTATAGACAGAAGTTTTTGACAACTTCTCCCGTGGCTTGGCGCCTAGTTGATCCCGGTTTTGTAAACGTCAGCAGGTCACCAGGACTGTCAGAACCGTATGTGAGAGCGCAAGACGTTATGGGGCTGCGGGGAGAGGAGGCTGCAGGAAGGGACAGACGGGGGACGACTTGGTGGCTGTCTCCGAGTTCCCCAGACAGACTCGTCGTGGAGGGCAAAGCATGAAGGGTGGTGGAGGGTGGTGCAGCTGAGCAGGTGATTTGGTCTGGCTGAGGAGCGGGCATGGAGGAGAGGGGCTGTGGGAGAGAAGCAGGGAGATCGGGGCAAGGACCAGCCCCTGGAGGGCGTGGCTGACCCCGCTGAAGAATGCGGGTTTCTCCTGGAGGGAAGAGGAGGGCTCCAAGACCCTCCGACAAGTGTGGGAGAAGCACTAGGTAGGACTTCTCCCCGGGGTCGGGTTCCGCTGCAGGTGCCTCCTTGGACCAGCCCCAGCGGAGGCCTCCACCCCACAGCACATTTGTCTCTTCTCGGGGTCTCCTGGCCCCTTGGAGGCCCCCGGTCTCTTCCCGGACCCTCCGGCCACACGTGAGCACGTTCTCCGGGGTGCTTGACCTCTTCATGCATTGGACATTTTGAGGTTTAGCTCAATCCCCTTTCCCAAAAAAAAGATTCCATAAGTGATCCCTTCAGTGCAGACACACATGCACGCACACCCGTTCCCACACTCGTGTGCTCGCACACACGTGCATGTGCACAGGTCCTTGCACACATGCACAACACACCCATTCTCATGCGCGCACACACTCATTCACGGCACCCCCCACATGCGCGCTCACACACACGCCCTCACGCATGCGCACACTCACGACGCCCTCATTCAAACACACACCTATGTGTGCAGTCACAGCTCACACCACTGTGTAGCCTCCCTTCTCCCCGGCTCTCCCGTCTGCGTCATCGCCAGACTTCTCTGCGGACCAGAACCAACTCGCACTGAGAATCTCCAAGGTGTCAGACAGTGGGTGTGGGCTCTTTCCACTCCTCGTGACAGCCTTCCGGGGTGGAGAGCATCACACCATTGTACAGATGCACACACTGAGCCTCGGGAGCGGGTGGACCCCCAGGAGCCACTGGGGCTCTTTTCGTGGCAGCTCAGTGTTTTTTCTGTTATAAACTCCCCGAGTCAAGTTGGCAAGACTCCCCCACCCCAGGGCCAGGACCATATCTGCTCCTTCTGTGTCTCCTACGTGAGCTGGAATTCTGGAGATGCTCAATGAATTCTTGTAAACCAGTGACTCTGAATCCTGATGTCGAGGGGTGGTCTCAGAAGCCCCTTATGCTGTTCCGCTGCCTGGAATGCTCCCCCTCCCTTTCAGGGCCCAGTCTGGGGGCTCTTCTTGGGAGCCCCCTACCCGTCCTCTGTCCTCCATGTTGGCGTCACTCTCTTTGGAGTCACCTCTCCTTGGGACGGGACGGTCATGATAATTGTTATTTACTCTTCTGTCTTCCCTGTGGGATAGGAGCCCTGTGGGGCAGGGCTGTCTCTGATTCACCTTTGGGAGCCCAGAGATGCTCCGGAGGCTGCTCCCGGAAAGGAAGCGCTACGCACGCGTGTTTGGTTCAGCTCCCCACTAAGGGGTCCTCCTTAGGAGCTGCTGGGAGACGGCTTTCGTGGAGGAATCCTTCGGGGGGCCTCTGCCCGCATCCCCCTGTAGCACCCCAGGCATGTTGGCCTTCAGAGGTACCAAGCTGGGGAGGAAGTGGGGTTTAGTCGGTGCCCTTGTCCATCCTCCCGGGCACTGAGGCTCTCAGTGGGCCACCCCACTTCCTTCTCTCTCCTTTATGCCCAGGGCAGCCGGCTTAGATGACCTTGGGGCGCCAGGGCCCCTTCCCCTTCAGCAAGGACAAGGCGGGGTGCAGGTGCCCCAAGCGGAGAGAGCTGGGCTGACCCTTTCTCTGCGGCCAGCCAACACTCACTCTGCCATCATCCTGCCACCTCCCCGGGCCTCAGTTTCCCTGTCTGTAACAGCAGGGCTTGTCTCCCCGAGCCCAGGGCCCTCCCCAGCTGTGCCCTCCTGCACCTGTGAAATTCTGAGAGCAGAGGCGGGAAGGAGAGATGGCCCCTCTCTCCCCGCCGCCTCTCCCTGTCCCCCAGGGTCACCCCAAAGCCTCCCCCTCCCCTGACTCCCTGGAACTTCCCTGCAGCTGCAGGCCTGGTGAGACAATTGGGTGTTTTAGAGAAATACATTTTTGGGCTAATTTGCCATGCATAAGTGTTTCTCTTACCCTTTAAAGGCGGAGAACAAAGAGGCCTTTCTGCACCCGGGCAGGCTGCTGGGGAGGGGACCGCAGCTGTACCGGGCCGGCGACCCTCCTCCCTCCCTCATCCCTGTGAGCGCCCCACCACGCCGCCCACCGCCCCCCAGGAGAGACAGCCTGGACTTTCCCAGCCTCCCCCAGCCCCCTGCCCTGCTGCCTCTGAGGCCCCTCTGGTCCTGCCCCACCCCAGCCCCCACCCTCCCACCAGCTGCCCCAGGCGAGAGGGAAAGCCTGCGTGGGTGGGGGGATGGATGGATGGATGGATGGATGGATGGATGGATGGATGGATGGGGGGGGGCATGCCCGGGGAGAGCGGCTCTCTACGAGGCTCACCAGGGCGGCCAGGGCCTGGCTGGGTGCGTGCCAGAGCTCCTGCGGATTGTGGGGGGCAGTCACGGGGTGTGGGATGGTGTCAGTCATCAGGTGAATCACCAGTGTCGTGGGGGGTGATGTGGCAGTCACTCCATCCACTCATTCCTAAGTTCATTTGTCCGTTCCTTCCTTCCTTCAGCTAGTCTCTGCTGTGCTCCCACCGTGTGCGGGTCTCAGGGCACCTGCATCCCGGAGGAACAGCGAGGCGCTAATGATTCCAGCAAAGCACCTGGGGTTCCCTATTTCCAAGGGGCGGCGGCACCTAGGGGAGCCGTTGCACGGGGACAGGACCGTGGGTGCAGAGGTGCGGGAAGCAGGTGCTTCATGCCGCCTGCTGCGTAACGAGGGCCACGGAGCTCGGGAGCAGCTCCCCTTGCTGGCAGTGAAGGTCCTGAACCTTGCGGATTCAGCATCACGCCCTCCCAGGTCATGGTTCACCGTCGTCCCTTGCTCAGCCGTTCCTTCCCCTGGAACGCTCTGCTCTCACTCTTGGCTGTTTGGAGGCCACACCTCTCCTCTTCTGGGGCCTTCTCCTAGCTCCCCATCCTCCTCCGTCGGGGCCGGGCCCCTCAGCAGTCCTGTCTGTCTCCCCCAACACATCCAGAGAGCCCCGTGGGCGCGCACACATCCACACACCTACACAGGGCCCTGCTTTCCCCCTGTCTGCACTTTCCCCCCATGTTCGTGGGCTCCCTGAGGGCAGGGGCCTTGGGTGTCTTCCCAGCAGGCAGCGCAGGGGGAGAGCACAGCCCCCTGTACTCAGGAAACGAGCGTGCAGGGCTGGACAGCCCTCGTCTATACTCAGAACGGCAGCGGCCGCTGTTTGCTGAGCACTTACGGCGCCAGACCCTGCGGGTGACATCGGCTCACTCACCCGGTCATAACCCCTGTGGAAGGCGGGCGCTGTTACCTACCACTGCTCTACAGGTGGGGAAACAGATCCAGAGGGCTTGAGACTTTGCTAAAGACTGTCTGGCTGGCAGGGGAGGAGGCGTGAGAGTCCTTGCTCTAAACCGTTGTATCTGGATCCCACAAGAGCCCCTGCTCCCTGGGGTAGACCGGCAGACGCTGGCCTCTCCTTCCATCCCTGGGCGCTGCCTCTGCCCCGCATGCTCCTGAGAGAGCGCGAGACACTGAGGCTGAATGGCAGCGTGTCGCCCCACGGTGGAGCTGTGTGAGGCAAGGCCAGCCAGGGCAGGAGGCCAGGACTGCTGCTGTCCCGCTGCCACAGGGGCAGGCGTGACCTTTGGTCCTTGGAGTTCAGGACCAGCGAGGGCTTCAGAGCCCCTTCCAGCAATCTCACTTGGTTTCCTCAAAGTCAACACACCCGAGGGCATGAGCGACACCTCCCAGGGCTCCACGGGTCGGCACAGGGCGACTGACACGGGCTTCGCAGCCCTCTGTGCGCGTGTATATGTGCACGCCTCTGCACGCACACGCATCGTGCCCGAGTGTGCCCAGGTGTGGGTTGGCCGGGGCATGTCTGTCTCGGGGTGATCAGGAGATGGAGAAGGCTGAGACTTGAGAGAGGACAGTGGCTGCGTCGTCACCCAGAATTCTCGGAGTGGGATTGAGAGGAAGGGGCAGCCCTCTACCCTTCACACGCTTCCGAGCATACAGATCCTCCGAAGGCTGGAGCAACGCAGGCAGAAAGCGAGATGTGGCTGTTTGCCCTGGGGGGTTGAGGGGGAGCCCCACTGCGAGGGGCAGGCGACTCTGGGCCTGTCTGAACAGGGGCTCTGAGACTCACCAAAGGCTCTGCAGGCCTTGGCTGTGAGCTCCATCGAAGTCCTTGATGGGCAGTCATGGGGGCTGACTGCGTGCCTGGGGGCAGGGCCGGGGGTGCGTGGGCCCGGCCTCAGCCCTTGCAGAGGAACCTGTAGTCTGAGAGAGCTGTTCGAGGATCTGAGGGGTGAGCGGTGTGGTCTCTTGGGCGTGTATGTGCGGGGGTGAAGGCTGCTGAGGGAGGCTGGGAGGTTAGGGAGGGAGATTTGAAGGTTAGAGACTGATAGGGAGAGGGAGGGCCCCTATTCATAGAATCCTAGAATGTGAAAGGCCTTTGAAGATGACCTAATTTGAGTGTAGTTTATGCAGAGGGAAACTGAGGCCCAGGGACAAGGTATGCCTTGCCCAAGACAGTGGAGTCAATTTGAGTCCATTCAACAGGGATTTCCTAAGCCTATGGGGCACTGGGGAGAGGACTCAGCCTTAAATAAGGGCCCATCTTGCCTCAGGGGGCTGTGGTCTGGTGGGGCAGTGGACACACAGACAGATAAGGACCGTCCAGTGCCATGAGTGTGACCATCATAGGGTGTACAAAGCAGCTGGGTGGGGGGGAACGGAGGACCCTTATCTAGGCAAGACTTCTTGGCAGAGGTAGCATCGGGGTTGGGATATGACGGATGAAGTGTTCAAAAGACCGAACAGGGAAGGAAGGGATTAGTTTCCCGGTGGCCAGGTGGTTTGAGTCAGTTTCTGTTTTTACCACCCCTGAAGGCGGCCACTAGTGCGTCCTGCATGGGCACCCCATTCTCTGGAGACTCGAAGCAGGCTGGGACAGCAGGGGGTTTTGGGTGTTTCTGTCCTGAGGCGGGGGAATGGATTCGGGGTTTCCCAGGGCCCCAGGTTTAGCCTGGTTGCAGGCCTTGATTTGTCCCCCTTCCACTCAGTCAGAGAACATTGCCTGGGCACCAGTTACGACTAAACCTTACCCACTGGGGAGGATTGCGAGAGGCAAAGAGGAAAGAAAGGCATTCCAGGAGAAGGGAACAGCACGAGCAGAGCTATGTTTGCCGGAAAACAGAGGCTTATTCCATGACTATCTTCTGTTTTGTGTGGCTGGAACAGGGGCCGTGAAGGGAGCAGTTCTAGATTCATCTGGAAAGATCGTCCACTGCTGGAGCTGGAAGGCTCTAGCGAGGAGTCTGGGCTTTAATCGGAGGCAAAGCGGGAGATGCTAATTGATTGTGAGCACGAGCAACTCCGTCAAGAGCCCAAGACCATGCTGGGAACTTGAGAGAACCCAGAAGCCTCCTGGGGAGCCAGGAGATGGCCCCGCTGGACACAGTGTGCTGGGAAATGCTTCACAACCAGCTCTTTTGGGGGAGAGGGTGCCCCTCTAAGGATGGATTTCCACAATGTGAACATTCCCACCAGGGCCAATTTCAAGCTTCCCAGCTGACATCAATAGGCTTAGAATGTTCCAGAAAATTTAACAGTTGGCACTCCCATGCCGGTATGAGCTGACTCCACACCATGTGCCCCGGGATGATCAGCTGTCATGTCCAGTGCTCAGCCCCCTTCTCTCCAGGTTTACTTCTGGTGTGACCTTCATGTGGGAGCCCAGGGATGGAGTCCTACCTGAGAGGTTTGTCCACGCTCAGTGGGGTTCTGACTGAGCCCCCCAGGCCCTGTGGGTTTGAGCCTTGGCTCACCCAGTCCTTTGCTGGGTGACCCCAACCCACCCCTCACTCCTCTGGGCTGACATCATGATGCAGAGGGCAAGTGTGGGTGGCAGAGGACAGAGCCGGGAAGGCCTCAGGGGGCTTGAGTCACCGCTCTCTGGGGGTAGGGACCAGCCCCACCCACCCCCAGCTCATTCGCCTGAAGATCCATCAGCTCACCAGCTGGTGCTGGGGCAGGAGGGGTCCTGCGAGATGAGGGGACAGGGGACAGGGGACAGGGTGGGGCCACTGAGAGCCACATGGGCTCTGGGCTATAGACCACCAATGCCTCAAAGCCTGCCAGGGCAAAGCGGGTTTCTGGGCCTTGATACAAGTTGGTTCCTCTGCCCGGCGCCACCCTCTCCCTCCCCTTCCCTTGGCAAGTTTCTGCTCATCTCCTAGGCCTCAGCTTCAACACACCTCTTCCAGGAAGCAGGGGCTAAGAGCCCAGGACCCGTGAGGACATGGATAATCTCAGTCTTTCTCCAGCTCATCTGTAAAATGGGAACAATGGTACTGTGTAGCCTGTAGGACGGCTCCAAGCGTCACGTCACTCCTTAGTTACTGCCCCTTCCCCATGTCCCTTCCTAGGCAAGCTTGGCTTCTGAGTCCCCACCTTGCCTAGTGGACACACCTTCAATCAGGTGGTAATCTTGGCCATGTCTGTCTCTCCCGCTGGACAGTGAACCCCTGAAGGTGGGGATTGGGTCTGAGTTGCCTGGGGGGCTCCAGGGCACAACCCGAGCCCAGCCCGGGCACCAGCCTCGCCCTGTTTTTAGGTCCCTGGCCTGGGCTCCGACACCGACCCACTCGGGGTCCTGGCTCAGTGGCTGCTTCCCACAGAGACTGGGTTTCCTCGTGTGTGACCTGGATGACCTCTGAGGTTACTTCTTCCAGCCCCCAAAGGCTGTGAGCCCCTGTCCCAAACCCGAGTCACCATCCCGCCCCCTGGACCAGCACCCCGCCCCCCCGCTTCCCTGCTCCATCAATGGCTCCGCTGTTCTCCAGTGACCCAGGCGTGAAACTTCAGAGTCATTTTTGACTCATCCGCCTCTCTGTCCCCTTACGGCTAATCACTAGCCACGACAGTTTTTCCTTCGAAATGTTGCTCATATCCGTTGTCCCTTCTGGTATTCTGGTCCCCTCGGTCTGCAGCTGCGATGATGGCGCCCACTTTCTGACCGGCCAACTTCCTTTCTCCTCCCGTCACGGCCATCTCCCCAGCAGAGCTCTGGAAATGCCACCCCTGTGTACCCCCCGCCCCTGGAAAAGCACACCTGTCCCCTGGCAGGGGATGAGCTCCTGAGTATGCGCAGGAGAGACCGGCCGGAAGGGGGGCCCTGAGAGGAGTATGGGGGTGCACTCCCCAGGTCGCTGTGGCTTGTCTCTAAGCGCTCATACACTCATCTGGTCGGGGGACCCAGCGCTGCGTGCGAGGCAGGGACTCTGGGGTGATTAGACAGAGCCTGTCCACACGGAGCTCACACCCGACAGGCCCCATACTGTGGGGTGTACAAGGGGCTGCGGGTGCTGAATCAGGGGCCTCGGCCCTCAATCAGGAAGCTTCTTGGTTCTTCAGAATTCGGATTCCGGCTGGGAGACAGCCTGTCCGTGGAGCAGTGAGAGGGCCGGGGAGGTGTGGCACGTGCTGGGAGGGGTGAGGCTGGCAGGGTGGGAGGTGGTGAGGTGAGGCTGAGCAGGGCTGGGTGGGCTGGGGAGGGGCTCTTGCTGTAACCTCAGCGACCCTTTCCTGCCATCTGTAATTCAAGTCCCCTGCGTAGAGCTGACGTCCCTGGCAGGGTCCTCTCTGTGACAATCAAAGTGATAGTCTGTGGCCCCGCACTCTATGGTTCGCTCGGTGCTGGCCTTCCTAGGTTCCTGGTTCTGCTTTACCAGCCCCGCGAGGTGGCACCGGCAGCTCATCTGTCACTCCTGTCTGACAGATGAGGCCGCTGAGGCTCAGAGAGGGGAAGAGGCTTGTCCAGGGTCACCAGCAGTCCTTGCCCACAGGAGGCTGGCATTTCCCTGGCCCCGGATGCCAGCTCTAGGGGTTGAAGGGAGGGAGAGAGGGGCTCAAGGTCCAGGGCCCCTGTCCTCCTGGGGAGGGGCTGGCTCCGTGGGACCCAGACGGGGGTACAGGCCCAGCGGCGGGGAGGCCGGGAGGGAGGATTGCACCCATGGGTCCTAAGCAAGGCAAACCCTGCCGGGCTGGCGTGCCCCCTGCCTGGGCACCCTGGGGCGGGAGTCCGCCGCGGGGAGCGGGAGGGACTGGCTGGCGGATTTGTGTTTCCACTTGATTCCCTCAGTTGTTTTTCAAGAGCTGTGGCAGGATCCCGAGGGGTGGGGCAGAGGCGGGGAGACCTCAGGAAGGCAGGAAGGCCGAGGAGGGGGGGGCGCCCCCACCTCCCGCCCCCCATGTGACTCCTCTGACTGACGACAGTGCCACATGGAAGGGCCTCGAGGCTTCCGTCCTGCGCTGGCAGGACGAGTGTGTGACGTGGGCCAGGGCGCTGGGCCCATACTGGGTGACTTCCCGCGTGACCCGCACTGTCTCAATGCTCTTTCCATTGGAGGCCAACCCCTCTGACTGTGGGGTGGGAGAGGCCCGTGACCGTCACCTGACCCCCACGTCCAGCACAAGCCCAAGGGGCAGGTACCTAGGGCCAAACGTGGGCAGGGCCGGGGGGTGGTGGTGCCCTGAACCCTGGGATTTTGCTCTCCCAGTTCCCCTCCAGCCTGTCCGGTGGCCCCTTCTCAGCTCGGTCTGTTGTCCACAGCCAGGCCCCCTTCCTCCTGCTGCCTCCCAGCCGCGTTTCAGGCCTGCTGCCTTGCCATCAGGCCATCCGTCTCTCGACTTCCCCAGGTCTGGCCACGCTGGGCTCGCTGTCCCTGCTGGTTGAGTTTCCTGCCTTCCACAAGTGCCCACACCCTGGTCCCTGGGCCCGAGGCCTGGCCTCTCCATTTGCAGTCACCTGTGTGTCCTGGTCCTGTCTGCCCTTCTCAGATAGTGGCAGGAGGAGCAGGGGCAGCTACTCCTGGCTTTGGCATCTGCTCAGCAGAGTCCTGGCCCTTCTCTGGGACTCAGCTTCCTCCGTGGTGAAGCAGGGCTGAGGGGTACAGAGCCAGCAGCCTCCCAGCACTAGATCTGAGGAGGTAGGGGCCTGGCACAGGGTTGGGGGGAGGCGGGGAGGTAATGGAAGCTCTCAAATGAGCCAGCCTCACACCAGCTCTACAACCCTGGGTGAAACTGACATTTCTCTGAGCCTCAATTTCATCCTCTGTAAAATGGGTATAATAATAGTGCCTTCCCTTGGGACTGAATGAAATGCTTCCAGGGGAGGGCTTCCCCACCTGGCCTGGGGTGAGGGAGGGCTTCCTAGAGAGGCCACCCTCATGGCTCTGGACATGCATGGACAGAGCTCCAGGGAGGTGGAAAGCAGGAGCTTTAAGCTGAGACTGGGAGTGGGGGAAGGTGAAACCTGGGGCTCTGGTCCCGGGGGAACAGGGGCTTTCCAGGATCCCACCCCAGTGTCCCCACCCTGCCTTTCCACCAGGGGCTGACGTCACTTCCTATTCTGCAAGCTGGCTCCCTTCTCTGTGGCTTTACTTGTGCAGGTCCTTCTGTGTCCGGGCCTCCCACCTCCCTAATACGCACTACTACAGCTTGACTCCTCCAGGAAGGCTTCCCTGCCATTGGCCATCTCCCTCCCTCTCTTGTCAGCACCGCCCACTGTAAAATCCACTGTGTTGGATTATCTTGTAAACGGTGCCCAGCCTGAAACCTAGCAGGAGCCCAGGACCTGCTACCCCTCCCAGAAGCAGTCTCCATGATGGCTTCACAGGCATCTCTGTGCCCAGCCCTTGCTACCGTCCTATGCAGTCAGGAGGGCTAAAGGACCATCCGACGGTTGATATAGAGGTCGGGAAGGTCCGGGGGGCTGCCCAGGGCCCACAGCAAGGTGGAGAGCAGACAGGAACGCAGCACTCGCTTGCACTTTCTCTCTCTGTCTCTCCATCTCCGTCTCTGCCTCTCTCAGTCACCTGCCCCCCAGCACAGAGCTCCAGGCTGGAGCCTAGTAAGGGCATGTTTCCTTTCTGTTCAGCTGGAACTCCAGAGTCTGTCCCGTCTCTGTCCCTCTGGGCCATGCAGCCTTCCTTCCCTCCCTGCCAGCCTGTCTGCTACTGGAGGGTCCCCTGACACTGTCACCATTCTCTGTAGCCACTGCTCCACCCCACCCACCGCTGCAGGCCTTGACCTGAGCTGAGCTGAGGAGCCCGCAGTTGCCCTGGGAGCACACAGAGGGTGGAGGGAAAGCCCTCACTAGGGGTGGGGAGGCGCTGCCCCTTTCCAGCTGATAACCCTGAGCCATCGCTCGCCTCTTGGAGGCTCAGTCTCCGCCACCGGTGCCCCCCAAGAATGAAGTGCTGCCTTTTTATGCTTGCATCGAACCTGCAAGGTGTGTCTGCTTTTATAATGGAGGAAGCTGAGGCCCTGGGAAGCCAGGGACAGGCCTGAGCTGGGGGCTGGCAGGTGGGCCACCGAGCCCCTGCTTTGCTGGACCATTTGTAACATCTCAGCACCGTGGGACTCAGGGGCGGGGCAGGGGCAATGTCCTGAGAGCTCTTTGTTAGGCTGTAAAAACTCCCCAAAGAGGGACGCCTGGGTGGCTCAGTTGGTTAAGCAGCTGCCTTGGGCTCAGGTCATGATTCCAGTGTCCTGGGATCGAGTCCCACATCGGGCTCCTTGCTCGGCGGGGAGCCTGCCTCTCCCTCTCCCTCTGCCTCTGCCTGCCATTCTGTCTGTCTGTGCTCACTCTCTCTCCCTCTCTCTGACAAATAAATAAAATATTAAAAAAAAAAAACCTCCCCAAAGAAGAGGCTCTGTTCTTCGAGCGGGGGTCAGGGTCCCTGAACCCCATGATTATGAACTGCTCCCGGCGGGGGGGGGGGGACAGGCAACCTTGCTCTCTTTAGGAAACTGCCTGTTTCCATCCTTACCGTAGCTGGTGCTGGGTCATCGCTAATTCAAAGAACGATTGGACCCTACTTATGAGGGGGTGGGCGACATGGGGGAGTAGCCACCGGGGATGGGAGCACATAGGGTGTGGGGGGCTGGTGGGTCTCTAGTCCTCACCCTTGACCTTCTACAGTTTATCCCTTGCATGGGAACCACGATGTCCTTGTTGAAATAGAACTCGGACCACACCACTCCCTACTCGAAGCTCCTGCATGCCCCTCAGACCTGGGTTCCTCCAGCATCCCCCCTGCTCTGAACCCTGTTCTGTGGCCTCCCCGTGTCCCCCTTGCTCCCTCTGTTTTTGCCACTCTGGCCTCCTGGCTGCCCCTAGACCCCCTGGCACATTCCTTCTCAAGGTCTTTGCACGTGCTGCTCCTACCGTCTGGAACATTCTGCCCCAGACATTCTTCTTCTCTTCATTCAGACCTTTGTCAAAGAGCGCACCCTTCCAAGGGCTTCCCCGATCACTGTTTCTGATGCACACCCTTCCTGTTGGTCTCTCCCCGACCCTGCTTTGTTTTCCGTCACAGAGCCTGTGGCCACCGGACGTTAGCTTGTATATTTGCTGGTTTATTGTCCATCCTGACAAGAACATTTTCTCTGTTTTGTCCACTGCTGGAACACCAGAGCGGAACAGTGCTGGGCACATGACTAGTGGCCAACTCTTACTGGTAGAAGGAGGGAGGAAGAGGGGGAGGGGAAAACCTTTCCTCTGCTTATCCATGGAGTGCCTCCCCTGTGTGGCCCTGTGTTAGGTGCTTCTAGAACAAGTAGCATCCGCAGAGCAGACAGCAGCTCCCTTGAGCCCCGCTGACCCCAAGGTAGCAATGGTCATTAAGTGGATATAGGTGAGGGGCCCAGGGTACTGTAGCTTCGTTTTGCCTTATTTGCGGTATGACCAGATGTGGTCTCCGGGAGCCCGAGAACCAGGGTTGGTGGGTGGAGAGTGGGGGAAGGGCAGAAAGCTGGGAAGAGATGAGAGAGATTTAATTAAATTTGAGGACAAAATTTTCAAACAGGCCACACTGCAACAAGAAAGGGACGTCCTCAGGAGGAAATGTGCTTCCTGTCTGCAGAAGGAGTCAAGTGGGGGCTGGTGGCCCTGGAACCCGGTTCAGCCAGCCTGAGGACCAGAAGCCATAAGATGTAAGGATTCAGGGGAGTCCTCCCCGAGGCTTGGGTGGGCCAGGCTCTGGAGTTGGAGCAAGCATGGGTCACTGGTCTGACCAGACTGAGGCAGCAGAAGCCATGGCTCCAGTCCCCGGGTCTGAAGGCTGCTGGGACTTGGCCAAGCAGCCATATTGGGCCTCTGGACCTGGGAACAGCAGACCAGGCCTGGGAGACAGGAAATCGCCCCGCTCAGGTCCCGAAAGTCCCCCTAGCATACCCTCACTCCCTCCCCACCTCCCACAGCGGCCTCAGGCCCCTGCGCCCCGCGCCCATGGGGTTAAATCTCTCCCTGTCTCTCTCTGCTCCAAGTTGTTTTCCAAGTGAAGCAGAGAATGGTTCTCTTGTTACCAACATGGCTTCTGGGCATTGGGTAATGCGCTCCCTCTTCTCCCTGCTCCACTCCACAAAGGGACCTTTTGTTCCTCTCCCTGCCCCTCTCTCTGGCTCTTCCCCGGCCCCCCACCCACCCCGACTCCCTCCTCCCCGCCTCCCGCCCCACACTGCACCCCTGGGCTGCGAGGAGTGACCATGGTCTGGCCGCTGTGCCCTCCCTCTCCCGAGGCGCCCAGGGAGAGAAGGGGCCTTGTGGCCGCGGCGGCCATTTTGAGAGCGGCCATTCCGGGCGGCCCCTGGCTTCTGAGAGCTTGCGGGGTTGGGGAAGCCATAGCGGGGTGGCTGCAGCTCAACAGGAGGTCTCGTGGTGCACCTCCTATTCTCTAGGGAGAAGGGGGACCCTCCCACCGGCCGCCCCCACCTGGGCCGCCTCCTTGCACGGAGACAAGACACCTTCCCCCCTTTCCACCATCTTGCTGGACCCGCACAGCAGTCCCTGAGGCGGGAGTGACCCCCGCCCTCGGCAGGTGGAGACTGAGGCTCCTTGGGGGTAAGTGTCTGTTCCGACCAGGGGCTCAGTGAGCAGGTGCTGCCGCCGGACCGAGCCATGTGCTCCCCCGCAAAACCCCCCAGGAAAGAGCCCTCAGAATGTGCCCTGACCCACAGGAAACACAGATGGAAGCTTAAAACCAGATTTACTGGAATTTTTTTGGAAATGGAGTTGATGGTGCCCAAGATGGGAGTGTCAGGAAGCCGGTCAGAGGTTGAAGTGTCTGCTGTCAGGGAATTCGGTCTCTGTCCACTGTCCCCCTCACAGGGTCCTGCACAGCAGGCAGCAACAGGCTGATGGCAACCATGTTCAGATGAGGAAACAGGCACGGGGGAGACACGCTGCCAGGACTTGGTGCTCACCCAGCCGGCTCCAGCTCTGCCTGACCCTTCCCAGGGCTGCGGCCCACCCTTGCAGAGGCCTGGGAACTTGGGAAGGAGATGTAGGTCGATTGTGGCAGCCCTGGCCACCCGGTCTGCAATCACAGGAGCCAGACCCTGAGGAGGCTGTGCTCAGGTGCCTCCAACACCCACCGATTGGGCCCTCTCACTCTGTCCCTGTGTCTCCAGAGCCGTGAAACAGACCACCTGCACCGTGCCAGCAGGGGGCACTCACCTGTAACCATCGAGCTGGGGCAAGAAGAAGCAAGAAGAGGTAAAATGGGTAGATTGGGGTTGGATGGATGGATGGATGGATGGGTGGCGGGGAGGGTGGGTGGGGGCTCGGGAAACAGAGAGAGAAGGGAGATTTATTCAGAGTTGAATGCATCCCTGGGCCTGCCCTCAAGGAGCCACACTCTAGGAGGAGAGACAGCTCAGCCAAGAGCCAGCGTGCTGTAAGACAGGGCGCCTGCGAGCTCACACTAGCTGGGAGGTTGAGGAAGGAAGGCTTCCTGGAGCAGGTGACAAAGGATGGAACCTGAAAAGATGAGGATAAGTGAACTAGGCAAAGAAATTGAGACAGAAGGTGGGAAGGGGGCTGGCATAAGGAGAAGGTGAGTGGTATGTGATGGGGGGAACAGGCCATACCTGTGTGCCAGAGCAGAGTGGGGGCAGGGAAGGTAGGAGAGGTGGCCAGGGGAGGAACTGTGTGGGCTGCCAAGGGTAGTCAGGAGGGCTCCTGAGGACTAAAGGCCCCGAGAAGGTACCTGAACTAGATCCTGTGGGCAGCAGGGTGGTCACTGAAAGATTTTCAAGGGGTCATATTTGTGTTCTAGAAAGATCATATGGGCTGGGTCTGTGCCAGTCTGGTTTATTACTGTTTTCCCAGCACCCAGCTCAGTGCCTCACATACAGTAGGTGCTCAATAAATGTTTTGAATCAATACACAAACACCAACAGTGTACTTCGAGGTCATGGTTAATACCAGTTGTAGGACCTTGGGCTTCAGCTCCCTCATTTGTGAAATGGGGATAAGGACACCGGTTTCCTGGGGGTGCCGAAATGGTGAAGGGATGGGGCTCGTGGCGGGGCTTTGCTCAGTGTCCCGCATGGGGCCCACGCTCCATAGCTGGTAGCTTTCTGCCTTGTGCACAGGACACGCCGGGGGCGAGCCTGAGGCCAGGAGCAGGTGGCAAGGGGCAGGGTCACCCTGGCGTGGGGGCTAACACCAACGCTGATCAAGGGCTTAAGCTCTTCGAGAATTTTACTCTTAAAACCCTCAAAACAAGCTAATGAAGAGGACATTATGGTCACCCCTGTTTTATTGTCCAGGAAGCCATGGCACAGAGAAGTGAAGTGATTTACCCAAGGCTGGGGGTGGGGGTTGGGTGGGACGGAAGGGCTCTGGACGCCAGAGCCCAGTGACCCCTGAGCTGGTGACAGCGGCAATGGTCTGGGCAGCCACTGGGGGAGGCGGCCCAGTCTGAACGGTTGACCAGATGGTGGGGGCAGGCAAGGGGTGGGGAGGGAGGCATCAAGGATGCCCTTCGTTTTCTGGCCTGGGTGACCCAGCAGAAGGTCGTTCCATTTCCTGGGCGAGGGACACTGTGGGATGGGCAGGCTTGGGGAGGAAGGACAAACGGAGTCTGGGTGGAGAGGCCAGGGAGGTCCGGCGTCTAGGAGAGAGGTCTGGGCTGTGGATGAGGGCGAAATGGGCTCCTGGGGCAAGTGGGAGGCATGTGGCGGGGGGGAGGGCCCCACCCCCGGAGCTGGTGGAGCAGAGATCAGGTCGCGTTTGCTCTGTGCCAGGCATCACCCTGAACCCTTGTGTTACCTTATTAAAATCCTCCCAACAGACCCTTCGAGGGGCACCATGACCATCCTTACTTCCCATCCCAGCAGACAGTGAGAGGTCCCAGCTGCCCCAGCGGCCAGGGCTGGGATTGACCCAGGGCCCAAGCCCTGGTTGGGGATGCGTGGAGAGGCTCTGAGGGCTGCCTGGGTGTGAGCCGAGGTGGGGGGCTCAGGCCTGCCTCATTGGCTCCTTTAGTACCTGGGTCTGGTCAGCTGCCCTCCCCATGCCTCCGCCACCCCTATGGGCCCAGGCCTGTCCCAGCAGGGAGCTGGGGCCAGCTCTGCTCTCAGGACCTCTGTGGGGCCCGGCGGTGGGTGAGGGGCACGCGTTCTGGTCAAAGGGTGCAGAGCTGGAGGGCTGGTTGGGGTGAGCAGCAGGGGAGCAGAAAGGTCCTGGGTGTCAGGGCCTGGGGGGCTGGCAGATGGAGGACAGTAATCCTCCAGCTGGGCGTTAGGGGCAGGGGCCGGGACATCCTGGCCCAAACTGCCTGGTCCCCAAGCCTGGCTCTCAGCTGTGAGCTCAGGGCCTGGAGCGCGGCAGCCCCACTGCTGGGCAAGGCGCAGAGTCAGAGCTGAAGGCCCTGGGGAGCTCCCAGCCCACTGTGGAGGACTGATGTTTTGCCTGATGACAGAACCCCGAGAAAAGGGCTTCCAGGAAGGGGCTTGCCACTGCCGGCTTTGCAAGGTGTGTGGCACAGGGAGTGGTGACCCCGGGCCAGGCTTCAGTTTCTGGGGACAGGTAGCAGGCGGGGTGCCGGCAGGAGCAGAGGACTGGTGGGTTGAAGTGGCGGAGCTTTGGGAAATGGTGGGTGATCTGGCGTAGCCAGCTTAGGGGGCCCAGGAGCCGAAGGGGGCTGGATGCGGGGAGAAGGGGCTCCCTTCTGTAGTCAGTGGGAGCCAGGGAAGACACGAGGGCTGGAAGAGAGGCTGGTTCTGTTATGAGCCCCCAGGGGGAGTGGAGGCACTGAGCTGGGAGCAGGCAGAGGGCGTCAGAGAAGACGCATTGTCCCACAGGGCGGAGGGTCAGCAAAGTAGCTCAGAGAGACAGGGAGAGAGTTTGGGGTAGCGGTCCCCTGCTATGGCGCCTTCCCCAGAGCGGGCTCAGGGGCTGGGGGAGAATGGAGGGGCCTTCAGCCAGGGTGTGTGGACAGCAGGTGTAGACAGGTCTTTGGGGAAACTCGGCCAGGAAGGGGAGATACAGGGCAGGCTCTGAAGGGGGACTTGAGGATCACGGGTTGTTCTTAGAAGAGACACTGACGGTGCATCGCAGAGGTAGGCTCCGTGGGTGAGGGGCTCCTGAAGTGGGGGTGGGGTGGTCCTGAGCTGGCTGGGGGGCCCTCCAGCTGGAGGGAGGGAAGGGATTGGGATGGGAGCTGCAAAGGCATTTGCAGGCTGAAGGAGGGGAGGTCCAGGGACTGCTGCCCAGGGGCCTCTCCTCTGTGATGGAGGAGGGGAGTAGAGAGCCAAGGGCCTGCCAGGGGTCCTGAAGTTGGGGTCTCCACAGAAGGCCCTAGAAGAAGGAAGCCTTGATGATCAGAGAAGGGCGGTGGTGCAGGGGGACGACAAGGCTGTTCTGAGCTCAGGCCATGTGCTCATGCCTGAGGGGCTGTGGGCCTGTCCAGAAGCTTATTGGCATCTTCCTGGAGGTGTTCCTGTCCTGGTCCAGGGCAGCCCGTCATCCCCAGAAGGCAGATCGGCTCCCAGAGGCTTCCCACGGCCTCCAGATGCCTCCCTCCTGCCCCACTGGTTGCCAGTCCCCAGCTCGGCACACAGTAGAGCCTGAACACCAACGGCCTGTGTGCTTCCATGCTCTCCCACATTTCCAAGCACCCCCCTGCAACCCCCTGTGCCCCCTCTGGGTCGCAGGACCAGGGCTGCTGTCTGGGCTCCGTCACTGTGGTCAGGACCAGGTAAGAGGGGAGGCTGAGTTCCACAGCGCTTTGTTAAAGCCAACTCGGTACAAATTGTTCCATGGAAAGATGTAGACTCTGACCCACTGGCCACGCCTGTAAGGCTCAGTGGTCAGGGACTGTCATAATCCTGTGACAGAATCTGATGCCGCCATTAAAAATGATGTGTATGGGGGGCACCTGGGTGGCTCAATGTGTTAAGCCTCTGGCTTTGGCTCAGGTCATGATCTCAGAGATCGAGCCCCTCCTTGGGCTCTGCACTTGGCGGGGAGTCTGCTTGAGGTTCTCTGTCCCTTGGCCTCTCCCCCAGCTCACGTGATCTCTAAATAAGTAAGTAAATAAATTAATAAGTAAATATTTTAAAATAATGTTTATGGGGAATTATAATGACATAGGAAATGTTTTCAGTTTTAAGCGAAAACCAAGATACGAAAAGCTACAGGCATATGTATGATTCAATAAAAAGAAAAAAGAAAAAAAAAACAACTATGTGCTGTGAGCTTGACTTCATTGAATAATTACAGGAAAAAACCTGAAAGAAAACTCAAAAATGCTAACGCTGTTATTTCTGGGTGGTGGGACGGGGAGTGACTGAGACGTTTTCAGTGCTTTGTCCTTTATCGTTATTTCCAAGTTTGTACAATAAATGTTTCAAATGTTAAAGTCGTTTGAGATGAAGTCACGGTGCGGATCGCGGCTTTGAGAAGGGGTCCCACGTCTCTGGAAAATCTTCTTGCGTGAACGTGTAAGATCTTGGAATGTATTTATGCATTTTTCAGCTGGAGGTAGAGCGTGGATCAGTTAGGAAGGCGTGTTGACTACAAATGATGGAAAACCCCATAACATTGAGAGGGTTACTCCCCCTGCCCCTCCCCCACCGGTCACAGGAAGTCCCCGTTCGGCCACCCAGGGCTGGGGTGGCTCCCTGATGCTTTCATGGAAGCAGACCTGTTATTCACCCTGCACCCCGCTCTTTCAAGCTCCTGTTCCCCACACTCGCTTTCCATCTGGGACTGCGAGCTCACCCCGTCCCGTGCCAACCTTACTGGAGGCGTGTCTGTGCTCATCTGGGGCCACTTGGGGGCCAGGACAAGGCAGCTCAGAAGGGGTCAGCTTGTGGGAGACTGGTCGTGAGGTCACACTGTGCCCTGGGTCACACCGCGGCTCGGGTCACTGGATGAATGAGAAACAGATGAAGGGATGGGGCACAATCAGAACCTGTCCCTCAGCTCTCTTCCCCACCTGAGTGACACACTGCTGAGTTAGTCCCGGCGGGACCTGGCCCTGCTGACCCGCTTTGCCTCACGTCTCACCCCTGAACTGCTGTGGTTCACACATACCCGACCCTGGTTTTACTCTGAGCCTTCGCTTATGCTGTTCCCTCTGCCTGGAATGCCTTTCCTTGCCACACCCACCCCGTTTGGTCTAACTTCTGCTCCCCTTTTTAGAATCGGTCCAGCGTCATCTTTTCCTAGAAGTCTCCCTGACCTCCTGACTCCTTTTTGACACCCACAGGACTCTGTGCTCATTGAATTTACCACAGTGCCTCCTTTCTCTTCGAGTTCTGACCCCCTTCCCTGCCAGCCTCTGAGCCCCTGGAGGGGGCATGCATCTGACTCGCCTCATCACCCAGCCCTGGCCTCAGAAGGGGCACGTTTGAACAGGAAGTCTTGGGACCTGGCTGTCCCCAGCTGCTGGCCCTGAGGAGAGCCTCAGAATGGTAGAGGTCTACATGCTGGGGCCTCAGCACACCAGCCCCCGCCAAAGAGGCTGGCCTGGCGGGCCCTCAGCAGTTATCAAAGGCCAGCAGGGAAGCCTCCCTCAGATGATGGCTGGGGGAGGGGGGGAAGGGGAGCTCCCTGGGGCTGCCGCTTTCACCGTCAAGCTGGGCCATCCGTCAGCCCTGAGCACAATGAGGTCATTAACCCCTGACCTGGGCCCTTCTTAGCCACTTCCTCTGCAGGGCTCTCCCCACCAGAAGAAGAAGGGAGGGGAAGATTTCTCTTAAGCCTCCGTCTTCAATGAGAAGGCCAGGACCCCCTGGGCTGGTCGGGAGAGTCACAGCCTTGTGGACCCTTCCAAAGCTCAAGGTCCCGATCTCTAGCTCCCACCCTCTGTGGCTGCCTTGGGGGATCGGGTGGTGGCCCCTCTGCCAACCGCCAGAGCAGCGTGTATGGGGAAGGACAGACAGGGACCCGAGAGAGACAGAGATGAGATGGAGGTCTTCTGGGAGAGACACTTTAGCTCAGAGATGACGCTTTTCCATTTAATAGTTCCTTCAAAGGACCTTATAGACCAGTCCTACTTGTGAAGTTGAATGCAGGAATCCTAAATAAAATGTTAGCAAAACGAATCCAGCAACGAAGAAAAAGGATACATCCCTCACGACCAATTGGGTTTACTCTAGAAATGCAAGGGGAGTTTAACATCTGGGAGTCAATTAATGCTGTCTATCACATTAATAAATTCAGGGAGAAAAGTCACATGATCCTGCTGGAACTGGCAGTAAATTTCAACATCTACTGATGATAAAAATGCTTTAGCAAACATTGGATCGAAAGGAACTTCCTTCAACGGGTTATCTACAAAACCCAGCACCAGCATGGTTCTTAAAGGGACAATAGACAAAATTCCTTAAAATCCAGGGCAAGACAAGTTTGCCCGCATCCGTGTGTCTATTTAATATCTTACCTGAGGTCCAAGATGGGGCAGTAAGAGAGAAAAAAAAAATGAACAAAGACAAGGTATGAGGACTGGACGGGAAGAAGCAAAACTTGCATTATTTGCAGATGATGTAATTATCTACATTAGAAAACCCAAATTCATCCGTGAAATTAACCATGAGTTATTGAGTTAGATATGGGATATTGTGTTAATGAGTTAATGAGTTAAATATGGGATATTCCTATTTCAAATCAATATCAAAAAGTAATTGTGGGGGCGCCTGGGTGGCTCAGTCACTAAGCGTCTGCCTTTGGCTCAGGTCATGATCCCAGGGTCCTGGGATCGAGCAACTGCATCTGGCTCCCTGCTGAGCAGGGAGCCTCCTTCTCCTTCTCCTTCTCCCACTTCCCCTGCTTGTGTTCCTGCTCTCGCTGTGTCTCTCTCTGTCAAATAAATAAATAAAATCTTCAAAACAAAAACAAAAACAAAAAAATAATTGTGGCTACAACCTGTGGATGAACCTTGAAAAAACCTTATGCTAAGTGAAGGAAGCCGGACACAAAAGGACACATGGTGTATGATCCCATTCACACGAAATTTCCCAAACAGGCAAATCTACTGAAAGTAGATTACCAGTTGCCAGGGGCTGAGGGGAGGAGGGAGGAATGGAGAGTGACGGCTAATGGGCAAAGGTTTCTTTTTGGGGTGATGAAAATGTTCTGGAATTAGTGGGGACGATTGCACATCTCATGCACATACTAAAAATCTACTGAATCGTATGCTTACTAGTGATTAATTTTATATTGTGTAAATTAGATCTCAATAAAAGGCAACCACCATTTATAAACATCAGAGCAAGCAAAGCATCATTTTAAAAAACCTTCCACTTACAATAAAAACAAAAATTCAATCTAGAAAAAATATCTATGGAGAAAAACATGAAACATCTCTGAGGTGCAGCCACTCTGGAAAATAGTTTGGCAGTTTCTTAAAAAATGAAACGCAGGGCACCTGCGTGGCTCCGTGGGTTAAAGCCTCTGCCTTCGGCTCAGGTCATGGTTCCAGGGTCCTGGGATCGAGCCCCGCATTGGACTCTCTGCTCAGCAGGGAGCCTGCTGTCTCCTCTCTCTCTGTCTGCGTCTCTGCCTACTTGTGATCTCTCTCTGTCAAATAGATAAATAAAGTCTTTTAAACAAACAAACAAACAACCCGGAAACACACACTTACCATATGACTCAGAGGCTGTACTTCTAAGCATTTGTTAGAGAAAATGTCCACACAAAGTACATCCATGCTTATGCAGGGCAGCTGCATCTGTAATAGTCAAAAATAAGAAATAGGGGTGCCCGGCAGGCTCAGTCGGGAGCGCGTGTGACTTTTGATCCCGGGGTCGTGAGTTCGAGCCCCACGTTAGGCATAGAGCTCACTAAAACAAAACCAAACAACCCTAAATGCATCTAAATGCCCCTCACTGAGTGACTGGTTAAAAATCTCAGAATACCACTCATCAATAAAATGGAACTATCGATACACGCGATTAGCTGGATGGAGCTCGAGGGAATGATGCTAAGTCAAAGAAGCCTGTCTCGAAAGGCTACATGCTGTGTGGTTCATTCGTGGGACGTTCATGGGACGTTCCTAAACTGACACAAGTATAGAGACAGACGGAGAACCGATTAGTGGCTGGAAGGTGGGGAGGAGAGAGGGAAGGGGGCTGCCAATGAGCAGCGCGACGGGCTATGTGGTGTCTGGCTCGCGGTGGTGATTGCACGAATCCACGCAGGGGAGGGACCTGCACGGCAACACACATGCGCACACACGCACACTCACGTGCACGCATGCGTGAGTGCCTATAAACCGAGCGGAATCTGAATGAGGTCGGTGGATGGGCCAATGTCCGTTTCCAGGTTTGGGTAAAGTGCCCTGGTGACGTGAGCTGCCACCACTGGGGGGAGCTGGGTGAAGGGCACACAGGAACTCTCTGTTCTGTTTTTGCAACTTCCTTCAATTTGTAACTATTTGAAAACAGAAAGGAAGACAAACATTTAAAAACATTACCAGAAGACATTAAAGAAGACCCCAGAGGTTTGCTTGAAAATAAGGAATTCTGGGGAAGGTGAAGGGGTAGGAAGGGACAGGGTTATGGCTGAATGGAAAGAGACCACAAGGGGTAAGGCGCAAAAAGTGTTTTGTTATCCTTTTCTCTCTCTTTCTGTACGCTTGACGTTGTCTTTCTTTTCTTTTTTTTAATTCAGGTACTCTTTTGGGGGAAGATTGTATTTATTTATTTGACAGAGAGAGAGCGAGCACAAGCAGGCAGAGCAGCAGGCAGAGGGAGAGGGAGAAGCAGAGAACCTGATGCGGGGCTCGAACCCAGGACCCTGGGATCATGACCCGAGCCAAAGGCAGACGCTTATCCTACTGAGCCACCCAGGCGCCCCCACTTGACACTTTCTTAATAAAAAGTAAAAGAAACCTAAGGAAATGTGGAGAGACGGTATCATAGACTTCTTCCCAAATTCCCCTCTGGACTCAGTTCAGTCCCGATCAAACCCCCACAGGGTTTCGGCAGAGCTCATCAAGCAAGCTAAGAAAGAGCAAAGCACAAATACTAGTTGAGACGCTCTCCCAGAAGAAGGTCGGACACTTGTCCTGCCACACCTCAAGGCTTATTACAAGGCGGTAGTGAGCAGGCCAGTGTGGCGTATCCTGGAGCAAAGACAGTCCGCTCGACAGATGGGACAAGGCAGAGAGACGGACAGACAGGACACGGAGGTGGGCATGTGGCAAATCAGAGGGGAAGGGGGGAACGGACCCATTCATGTCTGTCACATGTCATCCTCACAGCCTTCCTGTGGGGCCGGCTTCGCTCATAAGTGTCCCAAACTCCATTTCACACTCGGCAGAGGCTCACGGAAGGCCAGTGGTGCCCAAGGTCTTCTGGCTTTGGTCCTGGGCTCTTTCCAAAGTGGGGTCCTTTCTGTCCTGTATCTGAACCATGGGCCCCCATTCTGGACCTGCTGATTTCTAATCTCTGGGGATGTCCTGGCCTCCACATGGCTACTAACATCCCACTTGAGCCTGGGAACTCATGAACTAGAGAGAGGGAAAGAGCGAATGACATAGTGGTGACGGCGGGGGGGCGGGGGGTGTTGAGATAGCAAAGAGCCAGTCACACCGAGGCCAGCGGGGCCTCACCGCCGGGGGCGGGGAACAATCAGGCACTGTCCCTCTCCCTCCGCCCCCCTAGGCTTTCATCACTGACCTAACTCTGGGGCAGAACATTAAGGGTGGGTGGGGGCGGGAGAGGGAAGGTCAGGGGTCAGCCCCCCGCATGCTAAGCACTGCCAGGAATAGAGTTGATTCGGAGGTGGCTGGAGGGACTCGGAAGCCACTGAGGAGAGAGGAGGGAGCTGCCCTGTGCCCCAAGGGCAATGGGGTCCACAGCCTCATCAAGCTGGGAAGGGGCTTCTGGAAGGAGGCAAACGGCTCTGACCGATGCTAATCGGTCCTCCTCAGCCACTGCTGCCCGAGTGGGAGGGACGTTCCTGTCCCTTGGACGATCTGGTCTCTACAGTCCCATGACCCCCAGGCTGACCCACTGAACCAGCGCCCCCTTCTGCCTTGAAGCCCAGCTTCCCGGTGGGTCCTGCAGTCCCTGGGCCCTGTTCCCCAACCTGGTTTCAGACTGGGGGGAGGGGAGACTCCCCCCAAGTCCGCTGACCTGCTGCGGCGGCCGGAGGGGTCCTGCCAGCTACGATCTGACTGGTCTCCAGTGGCTGCCGTGTGCCAGGCAGACAGGAGTTCTGGGTGTTCGGAGAGACCAGCCCAGGTCTGTCCTTGAGCTGGTCCTCAGGGAGGGTTCCCTGAGGATGTAACCTGTGAGTAGAGACACAGATGGAGTGAGGGAAGGAGCATTCCTGGGGCAGAACATTCCAGGCAGAGGAAGCTGCGAGGGTAAACCATCCAACAGGTGCCAGGAACGGCAAGAGGCCCTGGAACAGAATGTGAACAGAGGAGAATAGCGGGCCACGTGCCAGAGGAGCAGCCAGGCCCAGAGCTGAGATAATACCTGCAGTTTATTCTGTGTGTGATGGAAAGAGGGTAGAGGGGTTGGAGCAGGGGAGCGTCATGTTCTGACTTAAAACCAGCACACAGGCTCTTGGGATACCCATTTTGCCCGTGGAGACCAGGGCTCAGAAAGGCCAAGTGATGTTTCCAGGGTCACGTAGCTGCCACTGAGCCAATGCTCTGTCCACCTCCTGACCACCTCTCCACAAATCTACAATCCTGCCCCTTGCCACGGGGTCCCCTCTTGATCTGGGAGGGGAGTGTGGGAGGTGGGAGGTGTTACCTCCCTGTGCAGCCGAGCAGGCTGGAGTTCAGAGAGGCTGGGTCACCCGTCCACACCCACACAGCGCGGCAAGCTCGGGGACCAGAGTGGCTCCAGGCCGGGCACACCAGGCTTCGAACCCTGGCCGTACCAGTGATGAGCTGGGAGGTGTCTAACCCTTCAGAGCCTCGTCTGGGAAACAAGGGTGGTGATAACGCATGATCTGACCCCCCATCCCCGGCCTCTATGCATCCTACCGCTTCCAGCCACCCTGGCCTCCCTGCTTCTCCGAGATGTCAGCTCACGTCTGCCATGGGAACATTCTGCCTCTGGGCTCCTCTGGGGCCTCTCCGGTCACCTCCTCAGAGACCCTCCCAACCATCGTAGCAAAACAAAAACAAAAACAAAAACAAAAAGCAAAAAAAAAATCCGGTCTCACCACCTTTTCCATCCTCCCCCACCTCCCCCATTTTGCAGTATCCGTAACGCCCACCACCAGCTGGCCCCAGACCGTTTCATGGTGTCTGGGTTCACTGCCTGCCTCTCCCGCTCATGTGAGCTCTGTCCAGGTGGGACGTTGCTCTTTCTACTCCCTGAGGTGTCCCGAGGCCTGGGCTCAGAGGTGCTGACTGGGTGTTTACTGAGTGAGTAAGTTCGCGCACCGAGAGCAGGGCGAGGTGATTTTATACGAACTCATGTATGGGAACTGCTGTTATTACGCTCAATTCTAAAACCCATGATCCAGATCTCTATGCTGCTGACAAACTCAACCGAATTTTAGCCCCCACCCCTGGTTTACTGACCTTCGCCGTGGCCTTGGAAGCCAGCGGTCAGTCAATGAGGAGCCAGGACGCGGGCTGGGGCCCCAGCAGGGCTGAGGGGCGGGCACCTGGGGGCACAGTGCGGCATATGACCAGCCTCACCCACTGCTCACGGGGTACAGAGACTCATGGTCTCCCCAGCCAGCCCAGAACTGGGCGGGTGGTAGGGTGGCAGGGGGAGGGGGTGGTGGCAGGGACTGGAGTGGAAAGAGGGACCCTCCTAGGGCTCTGGTGCCCCAGGAGGTGTTTCTCATAATGGCCACTGGGTGGCAGCACTCCTCCAGGAATGGGGGCAGCGCAGCCCAGCTTTTCCTGCCGGAGCCTGGGAACAGAGGTGGCAATCTTGGGGTTGGGGGAGAGGAGTTGGGACTTTCCCAGGGTCACACAGTGACAGGGATTGGCCAGGTGAGAGGTCATCTGCCTGCCTGGAGAGACTCAGGAGCAGAGAGAGGGAGGAGGAGGAGGAGCGAGCTCAGAGGGTGAGCGGGAGGGCCAGCCCTGACTCAGCCCCTGGGAGGGGGTAGATGTTCTTACCCATTTCGACCCCTAGAATCCTGTCCATCCTAGAATGCTTAAAGCTTCCCCCTGAGGCCCTGCTGACGCCTGTCACCCGTGCCTCTGGCAGACTGGTGGTACTCCTGCTGGACTTGGATGGCTGTCCCCGCCCCACTAATTCTCTCCCCTGCAGCACTGGACTGTGCCTGGACCCCAGCTGTGCCCTCTGCTTGTACCACGAGGCCCCTCTCAGCCTGGGTAGCACCCGCTCCTACAGGACTCAGCTGAGCTGTCGCTCCCTCCAGGAAGCCTTCTCTGGCCTCCGCCTGCCGAGAAGCCCCTTCTCTGGGCCCACATAATACACTGGGCTCCCCCTGGCTGGTGAGACCGTTGGGGCAGGGATTGCTGGTGGACACCCCGAGTGTGCCCAGACCCCGCCCATTCTGAGCCTGTGATGCAGTGGTCCTGCTGGAGGCACTGAAGGCATGTTTTGTGGAAATGTGGCCTCCAAGAGCTTCCCTTCCTTGGAGACTCTCATCTACTTTTATTTCTTTGTTTGTTTGTTTCTTTCTTTCTTTTAAGGGAGATAGAAGTTACTGAATACACCGGAAGGAAGCAGCCAACAGGCCAGCTGAGGAGAGGTTCTGTATAAGGAGGTGGTGGGTAGGGGCTGTAGATAAAATGAAAACGTGGGCTGGCTGGGTGGCTCTGTCTGTTAAGCATTTGACTTTTGGTTTCAGCTCAGGTCATGATTTCGTGATGGTGGGATCAAACCCCGAGTCCGGCTCTATGCTCACTGCGAAGTCTGCTTCAGATTCTTACTCTCTCTCTCTCTCTCAAATGAATAAATAAAATCTTAAAAAAACAAAATAAAGGGAAAAAGTGAGGAGGTATGAGGACGGACGGAGTTCTCCCTTTTTTGGTGACTATACCTGGTTGTAAGTAGCCCATTGGTCAGTTGGAGTCTGTGGATATTTGAGACCTGATGGGCCTGTCTGGATTCAGCCAGGGGGTCGCTGGGGCCCCTTTCTACATTCCATCACTCAAGACTGCTTGCCTAAAAGTGGCCTCTACATCCCCTCTGCGTGCCCCCCCCGCCCCCCGCCTGGCAGATCGACAATGACAAATCTCAGGCATTTGGACATAGGTCTGGCCTTTGGGCGAGTGAGGGGCACAGAGATGTCCCCTCCTAAACCTGTTGGTCTGGCAGTTACAGACCAGAGCATGGTATTAGATTAACGGGCTAATATGTGATTTGAGTGCAAGTCCTTGGTGGTCACGGCCATGGGGCTTGGGGGAGGAGACCCTCCTTTGGAATGGGCTAGAATCCCTTTTGAGCCATCATGCCCAGATGGAATTGTTGGATTCACTCAAATGCGTAGGAACGTGTTTGCCCATAGATCGATGTGGAGACTCTGATCTAAGAGGTCTGAGACAGAACCCCAGAATCTCCGTGGAAAACACCTCCTGCTGGAGTCTGATGCAGGGGCCTGGGCCTCCTAAGGCCCTTCCCTGTGCCATTGGTCTGCCTTCAGAAGCAGTGGGCGAAATAATGGCAATGAGGCATGACAATAAAAACCTCTGTCGTCTGCGCTGAATCACTCATGAGGTACTCCCCATCTGCTGCTTCTTGTAGTCTTCATCTGTTTTAACTACTGTCTTGGGAGGGATCATCGTCCCCAATTCTCCAGACCCCTGAGGCTCACAGACAAAGGGTGACTTGCCCGAGACCCCCAGCTACAAAACAGCAGAGCTCAGAAAGGAGCCGAGGCCATCCTGCAGCCGTCTATGATAAAGCCTCTGGGTTTGGAGGTTGCTCTTTGTTGAAAACCAAAATTCCAAAATCCAGGACCCGCACTTAGTGTGGTGATTCCAGCCCCATGGAGGAAGCTCAGGTCATGGTTCAAGTTCAGACCCTTATCGTCCCTTCTCTCTGTCCATCCATGTCCTCTCCTCCAGGGCCCAGAAAATGACCCGTCTCATACAAAGCCACACCATTTCTAGGGCATTTTCACCCACAGCTGGGGACTGTGCAGGGCTCTGTGGGAGATGCAGTCAACCTCCCTTGACTGCATTTCGTAAATGCTGTGGTTTGTTTTGTTTTGTTTTGTTTTTACAAATTGACGGTCTGTGGTATTAAGCAAGGCTATTGGTGCTATTTTTCCAACAGCATTTGCTCATTTTGCGTCTCAGTCACATTTTGGTCGCTCTCATGATAGTCCCAAATTTTTGATGGTTATATTTGTTACCATGATCTGTGATTAATGGTTAGGACTTGATGAAAGCCCAGATAATGGTTAGCATTTTTTTTTTTAGTGATAAAATCTTTTTAAATTAAGGTATATACATTGCTTTTTGGGATGCATGCTCTTGCAGACTTAATAGACTACAATACAGTGTAAACATAACTTTTCTCTGCAGTAGGAAATCAGCATGGTCACTTGACCTGTTTTATTGCCTTATTGCAATGTTGGCTTTAATGCGCTGGTCTGGAACCGAACCTACGATGTCTCCGAGGTGCCAGTACAGAGAAGAGCCAGATCTGTCCCCAGGGGCTTTCTGGCTGGGAACACAAGAAGTGCTTACTTTGTTGTTGTTGTTGTTGTTTTTAAGATTATTTATTTATTTATTTGACAGAGAGAGAGAGATCACAAGTAGGCAGAGAGGCAGGCAGAGGGAGAGAGCAGAGGAAGCAGGCTCCCTGCTGAGCAGAGAACCCGACATGGGGCTTGATTTCACGACCCTGAGACCAAGACCTGAGCCGAAGACAGAGGCTTAACCCACTGAACCACCCACGTGCCCGGGTTTGTTTGTTTGTTTGTTTTAAGATTTTATTTATTTATTTTGACAGGGAGATAGAGAGCACAAGTAGGAAAAGTGGCAGGCAGAGAGAGAGAGAGAAGCAGACTTTCCCCTGAGCAGAGAGCCCGATGTGGGACTCGATCCCAGGACCCTGGGATCATGACCTGAGCCGAAGGCTGATGCTTAACGGACTGAGCCACCCAGGTGCCCCTGTTTGTTTGTTTGTTTGTTTGTTTTAAGATTTTGTTTATTTATTTGAGGAAGGGGAATGGTCAGAGGAAGAAGCAGACAGAGCAGGAAGCCTGACATGGGGCTCAATTCCGGGACTCCAGGATCATGACCTGAGCCAAAGGCAGACGCTTAACCGACTGAGTCCCCCCAGGAGTCCCAGGAAGCGCTTACTTTGGTGATGGACCAAGTCACTTGAACTTTCTTTTCCCTCAAATTCATGGTCCCAGCCTCGCCCCCTTAATTGGCTGGAACACGTTTCCCTGCAGCATGGGCTGACTGATAAAGTTGTTCATAATATTTTCACACATAGGGGCACCTGGGTGGCTCAGTTGTTGGGCGGCTGCCTTCGGCTCAGGTCATGATTCCAGGGTCCTGGGATCGAGCCCCACATCGGGCTCTCTGCTCAGCAGAAAGCCTGCTTCTCCCTCTCCCACTCCCCATGCTTGTGCTCTCTCTCTCTCACTGTGTGTGTCACTATGTCAAATGAATAAATAAAATCTCTAAAAAAATATTTTCACACATAGTATTTTCCACTGATAAAGTGGTTCACACTAATAGGCATTCAAACGCAATCCAATTTTCTTTTTATTGTTTGTCACAGTGACACCACCCATTGGGGTGTTCCTGGGGTCCTCTGGAAGGTACCAGGGATGATAAAGTTGGTACAAAAAGGGAATTCAGGGAGAAGCAGTTTACAGTTTATTGAGATAGGAGTACTAAGCCCCAATTTTTTAAAAAAGATTTTATTTATTTATTTGACAGACAGAAATCACAAGTAGGCAGAGAGGCAGCCAGAGAGAGAGGAGGGGAGCAGGCCCCCCGCTGAGCAGAGAGCCCAATGTGGGGCTCGATCCCAGGACCCTAGGATCATGACCTGAGCTGAAGGCAGAGGCTTAACCCACTGAGCTACCCAGGCGCCCCTCTAAGCCCCAATTTTAAAGGAGAAAAAAACCTTCTCAGACAAAGTACAAGCATGTATAAGCTAAGCAACTCAGAATTGGCTCAGGGAAGCCCTGAACGGATTTCAGAAGGCCAGACATAATTCCAAATGAATGATCCAAATGAATGTTTCTGGAACTAAGTTAAAGTGGCAGGACTTGTGACCAGCAATTGTCTGGTAAGTCTACCTGGAAAAGGTGGGTCAGAATGGGGCCTGGAAGATGGGGAGGATGAGGCAGAAAAGAGGGGACCAGAGTGGGTGGGGAGTCAGGAGGCTGGAATGGTACATTTGCCATGAGAATTGTTTACAAAACACTCACACCTGGTTCTCCTCTTTGTCTTGACAGTCACAAGTACCTTTTGGGAGGATTATTTTTCCCTGGTCTAGGGATACCTGAGGCTCAGAGGCGGGCAGTGACTTGCCCAAGATCACCCAGTTATAAAAATGACAGAACATGGGCTTGGGCTCAGACTGTCATGGGGCGGAGAAGTCACAGTCCGTGTTAAAGTATCTAACTTTGGAGGCTGCCTTCTTCTTCTTCTTCTCCTTCTCCTTCTCCTTCTCCTTCTCCTTCTTCTTCTTCTTCTTCTTCTTTTTTAAGATTTATTTATTTGTTTGTTTATTTTGAGAGAGAGCACGCTCGCTCGAGCACGCACACACATGGGAGAGGGTGGGGCAGAGGGAGCGAGAGAATATCAAGCAGACCTCGTGCTGGGCACGGAGCCCTGGGGGGGGGGTTCCTTCCATGACCCTCAGATCGTGACCTGAGCGAAAATCAAGAATCAGATGCTTAACTGACTGAGATACGCAGGCTCCCCAGCTGCTGCATTTGAAACCTAAAATCCTGGCCCGAACAAGGCTTGGAAGTTCTAGCCTTAGTTCTGTGACCGACCCTCTATCCGTGAGACAGGGGGGAGTTGCTTCTCTGTGCCTCAGTTTCCTTACCTCCACAATGTGGCTGACCATCCTTGTTTTCCTCTCACAGGGTGGTGGTGAGCTTTGCAATCCTGTGAGTAACCCGAACTGCAGAGCAGCAGGTACATGGGAAGGTCGCTGCTACTGTGGCATTCTGTATATTTGCAGTGACCTTCCTAAAGAGGGTGTGGGGTGGGGATCCCATGGGATGGTGGGATGCACAGATAATCATCCTTCTGTGTCTCTCCTTCCTCTTCTGCCCCAGAAGGAAGCTGTGACCCTCCGTGGGGCCCCGGGGGGGGGTGCGCCTCAGGACTAAAGAAAGAGATGAGGTGTGGGGAGTCTTTCACCACATACCAGAGGAAGCATCTGGCTCAACGCTCTTAGTTTGCATATGGCGAAAGAGGGCACATAAAGGTAACTTGTCCAATCTGTCGTTAATAACAGAGCCGTTGAATACAAGTGTGCAAGCGTTAAAAGGGAGCTGCACTAGATGGCAGGAGTCTCAGGGTCGAGATCTAGATCTTATACCAACGGTGCGGGGCTCCGGACAAAATCCCTTCCCTTCTCTGGCACTTAGTTTCCTGGTCGCAGAACTGGGATTAGGCTCGAAGGGTCCTTCCAGCTCGGTGACTGTCATCAGAGATGCACCCTAGGCCGGGACGCAGAAAATGTGAAAGTGTTTGTATTCCACGGAACTTCGCCGGGAACCTCAGCGCCCAAGGATGCTTCCGTTGCCATGGCAACCGCCCTGCCGGCGTGGTCCCCGGAGTCCCGCGGAGGAAGCTGGGAAGAACCCTGCCCTTACCAAGATGGCGGCAGCCACAGGGAAGGGGGCGGGGTTAGGTTGTCAGCCTGTCCAGACCTTTCCTCTGTTTCCGCTTTTTCGTGCTAAAAGCTAGTTTCCGTCAATACTTGTTTTCTCTTCTGCTTCTGGGAGCAACGGGAGCCCGGGAGGAAGGGTTGTCTGCAGGGACTGGGGCGAGTACCCCGGTGGTGGGGAAGGCGGGACTTCCGTGTCTCACAGGAAGTGACGCGACAGTCGCGGCCGCAGACAGGTGGAAAGGCAGGTGGGTTCAGGTGCCAGCCTGGCCTGGACCCGCTGTGGGACCGACGCTTCCGGTGAGCGACAGAGGTATCTCCCAAAGGCCTGGAGACCCGTGGGGGCGGGCTCTGGGGTCTGAGCCCATCGTCCTGGCCTGGAATCCCTCCCTGTACCCAGTAAGATCCCCGTACCTTCCCGCCCCCTAGCCTCGGGGACTCTCCCCGCTCTCCAGAGGGAAGGGGGAAGGTCCGGCTCTCCCGGATCGTCGGGGCGGAGGTTGACACCTAGGCACTTCGGGTCCCCAAACCCTACACTCTTTTCTCTCCCTGATCCAGTTCCCCATTCCCCTGCCGAGCTGGGCGGTTCGCCAGCCCACCTCAACTCTCGGAACCATGTTCGCGGACTTGGATTATGACATCGAGGAAGATAAACTGTGAGTATTTTGTTCCCTGCAAGTCCCAGGAACGCACGAGCTCCAGGGCCTCCAGATCCCCAGACTTCCCAGTTCTACAGACCCTTGCTTCTCAGCGGGGGGATCAGGTCTTGTACTTGTAGCAATAACAGACCCTGCCCTTCCAGGAGCTCACCATCTGTAGCTGGGCTGTGGACACATTAGCAGATAACAGGTCAGGGCCACATGGGCACTAATGGAGAATGGCCTGGCTACAAGGAGAGGGCAGATAGAGCAGTGCCTCGACTAGGGTGTTCAGGAAAGGTTTCACAAAGGAGGTGGCAATTGAGCCAAGTTTTGAAGGTGACTAGGAATATTGTAAACCCACCTTCCTTCCCAGTGTAGACGATCAGTAGGGCAGATTTTCAAAAATTGTTAGTCTCCTTCCTAACATCTGTCCTCCATCGGTCCACTGCCCGTGTCCTCGGCACTTAGTATGGTGCTCCCCGTCAGAAGGCCGTTAGCAAATGTTTGTTGAATGAATAAGTGAACACAGGCAAATATCTACCACAGAACATAAATAAGTGCTGGTTTATAATGAAAACTGGGGGTTAATTGAACAGAGTAACTGAGAGATGGGTGATGGATAGTTTAACAGGAGAAGGCTTCCTGGAGAAGGTGGCCATAATGTTCCCCATGCGCCTGAGAAGGTGACGAGGACAGAGTCTGACTCAGGTCTCAGAGGTAGGAAGAAGGAGAGGGAAGGGGGACCTGTTCTCACGGAGTGCCTGCTCTGGGCTGGGTTGGTGTTAAGTGCCTTCCATGGGCTTTCGTAGGCTTTCATCAAGTAGCAAGCCATTTCTATCCATACCGCTGTCTTCTGGATGCGGGAACCGAGATGCACAGAGGTGACTGACTTACCCAAGTCCTGTAGATGGTTGTTGGCAGAGCTGGGATCTGATCCCGCATCCTCAGGACTCCCAAGAGCTGCACCCGTGCCAGCACAAGATGCTGTCTCTTTTGGCCAAAGGAGAAGAGAAAAAGCTGAGCAGCACGTGGAGCCTCTCGGGTTTTGAAGGGCCTGTTCCCTTCACTGTCCCCTCCAGTCGTCCTTCTGCCAGGAGCTTCAGCCTCACGTGCTTCTCTTTCCAGCGGGATCCCAACTGTGCCCGGGAAGGTGACCCTGCAGAAGGACGCCCAGAACCTGATCGGGATCAGCATTGGAGGAGGCGCTCAGTATTGCCCCTGCCTCTATATCGTCCAGGTAGTGGGTGCTTCGGAGGTGGGGGTGAGGTCCCGGAGAGGGGGGCCATCTCCCTGCTTGGGCAGCGTCGTTCTCCCCTCTGCAGAGCTGGTGCCTTTTTTTCTTCAGGTCTGACCCCCTCAGAGAGGCCTTCCCGAGTGCCCCCTCCGGAAGTGCCTCCTTGTTCGCCGTCACCTCACTGTGTTCCTTCCTTCTCAGCCCCTGTCACCCTCTGTAATCACGGGCTTGCCCATCCGTGATTCTGTATCTCGCCGCTTACCTGTCTCCGCTCTTGGAGGACAGGCTCTCAGTCTGCTTTTCTACTGCGTCAGCGCTGAGTACAATGCCTGGCATAGGGTCGAACCCACAAAACTCTTGGCCGAGGGCGCTGGGGCAAGTGGAGTGTCGTGGGAAATCTTCCAGTCTATGAAGTGATAATTGTCTGAATTCAGTGTAAGCCTCCCTGGTCAGGAGTGAGTTACCCAGCCTCTCTGGGCCTCAGCTCCCTCCCCTGGAAAATGAGGGTGTGAAATATTTGGTCACCGTGAGGATTAAACAGAACGCCCCAAGCAATGCCTGGCATTTAATAAACACCGAGTAGAAGATGCTGTTATTTTTCTGGCTGTTGTTCACTTCCCCAGACGGTGCAGAACAATTCTGTGGTTCTTGTAGAAGCTGCCCTGGTGACTTCCGGTCAGCTGTGACTCTGAGCCATGGGGACCGTTGACTTGGCGGCTGGTCGGAGTCCCTGGTTTTTTTGTAGGCTCAGAAGGAAGGTCTCCACCTCAGACATAAACTTGACCTGACTTCTACCCTGTTCTGACTTTCTCAGCTCAGTAGCCATTGGTGGCAGATGGGAAACTGCCATCTGTCCGAGGATCTTGCAAGAGTTGCTTCTGGGCCTCGAAGACAGAGATTCCCGGGCTGTGGTCCGGCCTCCTCTGGGTGCTGCCTTCACGAACAGTTTGGCCTCCTCTGATCCAGGGGGTGCTAGGGAGGCCTGGCCCTGGCCTGGCCCCTTTGCTTTGTGCCTGCTTGACTCCTGCCACCTCCCCCTCCTCACCTACTGGGGACCAGGTCTGCTTAGAACAACCCGTGATTATAAAATAATAGAATTTGGTCAAATAATAGCACTCCTTTTTTTTTTTTTTTAAGATTTATTTATTTTACACAGAGAGGGAGAGCTGGGGAGGGGCAGAGGGAGAGGGAGAGAGAGAATCCCAAGCAGACTCCCCACTGAGCACAGAGCCTGTTGTGGGGCTCAATCTTATGACCCTGAGAGCATGACCTGAGCTGAAACCAAGAGGCGGACGCTTAGCCTACTGAGCCACTCAGGCACCCCTGTTCCACCCCTTCTTACAACCCTCCCCACCCCTACCCCCATAGCAGTGCTGCTTTCTACGCTTAGAGCTGTTTCTTAGGTGTGAGCTTCCACTTTCCTCACTTAGATGCTTACCCTGTTATTTCTGGATCTGTCGCTTGTAAATATCTGTCATCTTCTCCCAGTCCGGTAGGTGGGAACCTTAGCTCTCTTCCAGAGCCTCCTTGCTCTCTCCCCCCACATCCTTCCAGCATGGTGATCGCACAGTTCAGGCTAACCCACGGTCTGCGTGTCAGCACCGCGGGCCAGGCTGTGCTGTGGGCACTAGGGGTGAGGCAGTGAGGGGAACAAGGAGCCCGTCCTCCCGAGCTGCTGGTGCTGTAGGAGGAGGATGACACCCTGGTCTGTGTCCTGAGCTTCACAATCGTCCGTGGTCATGCTTTTTTAAAAATTACTTTATTGTGAAATTCATATAACGTACAGTTAGTAGTTTTGCAGTTCAATGGCATTTGTGGTGCATTTGCTAAATTCAACCGTCACCCATCTCTAATTTCAGAACGTTTTCATCCCCCAGAACAGCCCGCGTCCTCTTAAGTGTTCACTCGTCACCCTCTCCCCTCCCCCGGCCGCCACCCCTCTGACTCTATGACCAGTGTCTGTGCTGGTTATTTCAGATCGGTCAGTAATCTGCTTATTATCTGGTTCTTTTGGATATTTTAATATAAACAGACTCTAACACGTCACCTTTGGCGTCTGGCTTCTTTCGCTTAGCATAATGTTTTTGAACTTCATTCAGGCGGCGGTATATTTGAGTAATTCATTCTTTCTACGGCTGATGAATATTCCTTTTTGTGGGTGCACCACAGTATGTTCATCCATTCCTTTGAGGGATGTCTGGGTTGCTCGCCCCTCTCAGCCGCTGTGATGATGCTGCTGTGAGCCGCACAGGCGCTTGCTGGGCGGACGCGCATGCTCGTGTGCACGGAGCATGTACCTGGGAGCAGGTGCACACACGAGTGGGACCGCTGGCTCCCACCGTGCCTCCGTGGTTAACTTTTTGAGGAACCTCTGTCTCTTTTCTTAACTCAATCTTTTCTTCTTTTTTAACGTCATTTCTTAGGGTTCTTCCATTTGTGTACATTGAGCACCTTTTCTCGGGCAGCTGCTTGCCACCATCTTTCTATTGCCGTGATGGCTGTAGTCTGTCCTCACTGGGCCTCCCCTTCCCTCTCCTCTGTGGGACTCCCCCACTTCCAGGAGTCCTCTTTCCCTCCTCCTTTTTTTTTTTTTTTTAAGTTTTCATTTTGATTCCAGCGACTTCATGTATGGTGTAATAATCAGTGTCAGGTGTATGACATAATGATTTAGCACCTGCACATGTCCCCTGGTGTTCATCACAAGTGCCCACCTTAATCTCCAGCACCTGTTTCCCCATCCCCCACCTGTCTCCCCTCTGGTGACCAGCAGTTTGTCCTCTCTAGTTTTGTTTATTTCTTTTTTAAGATTTATTTAATTGAGAGAGTGCATGTGCGCACACGGGTGTGCAGGGGGCAGTGACAGGGAGAGGGAGAAAGAGAATCTCAAGCAGGCTCCCTGCTGAGGGCAGAGCCTGACCGGGGGGCAGGGGGGCTTCATCTCAGAACCTTGAGATCATGACCTGACAAGAGTCAGACGCTTAACCAACTGAGCCGCCCAGATGCCCCTGTTGTTGATAGTTAAGAGTCTGTTTCTTGCTTTGTCTCTGTTTTTTTCCCCTTTGCTCATTTGTTTTGTTTCTTAAATTCCACGTTATGAGTAACATCATGTGGTCTTTGTGTGACAGACTACTTTTGCTCAGCATTATGCTGTCTAGATCCATCCATGTCTCTGCAAATCGCAAGGTTTTGTTCTTTTTTATGGCTGAGTAGTATTCCATTATATACACACACACCACATCTTTATGCATTCATTAGTCGTCGATGGACACTTGGGCTGCTTGTAAATAATGCTGCTGTAAACATAGGGGTCCACATATCCCTTTTTTAAAAAATTTTTAAGATTTTTTAGAAATTTATTTTACAGACAGAGATCACAAGTAGGCAGAGAGGTAGGTAGAGGGGTTGGGGCGGGGAGCAGGCTCTCTGCTGAGCATAGAACCTGATTCAGGGCTGGATCCCAGGACCCTGGGATCATGACCTGAGCCGAAGGCAAAGGCTTTAACCCGCTGAGCCGCCCAGGTGCCCCCACATATCCCTTTGAATTAGCATTTTTGTATGCTTTGTATTCTGAGTACCCGGTAATACGATCGCTGGGTCGTAGGGTAGCTCTATTTTTAATTTTTTGGGGAACCTCCATGCTGTTTTCCAGCACGGCTGCCCCAGTTTGCATTTCCACCAACAGTGTGAGAAGGTTCCATTTTCTCCACATCCTTCCCAACACTTGTTGTTTCTTGTGGCATTGACTTAGCCATTCTGACAGGTGTGAGATGGTATCTCAGTGTGGTTTTGATTTGCATTTCCCAGATGCTGAGTGATGTTGAACATCTTTTCATAGGTCTGTTGGCCCTCTAGATGTCTTCTTCAGAAAAATGTCCGTTCATGTCTTCTGCCAATTTTTTAATTGGATTATTGGTTTTTGACTGGTCTAAGTTCTTTACAGATCTGGGATACTAGCCCTTTATCGGCTGTGTCCTTTGCAAATATCTTCACTCATTCCGTAGGTTGCCTTTTAGCTTTGTTGACTGTTTCCTTTGCTGTGCAGGCCGGGAGCCCTCTTTCTCGGCTGACTTCCCCATCGAGGTGGAGTGCACCTCATGCAGCTTTCTTTCTTTTTTTTTTTTTTTTAAGATTTTTATTTATTTGACAGACAGAGATCACAAGTAGGCAGAGAGAGAGAGAGATTGGTGGAAGCAGGCTCCCCGCTGAGCAGAGAGCTCAATTCGGGGCTCAATCCCAGGACCCTGGGATCATGACCTGAGCTAAAGGCAGAGGCTTAACCCACTGAGCCACCCAGGCACTCCCTCCTGTAGCTTTCTGAGAGGCTGCATGGGAGGTACATTTTCTGAGAGCTTGTGTCTCTGAAGGTGCTGTTATCCTGTCTTTGTTGTTATTCTAGTCCTTCCACTTGACACTTGGACAGATCAAGAATGACTATCAAAAAAAAAAAAAAAAGAATGCCAAGTTTGAAAATAATTTTCACCTAGAAATTCAATGGCGTCCTTTCATTATCTGTGCTGTCAGCATTGTTGTTATGTCTGAGGCTGCTCTTCTTATGTGTGACCCTTTATCTGTAATTTCTTTTATCCTTGATCTCTCAAGACCCTTGGGAATTTCCTTGTGTCCCTGGCATTCTGAAGGGTCACGATGATGGTCTTTGGCACAGGTCTTTGTCTTGTGTTGGAGCCTAAGAGGGCGTGTCCCTCAGGGACTCTCGTGTTTCTCTCCCTGCTGGAAGTTTCTAGTGTTAGTTCTTTGAGGGGATCTTGCTCTCTGGTTTTTGTTCCCTCTCATGGGACTCCTGTTGATTAGTGCCAGGCTTCCTGAAGTGGTCTTCTAATATTTTTCTTTCTCTTTTTTTCTGATTGCCCATGTCTTTTTCACTTTCCTCTGCTTGGCTGCCTAATTTCTTTGACATTGTAAATTTCAGTTATAATTTGCATTTCTAAGATTTTTCCCTTTTTTATTTTTTTAAAGATTTTATTTGTTTATTTGAGAGAGGAAGAGCGTGCAAGCACGAGTGAGGGGAGGGGCAGAGGGTGAGGGAGGAGCGGACTCCCCACTGAGCAAGGAGCTCGATCCCAGGACCCCCAGATCATGACCTGAGCTGAAATCAGGTACTTAATGGAGTGAGCCAGGCAGGTGCCCACCTATTTTTGAATTGATCCTTTTATATCATCCTGTTCTTTTTCTGATCACTTTGAAGACATTAATTGTGCTTTTCTTTCTGTTTTTATATCGCCCCTACTTTGTTTCTGCTTCCTGTGGTTCCTTTTCTCTGTGTAAGTGTTTCTCATATGGGACCTTTTCCCAAGTGCCTGGTAATCCTCACCTGTCTTTCCGGGGCAAGTGAGCCATCGCCGCCATGTGCTAAGTAGTTGAGGATCTGTGTGCGGGCTGTGTCTGGAGGGCTTCCCTGTGGGGCGGTCAGGCATCAGGGGAGCTGTGGGGGGAACCTCCCAGTGTCTACATAGACGGGTCTTTGCCGTGGAGCTGTTCGGGGCAGCGGCCTCCAGTCTCCCGTGGGGAAGGGCAGTAGGCCTGGCTGCTGGCATTCTGGGTCCCTACTGGGGGTAGGGGCTGGGGACTTGCTAAACCCAAATCCTTCTAGTCTGGTGCCTCTGTCCTGCCTCCCTCGGTCCCTGGGCCTTGGAAAGGGGAAACCCTGGGGAAACCACCTCCATCTTCCGTGGAGAAGGGGTGGTGATGGAAGACTGTGGATGGGGAGGGAACCCAGAGTTGAGTCCTTTCCTTACTTCCTACACCTTGCCTTCCGCCCACCTGTGGCTGTTTCTAGAGGTCCACTTCCTGACACACTGGCAGTTTCCAGTGAAGACTAGATCTTTCTTCCTAAAGCCCCTCCGTAGGCCTTTGGATTCCTGCTGTCCATCTTCCAAGGACAGGTAGACCCTCTCATTGTCTTCTTTACCAGTGAAAAAAAAATATTGGGGTGCCTGGGTGGCCCAGTCAGTTGAGCATCCAACTCTTCATTTTGGCTCAGGTTGTGATCGCGGGGTCGTGGAATCGAGCCCTGCATCAGGGCCGAGTGGGGAGTTGGCTTGAGAGTCTTTCCCTCTCCCTCTCCGCCCCTCCCCCTGCTCATGCTCCCATGCGTACACGGGTACACTCTCTCTGAGATAAATTTTTTAAAAAATAATAATGTTTGTATTTTTAGTGTGATCCTGGAAGGTAATGGAAAGAAACTCTCATCTCGGGTTTTTCACTTCTTCCTTATAATGTTACATATAAGTAACATATATGTGAAACAGTATCAAGTGTTCTTTCTATACACTTTGTCTAGGAAATTTAGCAACTGAAGATCAAGGAGAAGGAAGATGGTACCAGACAACCATTGCTAATAATTAGGTGTCTGTCCTAGTGGCTGTTGTCTGGCTATGCCTTTCGTCTTCTTGTCCATCTCTGCACACACGTTTGTGGCCTAACTGTCCCCCCACCCCTGCCTTGCCCAGAGCAGCGCTTGCACACCCGTGCTTGGACAGGCCCGCCCTGCCTCACGCTGCAGTGAGTGCAGACCCTAGACCCTGGGAGGGGGGCTCACATGCGCAGTGGAGTCCTTGCTCTTTGGAGACTGAGATGAGGCGCAGGAACTGACCAGAGGGCCTTTGGGGCTTCAGGCATTGTGGGGAAAATCTGTGAACGAACTGCGTTTGGAGGAGCACACACTCAGCTGGGGTGCGTGTGGGCTGGCCTGAGCCGGACCTCAGTCGGGGCGCAGGGGACCACTGTCTCTACCCCGCCCTCCTTTGCACCCCTAGGTGTTTGACAACACCCCAGCGGCCCTGGACGGCACCGTGGCAGCTGGCGACGAGATCACCGGTGTCAATGGCAGGTCAATCAAGGGCAAAACCAAGGTGGAAGTGGCGAAGATGATTCAGGAAGTGAAGGTAAGGCTGCTGCAGGCGGGGGCGGGGGCGACACAGGCAGCCACGCCGCTTTGATGACCCTCAGCCTGTCAGAAGGCCTCGCAGGCCTGGAAGGGGACGGGCCCTTTCTCAGCTGCCCCCTTGGTACACCCGGGTCCGGGCCACAGTCCAGCCTCCCGCAGCGTCTCCCACATCCGGTCAATACCGCTCACGCTCCAGGACTTGTAGTGTCTTGGCAGGAGAATGGGCGCCTTCCGGTCCCCTGTCCTTCAGCTCCCAGGGTTGCTGTCAGATTGGGAACCATGCCTCAGGGCGAACCAGTGTGTCCCCGCTCAGGGCTGGAGCTGAAGCTAGAAGTCCAAGGTGAACCTGCTGGGGTCCACAGACACCCGATAAATGTCAGTCGGGCCATGCCGGGCCTCGGAGGGGTAGGAGGGAAAGAGGAGCCCCCTTTCCTCATCCCTGTAGGAGCTTTCTTGCTCACTGGGTCCTCCTGGGCTCACAGACCCCCAGGGAATGTTCTGGGCTCTGAGGCAGCTCGCAGTCTAGCTGCCGGTCTTCTGCAGACCACAATCACACGTGGCCGGTCCCTGCTCCCCGCGCTCCACCCCGGCTGCCATGGGCCGAGGTCTCGCCCCACAAATCCCCTCCTCCACCGATGGCAGGCAGTGTGCTGACTACTCACAAGCAAGCGTGTAGCCCTTTAGCCATTTTTTAGAGGTTTTGCTGCTGGTGACTTGGGAAACCAAAACGGCAGAGCCATTGGATGATTTCGAGCTTTTCAAGTCAGGGGTCCCAACCGTAGCTAGGCCATGTGTCCTGGCTCCCTCGCCCCATCCTTCCAGACCTCTCCTCACCCCTGTCCCTCCTCCGTGTCTCGGGGACCTGGCACCAATGTCCCTGCCTGTCCCTCTTGCCTTAGCCCTGGGCTTCTCCGCCCTCTCCTGTTTATTCTCATGTTCCGCCCCACCCGGCCGGGATGTTCCTGACCCGGCCCGGCCCTCTCGGGCAGAGGAGCTCTCGTGGGAAGTAGGCAGACCGTGTTTCATCCTGGCACAGACCGGGGGCTGGGGGTGTTTCCCCTGTGGCCCCTTCCTCACTGTTCACTTGTGTACTCATCACTACCCGCCCCGTCCTCTGAGGCCCGTCTCATGCCAGCGCCCCCTGATGTTGCCCACCGGGACGAGAGGTCCTCTCGAGTGTGTGCAGCCTTGACACTAACTCAGGGATCTCCCAGCTCCCGTGTTTGACTGCAGGCAGGGCTTAGGTCCCCATTTACCAGCACCCAGAGGGAGGAAGGGATGTGCTTTGGTCACCCCACTGGACCAGCACTCAGGTCTGAGTCCCACTGCCCTCAGCTGTTGTCTGTCACGGTCCTCACAGGGCACTTCTGCCATAGCCTGTGAGAGCTTTTGCCTCTCCCCCTGACTCTGAAGACATCAGGTCATTTTGATTTCCCTTCAGGGCTCATTCTGGAAATCCTGTTTTGTATTTGAATGGCTTCCAGCCCAAGTTCAAGGGTCTTAGGATTGCATGGATGAGAGTGACCTTTGCGCCTCCCTTAGTGGGGAAACACTTCTCAGGAGAAGGCCAGCACTCCCCTTCCTATTGTAGAAAGTGATTTGCATCAGCCTCTCTGCTGGCTTGGGCCCTAGGGGCTGTGGGCTGTCCCCCACCTCCCTGGCATCCCAGCCCCAGGCACAGAGAAGGAACGTGCATGTGTTAGTAGGGGGGCTACTGAGCCTGGGGTGACTTAGAGCGCCTCATTGGCAGAGCGAGGGCTTAGAGTGGGGCGTGGGGTGGGGGAGCACAGGGCACCCGATCTCACTGGAGCTCAGCGGGCTCTGAGCTCTGTGACAGCAGGGACCGTGTCTGCCCTTGTCCCTGCTGGTTCCGCAGGGCCCGGCCCATAGGACAAGGAAGGACCTGGTCACAGCCCTTGGCCCAGTGTGGCAGAATTTGGGGCCCCTCCCTGGGCTCAGGATTCCATTATGGCCACAGATTTTGGGGCACACAGGCTTCCCCAGGGGAGGGGCTGGGGACCCAGGAGACTCCTTCTCAACCCTCCTCTTTTCCAGGGGGAGGTGACGATCCACTACAACAAGCTGCAGGCAGACCCCAAGCAGGGCATGTCCCTGGACATTGGTAAGTGGGGACAGAACAGTGGTGCCCCGTGGCCCCCCAGGCCCCGGCCCCTGTTCTGCGTTTCTGTGACAGTGTGTCAAGAGTTATGTGGCTTTTGACCAAGTTAGGGGCCTGGGGGAGTACCCGGGGTGCTCTCCTACAGCTGCTCCTGTCCCATGTTGCAGTCCTCTCCCAGGGCCACCTCCTCTGACTGCCCTGCGGTTGTCCCTTATGGGCCAGCCTCTCCCCCTTCCGAAAGGGAGGGCAGCCTCTACAGTGAGGCATGGAGCCTCCTGCCCCCTGACACTCCCTTACGTGGCCCTGGCCACCTCTCCCACCCGCCTGCTCCCAGGAAGGCTCGAGGTCTGAGCTGGACGTCACTGGCCAGCCCGTGCTCCCATGGCATGCCCCAGGACAAGTGGCCTCCTGCTAGGAGGGCTGGGCTTTGGATCTGTAGAAGCTTCAGGCTCCAGAGCTTGGACATTGCAGCTTCGAGGTCCTCTGGACCAGCTGCCTCTTTCCACATCAAGGCTTGAGGCCCAGAGAGGGCTGTGTCTCCTGGGTGACGCACACCCAGGTCCCTTGGCTCTGGAGCCCAACACTTTCCTTCCACCCTAGGGCCATAGCCGCGTACTGGTTTTTAGGGAGAGAGGCTAAGATCAAGTGTGTCCTGGATGGAGGTGCTCTGTAGAAACCCCTTTGGTCCCATCCCGGTCCCCTTCCAGGACTCGTATATGCGGCAACGTATATAGTAACTGAGTCTGGGTCCAAGGTCACTTGTCGCTGATGCCACCTCCACTCGCAGAGGTGGGAGAAGAGGCTCTCCCTGGCTGGCCTGTTGGCACTTTTCACATTCGCCTCCTTCCGGCTCCCAGCACCGCCCTCATGGAGAGCGACTAGGGCAGGGGGTCCAGCGCGACCTCTGCCCCGGGGCTGTCCTCAGAGTCACCAGAGCTCAGTGCAGCCCCCTCGGTCCCTGAGGTTGCTGATCATGAGGAGATGAGCTGGGGCAGGGGCGGGCCAACAGCCCAGCTGCACAGGCTCCGTCACTGAGGCCCTTTCTGCCCTGCTCCCAGTGCTGAAGAAGGTAAAGCATCGCCTGGTGGAGAACATGAGTTCGGGGACCGCAGACGCCCTGGGCCTGAGCCGGGCCATCCTGTGCAATGGTGAGTCCTCTCTTCCTGCCCAGTGTCCCGGGGACAGGATCGCAGGTCTAGGCTTCCAGATCGAGGGGCACCACTGCCACCCGTGTTGCTGATGTGGGTCCTGCTGCCCGTGGGGCCGATGGTCACCCTCTGCACCCCCAGAGCGTCCATGGCAGTCAGCCAAGGCCTCCTGCAGCCAGTGACCCTCAGGCCCAGGGCACAAATGAGACAGATGTCCAGCTCCCTGCGCCTGTGCTTTCCTTCGCCACTGTCCCCAGCTGCTGTCACAGAGCCAGCAGCTACCCCGGGCCCTCTTAAGTGCATCCCCAGCTCCCTGCCTTTCTCCAGGAGGTGGCGCTGCCGCCCTTGTCGCAGAGGTTCCTGGCCAGGACTGGGGTGGGGGGTGGGGAGAAGCCACGGGACACGCACGTTCACACCCACGCATGTGTGTGGCCAGTAAAACACTTGGTCCTGCTCCCACCCTCCCCAGCCTGAGTTTATAAATAGCAGTTCTGCTGTGCCTGTGGGGGCGGGATTTAAATGCCTATATATATTGTGGGCTCAGCTGGGCGCACTGGGCTTCATTGGGGGGGTGTGGGGTGGGGTACAGAAGTGGCGGCTGCTATTTTCAGCTTCTTGGTGTCTATAAATCCCTGTTACTGTAGTTACCATGCGTTGAGATGAAATTAGAACTGGTTGTTGTGTTTTTCCCCCCAAACCTTGCAATTTCCCCAGCCTTAAATAGGGTTTCTAAAAATTGAAGCTGTCATGATGTCCCATGACCCAGCTAAAAACAACAGCGGGCGCTTACGTGGCTCCTTTCCTGCCAGGCTGGCCGGAGGCCAGGGCTCCGGGGAGCCAGTGCCTGGGGGCCAGCCAGGGGCCCAGCTCCCAAAGACCGCCCCCCGCCCAGCGATGCTCCCTCCTGCCCCGCAGAGCCCACACGGCCGCTGCCTGACACCCAGCCACCTCGCCCAAGCTCGCTTTCTACTCCCCTCCCCGCCTCCTGCTCAGAAAACCAGCGCTCAGGTCAACACAGGGGCGGGGGTCAGAGGGCGCCCCCAGCTGGAATAGTGCCCAGCTGTGTGCCATCGGGCAGGTTGTCTCTCAGCTTATCAGACCATGAGGGAAGTAGTCCCTGCCCCACATGTGCGTAGGGAGGGAGGACTGAGCTGTGTGCAAGGAGCCTTGAGCCTGGAGTCCTGGCTCACAGTGGCCGGGCTCAGTGAGGCCAGGCCCTGCCCTGAGGGGCCACCACATGAGGAAGCCAAGGGCACCGACACCTGCACTGACCCTGCCCTGAGGTGGCCACCGGTGCTCCTGGTGGGGAGGTGGGAGGTCCCCTGTCCCCTCACTGCTGGAGGGGCCCTCCCTCCCATGATCCAAGAAGCTGGTCCCGGCCCCTGCAGTCCCCTTGCTCCCATTTTGAGCCCTTGAGGGGAAGCAGCTGCCCCCACCTCGCCCTTGACAGCCCTTTGGGTCATCCCACTTGTTGCTTGGCCACTGTCTCCTCTGTTGGACTGTGAGCCTCGAGGGCATGACGTGGGCTCATTCACCAAGGCCATTCTGTGGGCCTGCCGCTGGTCCGGCAGGCAGAAGGTGCTTGAGAAACCTCTGTGAAGCGAGTGAGGTTGATGGCCAAGGCCGGGTCCAGCGCGAGCTCGGCTTCAGGGCCCTTCCCGACCGGGTCGTCCCTCCCTGGGTGGTTCTTCCTCCGGAGCTGTCACACATGTTTCTCACGCACTAAGCCCTGCGTCACGCCTGCACGGAGGCTGTCCAGACCACTCATCTCTCCGGCTTCGCTCTGACGGCCTTCCTCCTCGGCTCTCGGCAGGGTTTGTCCTAGAGGCACGGGGGCCCTGGCTGCGAGGGCAGGGCCTGCCTTTGCGTGGCCATTGGGAGCCACCCACAGGCGGGGCCGTGGGGATGGCCCAGCCGTTTTTCACTCGTGACTTTGTATAATGTATAAATGTATAAATGATCGTCCCCTTTCTGCCCCTCAGATGGGCTCCAGCCCGCTAGGGTGGGGACTTACCTTGGGGGTGGCCCGGGGGCCGCCCTGCCTGTCCCTGGCGTGCCTGTGGTTTGGGTACCCTGGGCTGCCCCCAAACTCTCCCAAGCCCAGCCGAGGTGACAGCTCCCCCTCCCTGGGACCCCATCCCCTGCCAGGCCTGGTTCTCTTCTGGGGGCTGCCTCGTTCCTCCCAAATCTGGCTCGAGCCACCCCCGGCTCTCTCCTTCCCCCATGCTCGTCGGGACTCACTGGCCTCCCCTTTTCTCCGACCCCCCCAGACGGGCTTGTGAAGAGGCTGGAGGAGCTGGAGCGGACCGCCGAGCTGTATAAAGGTGAGAAGCGAACCGGGCACGGGCTCTGCCCCGGGGTCGACCGCCATAGCCCAGCTCTGAGATGGTGGCAGCAGAGGCTGGAAGGCCAGCCTGTGACATTCTAGGACGGCGGCCATTAGGAGTTCTTAAGAAAAAGCCTCTTAAGACATACTTTTTCTGATTATGAAACTAATACACATCCGTAAAAAATGCCAATAATAGCCCATGTAAATGCGGTGGGGGTCTCTCTGAGCCCGACTCTCTCCCTGGGAGATGGCCTGTGGGAGGCCTTGTTCACCATCTGCCCCCACCGACCCTTGGCTCTCCTGACGGGGGCTCCTCCTGGTTGGCGCTGGGCCTGGGGCTAAGCCTTCCACCCCGGGCCCTAGTGGGGCTGTGGGAGAAGCCGGTGAGCTCAGGAACGGTGATGGCCTTGGGGTGGGGTTGGAGGCTGTGTCCTGCGGGCCGCTGTGGTCCCGCCATGTGCCCCCATCCCCTTTCGGTTGGGTCTCTCCCACAGGAATGACAGAACACACCAAGAATCTCCTCCGGGCCTTTTATGAGCTGTCACAGACACACCGGGGTAAGGGCGCCCCCAGACGTGCTGTGCGATCCTGGGAAGACCCTCGCTCCCCTCTGAGCCCCATGCTTCCCCATACAGTGAGAGTGTGGCTGATCCCCTCCCCGGGGCCTTCCTCACCCCCACACTCAGGCAGATGCCACAGCATCTGACGTCAGGCCAAGTTCAAGCTGAGCCTGGTCTGGATGCCAGGAGCTATAGCAGTAACGGGGGCCAGTAGGGAACATGCGGATCAGCTGGTCATCGGTGGGGTCCGATCCCCTGTCTGGCCCTGCCCCATCTTACCTCTACTGCCCTTGACAGTGTATAGAGCCTTCCCTATTTGTGCCCTCGTTTCCTACAAGTCTGCTTGCTGGGCAGGGCAGCTACAGTTAGTACCAATTTAGTTGGGAAAATGAAGCCCCAGGTCGATGAAATGGTCACCCAGCTCCCGCGGGCAGAGCTGGCCTTAGACCCCGGCATCCAGATTCCCAGAGCAATGCTCTGCTGTCAGGCAATGCCAGCCTCTCCAACCTTGACTGAGCCTTCTTCCCACATGGCCTGGTCACTCTGGGGAATGAGGGCTACTGTCTTGGGTATAGACCCAGCTCCCCTGGGGGTACAGACCCAGCTGTCTTCAGGTGCAGACCCACCTCCCTTGGGACATAGACTTGATGCAGACCTTGGCCTTCAGGCTGCCATGCCCCCTGCCCTGCTTCTCCCCAGCAAATCCCTGGCTTCCCCATGAAGGGGTCAGGTAGGGACAGCCTTCAGGGAAGACTTGTCCTGCAGCCTTTGGGGACGTGTTCTCCGTCATCGGGGTGCGGGAGCCCCAGCCAGCAGCGAGCGAGGCTTTCGTGAAGTTTGCCGACGCCCACCGCAGCATCGAGAAGTTCGGCATCCGGCTGCTGAAAACCATCAAGCCAGTAGGTCATGCCGGGCATGTGTGTATGTCAGCATGTGAGGGTAGAGAGGGGACAGTGTGGTGTGCAGAAGGGGCCTGGACTGGAGTCAGTGGGCGTAGATCCTGGCTTGGTCCCCTGCACGGCTGACTGTGGGTCAGTCACTCTGCCTCCCTGACCTCACTCGGCCTTGACCTCCAGGCTGGTTTCTGGCCCTGGCTGCACCTGGGCCCAGCCTGTCCTCTCACCATGGAGTGGACAGACTTGTCCGAGGGTGCCCCTTGGCTCTGACCCCTGGGTCCCATAGAAGGATTGCTGGGTCAGTGCTATCTTTGTCACACGGGTCCACCTAACTTGCTCCCCGCGGACCGAGCACCTGCCCCCACCGTTCCCTTCCAGATGCTGACAGATCTGAACACGTACCTCAACAAAGCCATCCCAGACACTCGCCTCACCATCAAGAAGTACCTGGATGTGAAGTTTGAGTACCTAGTGAGTGGTCTCCAGCCCCTGGGGAGGGACGAGTCTGGCATGCTGGGGAGAGAACCGACCTAGGGATTTTCCCCGCAGTTGGCCACAGGCTGGCAAGCAGGACGGGGCTGGAACCTCTGTCATGTCTGATTGAGGATGTGGGACCGGGACCTGCAAGTCCTGGGCAGTTGGGCAGCAGCCAAGACCCTTCCCCGACTGCTCAGAGGAGCCTCTGGGAGCCTGGGGTAGGCAGAGCACTCACTCTGGACCCCTCCGACCCCTTGGGGATCACTTTTACAATGGGTCAGTGGTTATAAAGTGGGTGCCAAGGGACATTACTGAGTTTTTTCCCTGGAAGATTTTACTTTATTTATTTATTTATTGAGAGAGCACGTGAGTGGGAAGAGGGGCAGAGGGAGAGAATCTCAAGCAGACTCTGTGCTAAGTGTGGAGCCTGATGCAAGGCTCAGTCTCATGACCCTGAGGTCATGACCTGAGCCGAAGTCAAAAGTCAGACACCCAACCCACTGAGCCACCCAGGCGTCCCTGGACATTTTTGAGTTTTATGCTGAAATAAAAATTCTCATGGTCAAAGGAGTTGAGGGGAAATGCCCCAACAAGCCAGCCAAGGCTCCTTTGCTGCGGGACTTCTCAGAGCCTTTGACAGGCTTGTGTGCCACGTGACTCTTCAAGGGCCTTCCTGCGTTCTTTTGACCACGGAGTCCATTTCAACCCAGAGCATTACTTGGGACTTGAGTTTGGTAAACACTGGGCTGTTTCTCAGGCCCTTGCCACCCTCCCAGATGAGTGACCTCTCCTGCATGCTGCCCCCTCGCCTTGGGCCTCCCCAGGCAAGGGCTAGTCCGAGTGAGGTGCCAGCCCCGGGGACGGGTGTCCGCCTATCCCAGTTGAGGGCATGCAGGGCCCAGGCCTGGCATGGCCGCCCCCAGGCAGGGCTTAGGGGTCCTGTGGGGCATGGAAAGAAGTGGGGCATCAGGGGGAGCACCCAGGAGGCGCAGCCCGTCTGACATTGCGGCCTCGCTGTCCCATACAGTCCTACTGCCTGAAGGTGAAGGAGATGGACGACGAGGAGTACAGCTGCATCGTGAGTTTTCAGGGGCGACTGGGGGGGTGGCCCTGGTGCTGGAAAGTCTTGGCGTGTACACACCTTTCCCAGCTTGTCTCACAGAGGCCCACAAATGTCCGGGGGCTGCCAGGGGCACCGGGTGGCTCAGGCCAACCGGAGAGGCCCGGGCATCTGGCTGAGCTCTTATTCTGGACTTGTGGGGCTATCCGTTCCCGCCCCGGCCCCCCGGGCCTCCGAGTGCGGCCCTCTCGCCGCGCGGCCGCTCCCCCAGGCTTGGCGAGGCTGACTTTCCTCACTCTGAAGAGGCATTTCTAATCCTCTACATTTTTAATATTTTTGATGGCAGGATGATTCCCCTTAGCACTAAATATTCATTATTTAACGTGCATGGGTGTGGTCTTTTGTTTTCTTCCCAAAGAATAAGTGCTTCGGGCAATCAGAAGTGGGGGACCAGGGGTGTGGTGTGGCGGTGTGAGCTGGGAGCTGGTGTCTGTCCCAGCGCGGGCTCCCCCTCCCCGCCTTCCCATCCAGCCGGGGTCCTGATGTGTTCCCCTCCCCCCTCCCGCGCCCCAGGCCCTGGGGGAGCCCCTGTACCGCGTGAGCACTGGCAACTACGAGTACCGCCTGATCCTGCGCTGTCGCCAGGAGGCCCGCGCCCGCTTCTCCCAGATGCGCAAGGACGTGCTGGAGAAGATGGAGTTGCTAGACCAGAAGCACGGTGAGGGGACTAGGTGGGCACTGGGGGCCGGACACATGTGCCCAGCCCACGGCCTCTGCCACCCTTGGGCTGGGGTGGGTGGGTACCGCCTTCTCCCCCTTTCAGAACTGGGAAAACGGCGGCCCCGAGAGGTGAGGAACCTACGTGCGGTTCCAAGGCCCCGCCATGGGAGAGCTTTGAGTCTGACCCAAGATGGAAAGCTCTGGCGGGAACGCCCCCACCCCCTCAATCCCCACCTGGGGTCTGGCTTGGGTGGGACTGACCGGTGCCCTGGGGGCGGAGTGGGGTGCTGTCCACAAGCTCTGCGCTGGGCTGGGCCGCCCTGGCCTTGCCCACTCCAGCGGCGTGGGGGTCGCCGAGGGCGCGCTGGGCAGCCCAGGGGCAGGGGGCGGGCCCGGGCAGGCCTGGGGGTGGGGCTTCTCCACCGGCGCCCGTGTGCCCATCCGCCCCAGTCCAGGACATCGTGTTCCAGCTGCAGCGCCTCGTGTCCACCATGTCCAAGTACTACAACGACTGCTACGCGGTGCTGCGCGACGCCGACGTCTTCCCCATCGAGGTGGACCTGGCGCACACCACGCTGGCCTATGGCATCGGCCAGGATGAGTTCACTGACGGGGAAGACGAGGAGGACGAAGACGACGAGGACACAGCAGCCGGGGAGCCGTCCAGGGACGCGCGAGGGGCTGCCGGGCCCCTGGACAAGGGTGGGAGCTGGTGTGACTCCTGAGTGCCCGCACAGGGTGCGGATCTGGGGGGTAGGGGGAGTGGGAGGACGGAGCACGGGAGCGGGGGCGGGGCCGCCGCCCGCATAAAGGCCTGCTGGCTTGGGGCGCCTGCCTCCCTGCTTCTCTGTCCTAGCACAGTGACCCCAGGCTCCTGCTCAGGAAAGTCCCTGGGCCCACATCCTGGGACCTGGACTCTGGACACCCCCCTCCCCTCCCCGCCTCCCCAGCCAGATGGAGAGCTTGGCCCCTGGAACTGCCTTAGGAAGGAGAGTGGGCACAGAGAGGAGGAGGGGCTGGAGGTGGCAGGCAGTCTGGGACCCATTCCCTGTGGGCACCAGCACTGGCCCCTCCTGGAACCTGCTGGCGTGGGGGGCTGGGGGCAGGCCACCGAGGTTGGGGGCAGTGGCCATGTGCCACCTCAGCTCACCCCAGGCCGGCCCCAGCCCTGCCCACACTCACTCCCCGGTGGCCTTTGTTCATTCGCTTCTCCCGGCTCAGCCGTTTCCCGGGGCAGGGCGGGACCCTGGGCCTGTACTGAATAAACAGCAGCCCAGACGGAGCGGCTCCTTGCGCTGGCCTCACACCCTCCTCGTGCCCTCGACGCCCCGTCTGCCCCTCCCTGGTCCTGAGGGAGGGCGGGATCGATGTTCCCTTCGGACCGATCACTTCTTTCTTGCCGCAGCTCTGTGAACGGGCGCTACTGTCCCCACGTACAGACAGGTGACCGAGGCTCTGGCTCAGGGCCACCCGGCGTCCAAGGACAGAGAGGGATCTGGACTTGAATCTGGCAGGTCCCAGAGACCCCAGGTTCACTCCTTTGTGGAGCCTCTTCCCTCCTCCTTCACCTTTGATCTGCCCGGGCTTGTGGCCAGTGGCTCTGCCGTATTTGGGAAGGGCAGGACAGACACCGAGGCCCATCGAGGGGAGAATGTCAGGGGCGCCCCCACCACTCTAGGCACACCCATTCCGCCGCTGCGAGGGAAGGCCAGCGGGGAACGCAGCCCCAGTGCTCTGTGTCTTTGCAACATGGGCGAAATAGGCTGGCTGCGTCTCCCGCCAGCTGTGCGGTCCCTGTTCACACCTGCGGTCCCCACGTAATCATCGGTGGCCCTTTTCACTTCCAAAGTGTCTCTGAACAATGACTTCCACGTGCATCCTGAGAAGGGGAGGCCGCAGGAAGCTGTGGGGTGGGCGGGGTCTAAAATGGGGGGAGGGGGAATGGCTTTCAGCTTGTCGGCTTTGAGGACATGGGGAGTGGGCAGAAACCCGGGTGGGACTGTCAGCGGGACTGGGAGCGTGGAGGGAGGAACAGGCTGTCACTAGGTCCCCTGGAGCGGCCAGTCCAGACCACTTCTCTGAAGGAACTGCCAGTGTAGAGGCCAAGGGCACAGACTGCTACCCGCTGCTGGGTTCTAGTCACAGCCTGTGTGACCCTGGGCTACTCCCTAACCTCTCTGTGCCCCAGTTTCCCTATCCATGCTTGTGGCCAGTAATGGTCCTGACCTCCCTGGGCTCTTACGAGCATTTGATGAATTCACACTTGTAAAGGGCCTAACCGTGCGCGGTGCACAGTCCCTGTCCTGAGTGTTTAATAAAATGTCGTCACTGCTGTGGTGACTCAGGGATGCAGACCCGTGTGTCAGCCCGGCATTTCCCAGGGCTCCCACACCTTCGTAGGGCCCGGATGGAAAATGAGACCAACGATGGGGGGTGGGGAGGGGCACTGGTGGGATGGGCTCTCCTGAGCCCTCGGCTCGATAGCAGGGGTCTGGGGGGGGGGGAAGCTCCTTCCTACTCTTGGGCCCGGTTTCCACACTCGAGACTTGGAGGGAAGGAGGCAAAGGAAGGGCAAGGTGTCAGATCTGTGGGAAGAGAATAATAAATACGGAGAGGGAATAGATCCCAGAGGCTTTCCAGCCAGGGCGAGACCAGGGCGCCCTGCCCTTGGATCCAAGTGTAAGAGGGCAAAACTGCGAGAGAGACCCTTAGTGCCTCCAAGTCAGAACACCTCCCCCTCCACGCCCCTTCTTCCCCTCTGCCACTCGTTCCCCCAACACCTTCCCGGTCAGAGGGCCCTGGGGAGAGCCTCTCAGACTCCCTCCCATCCTCCCACCCCCACCAGCCACCAGAGCTGGGAGGCACAGGAATGGACGCGCCATCCCAAGCTGAGTTTTATGAAGTTCAGTTTCACAAGGTCAAGCCCAGGCCACGTGCAGCAGCATCACTTAGCCAGGGTAGGGCCCGGCCATGGCCCACTGGGCAGATAAAGGTGGGAGCCCTCCGCCCCGACCCCAGGGGGGACCACGGCAAAGCAGCTTCCAGTGTGCCAGGCCCACTTGGGACAGCTGGGGCTCTTGGAGGGTAAGCCCCATTCCCAAAGTCACCAGCCGCCTCACCTGCTGTCCCTGGGGCTATACAGACTTGGGGTCCAGCCCTGGCTCTGCCTCTACCTCTGGTTCCGTGGGCCCAGCCCCGGGGCTTGGCACCTCCCGGGCTTTGAGGCTGCCAGGCTCCTCAGCCCCAGTGGGCAGAGCCCCAGAGTCCCCTTTGGCCTCAGCATCCTCGGTGTCGCTGGCCTCGCCCTCGGTGCCTTGGCTGGGCTGGGGGTTCCGAGAGCGGCGCAGGCAACAGCTGGTGGCGACAGCCATGAAGACCCCGGCCAGGACCACCTCAGAGCCAGCCAGGTAGAAGATGATCTCGTAGTTCTTCAGGGCATCCACCAGGCGGCCTGGGACGGAGGGAGGCGGGAGGTGAGGGCCTGCAGGGGGTGGGGGGGGGACCCACCCTCCCGCCTTTCTCACAACCTCAGATAAAGGACCGTGTGCACCCTCAACTTGGTGGGGTTTACATTTGGGTGACACAGACACGCCCCCATCTTTATGCCCGTTTGACAGTGGCGAAACCCGACGCATGTTCTGCCATTTGAGACCTTAAAAATGTCACCACCTCCTTGAACCTCAATTTCTTAAGTAATATAGGGCCTTTGGTGAAGCAGCACTTTCCAGGTTACAAGGCACCCCCTCCACCCCCAGACCGAGACCCCACGTGTGCCGTGTGATTTGCCCAGCGAGCGGGTGGGGAGGGGGCACTGGGCTCAGCCTCACCCTCCTGGGGGCCCCTAACGCCTGCTCTTTGCTGCTAACCCCCCTGGTCTTCAGGGGCCTGGCTCAGCTTTCCGTCTCCCTCCCCAGCCTCCTCCTGTCCCTTCTCGGGGCCCTGATACCCGAGACTGAGCTTCCACTACTGAGCTGGCGTGGTAGGACTCATGGGTCACAACCCATCTTTTCCCCTCTGTATTTTCCAAATGTTCTATCCAGGCGCATATTACTTTCATACACAGGAAAATCTTGTAATTGCAATATCCTCCCCCCTCCCAAGTGTGGGGGAGGTCTGTGGGCTCCATCCTCTCCTGGCATTTTTGTCGCTGACCATCCAGGCTGTGACCCCTTGGTCTATAGGTCTGTGGCTTCAGGGAGGCTTCCCGGTGTCCCCCAAGCTGGCTGCCTGCCTGAGCCCCTCTGAGCACTGCACCCAAACTTGCCTCCCTGGTCCCCGCCCAGCCAACCAGTCCTGTCCCTGCCCCTCCCACACTCAGCCCTGCAGTGTTCTCCACCTTCTCACCCCCTATTAGATCCGCCCACCCAGGGCGCATGAGAAAATGGAAGAATCCCTGAGCCTCTGGGGAGCTGGTTCGATGGCTTTTGGTGGTGGGCTTGGCCGCCCTCCCACTGAGATCAGATGACAAAGCCTGATGAGGACATTGAGCTAGACCAGCCCTGGAAGGAGGGGCAGTTCGCCCCATCTCGGGGGCAGCCTGGGCCCCAGCAAAGGCGGCCTCCCCTCATTGCTCATCCCACGGACTGACCACAGGCAGGCTATGCTGGGACAGGGACAACCCGCCAACCCAGGAGGACCCTGACATCCCCCCTTTCCAAGCTCAGTTCCTGCCTCACTTGTATAGGAACCCTGAATCCCTAATGTGGCCCACACTCTCCTGCGGGGTCTGCACTGCACTGTGAGGCCGCCTGCATGCCGGCCCCTGCAGCTCCTTCCCTGGCCTGTCATCATGGTGACTTCCCAAGGCCAGTGACTGGAGCGGAAGGCCCAGACCCTGTCCCTGCACAGCGGCTTCACCAAGTGAGAGCAGGGCCTGGCCATGGCCCAGTGGACAGATGAGGGAGGAAGATCCCCCCCCCCCAGGCCCCAGGGAGACCACTCGTGAGCACCCCGAGCACACGGCCGGTTCCTCCACGACACTGTCCCTGTCCTGGTCCCCCTTAGAGGCTGAGGACACTCAGCTGCCATGTTCCAAAGGTAGGGGCATTTAGCCCTGGGCAGGGCTCTGCTCTCACTCTGGGACCACCCTGTACTAGGCGCCTGTGCCTCAGCTCTCCCACCCACAAAACGAGAATAAGAATCCGCCCTTCACAAGGACTTTGTGCCAGCGTTTGAGATGACCCAATGGGTCAGCAGCTGTCAGTGCTGGGTGCTTCCTGGCATCTTTCCCGCTGCTTCCGGCCCCACCCAGAGCTAGCAGGACCGGCTTGGAGGAGGGGCTCATTAGCCGTGGGAAGACCCCACCAGGCTGTCTCCGCCAGTGGGTCCCTTGCCCTCATCCCTGGAAGCTCCACGTGGGACAGGGCTGGCGCTCCCCGCCCCCCCCCCCGCCCCGGTCTAGGGAACTAGCCCCGCACCCCCTCCTCCCAAGGGGCGCACCAGCAGAGGGCGGTCCAATGAGCACAGCCACGGCCTCGACCAGCAGCACCAGGCCCAGCGCACTGGGGAAGCGGTGCGAACCCACGGCTGCCATGAGCACCTCGAACTGCAGCGCGCCCACCATGCCGTACGAGAGGCCGAAGGCGACGCAGAAGGCGACGAGGGCGCCGTAGGAGCGCGCGCGCGCGCTGCTCAGGTCCGTGAGCCCGTTGGCCATCAGCGCCAGGCTGAAGAGGTAGGCGACATGGGGTCGTAGGCGCGCCAGGCCCGCCAGGGCCCCGCACGCCGGCCGTGCCACGATGTCGACGAAGCCCACGATGGACAGCAGGAAGGCGGCGTCGGCGTCCGGCACGCCCGCGTCCTTGGCGTAGTTCACCAGCAGGATGGCGGGCACGAAGAGCCCGAGCGCCATCAGGAACTTGGTGACGGCGTACACCCCGAAGGCGCGGTCGGCGCACACGGCCACGTCCAGCAGGCGCCGACGGGGGCGGCCGCCAGGGGGCGCCTCGCGCAGCCGCAGCCCCTCGCGCTCCGCCTCCGCGTCCCCCGGAGAGTCGTCCGCGCTGTCCCGGCGAGGTCGCGGGCCGGGCCCCGGCGGCGGCGGGCGCATGACGGCGCCGCACGCGCAGCAGTGCAGCAGGAGACCGCCGAGCAGCAGGAAGCCGCCGCGCCAGCCGAAGTGCTCGAGCAGCTGCTGGCCCAGCGGCGACAGCGCCGACAGGAACACGGGGCTGCCCGCCGCCGCCAGCCCGTTGGCCAGGGGCCGCCGCCGCTCGAAGTACAGCCCCAGCATGATGAGCGACGGCTGGAAGTTGAGGGCCAGGCCCAGGCCTGCGGGCGAGGGCGGCGCTGTGCCGGGCTCCCCGAGGGCGCCCCCAGCCCCAGCCCCAGCCCCCAGCGGGAGGGAGGGGCCAGGCCCCGACGGGGCGAGCCCACCACCTCTGGAGGGGAAACTGAGGACAGGAGACCTTGCAGCGAGGACTCCGCCCGGCTCCCCAACCCGCGAGACCAGCCCCTTCCCCGTAGGGGAGGGAGTCGTGGCCGTCCTCACCTGTGAGCACCCCGGCGGTCAGGTACAGCTCCAGGAGGCGCGTGGCGAAGGATGCCAGGACCATGCCCGCCGAGGCCAGCAGCCCACCCACCAGCATCACGGGACGACAGCCAAAGCGGGTCACGAGGATGCTGGAGACCGGACCTGTGGGCAGGGCACGGTCACCGCTTAGGCTGGACTAATCTCTCTCCCCGGCGCACTCCAGGCTGGGCACGTCCCAGCCCCCAGAAGATGGCATGAGGGGATGAGGGCACCCGCGGGTCAGAGAGGACAGTGTCTGCCCAAGGTCACCCAGCCTGGCTGGGACAGACCAAGGAGGCAACACCCTGCGGGGAGGTAGGGGAGGGACCTGTCTTGTTCTGGGGAGGCCCATCCCCAGCTCTCCTGAGAACAGGGGACCCAAAGCAGAAGAGGCTGACGCCCCTCGCTTTTGATCTGCCCAGCTGGGCGCGTCCCCTGGACTGCTCAGCCTCTTTCCACCCCTTCCTCCCACCCCGCCATGGGCTCGGCTGGGGTGACAGGATTCACCCCATCCCGGCGCACCCCACAGGCGGTTAGGGCGCCGGGGAGCAGGGATAGCGGGGAATTTTATTTACATCTGTTTCCCCACCTGTAACAGAAGCTGTTGTAGGTCTTTGGCAGGAATGGAGGGGCCCTGCCGGCTGGCCAAACCGACCCCCATTCAGCCACCGCCCCCTTCCTGTCCCCCTCCTCCCCTGTCTCCGGGACCAGCGCTTCCACGGGAAGAAAGTGGTCTCCGTGCCCTTCCCGAGGGGTCTGGGGGGTGCCCGGGGGGTGCCCAGGGGGTCCGCGTCTCCTGGTCCCGGATCCCGTCTCCCAATCCTGGGCTGGGGGAGGAGGAGCAGGGACCCGCGAGGGGGCGCTGACCGGTGCCGTAGAGCATGGCGAGCATGATGGAGGACACCCAGGCCGTGTCGCTGTAGCCCGCGCCGAAGTCGCGCATAAGCGCGCGGAAGAAGACGCTCACGGCCTTGGGGAAGCCGTAGGCGAAACCGGTGACCACGAAGCAGGCGCCCAGCACCGCCCAGCCCCAGCCACCGTCTGGGGGTCCCGCGCCCCGCCGGGGGCCGCCAGCGCCCATCGCTGCTGCCTCTGCTGGTGGAAGGGGACAAGAGGGAGCAGCGAAGTTCTGTAGCCCCGACAGGAAAGGGGAAGGAGACCCAGCGTGGGAAAACTGAGGCATGGGGGCTACCGAAGGGAGCCCTGCTCTGGGAGCGAGCCAGGAGGGAAACCGAGGTAGAACCGCCCCCCCCAACCTCCCCCTCCTTCAGGGGACCTGTGAAAGAGGAGGGGAGGATAATAGAAGGGTTCCCACCTGAGTCCCAACTTCAGGAAGACGCCCCTGGAGGACACTCCTTGTCTAGGGACCTAATGGTGGCCGGAGACGGGGTGCTGGTGAGTGGGGGGGGCACTCTGGGCCCCCTGTGCGTGGGAACCATCAGCGTTCCCAGGGTGCACGTGTGAGGGTCTCAGCGCAGGAATTTACAGGGGGTGTGGGGCAGGCAGGGGCAGCCCCGCGCCTGCTGCGAAGTGGGTGGCTTTATTTGGCTCCTGGGCCTTGCCATATCTTCATTTTTCTCAATGATCAGAAATGACTATTGTCATCAGAGCATTGTGGAAAAAACAAAAAAACCCAAGACCTGCCGTAATAACATTAGCCTCGCTTCAGGAGCCGAGGGGGCTGAGCTCCCGTTCATCCCCTCTTAGCCATGGGTTCGCTCCGGGACTTGGGCAGGTCCCTTTCCGCGCTGAGCCTGTTTTGCCACCTGCAAGATCGGTGATCGGTTACCCCCCTCCCACCCCGGGGCCAACCAGGAGCCTTGGCGGGGGGTGCTCAGATCTCTGGTTCCACTGGGACCTTTGAGGAGGCACTAAAGGGACCTTCTGATCTCCAAACCCTGAGAAGCCCCCCCAAACCCCTCCAAAAATAGAAAACAGCTCTGAAGTCTCTCACACTTCTGGAGCTCCAGCCAGGGGTTCACACAGCAGCCGCCTGTGCATCTCCCCACCAACAGAGGAGGAGGTGGGGTGCTCACGGGCAGGGTGGGCCAGCCCACAGCCGGGGAAGGAGACTCCTTCCCTCCTGCTGCCCCTCCGCTCCTAGGTCTCCCTCCTGGCCCTGGGCAGTGCCAGGTGCCCAGCAGGGATTGGAGACTCTGACCTTCTCTCACCAGGTTCTGGCTTTACCTGCCTGTCGTCCCCTCACAACGGCTGCAGCCACTTGAACTAGGACAAGGAGGCGGTCCCAGCAGCTCTCCACTGCACTCACCTGAGCCTTCCGGTGGGTTTGAATGTCCAGCCTCACATCTCCTGAGGCCTCCCGGGAGGGGCTGCCCTGCTGGATCCCCCTGGGAAGCCTAGCCTTATGGGGGCACGCAGCCGAAGGCCCCAAGTTACCTGCAGATCAGCCACTGGCCTCTCAGCTCTAGCTCCCTCCCTCAGGCCTCGGGCTTAGGGTGCCACTCCCAGCCCTCTAAGAGGCTTTTGCTTGGAAAGGGAGAAGGGACAGGGCACTGACCGCAGCGCAGGGCCACGCTGGACCTCACAGGGGGGTCCCTGTCTCGGGCCCTCCCAGCAGAGCTAGATAAGGAGCCCTCTCCTGGGCAGAGGACACACAGAGCCCTACTCTGGGGGACAGGGGGCTCCTAGTGGTGGGGGCATCGCCCTGCCCTGGAGAGACCCCACCCGCCCTACTCACCTCAGTGCCTCGCCTGCCCCCCACCCCCAGGCCACATTCCAGGAGGGGCTTCTGAGGCTTTCCCTGGATCAGGCTAATCTAGGTCGGAGAGCCTGGGACTGTGAGGGCGGGAGGGGCCAGAACAAAGGATGCTGTGTCCCTGGCTGCTAGAGGGTGACTTGCTGGTGGTCCCAGACCTTGGCCACTGCCACCTCTCCCCCTCTGGAGAGCCCCCCCCCCCCCACTTTCTGGGAAACCTGGAGTGTCAGAGAGACTGGGCCAGAGCTGGGTGGACACAGCCTGAGGGCTTCAGGGCAGACCTCAAGATTTGCTTCAAATGGGCACTATGTGAGGGGCTGTGCGCGAGCGAGGCAGAGCGAGGCAGTGACCTTCAGGAACTCCTGGACTCCATTCTCCAGCGGGAGGCCTCCAGCCCCACCCCCACCCCTGTGCCCCAAATCAGACACCACCAGTCCTGCGCTCTGTCCTCTTGCTTTATTTCTCACGTTTACAAAAGTTAAACAGGATGACATATGCGGGGTGGGGAAGCAGGTGCACAGGGGCTCCTCCCTACTGGGGCAGAGAAGGGGGAGGGGGTTGGGGTGCACGCGGCAGGCCCCCAGGGACAGTCCTGGGGCCCTTGGAGAGGAAGAAATGGTCCTGTCCCCCCATTCTGCCTGCTTTATTTTGAAGGTCCCGGACCCCAGGCCAGCCCTCTTGGAGCTGCTCAAGCTGCGGGCACGGTTTGGGGCGGGGTAGCCACCCCCAGGATCAGGACCCCAGCTTCTCGGGTCCACTGCTGCTGCTGCTGCTGCCACCAGCTCTGGGCAGCCCCCGGGCAGGTGTGGGGGGACGACCTCAGCCCCCTGCCGGAGGAAGGCGTCTCAGCGGATGAGGGGCGCCGAGCGGTCGTTGGTGACCGTGGGACGCAGCTTTACCGTGGCGAAGGGGTTCGTGCCCCTGTGAGGGGAGAGGTCAAGGTGAAAGGGGTCCAGGTCTTCAGCTGCCCACCCCTACCTCCTGCCCCCAATGGCCACCTCCACTCACCCCCGCCTCGTCTCTCCCCACAGCCCTCCTCTGAGTCCCATCCCCTCCAGCTCCCATCCTAGAACTCACCGAGGGAAGAGCTCTGGAGGGTGCTGCTCCCAGGACATAAGTTTCTGCAGTGGGGGTGGAGGAAGGGCCAGGTTTAGGGGAGAAAGGGGCAGGGGAGCCCCTGACTCTGCTCTTCTCCATTCCAGGAAGGCAGAGGACTAGACCCGTGGCCCCGGGCAGCACCAGGCTTCTGGGAAACAAGACTAGGTGTCCTGAAGCCCAGAATTCTGTGGGTTTCAGACGTGAGAAGCCTGGGCCAGAGGACCACCCCCCAGGCTCCAGCTGCTCTCCCTACACCCCACTCCTCACCCCGGTCCTGCCCAGACAGCTCTGGTCCCAGCTTTGACCAAGGATCCTGGTCTTGCCTCTCCTGGGAGGTGGGAAGGACAGAACTTTTCCAGGGCTCCCAGCAAGATGACGGGGGCTCCAGTCCCTGTCCCCCTCCCTAGACTCAGAAGTCCATCCCACACCTCCCCTGCAGATGGGTAAACTGAGGCTGGGGTGGGAAGGCCCCTTGCCAGCCAGCCAATTAGTGGCTAAGCAGGGAGGGTTACCTGGTCTCTGGTCTCCCTGCCCATCAGATGAGCCCAGGATTGGGGAAAGGCTAGGTGTGTGCAGGGCAGGGTGGGGGGCGCTCACCTTGACATCACTGGCTACCCCTGGGCTGCCCATGCTGCTCCGGCGGCTGTCAGGCAGGGGTGTGGGTGCAGGGCTGGGGGCGTGGCTGGGGACGTGGGTTGGGGTCCGGGAGCGGGACTGGCCGTCCCAGTACTCCGAGGGGGCTGTAGAGTTGCCCGGCCGGTCCAGGAGGTCATCAAGGCTGTGGCTGCCCCGGAGTGGGTAGGATCTGAGTCCAGAGGAGGGAGGCACGGGAAGGGGGTCAGACGTCAGGCCCCTGCTGCACCCCACCCCATCCTGCTGGCGTCCCACAGCCTCCTATAGGGGGCTGTACCAGGGGAGAGGAGGCCACACGGGCTTGAAGTCAGTCCCAAGAGGAGGCAGAGGGATGGATGCAATGACTTTCTCCTGGGGCGGGGGGACCTCCTCTTCCAGGGTACAAAGGAGGCTGCGCCCACTGAAGACAGCCACTCACAGATATCCCCTTGGGGAGTGGGGCCACCACCCCTGCCAGGTACCTGGAAGGAAGCTCATTCATAGGGCTCATCGGGTTCATGGAGGTCACCGGGTTCAAGGGGTTAATGGGGCTCACGGGCACTTCCTCCAGGGGCTTCACATAGGCCTCGGGGAACCAGCCGCTCCTGAGGGGTGCAGGCAGAGGGGCCCATAAACAAAAGGCCCAGAGACAGCAGTCACAGTCCCACTCCCGAGAGTAGTTCCGGAGCCGTGCTGTGTGCCAGGCCTGGCTCGGAGGGCTTTGCCCAGACTAACTCATTTAATCCCTTGAGATCTTTCTCGACATGCAAGTCCATCCACCCAGCCTCATATCCTGCCAGGGGCTGGATCGCCTCAGGAGACACTGCAAGTCCAAGGAGGAAAGCAATGCGTCCAAGGACACGCGGCAACCCGCTTCGTTCCCTGCTCGCGGAGCACCCACCCCGTGAGGCCCACAGAGAGCCGGACACAGCTCCTCCACCCCAGAGGCACCCAGCCCAGTGGACAGACAGATGTGCAAACGGATGATGACAAGGGTGACTGGGAAGGGGACAGGGCAGGGGCTGAGGACCACAGGAGAATGTACGAGCCCAGAGGAAGGCCTGAGCCTGAGGCGCCTGACTGCCAGCCCCGTGCCCTTCCGTGCTCTGCCCCCACTGCTGCTCTTGGAGTCTTTCTCTGGCTGGAGGCTCATTACTGCACCTCTAGAGAGGCTGGGGCTGTGGGAGAGGCACTTTGATCAATGTTGCTCAGCTTTTTCAGACCCCTGGGACCCCTCAGGTTCTTGCAGAGCCCTTGGGAAAGTGCTCTCCCAAAAGCCCCCTGAGACCCCAAAACGCAATCAACAACGTTCTCACCTAAAGGTAACTGGAAGCAATTTCCACTCAAACTGACGGAATAAAACCATTTCCTTATGTTTTACCTCTGCTCTCACTATAAAGGGCCTACTGACAAAATCTGCCGTCTCCTTCCCCGCCCAGCGAGGCACAGACAGAACAGCCATGTGACCGGGTGAGAGCGCGGGTCTGGGTGGTTTCACAGTTGGGTCCGGGGAAGTCCACTCCACGCCACTTGTGGGGAATTTCAGGGCAGCCTCTACCTTTGTGGGTCCACAAAGCAGGGATTTCGAGTCCTTGTGTTTGTAGCCATCTCTCCCCGCCAGCCCATGCTTCCGTATTGGTCCCTGCCATCCTCCCTCTATCCACGCCTCACCCATCCACGACCCTGTGGGCAACCACCCATGGCCCACTAGTCCCCAAACCCATCAGCTTGTCTACCTGGCTGCCCCCTACCAATTCGCGCACATACCTTTCCAGTCACCCCTCAGTCTGTGCACCCCAGCTCCATGCTTCCACCCTGCCCCAACTGCTCGGCTCATCCCTGCCTACCGACCCGCATCCACCTGCCCACAGAACCAACTCCTGGGCCGCCTTCCGCCTACCCGCTGCCCGCAGCCCCACACCACACTCCTCAACCCTCTGCCCGTCCCCCGTCCACTGACCCACACCACCACCCTTGCGATCACCTTCACGGGCACCTGCTGACTCCTCCTTCTAAGCCCTCATTCACCCCTTATCATACCCCGCAGCATGAATGGCAGCGGGCTCCACGCAGTCTCCTGCCCATAAGGCCCATGGGGGTCACTGCCTGGCTCCAGCAAGCTCCCACCGCCCCCTTTTTCTTTGGCAGAAGAGTTATCCTTGCACACTCTTTCTTGGCTTTCAACCCCTGCCTTCTGCCAACCTTGCAGTGACCACAGCGTACTTCCCCACCTCACACCTCCCCTCCTGGTGTCAAAACCAAGCCCAGTTTGCAATCTTGAAGGTTCTTCCCTGCCCCTGACTGCAACTCAGCCTCCGAGCTCCCAGCCTGGCCTCTGGCTCTGGCCTGGAGGAGTGCCTCCAAGTCCACCATCTCCATCAGACCTCCAGGGACTCTCAGGGTCCCGGCAGGAAGCTGCTTCTCCCTCCACGTGGGGCACACAGTAAGCGCCCAAGCAGTGGGGCTCCTGCAGTGTTCGGACAAGTGAGAGAACCTTCCCATTCCTCCCAAGGGCCTGTCCTCTTCCTATCCAGGCTGGCTGGATGAGGACACGGTCTGGGGTGGGGTGGGGGAAAGGGGAGAATTGTCTGGGTCCCGGGAGTGGAGGTGGCGGACCAAGGGGGACAAGTCACCATCGGGGCAGGGGAGCCCAGACCTCCGGGCGGGCCCCCTTCCACACACCCCCGCCCCTGCACCCTGGGGGTCCCACTCACGCGGAGGAGCCCTCCAGCTTGCCGTAGAGCCAGCCGTTCTGGGCCTCTGGCACAAGCACCTCCACGACATCTCCCGCCGAGAAGCGCAGCAGCGTGTGGTTGGCGCCCTCCGAGTGCGAGACGAGGGCGCGGACCCTCCGGGCGCCCCTGCCCCCGCCGCCCGGGCGCTCGCCGAAGGAGTTGGAGCGGGAGCGCTGGGTGCCGCTGGCGTAGAGCGAGGCTGCGGGGTGGGGAGGGGGAGCACAGTGGGTGGGCGCTCCGCCCCCGTGGCCCCCCTCCGTCCCCTCTTGCTGCAGCGCCACCTCCGTGCCTCCTCCCGGGCCCCGGGTCCCCGGCCCTCCCTCTCCGCTCCGGGGCCACTCACAGGCGGACGGCGTCCGGGGCAGCGACCGGCGATCGGGCTCCAGCTGCGACGCGGACCTCGCCTCGACGGGCTCGGGGCCGTAGGAGCCAGAGCCGTGCCGGCTGCGGGGGGAGCTGAACTCCGCCAGGGGCCTCGGGGGCTGCGAGGGGAGACGGGCAGGGGAGGGTGGGGCAGGGAGGGGGGCGCCGCGGCGGCGCCCTAGTCCAGCCCCCACCCCCAGTCCCGGACATCGGCGGCGTAGGGATTCTCGGGCCGGCTGCCCAACCACCACGGGGGCGCCCAGATCGCGCCGGGGCTGAAGGCCGGGCCCCGGGGCGCCGCGTAGACCGGGAACCTGGGGGGCAGGAGGCTCCAGGCGGAGGGTGGCAGGCCCCAGGGCGCCGCGGAGGGTGCGGGGACCGGCGGGGGCGCGAACGGCGGCGGGGGCGCCCAGGGCCTCACCATGTCCAGGCGGGTGGGCGTCAGGCGGCCCGAGGGGTAGGGCGGCCCCAGCACGGGGCCCAGCAGGCCCGGGGAGTGGGCGCGCGACGGGCTGCGACTGGCCTCCGACTGCTCCTTCCACAGAAGCACGCGGTTCTGGAGCACGCCCCGGGCCTGGCCGCGTGGGGACACAGGCGTCAGCCGGCTCCCAGCAGCCCCCAAAGTCCTGGGGCCCCAGAAGCGGCATCCTAGACCTGGGAACTCGGGCGCCCCCATAATAGAGGATAACTGGATTTTCCAGCTGGAAGGAGCTAGAGATCGCTTTGGTGTCACTTGGGACTCGCTCACCGTCTAACCCTCTCCCTCTTTTGTCGAAGGCCCCTCAGTTTTCCTTGAGGTGTTTTCCTTGAGGTGCTTCTCCAGCCCCTTCTCTCTGTCTGTTTTGGCCGGGCTCTACCACTGCCTGGTACATCGGCAGGCTTAGAACCCCAGCCTGGCCACTGTGATGGACTCAGGGATGGCACTTGCCCAGAAACCGTGACCAAAGAATCCAATTCCAGTACTTATCCTGGGACAATTGGGAAAAATATTTTCTTGGACTTCATGGGCTTTGCTAAAAATAGAGTGAAGCCAACATAGGAAGCTACAACTAAGAAAAGATGGCAAATTTCCAAAGACCTGAGCTCCTGGATCCAGCTATACCTGAAACCTTTGAACTTTGTAGTAACTCAAGTGGTAAGTACCTTTGCTGCGAAAGCCGGTTTGAGTCATTTCCTGGAAGAGGCCTTTCAAATACAGTTTTCCCAGTCTATTCCTTTTAGCCTACATAAGCGTCCCTAATGTCCCTGGTACATGGGCATCTAACTTTGTTTGAATACTTTCAAGGACGGGAAACTCAGCTGTTGACCAGACAGTCCATAACAACTTGGGGCTGGGAGGGCTTTAAATGTCAGACCAGCTACATACATGAATCATGTTTTTAAGTTTCTGTATTTGATGATGTTTTGACATCCTGAGCCTTTAGCAATCCTGCAGGCATTGTCCCTCCCAGGGCTAGATAATTCCAAGAGATAGTAAGTGAGTTGTTCCTGTGACAGCACCTTTCCATGATTCCTCTCTTCTGTCTGGCCCAGCTGGTAAAAATCTCACAGGGATCTCAGGCAGCAAAACAGAAGCCACTCACATCACAGGAGCAACTAGTCCCATTGGTCATTAGTCGGACACCCCCTTGGTTGCCTTGCTTAACTAATGAACAAAACAGCACAAAGCCAAAACTCCAAAGGTCTTTGTGTGCTGGCCACAAAAGCAGTATGCAAAGCAACATTAGGTATTGCATACCATATTTTTAAAAGGGTTTTTGTCCAGTTTTTTCCAGTAGAAAGCACCTGCCAGGGTCCTAGGGTGTTCTGGGAGTAAAGGCCACAGCACCAAGCCCCAGCCTGGACAGCATCCAACTTCCCTGTCTTCCCTCGGCCCTGCCTCCAGGGGGTTTCGCCTGTCGTTGGGAAGAAACACTGTGCAGGCTTTCAAAACCACAAGGAGACCACGGGAGAAGTTTTAAAAACATTTATGGAGCAGAAGAGTCATTCTAAGTACGCTACAGACCCCATAGTCTAGAAAAGACCGATAAATTTGACTAATTAAAAAAATTTTTTCAACACGGCAAAACCTACAGTAAGCAACGTCAATTGATAAATGACAAATGGAAAATATTTGCAACTCATCACCAAGAAAGGGGTAATTTCAGTAACATATAAAGAGCTCTTAGAAATGAATAAGAAAAAATGGAGGAAAAGAAGATGATATGTCCTAGTAAAGGACATCCAATGGCTTGGAACCATGAAAAGATCTGTCTCGCTTATAAGAAAAGTATAAAATAAAACCACACGGAGATGCCAGTTTTACCTTGCTGATTAGCAAAGATTGAAAAGTTTGCTTTCACACTGTTGTCAAGGAGAAGGGAATCTTCTACATGGCCGACTGAAGGGTAAACTGGGACAACCAATGCCTAAATTCTTGGAGTTGCCAATTCTGTTCCTAGGAATTTATCCTGAAGCTAGACTTGCACAAGTCCAATAAACCTGGAGAAGCTGAAGGCGAGGTGGGCAGAGGTATGTTATTGACAAGACGTGGACTCAGCCAGGACTGGGTATGAGAGGCATGTGAGAGTGACTCCTTGCTGAGCCCAGCCCTCATCCTTCTTTAAATCTTGCTCCAAATCTTGTGCATTCTCTTTATAGATAAAGTGATGGGTAAATATTTATGCTTGACTATCTTAGGAGTTCAATCTTGAGTGTCCTAAAGTCCAGCTGGGTCAGTCAACACAATAGCTGTTCCACCCACTGCCTCATACCTAGGGGAAGCCTAGCTCATTCAATCCACAGCCCTCTCCAGAGGGGCGATCACTTAGCAGGAGACAGCCCGGGGAGAAGTCAACACTCCTCTTACTATTGGAGGTTAACTGTCCAGGACACAAGCAGAAAGGAGCGTCCCCCCAAAGAAGGTACTTAAACAGCCAGGAAGTACCGGAAAATATATTCAGCATCATGAGCCATCAGGGAAATGCAAATCAAAACCATAATAAGATACCACTTGACATCCACTAGCATGGCTAGAATCAAGAAGACCGACAATAACAGGTGTTGGCAAGGATGCGGAGCCACTGGAAAGCTCCCAGCTGCCAGTGGGGCCGTGAAATGGTGCAGCCACTTTGGAAAGCCGTCTGGAAATTCCTTAAACAGTTAAACACAGAGCTACCCGATTCTCAGCAAGCCGACTCCCCTATAGCCATGAGGAATGAAAACATGTCCACACAGAAACTTCTACATCTATCTACTGTAGCATTATTTATAACAGGCGCAAAGTAGAAACAACCCAGATGTCCATCCACCAATGAAGGGATGATTAAAATGAGATGTCTCCAGACGACAGTATAGCATCTGGCAGCAATGAGGAACAAAGGACGGATATATGCCCCAACACTGAGGAATCTCGCTCCCGGCAATGCGTCGTGGGAGAAGCCCGTCACAAAGGACCACACACTGTATGATTCCATTCATATGAAATGCCCAGAAGAGGGACATCTCCAGAGATAGAATGTAGATCGTGGTGGCCTGGACTGGAGTGGGGGTTGTGGGGGGACGGGGGAGGGTTGGGGAATGATCATTAAGGGGTGCTGGGGTGTTTAGGGGGAATGCAAGTGTTCTAAACTTGATTGTAGTGATGGGTGCCCAAGTCTGTGAATACACGAGGCTCCACTCAGTTGTACACTTTACATGGATGGACTGGATGTCCTGTGAATTACACAGCAGCACAACTGTTTCAAAGAAGTTGTGGCTGTGGTGGGGACAGCGGGAGGATGTCAGCCGGAGCCGAGATCATATGAATGGAATCATACAATGTGTGGGGGGGTGTGTGGAAAGAGCTCAAATTGCAGAACAAGGACAAATGAAACAGACGTGGCGAGGGAGGAGGTCATAGATGTGGAGTTCTAGAAGAAGGAATGACGGCAGAGAGAATAGTTAAAGAAACAGAAGAGAAAACAGCTCCCTGACCTGAAGAAAGACCTGAGCCCGCAGAGTGGGGAACACCCGAAGGCACTCATGTAGGGGACACCCAGACAAATTCCCGAGTCCCCAGGACCCCAAGAAAATCTCCAAGCATCCAGAGAAAGAGGCAGTAACTTAAGACGGAAACAAGACAGACACACGCACAACATAGAGCACCAGAAAATGGGAAATGTCCTCTTGGACCCCAGGAGAAAAAGCCCACAGCTCTGGAGCCCTTCAACCAGCCGACATGCCGCTCAGCACTCGGGGTCAAAGTGAGACTTGCACGTATGTGTGGGTTCGGGGGGCACGTCTGCAGAAAACATTCAGTTCATCAAGACAGAAACCTCAAGACAGCGGGAAAGGAAGAGTGAAAATGGTGGTATCAGCATGTCTGATCACCTGGTTGTTAACTGTCAGTGCAAGTGGCTGTGCACCAAGCCTTGGGACTATACATGGTCTAAGTGCAGTTTCTCGAGATAGAAGGATCACGCTGCAAAGGAGGGACTCATGAGAGTCTAGACCTGAAAGTCTTGAAGTTTCTTGGCAAAACCAAGAGCTGGGGGTCAGGAAGGATAAGGGGAGGAGTAAGGCCACGTATTAGAGTGCCATGGAGGGCAGGAAAATCCTTCCCCAGGCCTCATCTTAAGAGGTAGGGGACCACCATGGACAGAGTAGCACCGGGGGGTGTCAATATATTTTAGAAAACACAAGAGATGAATTGATGTTACCATGAGGGTCACGAGGTGAGGTCATCACGAAGAGAGATTAAAAGACAGTAGGAGGGGCACCTGGGTAGCTCAGTGGGTTAAAGCCTCTGCCTTCAGCTCAGGTCATGATCCCAGGATCCCGGGATCTGAGCCCCACGTCGGGCTCTCTGCTCCGCAGGGAGCCTGCTTCCTCCCCTCTCTCTCTCTGCCTCTCTGCCTACTTGTGATCTCTGTCTGTCAAATAAATAAATAAAATTTGAAAAGTGTTCACAGAAGAGAAAGGAGGGTAATTTTAATCTCAGACAAAGTGAAATGAAAAGCATCAGGCTGGGTTATGAGATGTTAAATACATAAGTGGTGACATTTACAGAGAAGGTATGATAGTTGTAAACCCAACAGCCCTGAACACCATGGTAGTTAAATACAGAAAGCAAAAGCCACTGGAAAGCCAACAGGAAATGAGTGAATCCGATGGGTGTAGCAGATGGAACAGAGCAATAGCACAGAGGATGTAAACAATAAGATAAAAGCAAAAAGGCCATAACTAGATCCATGAATTGATGAATTTGCAAATGGTGAGTCTATGCAAGCAGGAATGAAAAAATAAATGGTTCGCACATGAGTGAATAAAGGTATGAATTAGTGAATGAATGTGAGAATAAAAATAAAATAAAAATCATGAAGGAAGAAATGAAGGAATTTGTATCTGATGATACAGATAAACACGGAAACAACCAAAGAGTTAGGGAGAGTAAACAATGAATACCCACAGAAAGGATACATAGAAGGAAATGAGTAAAGGGAGGGAAGTCCCTGCGGGCAGCCAGCTCCCAGAGAGCCCAGGCCCTAGGACGGCTGCACCAGCTGTCCCCCAGCCCCAGCTCACCCGGCCAAAAAACTGCAAGAAGGTGTTGGAAAGCAGCAGGTGCTTCTCGGCCAGGAAACGATAGCGCCGCTTCTCTTCCAGTTCAGCTGCCCGCTGACTCTCAGACACGAAGGCTTGCATCTGTGCGTGTAGCCGGTTCACACTCTCCTGTGGGAGAAGTGGGTTCGGGCTGGGGGCAGCGAGTGGATGCCTCAGCCCACCCTCCACGAGTACCAGCCGTCTGAAGCCTCCTGTCCTTCCTGAACCAGCCGTCTCTCCTCCCAGGAGCACCCAGCTCATCGGAGCTCCCAGGCCCACCTCTCACGGGCATCGTCATCCTCCAGACCCTGAGCTCTGTGTCTGCCCAGCCGGGCCCTTCTCACAGGCAGGGCTGGTGTCTGAGCCGTCCCTCTGCCCCCAGCCCACAAGCGCAGAGAGGGGCCCAGGGAGGTAGTTTAAGGAAATGGGAACAAGTTGATCGAAGTCCCTACTTGGGAGGGTAGATTCTGAAGAGGAGGGATAAGAGCTTAGTAAAGGAGATAGAAGTCTTGAAGACCAAGGCCAGGGATGGGGCCCTGAGCTTGGGAGGAGGACTGGCCCTCGCCAGGGGGGCAGGAGGGAGCAGAGGATGGTGTGGCTGCTGGGGAGTTACACCTTGGCTACTGAGATCAGGAGCAGCATAGCTGATGGCCTTAGGTTTTCTCCAAGAAGTAGGAGAGCCGGGCAGTGACCATGCAAGGATCAGCGCCGAGGTGGGCCTGAGGGCTGGGGGTGCCCACCCACCTGGGGCCGGCTGACCTCCCTCGCTATGCTCACCACAGAGCATGGGGTAGGAGGCCCTCCTAGAGTTGGGCCGGCGCTGGGCGGGGGAGCTCAGGACGTTGTCAAGGGGTCCCCCCAGAGCCTGGCTTTCCCCCCAGCCCTTGCACCTTCATCTCCCGCACATTCTTGTCCCTCTTGCGTTCCATGCGCCACAGCTCGGACATGCACTTCTCCAGGTGGGTGGCTCGGTGGTGGTACTCCCTCTCATAGTGCTGGCGGCTGTCCTTGGGGAGGGTGGAGAGAGGAGGGAGACCCCCATGTCAAAGAGCTCAAGACTCCGGGTCCACTGGTCAGAACACTGGACAGGGTCCCGGGGAGCTCAGCTGGAAACACAAACAGCCTGGCGCTAGTCAATGCCCAGCGCAGGGCTCGGTGTGCTCATCCACCAAATGGGGAGAGGCTGTCTTGCCTGTGATGGGCTGGGGGGTCAAGGTGGGTGGCCATACTTACTTTGATGAACTGCATGTCCAGCTTGGTATTCTTCTCCATGTGCTGTAGCAGATCTCCGTGGAATGTCTGCACCTGTGTGGAGTGCAGGGTGGGGGTGATCAGGGTGGTCCTAATCATTCCCAGGCCTCGGCATCCCTCGCACTGCCCAGTTCAATACAGCCCACTGTGTTCCTAACACACCAGGCACCTGCCCAATTGTCGGAGAAAATGGACATGAGACAAGGACCCGGTTGGAGGGAAGATTAAATGGTTTGATATGCAAACAGGTCGTGCAGTAGACGGCTGGCCACACACCCTCCATAAATGTATTAGAGTCTTCTGGGTCTTAGTCCCAGTCTGTGCTTTGATGATGCCATTCCTGCCGCCTAGAATTTCCTACCAGACTTCAAATACCAGCTTCTGTGCCCCCTCTACAGGAAGTCTCCCTGACTTCGCCAGCAGAATCCACTGTGCTCCCATTTTGATTCTGGAATGTATATATCTTTGTTTGTTTAATTTTCATTCCTCTAGCCACAGGACAGAATCTCTTGCTGGGCCCCTGGTCATAGCCTCTCAAGCTGCTATGGACATGAACCTCATCTGACCATTCTCTGTGTCCCCAGCACCGTGGGCAGGGCCTGACCCAGTGAAAGTGCTCACAGCTACTGAGGTCTTAGCTGAGGGTTGGTTGGTTTCCATGATAGGTGAGACGGAGGAGGCTGACCATTTGGGTGACCAGAAAGCCGGGGAAGGCTACTGGACTCAGGTTCAGAAGAGCTATGTCCTCGGAATTCTGGTTCTGCCTCCAACTTGCTCTATAACTTTGGACAAGTTGCTGCCCCCTGTCTGGGCCTCAGTTTCCCCATCTGTAACAGGAAGGTCTTGGCTAGATGCTCTTGAAGGTCCAGCCTTTTAAGCCCAAAGAGCTTTGATTCTGTGAGCCTTGGTGTTTCCCCTAAACCTCCCCCCATCAGCATTCCTTGGGTCACTGTGTGTTGTGGGGACATCAGATCTAAACCCTTCGGCTGCACGCTTTGCTCTTGGGTTCACAGGGAGCAGAAAGGAGTGTCCCCCATCCTGCAGGGGACCTCTGCTCCTCCTCCTTTGTCTGCACCCTCTTTGCCCTCCCCCACAGAACCCGCAGGGGATGCTGCCAGGTTTGCTGCTGCAGGGGTCCCCAGGCTGTGCTGGAGGCACGGGTTCTGTGCCTTGGGGGTACAGAGTTGCCCAGAAAAGGAATGCCGGTAATCTTCTTCCAGTATTCAGAGAAAACCAATCAATTATAAAAGTTGCCAATTTTACATTTTTCTCCTGCAATTGTTTCGGAAACCCTGGTAACTGCTGGTCTGTAGGGGAGCTTGCTTGTGGCCCCCTCAGGACTGGCCATGCCTTGAACCCCAAGCCATGGCTGCTAGTGTGTGTGTGTGTGTGTGTGTGTGTGTGTAAGGGGGTCGGTGTTAGGAACAGTGCCAAGACTCCATATCTGCCCTTGTCTACTGGATCCTGCACCTGCGGGAGCTCCCAGGGCGGCCCCCAGGGCACCTCACTTGCCCCTCCTCTGGCCCTGCTTCCCACTGAAAAGGCAGTCCAAGGTTTCTGCTTGAAAACCAAACATGCGTTCTTGAAAATCCCCGTATCCTACAAAATTGCCCAAAACCAACAACAGGGCTTATGGGAGATACAGGGTTGGAGGCGACCCGCAAAAGCCAGGCAACTTTGTGACCAGAGCACTCATAAAGATGCTGAGTGGTACCTGGAGACAAACTTGAACCACACCGAAGGCTACGGAAAATATCTAAAATGCACAAAACCCACAGAACGGATGCACCAACTCCACCTGGGTTCCTGGAGAGCCGGTGTGCTGAGACAATGCGGGAGGGACATGGGGCTGTCACAAAGGTGGGCAAGGGAGGTAGTACAGCCTGACCCCAGCTGAGAGCCCTGGGCGGCTAGGAGCGCTCTTCCCAGGGAGGCCTGGGAGCACGAGCTCTTTTAAAATGTTCTTAAGGGGCACCTGGCTGTCTCAGTCCTTAAGCGTCTGCCTTTGGCTTGGGTCGTGATCCAGCGGTCCTGGGATCCAGCCCCGTACTAGGCTCCCTGTTCAGCGGGGAGCCTGCTTCTCCATCTCCTACTCCCCCTGCTTGTATTCCCTCTCACTCTCTCTCTCTCCTGCTAAATAAATAAATAAAATCTCTTTTTTAAAAAGTTCTTAAAATACAGGTTAAAGGTCTCATGCTATCAATGCAGCAGACAGGCTGGGGACTTTTCCCTTCTTCCTAATTCTGGTTGCCCTATCCATCCCACTCTCACCTAGGAGACCTGGCTTATGAGCAAGCCACCTTCCATGTCTCAGATGTCACTCCTTTTGCTTCCAGTCGGGTATGAACTGAGTCACCCCATAGATGTGTGTGTTAGAATGAGACTGCTGGGTTGTAATCCTTCCCATTGCTATGGCTTGGCTACGATCACCAATTAGATGGGACCCAGGCAATACTGGGTCAATGGAAAGTCTTCATTAACTTCCAGAAGAATATCTATTAAGGGGTTGGCAATTTATGTGAACTTGAGCTCTTGCTTTGGGCGAACCATAGGACTATCTATTAACAGGTGGCTTCTGAAACAAGGAAGTCATCAACCCCAGGCAGACTGAGGAATTCCCAGCAGGTCAGAACAGAGACTGTCCTCCTCTGCACCCCCTCTCCCAGCATATACTTCATTAGCAGGTCCTGTGAGTCCCTCAGTACAGAAGCTGAGAGCAGACCCAGACCCACTGTGGAAAACACGCACTGTAAGCTCTATGTTTTGAGTTATTCCAGTAACTTGCAAGAAATCCTTTTGCCACCTATATAGGAAACTCCCCCCAACCCCCACCCCAGAAGAATTGTCCCTGTGAGCTGACCCGACTCCTGTCTTCCAGTTTACTCTTGAAACCCTCCGGTCAGGCTGTGCCCCACCACTCCAATTAGAAAGTTCTCGTTGAAATCACTGACACTCCACATCACAAAGTCAACTCACAGGACTCCTCTGACAAGTCCTGTGGTCATCATTTGGCACAGTTGAACATTCCCTCCCCCTGAAACACCTTCCTCCCTTGGCTTCCAGCCTACCACCCTCTCCTGGTTTTCCTTGCACTCCCCCTCCCCCATCCACCCCACCTCTTCTCTGTCATTTGCCGATTCTCCCTGACCTCTTGATCCCCCACAGCCTCTTTCTTTCCCCTCCTACACCCACTCCCTCCATGAGCTCATCCATCCATATGCTCCCAGATAAACAACTCCCAGACAAACAACCCAGCCTAGACCTTGACCCCAAACTCCAGCCTCATGTACATGCAACTGATACTTACCTCTCCAGATGGTTTTCTTTTTTTTAAAAAAAGATTTTATTTATTTATTTGACAGAGAGAGATCACATGCAGGCAGAGAGAGAGGAGGAAGCAGGCCCCCTGCTGAGCAGAGAGCCCAATGCGGGGCTCAATCCCAGGACTTTGAGATCATGACCTGAGCCAAAGGCAGCGGCTTAACCCACTGAGCCACCCAGGTGCCCCTCCAGATGGTTTTCTAATAAGCCTCTCAAACTGACCATGTCTAAAACTAAATCCCTGATCTCTCCCCTCCACCCAAACCGTTCCACACTTAGTATTTCCCACCTCAGATAAAGGCAACTACACCTTTCCAGTTGATCAGGACAATATGCTGGAGTTAGTTTGACTTTCCCTTTTCTTTTGCAACTGACATCCACTCCATCAGAAAATCTTACTGGCTTTACATTCAGTCTGATTTCTTCTCAACACTACCACTGCTGCCACTTTCCCAAGCCATCTCAACCCTTCCTCTAAATTGGTCTTCCTGCTTCTGCTTTTGCCCTCCACTGCTGATATTATATTATTAGTACAGAAGCCAGAGAGACAGGTGAAACAATGAACAACTGGAGAATGAAATGTAAAATTTCCAATTATAATAGCTAAAAAAAGCCATATTATCTAGGTACAAATCCATCAAAAGATATGAAAGACTGCTACCCTGAAAATGACAAGGTGTTCCTATGAGAAACGAATAAATGGAGAGGTATACCATGTTCATGGATCAGAAGACTCAATATTGTTAAGATGACCGTGAATTTATACTTTTTTTTGAAGTAGGCTCCACTCCTAATGTGGGGCTTAAACTCATGACCCTGAAATCGAGAGATGCATGCTCTATGCTCAGCCAGGTGCCCCTATGATGGCCATTAAATCATAGATTAATGCAATCCCTGTCAAAATTCCAGCAGGTTTTCTTAAAGGAATTGACAAACTGATTCTAAATATGAAAATGCAAAGGATCTTGACTATGCAAAACAATTTTGAGAAAGATGAACAAAATTCTTAGACTAGCTGATTGTTTTTAAAGATTTTATTTATTTAATTGTCAGAGAGTGAGAGAGTGAGTGCACAAGCAAGGAGAAAAACAGGCAGAGGGAGAAACAGTCTTCCTGCTGAGCAAGGAGCCCAATGGGGGACTTGAACCCAGGACCCTGGGATCATGACCTGAGCAGAAGGCAAATGCTCAACCCCTAGTCAAACACTCCTAGACTATTTGATTTTAAGACTCACTATAAAGCAACAGCAATTAATACAGTTGTGGTATTGGTGTAAGAATAGACAAATATATCAATGGAACAGGGTAGAGAGCTCAGAAATAGATCCACACATAAAACAACAAATCAAATTTTGACAAAGACATCAAGTCAGTTCAATGGGGAAAGCGAAGTTTTTTTGAAGTGGTGCTGGAACAACTGAATGTCTATACGGGGGGAAAGAACCCCTGATTCTACCTCACTTCATACACAAAAGCAAATTTAAGACAGATCATAGAAATAAATGTAAAGTCCAGAACTTAGAGCTTCTATAAGAAAATTTAGAGTATTGGGGCGCCTGGGTGGCTCAGTGGGTTAAGCCACTGCCTTCGGCTCAGGTCATGATCTCAGGGTCCTGGGATCGAGTCCTGCATCGGGCTCTCTGCTCAGCAGGGAGCCTGCTTCCTCCTCTCTCTCTGCCTGCCTCTCTGCCTGCTTGTGATCTCTGTCAAATAAATAAATAAAATCTTAAAAAAAAAAAAGAAAAAAAAAGAAAATTTAGAGTATCTTTGCCGTAGTAGTGGGAAAACATTTCTTAACTAGGATACAAACACTTTTTAAAATTGTCAAAGTAGGGACACCTGGTGGCTCAGTCGGTTGGGGCTCTGGCTTCCACTCAGATTATGATCCCAGGGTCCTGGGATCGAGTCCTGCTTTGGGCTCCTTGCTTAGTTGAGAGCCTGCTTTCCTCTTTGCTTGCCTCTGCCTTTGCCTGCTGCTCTCCCCTGCTTGTGTGCTCTCTCTTTCTCTCTCTCTGCCAAATAAATAAGTAAAATCTTTAAATAAAATAAAAACATCAAATTAGCAGAGGCAGGTGTTTGCTGTTGCCATAGCATTAGTCCCATGAATTGTAAGGAGTTTACCAGAGTTAAAACAGATTCTGCCTTTTGTAAAATGAAAACAATAAAACAGACAAATTGGGCTTCCTAAAAATGTAAAGGTTCTGCTCATCAAAGACACTATTTAGAAAATGAACAGATAAGCAATAGGTTGGGGGAAAAAAAACCCTGCACCGTGCATATATCTAAAAAAGAACTCATATCTTGATTATATAAGAAACTCCTATAAGTCAACAATAAATATAATGGGCAATAAATATGAATGGACAAAGTGCTAATGTCCAATAGGCCCATTTAAAGTCTTTGATCATTGGCATACGCAAAATGAAACCACAATGAGGTACTTTCCGCACCTTAGAGAACGGCTAAAACAACAAAGACGGACAACATTGAAGGTCGGCAAGCGTGTCAAGCAGGAGCAGCTTGCACAGATCGCTAGCGGGGCTGCAGCTAGCACGACGACTTTGGAGAGCCCTTTGTGGTTTCCTATAAAGCCAATATGTGTCAGTCTCATGTCCCACAAATTCCGCTCCCAGGTATTTACCCAAGAGGAATGAAGACATACATCCACAAAGACTTGTATAAGAATGTTCACAGCAGCCCTAGTCATAGTAATCCCAAACTGGAAACAACCCAAATGACCACCAGCAGAAAAAGAGGTAAATTGTGGTAGCTTCCTTCGGTGGCATAGAAAGCAATCAAACAGGACAACGCGCCACTACCCATGACAGCACGAAGCCATCTTACAGACATTATACCGGGTGAAGGAGAAGGTTGCGGAAGAAAACATACGTACAATTCCTGTCATATGAAGTCCTAGAACAGGAAAAATGAATCTCCATTTTGACAGAAATCAGACAGTGGGTTGCCAAAGAGGAGGAAAACTCATTTTTAATGAAAAGAAAGAAACGAGAGTGAACGTTAATGGGGGGAGTGTTTGGGGGAAGGGGTGATGAAAATACTCTAACATTAGATAGTGGGAATGGGTTCAAAGCTCTGTGACTACATTAAAAACTTCTGAATTGTATACTTAAAAGGGGTGAATTTCAGGTTGATATTATATATTTAATATATAATAAATACAATTATATATGAGATTATATTTTTATCTATTATTTTATATATAGATATACCCATGATAGGAGTTCTATTAGGGGCTCTATTCTTGGTCCAGGTATTAAATCATAACATCTGGAAGTGTTTGGGGGGAAGAAATGAGGAAAAAAGTAAACATAGCCAAGAGGAAGGGACAGATGTTGAAGATAAGTTGCGGAGATCTAACATACAGATAATAGGAGTTCCTGAAGAAGAAATGCAAAGACAGAGAACAAAAACATTCTAAAAATTGTGATTCAAGATAATGTTCCTGAAATTAAAAAAAAAGAAAGATTCAAAACTACTTATTGCAAAAGTATACCATGGGACTGGTAATATGGACCCAGATGGGTCAACACCAAGACTTGTCTAGAAAAATTACTGGACTGAAGAAAAAGAAAAGAAGAAAAAAATCTTGGGCATCTAGGCTGAGACAGCAAGTAGATTTATGATGGGAAAAAAATAGATCATCAGACTTTTCAATAACAATGTTCAATATGCCATGTCAGAAGCTGACCAGAATGTCCAAATGCTTTCATTCTCTGTATCCTCGAGAATCAGGGTTCTTTTTTTTTTTTTAATTTTTTAAAGAAGTTATTTATTTGAGACAGATACAGAGAGAGAGAGAGAGCACAAGTAGGGGGAAAGGCAGAGGGAGAAGCAGACTCCCCATTGAGCCAGGAGCCCCATGTGGGGCTTGATCCCAGGACGCCAGGATCAAGACTGGAGCCAAAGGCAGACCCCTAACCATCTGAGCCACCCAGGAGCCCTGAGAATCAGAATTCTTGATGAAGACCAGGAACAAAGGAGATGCCGTGTAACCCATAGGAGGCTGAGCAAAGACAGACAGCCAGAAAGCCATCAAAACTACTAGGGTCCTGCCCAAGAGACTCGGGAGCCCAACTGAGGAAGCGTCTGGTGGCCAAAGAGGGAGATGTTTTCAACTTAGCTGAAGACAATAACATTGCAAAGGACTGAAATACATCAGATGTATTTAAATCTACAAATACTGATGGTACTAAAATATACTACAGTAAGTGTGAGGAAAACACTACAGCCAATGGGTCACCTTCAGAGGACGACAGGGAGTGCGTTCATGACCTTAAACGCTAATGAGTGAGGAGAGTGACTAAACCTTGATCCTGCTTCTCCCACACAAAATGTGCCACTGGCAGCAAAGAGTACGCAAGGAGGAGCGCCTCCGTATAGAAATATCCCGGCTAATGGGTAAGAGCATCAGAAGAGCCATGAACTCCCGCTGTGGGGATGGGTCTTGGACACAGTGAGCCTCCGTGGTTGTTAATATCACGTGGCTGCAGATGTGATGAGGCTCCCGATGGAAGAGCCCAGAGCTCTCTGTGGTCTTGCCAGAGGGATGGTAGAGCCTGGGTCTGACCAAGTCCCTGCGTCCAGAGGACAGAGGAACAAGATGAGCTACCCCGGAAATGCGAGATTGGAAGTTTCCAGATGGCAGGAAAACCAGTCCTAGGGCCCCAGGACCTTCAACAGACAAGTCATAAGGGAAAGAAGGGGATCTATTGATTGGGAAACTCAAAGGCGTATTTGGAAAAAAGAGATGGCACACAACCAGACTCCAGCGTCTAGGGATGTATGCCTGAGTGGTCAGCTACAAAGGAGTACAAGGGAGGGTCGGATCTGTGGTCACTTTTGGAGGGAGGTGGGGTGGAGGGGCTGTGATTTTGACAGAGGCACAGGGAGGGGCTCCCAGGGAGGTTGGCACAGTTCCTGACCTGGATGGTGGCTTGCCTTAAAACGATTCCTTAAGCTCTAATTTGCTCGATGAGATGTTCTCTGTGTTTTCGTTTACAATGAAGAAAAGTCAGATCCTGTCGCTCTTTGGCTGTGCACACTCAGAATGGCCAGAGGCAGGTCAAGGCCACACCACAGGGCTCTCTTCATAGCCAAGTGTCCCCTCACACACTCCTCCGCTAGCCTTTCCGAGCTGTTATCTCAGCCCAGAACGCCCTTCCCACATGCGTCTCCCCAGCTAACACCCTCCCCTCCTCCAGGCCTCTCTCAGTGTCCCCTTCCTAGGGCAGTTTCCTGGAATACTGGTCAAAAACTGCAGCCCTCCAACACTTGCTAGGAGCCTTCCCACCTTTGTTTTCCTCCGGAGCACGTTTCGTGTCTAACCTGTCATGTATATACTCAGTTGTTAGTCTTGGGTTTTGTCTGGCCCCTCTCTTGGGGAGGGCGAGGGTTTTGTCTGCTGTGTCCCCTGTGCCTGCCACAGCGCCCAGCACCCAGCGGTGCAGAGCTGTCGAATGAATGAGCCCACAGGCCAGGCAGCGTCGGTGGTGCTGGGTCCTGTCCGGCTCTGGCTGAGGGCCCTGCCCAGGTGTCTCAGCCAAGATGCAGGTGCCCAGAGAGGGCAGCTCTCCTTACAGAGACAGCCTGGTGACACTTGTCCTCATCCAGCCCAGGTGTGCCACGAGAGACACTGAGAGCCATCAAATCCAAGGATGGGAAGCCACAGGCAGCCAGCGTGAGCTGTGCTCCTGATTCCCCTCCTGAGCCCAGGGCCGGGACATAGCTGAGCCCGAAGCCTGCAGGTGTCCCAGAAATGGGCCCCGGACCAGGCTTTTATCCTGGGCAGATGGATGCACGTTTTTCTGCTCCTGCAACTGTTCCCCATTTCGACAAGGTAACCAAACTGCTGAGTATTTTCTGGTGTCCCCTAAAGCGCACCTTGACTCCCAAGGGTTCCCCACACACACGTTTGAGAGCCACGTGCTATCACAATGAGCTGACATTTCTTCCCGAGCTTTCCAAGACCTGTCACCACCAGGCCCTCTCCGGCTCCATCCCAGCTCGCCATCCGTGGCTCCCTCCTGAGCCCCATCCCCCCTGGGGACGCCCTCTCCTCTCCTCCCCGCGTGGCCAGCCCCCACTCTCTTTTCAAAGCTTGTTCTTTCCATCCAGAGTGGGTGAGGCCCTGCTCGGGGCCAGGCCCTGCCCCAGCCCTTGCAAGGCTCCCAGTCTTGGGAGGGATAGAGACAGGCCACCAGGTCCTGCTGCCAACATCACCGTGAAGATGGGCGGAAGGCAACTAGTTTTATGAATTCCCTCGCAAGAGTCCTGCCGGTAGTTATGATCATCTTCGTTGTACAGACCGGTAAGTCAAAGTACAGAGAGGCTTGTTCAAGGTCACTGGTCAGGGGCAGGTGGTGCTGGGCTCATAGAAGCCGGGTGCTGGGGCTGCAGAGCTCACGTTCTTAACCACTGCGCTCTAAGAATGCACAAAGGCATCCGTTAGGGTCTAGAAGAAGCAATGAGCTTGTCCAGGGGTCAAGGGAGGCCTGTAAGGCGCTGGCCAGCAAGGCTGGGGCTGCTTCTAGGCTGAGCATGAAGCCTACCCAGTGGTAGGAACGCCAGGCTGTGTATGCACAGGGCTGCTCTTTGCGGACTGCGGGTGCCACAGGGAGGCTGCTGGGTCGGCAGGGCCTGGCATCCCTCACTGAGAAGACTGAGTAGTTCTGTGGGGTTTTCTTATGGGTGTGACAAGGTCAGGTGCTGCTCCCTGGGAGCGTGGAGGGAGGGGTTGGAGGGCCAGAGAGGAGCAGGGCCTGGCTGTGTGTACCCGCGCCCTTCCTCTCCCTAGCTCCTGCACTCGCTCTGGAACTGGGGGCAAGGGACTCGATCTGAGTCTCAGTTTCCCGGTCTGTAGAATGGAGATAGAAGCGGCGGCTGCCTCCTGGGGTTGCTGGAGGCTGGAACAAGCTGTGGCAGGTGTACGCGCCCCACACAGCCTGGGCCTGGCAGGTGCCGGGGACACTTGTGCCTGTGTGTCACTAAGGGCCGCAGGGAGCCCTCCCTGAGAAAGGCTGTGGGGGGCTGGGCCTGCGACTTCCTTGGAACGCAGCCCACTCCCCTGTATGATGCCTCAGGGCCGCGCTACTCACCACCACCTCCAGGTCGGAGTTCAAGTGCCGCTGCGTGTCTGACATCTGCACCAGGATCTCCCCTGGAGGCAGGGAGAGCGGCCTCAGTGGGGGCAGCCCATGCCACCCACCTTCCTCCTGACAGAAGCTGCCGCAGGGGCTCCCTGAGACGGCATTTGGAGGCCGAAGTCCAAGGATTTCCCATATGGCTCTGGGAGGATGGCCATGCTTATCCCCGCACTGGAACAGCCCCTCAGGGAGTGGCGGGGAGGGGCTTGGGCTCCAGAACAAGAGTCCAGGCTCTGGGCTGGCCCTGGGCCACCAGGCCTGTGGCTTGGGGGGATTTCTGGGACGGGTAAGAACCCAAAAGGAACTCTGTCTGGGATCCCCAGCTGGCGGGCCCAGCTGGCCCCAGGCCTGAGGGACAGCACCAGGGAGATGAAGGATCTGGGCAGCAGGAGGTGGCCCCGGGCGGACACAGGGCTGGGAGGAGAGCCCCTCCAGGCCCAAGAAAGAGTGGGGGCTCTAGTGGAAGGGGGAGCACCTCACCCAGAATCTGCGAGGTAGAGCTCTGCAGGGCCTGCTCCCCGATCTTCTGGATGGCGTTGAAGTACACCTCAGCCGCCTGGGACAGAGCTGCATGGGGACAAGGGGTGCCCGTAGCCCCGGCCCCTCCTCCATCTGCCCCTGCCCTCTGGAGACCCCTCCTGGCAGGCGAGGGTGTGTGGAGGGGACAGGAGGGGGGGGTGCAGAGGCATCTGGGAGGGAGGGTGTCCTGGGTGGTGTGTGTGGATGCGGGTGTTGGCCAGGGGAGGAAGCAGGCGTGGAGTGGGGCCCAGGGCAGTGTGTGTCCATCACGGGTGGGGGCGCAGGCGTCCGTGTGTACCCACGGAAGGGTGTGGGCAGGTGTAGTGTGGTGCACAGGTGTAGGGGCGTGGGGGGCGGCAGGCTGGAGGAGCTGGGGAGGGGGAAAACAAGCTTTGACTCCAAAGTCCTGAAAGGCAGGGAGGGCTTGGGTGGCCCTCGGCTCCGGGTGTGTCCCTGGCTTATCCTTGGCACAGAGGGTTGCAAGCCCTGGCAGGGTGATTAGCCTTGGTGGAGCGGGGTTGCTGGGAGATGGGGGAGGGGTGGCTGTCAGTGTGTGGATGCGGGTACCAGGCAGAGTGAAGACACAGGGCTGCAGCGTAAAGCCAGGCTCGCTGAGGCGGGCCTGAGTGCAGCAGTGGGCTCACGGGGCACATCAGGGTGACGTACAGAGGTGTGTGCAGTTGGGGCCGTGGAGGCTGCCAGGACCAGGCACTGCATCTTTGGGAGCACCTCAGGGGCATCTGAGCAGCAGGCAGAGGCGCGTGTGGGGTGTGTATGGGTGAAGGTGCTGGGTGGGAGCGTGGAGGGACCAGGTGCACAGGGACAGCGCAGGCGGAGGGGCTGGGGGCCCGGGGCTGGACACTTACCATGGAAGGCCCTCAGGTAGTTGTTCCCGAGGTACACCAGGTTCTCCAGGGCGGGGTTAAACTGGTCCGTGATGCTCTGGAGCCCCAGGCCACCGGGAGGGATGGGGAGGATGGGGAGAGGGAGAGGGAGAAAGGTCAATGGGCAGAGGCAAGTCACCGGGCCTCAGGAGCAGGGAGCCTCCCCCACCCCAGCCCCAGAGAGGAGCCTGACCCTAGGGGCACCTGCCTAGAAGCGTGGAGTCAGCCCAGATCCTGACTGCAACAGGGGCCTCAAGGCCATTTCCCCGAATCCCTGTTCCATGCCAGCTCCTGCTCACATGCCTGCCCAGGCGGGAACCTGCTCCCAAGACCATGCATCTAGAAGGTTCTCCTCCTCCCACCAGGAGGAAACTTGTGGTCTGTGGCTGCCCCTGGCTGGGTGTGCCCCAACCCGGCACTGGGTCCAAGCCTCGCCAGGCTGGACACATGGGCATCCGACGGTCACCTCAGGGGGCAAGGACAGATCTTGCCCTCCTCAAAGAAGAGCCTGTTGGCGGCAAGGCTGTGGCAGGGTCACAGGCCACCTCAGGCTACAGCCAGTTGGAGATTACCCTCGGGGTACAGAGGGCCTGGGCGATGACTTAGACTTGGATATTTGTTCAAACCGCGGAAGCCTCTCTGGGAAGTTCAGAGACCTTGAACAGATTCTTTAACCGTGCTGGCCTTGGCCTTCTCATCTACCCTTTAGGGTGATTATCTTCTATCCTACAGGCAGGGCGCGTGAGGCTTACACGAGAAAGGGTCCTGCACACAGGAGGTGCTCAGTAAAAGTCTACAGGGACAGCGGCAACCCCTCGGGAGTGAGGTAGAAAATTTGAATGAGGGGCTCAGAAAGGAGAGAAAGACAGAGACAGGAAAAGAGAGAGAGAGAAGGACGCCCCAGTCCTAGGCCAGGTGGCTTGCTGGGCTCTCCCGTTGCTCCCCCTGCTAGTCACGCTGGGCCCCATCCTGCCTTGGTCTAGCATCTAGGCAGGCTGTCTCAGTGGGCCTTGTCGCTCACTGGGTGACTGTGGACAAGCCACGTCCGGGCTAGGTGGCTCACTGCCCCCAGGGATCCCCACCCTTGAGCCCACAACCCCGCCTGGCCTGGGCCTTCCTTTCCCGAACATGCTGCAGTTGTGCTAACCCTCTGTCCTCCAAAGCCGGTCCAATCTTCAAGCCCCAGGAAGGGGTGCTCGGACCTGGGGCCTGGGCCACACACTCACCTTGTAGATAGCCATGGTGGACCTGTAGAACTGGTCCATCTCGGGGGCCATAGAGTGGGCCGCAAGTCAGGTGCCGGGCAGGAGGCTGGAGGCGCTGGGAGGGCCGGGAATGGGGATTGGGGTAGGTCCCCTCCAGTGCTCACTGCTTTGAGGGAGCGAAGAAAGCTGCAGAGTGGGACCTGAAGACTGAGGCCCTGCCGCAGGGGGTGGCGGCTGGGGAGGAGGTGACAGCTTAATTATTCACCAGCCAGGGATGTCAGAATGCGATCTGGGGCGTAACCAGACCCGGGGGAAGGCATCCTGTGACGCAGGCAGGTTCGTGTGACCTGTCCTTCAATTATTTACCCCTCGGAACCGTGGGACGGTGGGCACGCGTGGATGCGGGCCACTGTCTCAGGTCACCTCCTCCTCCGGGTCTAGCTTCCCCTAGGCCAGCAGGGACCCCTGCCCTCCCATCTGCCCACATTGGGCATTGCCCAAATTATAGGGCCAGAGCTGCTGGGGGCCCTCCCCTGGGACCCTCCCTGACAGGTCCAGCGCTGGAGGCTGAATGTATCACTGGGCGTCATGGCTCTCTGGTCTTCTGTCTGCCCAAGCCCCTCACGCCGCACCTTGAGGGCCGGGGCTCCCCCATCGGCCGCTGCCTGCCACCTCCGCTCATGCTGGCAGCAGGAGCCCTAGAGCCACACAGACCTGGAACAAAGCTTAGCCCTGCTCGCAGGCTGTGTGACTATGCCCAAGGCCCCCTACCCTCTCTGGGTCTCATCTCCTGCTCCAGCAAATGGCGCTCGCCCTCACCTACCACCGTGGGCAAGTGGGCTTGGCGGCTGCCTCTGAACAGCTTCACTTTTGGCCTGAGCGGATTCGGGGAGGCCTGGGGAAGGAAAGTGGTGCCCCCCCTGCCACTGGGGGAGTCCCGGAAACAGAGCAGTCATCCAAGGGGGCAGAGGACCATGACAGTCAGGCTGAAGGGAGCTGGGGGGTGGGATGGGAGCACTCATGGCACGACACACATAACACAGGTGAACCGTAATGAAACCATTTATTTCCAGGGGAGACGCCCTGGAGCCCCGCCCCCTTATGCACCACTTCGGGTTGGGAGGAATGACTGAGGTTACAGGAGTGACCTTTGAGAGCCGAGCAGAGCTCCAGGGTGGGGCAGCTGGGAGGGGTGCGGGTGGCCGGGTGTGTGCTGAGGGGCAAAGTCAGATGGGGAATCCCGCTCCTGGAGCCTAGGATTCCCCTGCTGAGAAGTGGGTCACAGCCTGTTTCTCTGACCAGTGTCCCCTCCAGGGAAGAGGGCAGAGGGCGGAGGGCGGAAGGGGTCTTGATGGGGGATGGGTAAGACCCCCTTAGTGTCTAAATCAACAGGGCTCGGGGCTCAAGGGTCAGTTGTCCTTGGCTGTCAGGGAGAGGGCCCCGAGTGAGGCTCGAGGATTTCTAAGCCTAGAATGAGAACAGGTGCCAGAAGGTGGGGACAGTAGGGTCAGGCCCTCGGGACCAGCCTCAGGCAGGAAGCCCAGCGCCCTCTGAGGCCTGGTCTGGTCAGTAGACACGGAGTCACCCAGGCCCCGTTCTGCCCAGTGGCACACCGGGTGGACATCGCCTGGCCACTCCATCAGGGGCTGGGTGGCCGTGATGGCGTGGGGGTAGCTGGGAGCCCAGCCTCACGGTGAGAGCAGCAACTGAATGAGCTTCTGGAACTGTTCCCGATGCTCGTGGATATAAACCTCAGTCTCCCACAGAGCGTTGACCAGCACTGCGTCGCTGACCTCGTCCAGCATGATGTCTGTCCCCAGCTGGGGGTTCAATCTGTCTGGGTCAAGGAGGAGGGCTGACCCCTGGAGGTTTGGCTTGGGTGGGGGACAGGAGTGAGGACTGGGGCAGGCTTGTGGTGCAGAACAGCCGCGTGGGGAAAGGGGAAGTGGGCACAGAGGGCTGGGTCTGGCCAGGCTGGGGCAGGGGGCGGGGGCTGCTGCCGGCGGAGTCCTCACCTGAAGTACTGGATGTCTACCATCTCGCACCAGGCCCGGGCCCGGTCCACGGCCCGCCCATCCGGATCCGTGCACTGGCAAGAAGGGGTCTCTGTGAGCGTTCAGCGTACACCGTACCCTGAATCACTGCCCGGGGATCCCCAGGTTCTAGTCTGGCTTAGCCACCCCACCCCCAGCAGAGTCCCCCTGCCTGGGCTGCAGTGACTGTCCCAGCTGTGGAACAGAGGGGCACGGGCGGCTCAGCAGCCCCTGACTGCAGGGGGAGGAGAGCAGGGGCTGAGTGGACAGGCCTCTGTGTCCCGCCCCCTGTGGCTTGTGTCCCATGGCATATTCTGGGCTTCCACATGGGGCCGTGTTCAAAGAAAGGGCTTCATGGTTAAAAAATGCTTGAAAGCCCCGGGGGGAGGTGGTCACTAAGGGCCAACACTGAGATGGAATCGGGGACCCCCTCACCTCAGTGGGCTGAAGACCTTCAACAGAGCCTTCCTGACACCCAGGGTCCCAGGGACTGAGACCCAGAGGCCAGTGGAACTGGGGAGCGGCCCGTACTCACACAGTCCACCACCATCTTGCCCAGTTCCTTGGCCCCAAAAACAGTCTTGGCCAGTTCCCAGGGGTTGCTGGGACGGAATACATCCACACAGGTCACGGGCACCTGTGGGGACTTCCCTGTCCCCAGAGAGACCACGATGGAGAGCTTCTTCACCTTGCTGCGCTGACCCTGTTGGGGACAGGATAGGGGTAGTTGGAGGGGATCTTCCCGCCGGCAGACCCTTCCCCAGGTGGCAGGGGCAGAGCCTGTCCTGTCCCCTCCTTTGCTCCACAACAAGCTCCAACATGCTGGGCACCTCGGCAAGTACCCCCTCCTGGTGGGGCTCATCCACCATAGGAGGCCACTCAGGTGATGAAGACCCTTCCCAGTCCGAATCTTGGAGTCCCTCCTCCTCCAGGAAGCCTGCCCTGCCCTTTCTGGCCCCTAGAGGGTGCCTGCCTCTGTGACCGCTGCTCCTGCTGTGTCACCCAGGGGCTGCATCTGGGGCTCCCTGATGACCACGGTGAGAACCGCAGCCAGCAAGGCTCTGGCACCCTAGGGGTCAGGCAGCGTCCTATACATTTTACAGAAAAGCACGCGGGTACCTCATGCCAGTCCCCACGCTGGTACCATCATACCCCATACAGTGGCTGGAGTGAAACACAGGCAGAGGCAGGACCCCAACCCTGCAGCCAGAGTCCTGAGCCTACATCCCGGCGCTGCCGCTAACACGCATGGGCCTTGCCCCACCTCTGCGCTAAGCTCCTCGGGCGAGGGCTACTTCTGTTCCTCGGGATCGCCGACTCAGCACAGTCCGCCCCCGGAGGCCTCTTCCAGGGGCCCTTTTCGAGCGCCCTAGTCTCTTAGCAGAGGCAGTTCTGCTCCTGGACTCCCGCACAGCCCTCCACCACAGCACCCGAAACCCCTGGAGCGGCATTTATAGACAGTCTCCCCAGACATGAGCTCCCCAAGGGCAAGCATGTGTCCCCAGGCTCGCACAGTGGCCAGCACTGATGCTGGCATGTCCTGGTGTGCCCGCCACCCTCCCTCCTAGGTGCCCCTCACCACTCACACCAGATTGGGCCTCAGAGTCCCTCTGATTAGCTCAGAGCTCCGGGCCATCACCCATCGTGTGGGTTCAAGTGTGAGATAGAGCTGCCGTCCCACGCACCAAATGAATGGGCGTAAGAATCAAAGCCACGTGCTCTCCTAGGAGGCGATCCTTCGCAAGATTTGCTCAGAGGTCAGCTCCCACAGCCGGTCATGTCCAGCCCCCTCGCGCTGGAGGTGCTCTCACCTTGCGGATCATGTCCTGGTTGTACTCATGGATCTCGGTCATGGCATCCAGCGTGGGGTTGTTGGCCAGCAGTCCGCCGTCCAGGAAGCGCCCATTGGGCCGGAAGTAGGTGGGGGCTGCCCCACTGCTCCGGGCAGCCCGCCACACCAGCTGCTCTGGGGGGTGGGGTGAGGGAAGACGGTGGCCCAGTGGCACCAGGGGACTGGTATGAAACCCACGCGCTGTAGAGCTCCGTGTGTGTGTGGGTCTGTGAGTCTGCAGGGAGAGGGAGAGGCTGGGAACTCCTCAGAAGCACGACCCACAGTCCGTGCCCTCTAGCCCTGCTTTCCGTTGGAAGGCAGGGTACAAGGGGGGGCCTCCAGGGGACTCCTTTAGCCTGCCCGAGGCAGGAGAGCCCCCCAGTTCTGCCTGCCCTCAGCGGACAGACTCAGGGCAATGGCTGGGATGCTGGTGAGCCACGGGGACCCTGGGAGCAAACCTACGACTCCAACACTCCACCCGACCCCTTAGGCTCGTTGTTTCCCGAAGACGCATCAGACATGGTTTTAACCTGAGGGCTGAGTTGGAGGCTTGAGGTTAATATTCTGGCTGAATCGAGGCTCCCGTACAGACTCCGGAGCATCATAATTCCGAAAGAGGTGGAGTTCAGCAGGTTGCCGATCAGACAGCGTCCCTGTCAGCATCACCCTGGGCAGGAACAGGGAGAAGGACAGCTGGTCACCGACTTGGCCACCCCTGAAAATCCACGCTGGCAAGTTTCATACCGATCACCGAAGGCATCATCCTTACACCCAGCGATCCTGCCCCTGGGAGTTCATCCTAAGACAGGCTCGTGCACGCAGAACATGGGCACACGCAAAGTTATTAACAGGTCTGTTCAAGCAAACCGCTGGAAAGAGCAGATATGTCCATCAGCGGGATGTTTCAATGGCTCCTCTACCCCAAGGGGTCTGTGTCACTGCGGGATGACCGAGGAAGCACTTTATGTTCAGATGGGCGGTGAGCCCCGAGGTTTATGGTCAAGTGCAAAGAGTAAGGTTTATGACAGTGTGTGTAGTATGCCACCATTTATTTAAAAATAAAACCCACCACGCTGAGGTACTTATTTGCTTGGTCAGAAGGACCCATGAGCAGAACCTAGGAATAGTGAGGGGCCTCTGGGGCAGGGGACAGCTTGGTGGCTGCAGCCCCCAGACAGCAGTGGGAGGAGACTTTTCATCATGGTACCTTTGATTCCTCATCAGTGTTTCACAATATGAGCCTATAACCTATTAGAGAAGACTCCTTCTTATCTCAAAAGACAAAAACATCCTTAAATAGTGCAAGAAATGGGGATTGGCACAGCCCCCTTGGAAGCTAATATGTACTAAGATCTTATAAATCTCTGAGAATTTCATCTGAGAATTCCATTTTGGAAAATCTATCCCTAAGGAAGAATCTGAACTACAGTAAGAGCTCCTTTTCTTTTGTTTTTTAAAGATTTTATTTATTTATTTGACAGAGAAAGACACGAGAGAGGGAACACAAGCAGGGGGATTAGGGGAGGGAGAAGCAGGCTTCCTGCCAAGCAAGGAGCCCAATGTGGGGCTCAATCCCAGGACCCCAGGATCATGACGTGAGCCGAAGGTAGATGCTCAATGACTGAGCCACCCAGGTGCCCCTATAATAAGAGCTTCTTGCATAAGCTATTCAGTACAATGTAATTTATTACAGTAAAAAAATGAACCGATCTAAATGGTAACAATAGAGGGGTGCCCAGCTGGCTCAGTTGGAAGAGCACGTGACTCTTGATCTCAGGGTTGTGAGTTCAAGCCCCACATTGCATATAGTGATTACTAAAAAATAAATAAATAAACTTTACAAAATAAATAAATGGTAACAATAGAATGGGTAAGTAAATAAAATGTTTTGCACCCATTCCAAATTATACTAGCTGACTAATAAAGAAATATGTTTGTTAAATTGTAAAGAAAAATATACATGAAAGGGGACAAAAACTGCTTCTGCATAGGAAAAAAAATTAGTTTTCCATTTCTGGGAACACTGTGGAAAGCTTATCTGAACAACTTCCCCACTGAACAAAAAGTAAAATGCTGGAAAAAATATTTTTAAAAATCTCTCCTCAAAATATAGAAGACTGGGGGTGCTGGGGTGGCTCAGTTGGTTAGGTGTCTGACTCTTGATTTCAGCTTAGGTCATGATTTCGGGCTCATGAGATCAAGCTCCACATTGGGCTCTATGCTCAATGGAGGTCTGTTTGAGATTCTCTCTCTCCCTCTCTCTCAGCTCCTACCCCCTGCACTCTTTCACTCTCTCAAATGAATAAATAAATCTTTAAAAAAAGGGGGAGTGCCTGGGTGGCTCAGTCAGTTAAGCGTCCAACTCTTGATTTCAGCTCAGGTTATGATCTTGGGGTTATGAGACTGAACCCCGCATCAGACTCCATGCTCAGCGTGGGGTCTACTTGGGATTTTCTCTCTCCCTTTAAATACATAAATAAATAAAATCTAAACAAAGCAAAACACAAAAAAAAAAAACCATAGAAGACCTAACAAGATAGAAAGAAAGTAACCCGGGGAAGCTCGGCGGATGAGCAAGAACCCAGAGAGGTAAGTGGGGCCCAGACCCAGGCTTGACCTGAGGCAGTTACCAAACACAGTAAACCTGAGCTTCAGTATTGATGCTCTCATGGAGCCAGGGGGACAAAAGTCAAAAGCCCAGGATCCCACATTAGGGTGGGATCCCAAAGGACTGCACTCTTGGAATAAGGGTAAACCAGAAATAAACCTGCCCCTTCCTCACCCAGAGGCTATGAGGAAAGTTACCTCGGCATTGGATAAAGGAGAGAGAGCAGAAAAAAAAAAAAAAAACCCTGAAAATGTATAACCATAAGCTAACCTTTGGTAGTCTAAATTTATATCACCTGCAGGGACGTCCCCAAACCTTCATGCCAAGAATTCAGGTATAGGGGCCCTAGATGGCAGGGTACCTAGGTACCTGGAAGAGACAACACAAAACATTCTGGAGGAAGATACTCTCATCCTAGGCCTCAAAGAATCCACACATATTATTTTTCAATACTAAAGAACACCACACAGTTCAAAGGCAGTGGGGGAGGAGGTGTAGTACATGATGAAATAAAATCATAAATGAAAACCAGTATAAACCAACATAAACAGCAAAACATACTTACATACATTGCAGATATTTGAGTCCTTAAACAAAGATTATAAAACAAGCTATGTTTACAATATTTAAAGACATCAAAGGCTAGTGTGATAGTATCTTCATGGAATAGGAAACTATAACTAATGACCTAGAAGATTTGAAGAAGAACCAGAGTATTGCTAGAAATTAAAAAGTAAAAAAGCAATAGAATTTTAAAAATCAATGGATGGGTTAAGTGGAAAATTAGATAAGGCTAAAGAGAATTTGTGAATTGGAAAAGTAAGAAGAAATTTGTCTACAAGGCAACAGAGGGAGATAAAATGATAGAATATACAAGAGAAGTTACAAGACATGAAAGACAGAAAAGGTCTAGCATATGTTTAACTGGAGTTCCAAAAGGAGAGGGGAGAGAAAACTCGGAAGAGGCAAGGGTTGAAGGGATAACAACTCAGGTTTCCAGAACTTAAGAAAGGCAAAATCCAAAGATTCAAAACTAAAAAATCCCATGCAGGATAAACTGGAAATACTTGCTATCTAGATATATCATAGTATAATGGTAGAACACGAAAGGCAAACACATAAATAAAAGCATCCAGAGGAAAAAGAGATCAATTACTTTCAAAGGAGTAACAGACTAAAACTGACTTTCCAAATCTAAAAGATGATAGAATACCTTGCATGTTCCCAAAGATAATCATCAGTCTAGAATTCTATACCCAGCAAAAATCAGAAGAAAATAAAACTATTTTCAAACAATTCTGCTGGCAGAGAATTCACCACCAGTAGTCCCTCTCTAAGGAAAAGTCAAAAGACTATACTTCAGGCAGAAGAAAAGTGGAAGTCTGAGATGCAAGGAAGATGGCAGAACAAAGAAGTGAGAGACATCTACCCACACACATATACACATGCATACACACACACAGCCAACTGTATGCTGGAAGCAGCTCATACTGGCTTGTAAGAACCTATTGCTAAATCCCATAAGGTGGTTGTTAAAGTGCTGGTAACTTGAAATTGGCCATAGCGGGAGTATTTACGCCATGGGACTTAGTGAACACTATAAATCAGTGCTTCTTCCCCCAGAGATCTGTCTCCCCAGCACACTACTGGACAAAACTAAATGAAAACAAACTTTGAAAGATAATAATAATGTCTTGTGAGCTTAAAAAAACAAGACAGACTTCAAATACAGGAAAACACCTATAGATATGATGGAATTAAATTATTTTAAAAGGCTTGATTATCTGAGGGAAGGCTAATGGTATCAATTAAATTTAGGCTTTCATAAGTTAAGCATGCACTAAGGGAAAAAGAAATGAGTGCACAAATTTCAAACCATGGGGGGGAAATACAATGATCAAAATTATTCAGTAATTCTAAAGTACCTGAGTGGCTCAGTCATTAAGTGTCTGCCTTCAGCTCAGGCCATGATCCTGGGGTCCTGGGATAGAGCCCCATGTTGGGCTCCTTGCTCAGCAGGGAGCCTGCTTCTTCCTCTCCCTCTGCCTGCCATTCCCCTGCTTGTGCTCTCTCTTTGTGTCACATAATAAATAAATAAATAAATAACATAAATAACATAAATAAAAAATAAATAAATCTTAAGAAAATAAAATAATAAATAAACCAATAAAACATAAGGATTCAAGAAGGCTGAATTAAAGGCTGAATACAGATACACCATACAAATACAACCAAAGAAAGCTAGTGTCTCTGTGTTGGTATCAGGATAAAATGGGCTTTAAAGCAAAAAGCATTCCTAGAGATAAAAACAGCTACTTCATAATGATAAAGGATTCCAGTCCTTTAAAGAGAAGAAAAATACATATAAAGAAAAATATATAACAACTTAAATATATATGCACTTAATACCATAGTGTCAAAATACTAAAACAAAAATTGACAGCACTATAGGGCAAAAGTTCCCAGAGTAGAAGATTTCAACATGGTTTCTCAATAATTGATAAAAGTAGTGAGCAGGGGCGCCTGGGTGGCTCAGTGGGTTAAAGCCTCTGCCTTCAGCTTGGGTCATGATCTCGGGTCCTGGGGTCCTGGGATCGAGCCCCGCATCGGGCTCTCTGCTCAGCGAGGAGCTGCTTCCTCCTCCCTCCCTCTCTCTCTCTGCCTGCCTCTCTGCCTACTTGTGATCTCTGTCTGTCAAATAAATAAATAAAATCTTAAAAAAAAAAAAAAAGTAGTGAGCAAAGACTTCTTAAGGGTATGGCAGAACTGGAAATCTTAAAGAATATTCCTAGCCAATATGACTTAATCCACTGTGCAGAACTTGGCACTCAATGCAAAATATATTCTTTTAAATTAGATGTGGGACATTTATAAGAATTAACTGTACAGAAGTCCACAAACCAAGTCTCAACACATTTTGAAGGACTAAAATCATACAGGCATGTCCTCTAGCCATAAAGCAATTAATAAGAAAAATATAACTAGAGAATTCCCTAGATTTAGAAACCGAGAAATGTATTTTTAAGAAACTATGGTTAAGAAATTATAATGATGGGGCATCTGGGCAACTTAGCTGTGGAAAGCCACGCAGAAGCCTGAGATACGAGCCAAACCAGGCCTTGACTTGCGCCTTCCTGACCTTAAGGGGTTAAGCAACCTCAGCAATGGAAAGGTTGAGTAGCGCTGAGAAAGGGTCTGTGCTGTGAGTCTCATGATCGCCTACGTGACTACCCATTGGGGTTTATCAGGAACAGGACAATGCAGGCCTAAGTCATCAATCCACGCCCGGACCTTGCTGTCCTTGCATGGGCCATAAAATGCACCTGGCGCCCTTCTTCAGTCCCTTCATCAACAGGGAACTTATCTATAAGTAAGCAACATGCGGGCATCAGGATGTCTGTGTGTTTAACCTAAGGGAACTGGTAAACAAGAGCCTGGAGAAACTATTTTTGGTATGTGGTGGGCGGTTAGTCTCCCCTAAGTGTTTCTGCTTTCTATATAATCATGCACACTTCGTAATAAAGTTGGTACTGCTTGGACATCATCCACTGTGTCCCTCCTGTCCCCATCTCTTTACGTCTCGTCTTCATCTCACCATCCTCTTACCCTCTGACCCTGGTCGTGTTGTCGCGCCGGCTGCGACACTCAGTCGGTTAAGCGTCTACCTTCAGCTCAGGTCATGATCCCCAGGCTCTGCGATCAAGCCCCACATGTGACTCTCTGCTCAACAGGGAGCCTGTTTCTCCCTCTGCCTGTGCCTGCCACTCCCCCTGCTTGTGCTCTCTCTCTCTGTCAAATAAATAAACTTTTAAAATAAATATTTTTTAAAAATTTAAATAAAATAAAATTTTAAAAATATATAATGAAAATTAGGAAGTATTTTGAACAAAACAATCATACACATGCTTATGTGGTATCATCAAAACAATTCTTAGAGGGGCGCCTGGCTGGCTCAGTCAGAAGATTGTGCAATTCTTGATATTGGAGGTGTGAGTCTGAGCTCCACATTGGGTGTAGAGTTTACTAAAAATAAAGAAACTTTAAAAAAAAAACCACCTAGTTCTTAGGGGAAAGTGTTTAAACTTATACATACAACCCTATATATACATATATTATACAATAGAAGGTTAAAAATCAATGAGCATCATTGATTTTAAGAAGTTAAGAAAAAATCAGCTAAATAAACCCAAAAAAAGTACAAGAAGGGATAAAAACAAAAGAAGTAAGTGAAACAGAAAACAAACACACAACAGAGAGCCAATAAATAGCCAAGAGCTGGTTTCCTGGAAGACTAATCCAACGGAAAAGCCTGTAGCAGGACTGGTAAAGAAGGTGTACATAATTTGGGTTTAAGGAGGCATCACAACAGATCCTGCAGACGTTAAAAAGATAATAAAGAGAACATTTTGAACACTCTATGCCAATCCACTTGAAGAGCTGAGGAACTTGACATGTTCCTAGAAAAACTCCCAAACCAACTCAAAAAGACATTTAGAAATTCTAAATAGTCTTATATGATCATTAAAGAAGTTAACTCCACCATCAAAAAATCTTCCTCCAAGCAAATCCCAGGCCTTGATGACTCCACAGGCAAATTCTACCAAGTATTCAAGGAAGAAGCAAAGTGTTTATTACACTAACTCTTCCAAAAAATAGAAAGAGCAAACACTCCCTCAAAACCAAAACCCAGCAACCCTCAAACAGGGAAAAAAATGGGTCCAGCTCACTCAGGAATGTGGATGCAAAAATCTAAACAAAATTATTAGCTGGTGGGGCCCCTCAGAATTCTCTCTGTAAAAGGCACCAGGAATTGAAAGCAGGAACCAGGAAAGAGACCTGTGCACCCCTGTGAACAGCAGCATTATCAACAAGTCAAAAGATGGAAACAACCAAAACGTCCATCCGTGGATGAACAGACAATGTGGTGTATCTGTACAATGGTGCGTTGTTCAGCCTTGACCAGGAAGGAAACTCTTGACACGTGTTCCAACATGGACGAACGTCAAGGGCACTATGCTCAATGAGAGGGACCAGCCGCAAAAGGACAGATATTATATGGTCCCCTTCCAGGGTGTCCCTACAGTAGTCAAAATTCTAGAGAGAGAAAGTAGAATGACAGTTGCCAAGGCCTGGGGATGCTGGGAATGGAGAGGTGTTTCATGGAACAGAGTTCTAGATTTGCAGGATGAAAAGTTTGGGGGGAAAAAAAAAGTTTGGGAAGTCAGCTGCGTACCAGTGTGAAGGTACTTACCACTTCCTCAACTGTACCTAAAACGGTTTCTACGGTTAATTTTTATGTTACATGTATTTTACAATTAAACATGGCCAACGAAATAAATAAATGCTATCTCTAAAAATGTATAATTTACAGTAGCCCAAAACCCACGAAGAACGTGAAGAGATAAAAACCACCACTGTGCAAGATCTCTATAGAAAGAAGCATAAATCTGCACTGAGAAACTTTATTTTTTTTTAATATTTTATTTATTTGTTTTAGAGAGAGAGAGGAGAGAGAGAAAGTGAGAGAGGGAACACAAGCAGGGGGAGTGGGAGCGAGAGAAGCAGACTTCCCACTGAGCGGGGAGCCGGACGTGGGCTCAATCCCAGGACTTAACGACTGAGCCACCAGCCCTGCACTGAGAAACTTTTTAAACCAGTGGAGTGTTTTACTATATTCTCTCACTGGGAAGCTCAGCGTTTTCAGAGGCCACTTCCCCGCCATGTAAGCATACAGATTCAGTGTAATCTTTACCAAAGCCCCAGTAGGATTTGATTTTCTGTAGAACTGGGCGATCTGATGCTACCATTTACCTGGAAGCACAAACAGCAGAAAGTAATCTTTGTACAGCACCGTGCGTGCCAGGTGCTTCCTTGCTTTCTGCTTTCTTAAAAAATATTTAAAAAATATTATTTAAAAAATAATATTAAAAATTTTTTTAAAAAATATTTTTTAAAATATTCTTTCTTCTTTTTAAAAAATTAAAGAATTTAAAAATTTTTTAATTAAAAAATAAAAATTAAAAAAAATTTAATTTTAAAAATAAAATTAATAAAAAAACAATTTAAGAAATCTCTACCCCCAACGTGGGACTCACACGCACGACCCCGAGATGAAGAGTCACACACTTCTCTGACCGAGCCAGCTTCAGATGTCCCACCAGGTGCTTTCTAAATATTAACTTCTTGGGGTACCTGGGTGGCTCCGTCAGTTAAGCGGCTGACCTCGGCTCAGATCATGATTCCAGGGTCCTAGGATCGAGTCCCACATCCGGCTCCTTGCTCAGCAGGGAGACTGCCTCTCCCTCTGTGTGCCGCTTCTCCTGCCTGTGCTCTCTCCCTCTCTGACAAATAAAATCTTTAAAAATAAATAAATAAATAATAAATAAATAAATAAATAAATGTTAACTTTTCTCCACCTCATGAAAACCCAAGGAGGCAGGTAGTATGTTATTCCCATTTTTGAGAAGAGGAAACTTCAGGGCACACCATCTTAACCACTTCTCTAGGGCGCCTCCAAGAAGAGCTGGGACACCCTTGAAGATGGACAAGGTTGGGAGGTTCTGCTGCCCCAGATACTGGGACTCGCCATAAAGTGCAGGGACAGAGCCAGCCCACAGAACAGAACACAGAAACTGCTGAGCAGACCTGGAGGGAAAGACAGACCTCTTCACAGATGAGGCTGGGGAAACTGGTTACTCATGTGGAAAACATGAAATTGGGGTCCCCCGATCAGAAAACCAATTCTAGGCTGATGAAGACCTAAACTGTGAAAGGCAGATCTAGAGAGATTGCTGACCTGATGGGAAGATTACTTCCTGCCCCAGGCTAAGGGAGGCTTGTTGAACGAATGTAAAAAGTGCAAACCATAAAAACAAACAAACAAACAAAACAAAACAAAAAGAAAAAACAAAAAAGGAAAAAGAAAAACATTTATAAATTCTACTACATTAAGAACATCCATTCATCAACAAAACACTGTAAAGAAATGAAAAGACAAGCCACGGAGTGGGAGGAAAGATTTTAAAATCTGTATGTCCCTCAAAGGACTAGTTTTCAGGATATAAAAAAGATCATTAAGAAGCCTCTTGAGGGGGCGCCTGGGTGGCTCAGTGGGTTAAAGCCTCTGCCTTCGGCTCAGGTCATGGTCCCGGAGTCCTGGGATCGAGCCCCGCATCGGGCTCTCTGCTCAGCGGGGAGCCTGCTTCCTCTTTCTCTCTGCCTACTTCTGATCTCTGTCAAATAAATAAATAAAATCTTTAAAAAAAAAAAAAAAAGAAGCCTCTTGAGGCGCCTGGGAGGCTCAGTGGGTTAAACCTCCGACTCTTGACTTCCTGTCAGGTCATGATCCCAGGGTCCTGGGATCGAGCCCTGAGTGGGGCTCTGTGCTCAGTGGAGCGTCTGCTTGAAATTCTCTCACTCCCTCTGCCCCTCACCCTTGCTCTCTCTCTCTAAATAAATGAAAGGAGGTTCAACCCCTCGGGGTTGTGGATTCGAACCACATGTTGGGCATAGAGATTACTTTAAAATCTAATACGTACAAAAATAAATGCTTTTAACCCCAAAATCCCACAATCTAATTTTATGAAAAATAGACAAAACACTTGAATAGTAACTTTATGAAAGGAGAAATGCAAACCACCTTTAAAACATACAGAAAGAGAGGCGCCTGGGTGGCTCAGTTGTTAAGCGTCTGCCTTTGGCTCAGGTCATGATCCCAGAGTCCCGGGATTGAGCCCCACATCGGGCTCCCTCTGCTCGGCAGAAAGCCTGCTTCTCCCTCCTCACTCCCCCTGCTTGTGTTCCCTCTCTGGCTGTGTCTCTCTGTCAAATAAATAAATAAAACCTTTAAAAAATTTACAAAAGGGGTGCCTGGGTGGCTCAGTGGGTTAAAGCCTCTGCCTTCGGCTCCGGTCATGATCCCAGGGTCCTGGGATCAAACCCTGCATCGGGCTCTCTGCTTCCCCTCCTTCTCTCTCTGCCTGCCTCTCTGCCTACTTGTGATCTCTGTCTGTCAAATAAATAAATAAATAAAATCTTTAAAAAAAAAACAACATATAGAAAGGTAGGGGCACCTGGGTGGCTCAGTCAGTTAAGCATCGACTCTTGATTTCAGGTCAAGTCACGATCTCAGGGTCGTTAAATTGAATCCTGCCTCCAGCTTACTCTGGGGGTAAAGTCTGCTTGAGAGTCTCTCTCCCTCTGCCCCTCCCCACCTCAAGAAAGAAAGAAAAGAAAAAAGGAGAGGAGAGGAGAGGAGGAGACGAGAGGAGAGGAAAGGAAAGGAAAAAGAAAAGTAGAAAAGAAAAGAAAAGAAAAGAAAAGAAAAGAAAAGAAAAGAAAGAAAAGAAAAGAGAAAAGAAAAGAAGGAAGGAAGGAAGGAAGGGGAAAAGGAAATTTAGAAAACCCACAAATTAAAAAAAAAGAAAAGAAAAAGAAGGAAGAAAATTTAGGAAATCCACTTCACACCAGTCGGGACAGCAGCACCCCCGGGTGGCAGGACAGGAGCTAAGGGGCTGGGGACATGCTCAATGGACTTTGGGACTTGGCTGGTGGCTATGTGGGTGTTTGCTTTATAATTATTCACTGAACTGGTTTATGAGCTTTTCTAAATGTATGTTCTATTTCACCATTTAAGAGAGACAAAATGTCTAGGATAAAATACACAAAAATGTTTTAAAAACATTATCTGGGGCGCCTGGGTGGCTCAGTGGGTTAAGCCGCTGCCTTCGGCTCAGGTCATGATCTCAGGGTCTTGGGATCGAGTCCCGCATCGGGCTCTCTGCTCAGCAGGGGGCCTGCTTCCCTCTCTCTCTCTCTCTCTCTGCCTGCCTCTCTGTCTACTTGTGATCTCTGTCAAATAAATAAATAAAATCTTTAAAAAATAAATAAATAAAAATAAAAAAATAAAAACATTATCTTTTGGTTTCTACTACATGAATGATATTTTCTTCCTTTTTATTTTTACTTTTTTGCATATTTTTCCGATTTTTCTTCAAAGACTATGCATTATTCTTAAATGAAAAAAAGAAGATGAAGAAGAAGAAGAAAAGGAAGGAAGGAAGGGAAAAAAGAAAAACGGAAAAAGCTTTATTATGAAAAGAAATCCTCCCTAACCTGCAAGGCCTCGCTCACACATCACCACCTCCAGGGAGCTCCCCCTGACCACCTCACCCTCAGTCCTCAGGCCCCTATCAGCTCATGAACACTTCTCAGTGCCCTGCTCTGGGGCAGATGCTGGGGCTGCAGAGAAACAAGGCAGCCACATTCCTGCCTCAGGGAGCTCAAGAGTCTGGCCGGTGACAGACACAGGCACGAGACAGACCAGAGAGCACTCCTGGGCTGGGCAGCATGACAAAGACGTAGCATTGCCATAGGCTCTTCTGGAACTTCTCAAACACCTGCAGCTGTGCACGGCTGTCATTTCCCAGGTCATTTATCTCCCAACCAGACTGCAAATGGCTCACCAGCCTTTCCACCTGGTGGTGACCCCCTTCAACCGCCCCCCACACACATGAACACACATGCGCACACACGTACACACACACACACAATGCCTGGAGCACAGCCTCACTCGGCAAAAGGTCCCAGGTGTGTGATGGACCAGAAGCGACCCCCTCTGACCCGGGGATGTGCTGTCAGGGTGGGAAAACAGCAGCCCCAGGTCGGGGGTGTCCTACAACAGAATTCTCCAGAAGCCCGTGGCTCACTTGGGAAGGAGCTACCGGCCCCCCCCAGCCCCCCGCCACTTTCACCAGACCGGAGCAGGGAGCCCTCTGCTCCCCCAGAATAGCGGGAGGGCTGCCTGGCTGGGGCCACAGCCACAGCCTTACTCCTGAGGCTTACTTGGGTTTCTTGACATCGGTCATCTTGGTGTGCTCCCCAAACTCGCGCTTCAGGAACTCCTCCAGGGGCCCCGACTCGTAGGGCCGTGAGCCCCGGAAAACCTCATCCTTCATGCGAAAGTACACACACCGCATGTAGGCCATGGACTTGCCTAGAACAAGGAGGGGGAGACACGAGGGTCCTGCTCCGACAGCCGCAGGGAGGGAGGCCAGCCGGGGCTCCTGGGCCTCTCCTCGGCCACTTCCCACAGAGGCAGAAATCCCCTTCAGAGCCCCGAGGCTCTGCACTTAATTCTGTAGCCATGATTTCGTATTTTCCTTAAAGAAGGGCCCTGAAAGTGTAAGCGTTTTTAAATCTAATCTACATGAACCCCAGCTGGCTCAGAAGAGAAGGACCAACCCTGTCCTGCGGGCCTCTGAGAACAGGCAGGGTCAAAGGGGACAGGCTGCACCTCTCTGGGGCCGGGGCTGAGGAGAGGCGGGTGTCTGCTCTTACAAGAGGCTGAACTAGGGGACTTCTCAAATCCTTTCCATAGCTCCCCAGGAGTCTGAAGAAGGAAGTGACCCTTTCTGGAGGAGGCCAGGACCTCCGCCCCCAGACCTCACATCCCACTGGGCAGACACAGATCCAAGAGAGCTTTTCTCTCGTGGAAAGCAGGAACTGGAGACCAGAGAGGGGATGTGGGGCCCTGGAGGCCCAGGGACGGGGGTCTTAGCACATTGCCGACAGACAGACTGCAGACTGGACCATCCCAGAGCCCCACGGGACTCTGCTCCCAGCCGCCTCCCGACCTGGCTGCCTCATGTCCCCGACACCCTGAACTGCGAAGCTGTGATGCGTGGCGGCCCTGTGGCCCTGGGAAGTGCTGCGCTGCGTGTCTAAGGAGCTGTCCTAGCCCCTGCAACCCCACAGGGCTGGTTACGTGACTTTGAGGCACCCCTCTCCCCCCACGGCCTGGATTTCCCTGTGGGTGAAGGCAGCATGCTGACTGGGACTCTGGCTTTCTTGGACTCCATGGCTCATCGTTCCCGAGACCACCCACTGCCTCCACCCTCAGACTGGTTTTCCTTACTCCCAGCACTTCCCAGGCCCTGTGGGGCCTGCCTCACCAGGCTATCGGGGAGAATAGTAGAGGAGATGGATGTAAAAATGCTTCGTACATGGAAAGGCTCGTTCTATCCCCCATGGAGGGAAGGGCACCCAGGCCCGGCCCAGCCCCCCAGCCCTTCTCTTTCCAGCCTTGCACCCAATGCCGTCAGCCTCCCCCACAAAGGGCTTTCAGGGCCTCCCCTCCCCAGCAACCCTCTTTGCAAGGCTCTGAAACAAAACTGAGCACCATATGAGGGCAGATCCCAACCACCACCCCCAGCCCTGCCCCTGCCGCCCAGGGGCCTGCCCTCACTGTGCAGAATGGCCAGGGCCAAGATGCCCCCCGTGCTGGTCCCTGCCACCCAGTCAAAGAGATCCTTGGTGGCGACGCCCGAGGCCTTCTCAATGGCGATGAGGAGCTGGATGATGACGAGGCCCTTCACGCCCCCTCCGTCCAGGCAGAGCAGGTGGTCGTGGCTGTGGGGGGGACAGCAGTGGGAGAGAAAACGGTCCCGTTACCGCCCAGCACTCTGCGTGGGCCTGCGTCCCTGAGCATCTGTGAGCGCGGAAAGATAAGGCCCCATAGAGCTCGCTCGCTACTGGGGCCTTTTGGGGTGGAGAAGCAGGAGCACAATCAGTAAAGGAGTAAACATAAGGTATCTCAGGAGGGGAAAAAGTGCAACTAGCAATAAGGAAAGGGGCCAGGTGCCACCTCAGCAGACGGCTGGGTCTGTCCCTCCCACTTGGTTTTGGTCAGGTTTGGGTTCCCAGGCCTGCCCTGCAGCAGGTGCCTAAGAAAAGTCTGTTTGACTCAGACAAGGCTGGGGGAGAGGGCTGGTACCCGGCAGCCCGGCCAGGAATGCTGGTGGAGAGGGTGAGGGCCGTCCTCCCAGTGGGCGGGGCAGGGGAGGAGGGGGCCAGGGAAGAGGGACATCTGTATGCCAGGAGCTGCGAGTTCCTTTTCCCAGCGTGAATTCACAGGAACATCCCAAACCCCTTTGAGGCACTGCTCCCCCCAGTGCACATCTGTGAAGGAACGAAGCTCAGAGGTGAGGTGACCCTCCGGAGTCCCAAGACTGGGAACTGCTATGGCCAGGTCCCCAGCCGGGGTCTGCTGACTCCCGAGTGCTCGGTCACATGCCCTGACACATCTCCCGCGGCCCAGCCGTGCCCAGCTCCCGGCCCCGGGAAGGCTGTCACGGTCTATATTCAGACCGGGAAGCTTCCTTCTGGTCTCCTCATCCTTCTGTCTCGGCTTCAAAGTCCCTGCCGAGAGAAGCCTGCTCTGAGGCCCTCAGGTCCCCCAGCTCAGCCCGCTCCTCCTGCAACCGCTCTATCTGTGGGGAGCACTCCTGGCTTCCATAAGCATTTCCGTTTTCTTCCGCCCCCAGATGGGCTGGAAGCTCCCTCTGCGCAGGGCTGCATGTCTAGGGAACTCGAGAGCCACCCAACAGACCGCTGGGAGATGGGGACCAGGCTGGCCTACCTCTAGGGTCCCCTGTCTTCCTGGACCAGCTGCCCGGCCCTACAGCAAACCCAGAGGGTGGCAGGGGAGGCTGGGCTGTCACCAGAGGCCCAAGCAGACATGCGAGGGACCTTTCTAAGGATGTAGGGCTTACATCAGAGACATGGGCCCAGACGGAGCATGGCGGAGCGACGTGACCCGCAGCCCCGCATGGGGAGGTCCCTCCAGGGGTGTCCTGATTCTCTCCTCAGTCCCGCCTGCAAGGAGGGCACTCCGGCTGGGGCTAACTACCCTGGTCCTGCCAGAGAATCTGCCTCCTCTCCTCTTATGGGCCAGAACAGGTCGGTCCTCCTTCTGGTACCTTCCTTGGCCCCCACGCAGGTGTGTGCACATGTGTATGCGTGTACATGTGCCGCCGGGAGGCGCGGTGGCAGGAACCTCCAGAGCGCGGCCGGGGAAGGGGCGCATCCAGGGCGCACGTCACAGGGCAGACTTGGAAAGGAGTGGGACCTACCAAGGGTGAGCCAACCCTTCAGGCAAGGGTTGGGTGTGAGCTCCAAAGACCCGGGCTCGAGTCTCTGCTCTGATGCTCACTGCATGAGCCAGAGGTCACTTCCCCTCTCGGGACTCAGGTCCCCCATGTGCAGAACAAGGGTCCCAGTCCCTCCCCAGGCAGGCTGTTGGGAGCATGGAACAGTAAGAGCCAGAGAACAAGAAAGCAACTCTATTATAGTGAGGAGAAGAGAGAGAGAGCGAGCACAGTCGATCCCAAGCACATCTGTGCCAGGAACTTGCCGTGCGTGGCAGACAGTTTCTGAGCCCCAGGGACTGTCCTCAAGGACCAAGGCCTCTGCTCTTTGTGCCCATCTCCAGGCCTGCCTCCAAGAATGGGCCTGTGTACAGCAGGTGGGGAAGCCGGCCAAGGGACAGGATGGAACCAGGGGAAACAGGCTCAGCATCACAGAGGGATCTGGGGGACCTTCCCTAACAAATCGGGACAAGGGCAGGAGGGAACGGACAGGAGTACAGCCACCTCCGTCGTGCGACCCCTGAGCCCGCATGGTCACTGACGAAAGAGCAGACCCAGGCTTTCTGAAGAGCCGGTCCCTTCGCTGTGAACTACAGAGGACGCCCACTACCTCGCAGGGAACCTGGTGGGGACCAGCCGAAAGCCCCAGCCTGCTGGAGGGCACCAGGCAGAGCCGTGAACGCGTGGTCTCCCTCCCTCCTCCACTTACGTTCGCTTCTCATCCCTCATGGAGCTGAGGATGAAGGCCGGCTTCCGGGACCGGGAGATGTGTACGATGTCTTGCAGTTCTGTGAAGCACAGGGTAGGGTGGGCCGGAGCCACACGGGGCCAGGCTCCCACCATCCCATGGGTGCAGAGAGCAGCTCTGGGGCTGTGCCCTCCCCCAACTGCCCCCAGCAGGAGCACCTGCCTCCAGCCGCAGGGAAGGGCTCTGTGTCCCAGGACCCAGGTAAGCCAGAGGCCACCAGCCCCTTGGGGTGAACTGGGCTAGAATGCGGAGGGGAGCCCACCGCTCTGGGACGGGCCCCAGCCCACCCGGCCAGCTCCCAGACTCTCCTTGATGCCTTCCTCCCAAAGCCCCAAAGCCCGAGCACCCCGCCATGCCCCATGCTTCTCAGCTCCCGAAGCATTTTCTCATGCATCGGGCAAGCGCAGCTGCTGACCTCCATCATCACCACAATCCTCATCCCCAATTTCCAGAGGAGGCTCCAAGAGCTTTATGAGACTGACTCGTCCAAAGTCATTTAGCCAAAAGGGCTGAGTCTGGACATTCCTTGAGGTTAAGTCCATGAGTGGAGGAAGATAACCAACCACTCTCCAGATGCTGCTCATCCTGATCCCAGGTCTAGAAACTTCAGCAGCCTCTCAGATCAGCCGCACCCACCACTCCCTCTGTTCTGCTCTGCGCCCCAATCCCCCACCCCCGCCACCCCCCGAGGGACTGGCTGCCCTCCTGCCTGGCCCGGCACTGCCATGCCATCTGGCTTCCAACAGGCCCTCCCCATCCCTGTGCAGAGTCTAGAAGCAGCAAAGTAGGAACGCAGGCTGCAAGGCAGGATGCCTCCCCTTCACCAGGGCCTGTGGCCAGAGGGTGGGTGAGATGAGCAGGAGAGACTGGCCAGGAGAGGCAGTGGACAGAGTGCCAGGGAGAGGGTGGAAAGGCTGGCTGCATGTGTCTGGCCTGCAGCTGGGAAAGAGAGGGAACTAGAGCTACAGTGAGCTCGGGGCTCGGCAGGCTCACCAGCCCCTTGAGGCCCAGGGCATTACCCATCTGACGCCGCGCCCCAGGCCCACCATCCCGCCTGGCTTGGGTGACGGCCTGCCTGTAAAAGTGAGAGATAAAGATGGGGTGGGGGTGGGGGAGAAGGGCCTGGGTGGGGATGGGCAGGGGAGGAGAGGGGCAAGGCCAGATGCACCGACTGTGGCTGTGGGCTCTGCCTCGCCTGACTCCAGGCTAGGCTGGGCTATACTGGCTAACAGAGCTGGTGTCTGCTTCCACAGCAAGGTGGGAAGAAGAAAGCTGGCTTGCCAAGGATTGGTTTCTGACTGCCCTGTTCAGAGGACACTACTCTCAAATGATCTCGGGCCCTGCTTGGACCAGCCCACAGAAAGCCCAGAGGACGGACCCCATCTCCTTGGGGGCCATCTCCATGGGCACCAAGGACACACAGGGGCAGAGGCAGGTTGCCTGGCCATGTTCAAAAGCCTGTAGGTCACCAATGGGGCCAGCAGGGGACACACAGGCCCCAGGTCTGACAGAATGCACAGTGTGGCAGAAACACTCCTCACTGGAACCATGAAAGCAACCTCCCTCGTGGGTGCCCTGGGGATGCCCAGACCTGAGACGGTGTCCAGGGCACTCTCTCAGGAGACATGGACTTCGGGCCAACAGCCAGGGACACCACCCCCATCCCCCACCCAGGGCCCTGGGCTCCATCAGTCGCTGGTTGCCTCCAGAAGCTGACAGATCCTGCCCCATCGTTCCTTGCTCCCTTAAACCACTTCTACCCTAGACCCTGTTTCCTTCAGATCAAGACTGCTCTGATCCCAGCACCTGGGGACCAGCTGGAGAGGAGGGAGTGTGGCGGAGCGGGGCCAGGTTGGGGGGAGGCCTACCTAGGTTGTTTAAGCTGATCGGTGGGGGCTGAGATCTTTCCAGGGAGAAGGAGTGATGTGTCGTAGTGGAGCTCTGCTCCGAGGGGGCCTCTTGGGTGAGTGGGAGACTGTAGTTGGCCCCTATGGTTCTCAGCAGAGTTAAGAGCGTCTTCCTGGTGACAACTAGTCAGGGTTTGGGAAGGGGGGAATCGCACAGGATCACAAATGATGTCAATACGCAAGTGAGAGGCCCTTCCTTTCCACACCAGGCCCCCTCTCTCATCTACCAGGTGGCCTGGGTATGTGGGGGAACTGGGTGCGGCTGGGGGGTGGGGCGGGGGCTGACTCCAGCCTGTTATAAAGAGCTTCCCAAGGCCTGGGAAGGCACAGAGGTCAACCACAAAATATGGAAGTCCAGTCCGAGTACTTGGGGCCACAGAATATGCCCAGTTTGAGTATTTGGGGCCCCCCTGTGCCTTCACTTTCAGTCAAGAAAACAGGACTCCAGGGGCGCCTGGGTGGCTCAGTGGGTGAAGCATCTGCCTTTGGCTCAGGTCATGATCCCAGGGTTCTGGGATCGAGCCCCATGCCCTGCCATGCCGGGTTCCCTGCTCAGCGGGGACTCTGTTTCTCCCTCTCCCTCGACCCCTCTCCCTGGCTCCCACTCCCTCACTCTCTTTCAAATAAATACATAAAATCTTAAAAAAAAAAACAAGAAAACAAGATTGGGCTTAATTATATCTAATAAAAATTATCTTAAAAACCTAATTTAAAAAGAAAGGAAACCGGACTCCTGCCTCTATGTTCAGCAATTCTCAAAACTGCTGAACGGAGGGTCCCTTCCAGAACTCAAAACAGACCACTCAGCCTGGAGGCATTTACCCTCCTCCTAGCGCGCACATGCGCACTTGCACCCTAGCAGCTACACACCCACAGCAACATCCCCAACTCCCCAGAACCCCCTGGAGGGTACCCAGACTTCTGTGGAGAATGATTTGCTTTTTCCAGCTCTGATGCCAAGGCTCCCCAAGTGAACATGCAGGGCGTGCAGGAAGCCCGTGTGCACTGGGCATGCGCATTCCCCCCACCCCCGGTGCCGCGCATGTGTCAACCCACGGTTGTTCCTACAAGCGGTCCCGCGGTGAATTCTCAAAGAGCAATTGGCTAACGACTGCTGTACATCCCACCCACCTCCCTGGGAATCCAGGCATCCTGAGGAAGGATGGGGCCGTACAGAAGAGGACATCGATTTGGCAAGCCCCCTGTTGGGAGCCATCTACTGGTGATGGCCCTTGTTCTTGGGCAAAGAAAGCTTCCCCTCTCAGCCTCCCAGGTGCTCCTGGAAACTCCACGCAGGGAGCAAGGTGGGGAGGGGGTGAGTAGGGACAGGATGCTGGTGCCTGATGGCTGGGACCACCCTCTTCCCCTGGGCATGCACCCACCCACCCACGCCTAACTCTGGTCCAGAGTGCAGGGCACTTACGTTTGCTGATCTTGGAAGCTATGAATGCGGGAGTCTCCCCAAAGTCATTGGGGGTGTCCACCTCTGCCCCAAACACAATGAGGGCCTTGATCATCTCCACATTGTCTTTCTGTTGGGGAATGGAGTAAGGGGAAAATGCAACAGCTCAGGGAAACAAGAGGGAAAGGACGCCAGCCTTTTTCACCTTGCCCATCAACTCGTGGGCACAGGAGAAGATGCTGGAGCTTTCAGAGCCCCCACCCACTTAATAACCCAGGCAGAAGCTGGAAGTGACTCACCCCCAGTCCCCAGCCCCACCAGCAACTTCTGGAAGCAAGGCCTTTAGGACCCCCGCCCCAGGAGCCATGGGGACACTGAAGCGTCAGCTGCTGATCACTTTCAGGAGCAGCAGCAAAGGGCGGGCAGGGAAAGGGAAGGCTGTCCTGCCCATCACGTTAAGGGTGTCTTTTATGAGGGGTAACGGAGTACACGTCCTCCCTGATGGCCGCCTTCAAGTGCAGCTTCCCTCCACAGAGCACTGTGCATGTAACATCTGGAGGCTGGGCAGGGGGGCGCGGGACATGGTTTCCCAAAACAAACCTAATAAGCCAGCCGCCTGGAGACCAGAGCTCTGGTCTCATCACCTCCCTCTTCCTGGGGTCAATTTCCTTGCCGAGAGAATGAAGAGTCATGTCTAGAATACAGCTTTCCAAATGGTGGTCCACGTACATTAGGATTTACATGGGCACAGCTAAATATGTGTGCTTGAATCGTTAGTTATGCATTTCCGTTTTCTTTACCTTTCTATTGTGTCACTGATTTACCCCTTTCGGTAGCGATCGAACACTTCCTTCTAAATAAATTTAAGTTTAGAAGCAAACCAACCAACTTAAATGATTAAGGTCATAACCGTAAATGTGGTTCATGAATGTGCCCAAAACCGTGACGCTCATCCGCAGGTGCCTGCGGTATGGGAAACAAGGGACATTGGCAGTTCTCGAAGAGCGATCTGTGGCCCCTCCGTGAATATGGGAGACCCTCTGGAGGGTTCACGAGCATCACACTGTTTTCATAGGGGCGCCTGGCTGGCTCAGATGGAAGAGCGTGATGCTCTTGATCTCGGGGTCTTGAGTTTGAGCCCCGTATTGGGTGGTAAAGATTACTAAAAAAGATAAGTAAACTTAAATAAAAAAAGAAAGAAACCCTGCTTTATAAAAAAAACCAAGATGTTCCCTTTTTGCATTGCGTTGACTTTTGCACCAATGGTGTAAAAACAGTGATGGATAAAACTGCCCAGGCCTCCACAAGACCGGGGCATCAAACTAATACTCGCCCTGGTTTTCCTTTCTGCCACCCGTTCACAGAAAGAAATCACCCAGTTAATTAAATAGCCAGTTTCCCTTAGGAAATGTCCTTCATTCAGTAAGAATTAATTTTATTAAATTTTGACACTGTCTACTCTGTGTCATTAGATGGAGAGAAATCAGGACACCTGGGTAGCTCAGACAGTTAAGCGTCTGCCTTTGGCTCAGGTCATGATGCTAGGGTCTTGAGATGGAGTCCCGCATAGGGCTCCTTGCTCAGCGGGGAGTCTGCTTCTCCCTCTCCCTGACGCTCCCCCTGCTTATGCACTCTCAATCGCTTTCTGACAAATAAAATCTTAAAAAAAAAAAAAAAGATGGAGGGAAAGCATAGGCATTTCTGGGGCATCATCTTGAGGAACCAACCATTGTCTTGAGGAAAAGCATGGATGTAATTGTTTGGGTTGTGAGCAGAACCATCTTTTTTTTTCTTGGAACGCCATTTTTACTTGGGATCATGACTGAAGAGCTACGTACGATGGGTCAGCCTTGGGTATGCAGAAGACACGTTCTCAAAAATGAATGCAGTGAGCCTGGCACTTCAAGAAAAACGCCCACCGCATTTTGTGCCAATCACAAAATTCAAGCTCGCAAACAAAAATGGGAATTCCAGAACACTTGTATATGCCATGACGGGCTTGACAGCTTCCCAGAACTGGAAGACTCTTCTGATGAGATCGGTGGGGATATTTATAAACGTGGGGTTTCGATCCCGTATAATGAAATGGTTCAACAGTCCTACGCATGCACAGTGAGCCAGTATTTTCCAAGAATGACCTGAAATCACGCAGGGGTAAAAGATGCAAGGGGAGTGCAAGAGATACCAAGGGAATGAAGTATGACACGGAGATGGTTGCGGGTCCCACTTGCAACTGACTTGTCAGAAACTAACCCTCCTCCAGTTTAGGTGCAACAGTGAAGAATATTCATGATTCTCTGAGAAGGCGCTACTGTGCATCTTTTTCAACAACCTGTCTATGTGAGCCCAGACTGTCTTCAAACCCAACATACATTCAACAACACATTGCAACAGAATAAATGTAGCAGAAGACATGAGAATCAACATGTCTTCCCTGAGGCCAGGCATTAAAAAGATTCGCAAAAATGTAGAACAAGGGGCACCTGGGTGGCTCAGTGGGTTAAAGCCTCTGCTTTCGGCTCAGGTCATGATCCCAGGGTCCTGGGATCGAGCCCCGCATCAGGCTCTCTGCTCAACGGGGAGCCTGCTTCCCTTCCTTTCTCTTTGCCTGCCTCTCTCCCTACTTGAGATCTCTGTCAAATAAATAAATAAAATCTTTAAAAAAAAATGTAAAATGATGCCAACTCTTTTCGATTATTTTTGGTTTGGGAAAATAAAGTTGTTTTTCATAAAAATGTTACTTATTGAGGCTGTGACTGGTGAATTGTCATTTTTTTAAAAAGATTTTTATTTATTATTTATTTGACAGAGATCACAAGTAAGATCACAAATAAGAAACTTCTTATTTTTAATCTTCAATCTGGTAAATATAGATAAAATCTTTATCAATGAAAAGTCTTTGGGATCATCAATATCACTTTTTAAGCATACAATGGGACCACATGGACCCAAAATTTTGAGAACCGATGAGCTAGATAATTCTAAGGGATCATTCAGTGCTGAAAATGGCCACGGTTTTATTAAGGGCTTCCACCTCCCAGACAACAGTGTCGCCACACGGTTATGGCCTTTGGTATAAAACAGCATGTCTCTGAGTGTGTCCTCAATCTATATCTTTTAGAGTCCCGGAGGCCTGTCCAATCCCATCCCTTGGTGATCTGTGGAACGTACGTACGTACACGTGGTACTGCTATGGAATACGAGGTACCGAATACCTACACGTGTCGGTGACGAGTGACATTCCCTCCCTGCAATTTGTATGTTCATACTCTGGTCGTCTTTCCACACTGGAGGGGCTTTAAGGGCAGGACCTATGCTCTATAATAAGCCAAAAACTGTGGCCAATCCCTATCATGAGCCACCAAGCCACCACTAAGCTCCCAGACCCTGCCTTCTGGGAGCTTAGAGTCCCCCTCTAAGGCGTGGACTAGGAGACCGGAATCTCTAAGGAGATAGGAACAATATGTAGATGAGTACTTCCCCTAAGGATGCAGGGCGGGAGGAGAACTGGTATCTCCAGGACATCTCAGGGATGCTCCTGGAGTTACCAAGGGTCTGCCACTCTCTTCTCTCAACAGCTCTGCCAGGTGGGAGCCGATACCCCGGGTTTCCAGATAAGGACACTGAGGCTGACAGGTGACTTGGCCAAGGCCACGGCGGGTCGCTGGGGCTGTACTTCCCCTCTCACACCATGCACCTGTCAAATGGGGAGCCCAGGAGCAGGAGGGACTGTGGTGCAGAGGAAGGAGATGATATTTTGGGCTAAGAGGGGGACACGGAAGGTTCCTGAGGGAGAAGGTGGGGTCTTAACTGAGGAAAGATTCCCAGCGGGGGTTGGAGGGGGCACCTCGGGAGAGCAGCCACAGGCAGGCGGCCCTCCTTGCAGGAGCTGCCAGGGCTGGGGGCAGACGCAGGCTCACCGACATGGCCAAGTGCAGTGGGGTGTTGCCGTGCTCCCCGCGGGCGTCCGCATTGGCCCCATAGGTCAGCAACGCCATGACGCAGTCGAAGCGGTTGCGCATCACAGCCACATGCAGGGCCGTGTTCCCTGTGCTGCTGGTGCTGTTCACATCGCAGCCCCGTTTTAGCAGCATGCGGGCCATCTGCAGGAGACAGGGTCCGTGCTGGAGTGAGTGGTGACACCCGGGCACTGCCACCTCCTCCCTGAGACTCCTTCAGGAACTGGACTTCTGGAAAGCTCTAGCCACAATAACAACTCAGGGGGTGGGCCCCAGTTCTGGGGGTGGCCTTAGACCTTGGCCCATGCTGTCAGCACCCCAGAAGTAGAGGACAAAAGGCTGAAGATATGCTGATTTAAGGGGCTTCCGGGTTCTTGCCTGGAGTTAACGGGACCCCTTGCATCTCTGCAAACTCCCAGAAAGGCCCCACTCCCTGCGACCGTCCCTGGGGTCCTGCAAAGGTTTGACCCCTCCCTGGGCCTGGGCAATATACAGCCCTACACGAGGCAGCCCCGGGGAGCCTGGTCTTTGGAGCCCAAACAGTCCAGAGCCCAAAGTTCAACCCCATTTCATCCCCGTCCTCTGAACTTGGGGGGTCACCACACCCCCTGCACCCAGTTTTTCTCTTCTGTGAAAATAGAAATGCAAGTGTCTACTTCACAGAGCAGTGACAATGCACGACAAAACGTACACGGAAGGGCCTGACTTGGTCTAGCCACTGGCAGACAGAAGGTACCCTACAGAGGTCGGTAATCTCCTCCCTCCCTTGTTTAAGAATAAGCCACATTCTCGGGGGCACCCAGTACCCTGCCAAGCTCGGCTTCCAGAGATCTCCATCCTCCCCAGGGGGTGAAGCCTGGCTTAGGGAAGGCCTCTGGGGAGCTACCCAGCCAAGGCCTCACACCACCTTCTGTCTGAGTTACAAAGAATTTTCTCACACATTACCTCGCTGACTTCACACCTCCAAAGGCAGGCCACAGGACCCCCAATTCATGGAGGGTACATCGTCACTGTGCCAGTGAGCGGCAGAGCAACACCAGACTGTCCTCTCCCCCTGTGGGGCCACTAAGAGACCAACCCTCACAGCGCCATCCCCAGAGTCATCTTAGGAACTGCCCTCCTGCGGGCAGCTGAGGAACTTGGGGCTCTGGGACTCTGTCCCCTGCCCGTCCACACTCCCCGTCAGACTCTGCCCCCTGCCCACCTACCACTTCCCCTCAGACTCTGCCTACCTCAGCGGTCTTGGCCCAGTGGAGGGGGCTGGCTCCGTAGCGAGGGTCTTTGCTGTGGATCTGGTTGCTGTCCATGCTGATGATCATTTCAGCACACCTAGGGAGAAAGGAGCCATGGGGGCAGTACAGAAGGTCATGGAGGTGGAGGGAGGTGGCCTGGGGCTGGAAAAGGCCAAGACCTGGGGCTTCATCTCCTGGTGAAGGAGAGTTTCTGCAAAATTTCTGTTGGTTTTACAATAGAACCAACCAGCATGTAAACCAGCATATGGTATGTCAAAGCTCAAGCGCCCACCTCCAGGAAGCCTTCCCTGATAACTCCAGTTAGCAATGATCGCTCTCACTGGTGTTGGCCTTAAAGTCAGGTAGGCCTGAGGTCCAGCCCCAGCTTCCTCACTGGCTGATCTCCGGGAAGTGGCTGAGCCCATCTGCAACACGGGCCCAGTCCTAACTGGACTGGCGGGGATTAAAGAAGAGAAGACATTTCACTTCTGTGCCTGGCACATGGCTGCCCTCCATCCCCTACTCTCCACTGCTGGTGTTTCACGCAGGGACCAGCATCCTGCAGGAAGTACAGGCAGATGAGTTACAGATTTATTTATTTACCTGAAAGAGAGCAGGGGGAGGGACAGAGGGAGAGGAAGAGAATCTTAAGCAGATTCCATGCTGAGTGCAGAGCCCGACCCGGGGCTCGATCTCATGACCCTGAGATCACAACCTGAGCTGAAATCAAGAGTTGGATGCTTAGCCGACTGAGCCACTCGGGTACTCTAGGCAGAGGAGTGAAGACTGCAGTTGCTTTCCACTCCCACAGACTTCGGGTCTATGACCAAAACGCAAAGAGATGCCCGTACACCCATATTCCCAGCAGCGTTAGCCGAAAGGGGGAACACCCAAATGTCCACTAGCAGGTGAAGGGAAAAGCAAAAGGTGGTCCATGGACTATTGTTCTACCTTAAAAGGGAAGGGAATTTGGGGCACCAGGGTGGCTCCATTGGCTAAGCATCTGCCTTTGGCTCAGGTCATGATCTCGGGGTCCTGGGATTGAGCCCCGCATCCGGCTGCCTGCTCAGCGGGGAGGCTGCTTCTCCCTCTCCCTCTGCTGCTCCCCATGCTTCTGTGTGCGCCCTCCCTCTCTCTTTTGTATTGTTTACAAAAAATTAACAAAATTCATTTATTGTGGGACGCCTGGGTGGCTCAGTTGGTTAAGCGGCTGCCTTCGGCTCAGGTCATGATCCCAGCGTCCTGGGATCGAGTCCCACATCGGGCTCCTTGCTCAGCGGGGAGCCTGCTTCTCCCTCTGCCTCTGCCTACCACTCTGTCTGCCTGTGCTCATGCTCTCTCTCTCTCTCTCTCTAACAAATAAATAAATAAAATCTAAAAAAAAAATTCATTTATTGTATGTCAAATAATAAATAAAATCTTAAGAAAAAAAAAGGAATACGTGCTACAACATGAATGAACCTTGAAAACATTTTGCAAAGTCAAAGTCGACGCCCAGGGGCAAACCCGGCTCTGTAAAGGTCAACTGGGTTGACATACATAGTAGAGGGGCTCCCAAACTGGAGCTGGGACGGGACCTCTCTCCATAACTCTGATGCTTGAGATTTTCTAGGGCACAGCGGTGCTGGCTACTGCGTGCTGGTAGAGGGATGTCCCTGTGGGGGCCCTGGGAGGACGTGGCCATGCGGGGCTGTGTAGGGCGTGCCCGCGGTGTGAGGCCACTCGCATCATCTTCTGTGCATGGTCCCTTGTGATGTGTACCAGCCCCGCGGTGGGGGGCCTGGCAGGGGCAGAGAGGAATGCGGCTGGAGGTGTCTGAGCAGTGAGCGAGCCGGGCAATACCAGGACCCTGGACAAGAAAGCCTGGGGTGGCCAGAGTTGAGCCAGCACGGGGCTGCCACACTACCTCCGGGGAGAAAAGAGCATCAACCATCATGTGTGCCCATTCGGGCTGCAACCCGCAATCAGGGCATGTGACTACTGGGAATGAGGGTGTCGGTACCATCTCTGACCAGCTGGTCAAGTCTTCCTGAAAGTTCTAGCCCGCCTTGGCTGTGCTGCGGAGGATCAGGGAAAGGTGGGCTGGCCCACACTTGAACTAGACCTTTGAGGGGATGGCCATGCCAGCGGGGCCGGCAAGGTAGGCGCAGACTCTAGGAGACTCCAGAAAAAGGGAAAACCCGAGGGAGGGCAAGGCTTGCCCCCCCCCATGCACCTGCCACCCTCTGTGCTCTTCCCCCTGCCTGTCCAGCACACAGCCTAGAAGGACCCGGTGACTTCTGTGTCACCTGTCCCGGAGCTGCTCTCTTTTCTGTCTCTTTAAGGCCAGCGCTTAGCACAGCGCCCAGATGGAGGGACCAACTGACCCGTTCATTCTGTCAGTCAGTCTTTCTAGACACTGTCCCCACTGGGCACTGTTTTGAGATATTCGTCTTTTTAAAAAAAGGTTCATTTATTTGAGAGAGAGAAAGAAAGAGCCCAAGCAGGAGGGGCAGGGAAAAGGAGAGAGACAGAATCTCAGGTGGGCTCAGGGCTCTCACCACCCCAAGATCATGACCCCAGCTGAAACCAAGTGTCAAATACCCAATTGACTGCACCACCCAGGCGCCCCCTTCATGTCTTTTATCCACCCCCATCCCCCCGCCACACACACACACACACACACACACACACACACACACACTTTATATGGAGAGTTTTCCTGAGACCAGGGTTTCGCAGGTCTGGGGAGAGGGAAGAAATGTGAGAGTGGTCCAGAGCTCCCCAAGGCCTGGGCCTGGAGCCTTCGTCCCAGCAGGGCCACTAGCCAGGAACCATGGACACATCGAGGCAGAAGGGGCTTGGGGCCACCCCACCAAGCGATCCTAGGCTTCCGGCCAGGAATCTACAGAAGCCACAGGGTAGCACTATAGCCACGAAGGTGTTCAGATCGGGCTGGTGGGCTTAGACAGAAGAGGACCCATCTCTAGGACCCAGCCCTCTCGGGGTGGTACGTGACTCTGACAAGGAGTCACGTGCTGGAGGATCACCTGGAGGAGGTAGAAAAGAAGGACTCCGGGGAAGATCTGGATGGTTCTCTCATAGGTAAAGGGAGGTTCGTGGCCAGAAATGAAGGTGTATTACAGAAAACATTTCAAAATTCTACTCTTTGCACAGCTGACTTTCTGGACTGAGGCTCACATCCACCGCAGGTTCAAGCACCTTGTTCGGGCCAAGCTGGCCCTTGGCCCAAATGTCGGAAATGCATGGAATGAGCCCACAGAGGCCAGGGCTCACCTGTGCTCCAGGAGAAGTGCTGCGCGAGCCGCAGGCCCCACCGGTGGGCAGGGGAGTGAGGACTTACCCCTTATGGGAGAATTTCATGGCCGTGTGGATGGGGTAGCCAATGGAGCCCATGACATTACACCGAGCATTGCAAAGCAGCAGCACGCGGACCATCTCCTGCTTCCCCATCTGGCAGGCCAGGTGCAGTGGGGTCTGTCCCTCGTTGTTCACCCGGTTCAGGCCACTCGACGCAGTCTTCCCTAGGAGCTGACAGCGGAGCACCGGGGTGGGCTGGGGCCCCATGAACACAAGCCCTCCACGACCCTCCACAACACCCTCCGTGCCCGTCTCCTGAGCCCACGTGAGGGCAAGGGAAGTCGGACTCTGTGAAAACATGGGAGGGACATTAAGGGAAGCACAGAGACAGGGGTCTGCAGGAAGACAGGACACCGGCTGTGACAGGGTTGGCGGGGGGGCTGGTCTGGCACGGCCGGGGCTCATGGGAAAAACTTCTCAACCAGGAAACCTGAACGGAGGCTGTTCGCGCGGATGGGCCCTGGGGGTCTGGAGGGGAGAAATTCCTGCTTTTCATTGTATACTCTCATCCTACTTTCATCTCTCTGGCTTGAATTTCTTTGTTAGGTTCACATATAATTTTTTCAATTGAAAAAAAACAAAACAAACAAAAGAGGCAGCTCTTTCTGCCCATGGGTCCTGTCCTATGCTTTAATAAAAACACCTTTGGGGCACCTGCGTGGCTCAGTTGTTAAGCATCTGCCTTCAGCTCAGGTCATGATCCCAGGGTCTTGGGATCGAGCCCTGCATCGGGCTCCCTGCTCAGCGAGAAGCCTGCTTCTCCCTCTCCCACTCTCCCAGCTTGTGTTCCCTCTCTCACTGTCTCTGTCAAATAAATAAATAAATCTTTTAAAAAATAAAAACACCTTTTTGCACTCAGACAAGCCAGTTTTACAAAGAAAGCCAGGAGGTTTCACTTCCTCACTTGTGGTCACGTGCCATCTCTGTAGGTTAGCTACAAGTCCTGTGTCCCCCAGGGGACCTTGCTGGGCCTGTCGACAGTCTGAGAACACAGCAAAGAGGCCCGATAGAGGGCCAACCCCATGGCTCACAGCTCTGCCCCTCCCCGGGCACGTTTCTTTAACCTCATGGAACCTCAGTTTCTTTGGCAATGAGAGGAGGATCCTGACCTCCCCCCACACCCAAAAGAGACTATTTGGAGAATTAACTGGAACACACAGCACTCAGCACAGGGCCAGACATGAGAGCAGCCCACGACAAAGGACAGCTGAGTATGTGTCTGCAGTCTGCACAGAGGCAGCCCCTGTGAGCCATGGAGCCGGGCGCGCAGCTGGCTCTCAGGAAGGATGGAGTTCACCAGGGCACGTGGAAGTCCCTTCCCTGTGCACCAACCAGACGACATGAACGCATATTTTCTGGAACAGTGTCATTCCTTTCTGATGCCAGGGCGGAGGACATCACCTTTAAAAGAAAGTCTTCAGGGGTGCCTGGGTGGCTCAGTGGGTTAAGCCTCTGCCTTGGGCTCAGGTCATGATCTCAGGGTCCTGGGATCGAGGCCCGTATCGGCCTCTGCTCACAGGTAGCCTGCTTCCCCCCCCCCCCCCCCCCCGCCTGCCTCTCTGCCTACTTGTGATCCCTCTCTCTCTGTCAAATAAATAAATGAAATCTTTAAAAAAAATAAAAGGAAGTCTTCAAATAAATAAATAAATAAATAAAAAGAAAATCTTCTAACTCAGGGCAGTGAAATCCTGTCTGGTATTCTAACGCTTCCATCTAACACATAAAGTAGCTTTTAGGAACATCATTCCATCTACCGGTCTACGATTTTCATTTTCATTTCTCAGCCCGATAATCAAACATTTAACAGGAGGGGTATGTCTGGTGCAAACGTCTACAGGAGCCGGATGGAGTTTGCAGTTCCTGGAAAAAGCTAAGCTTAGGTCCCGCTGGACGGTCGGCCCCTCCAGGCAGGGCTGAAATGAACCCAGCCCAGGGTTGGGCTCAGTAGGTGCTTGGGACAAGCTGAACCAGAATGCCTGGCTGGGCTGGGCCTCCATTTTAGTTCACGGAGTTGGGGGAACCTCCCTAGGGTTGTCGGAAGCTGGAGGCTGAGGGTGTGTCTCCTTGACAGGCAGGAGGAGGGAAGTGGGGGAGAAGCGGGGATGGTGTCCAGGAAGGATAAGTGGGGACAACGAGGTGTTGCCAGCTCCCGTCACCCCGCCGCCCCTCCCCCTGCTCACCTGCAGCACCTGGGCATTGTCGCCCTGGACGGCATAATGAAAGGCCGTCTCCCCGTTGTTGTCCGTGACGTCCATCTGGGCATGGCAGTACTGCACCAGCTCCACCAGGATCTCCCCGTCACCCTTGCGGCAGGCCAGGTGCAGGGGGGTGCAGCCCTCCTCATTCTCCCTGTTATTGGCACAGCTGCGGAGTGGGGGTAGGGTGGGTACACAGAGGGAGGGGTGCTGAGAAACTCAGGGGCAGTGGAGGGAAACAGGCTATCGGCTCAAGAGCCTTCCTGCCATGCTCGGGCTGGCTGGTTCCAACAGAGGGTTGGCTCACAGTTTGTTTGGTACTGATGTGATTTTATCAGTTGTTTACTTGCACGCCCGTACAAGGGACGGGTTCTAGGTCCCCACCAGCTGGAGAGGGGTGGTAGGGTGGCAAAGAACAGGTCGAAAGCAGAAAACTCATTAACCGTGGGCAGTTCATGTAACCTTTCTGGGTCTTAATATCCTTATCTATAAAAAAAAAAAAAAATAACAATAATGCCCGCCCTAGGAAAGGGACAGGGCCACGGGGAGGTTAATCCCCACGATGTCTAAGAACAGGCCTGGAAGCTATCAAGGGCAGTGAGGAATTCTGAGCCTGGGGCCCTGGGGGCTGACACAAGCTGCGGCCACCTCAGGGCAAGCAGAGGAGCTGGAGTCCTGAGGCAGGGCCCACACGGTCCCCTCTAGGGGGCACATTTATTGACGGTAGTATTGGGTAAAGGGCCACAGGAGAGAGGGCACCTGGTCTTTGGAAGGAGACACGAGGAGCTAAGGCCTCTTTTGCTCTCTCCAGAGAAGCAACCTAGCACGGATCACATCCAAGGTGCCAGGCAGCTTTTGGCTTTACAAAGGGAAACTGAGGCAGGACTGAGCCCATCTATCGACACACACATGCACTCGCACCGTCCCTCCTGGCCCACCTGATGATACGGCTGTGGTGGAAACACTCCCGGATCCCCAACTCCACCGCCAAGTGGGCCACCGACCAGCTGGGGTGGTCGCGGATGAGGTCGGTCAGCTGCTGCAGGACCTCCACGTGCAGGACGTGGCCGGAGCTCTCGTAGAAGGGCGTTAGCTGCAAAGAGTAGTGCTGGAAGTTCACGAGGGCATCCGCCTCCGTCTCCAGCTGGAAGAGTCTGTGGGGCCAGGACACAGGAGAACGACACAGAAATGAGCCGGCTTCAGCCCACACCCTTGCTAGAGGCAGAAGCCTTGGGTCCCCCACCCTGTACATGGGTCGCTGCCTGCCTCTGGCCACACAGGGACCCACTCCAGCCAGACTCCCCTTCCCACCGCATGCACGTGCTCGCACACCCACCTCCAAATGGAGTCAGGATTTTATTTTAATTTAAAAAGATTTTCGTTCCCAGTTTTTTTAATATCATGTTATGGTGCTTTAAAAAAAATTTTTTTTAAACAAATCTTTGTTGTATCCACTTTCTATTATTTGGACGCTGATATCCAAGAGCCCTGGCCTCAAGTCCCTGGCCATCGCACACTGTAGGAAGTAAATTAGTGTGTAACTTAAATGTCCAGCAGTAGAATAGGATATAAATGGTGGCCCAGCTAAGTGATGGATTATTATACAACCATTAAGACGTGATTTTGAAAGAACAGCGAAATGTGATTTTTATAATGTCCAGTAAAAAAGCAAGATACAGGGGCGCCTGGGTGGCTCAGTGGGTTAAAGCCTCTGCCTTTGGCTCAGGTCATGATCCCATGGTCCTGGGATCGAGCCCTGCATCAGGCTCTCTGCTTAGCAGGGAGCCTGCTTTCTCCTCTCTCTGCCTGCCTCTCTGCCTACTTGTGATCTCTGTCTGTCAAATAAATAAATAAAATCTTTTTAAAAAGAAAAAGCAAGATACAAATTTTAAGTGATACAATGTGATCTAAATTGTATTTTAAAAATATTTCAATGAGGCGCCTGGGTGGCTCAGTGGGTTAAAGCCTCTGCCTTCAGCTCAGGTCATGATCTCAGGGTCCTGGGATCGAGCCCCGCATCAGGCTCTCTGCTCAGCAGAGATCCTGCTTCCTCCTCTCTCTGCCTGCCTCTCTGCCTACTTGTGATCTCTGTCAAATAAATAAAATCTTAAAAAAAAAAAAAGTCAAAATGTACCTGGTAGGGTAGTAGTTGAAATGTTCTTTAACCATTTGTGAAGCTTCTAAATTTTCTACTTGTGAGTTTATATAATTGCTATTTTTTTTAAATATTTTATTTATTTATTTATTTGTCAGAGAGAGAGAGAGAGAGTGCGTGCACACAAGCAGGCAGAGCAACAGGCAGAGGCAGAGAGAGAAGTAGGCTCCCTGCTGAGCAAGGAGCCCGATGTGGGGCTCGATCCCAAGACCCTGGGATCGTGACCTGAGCCGAAGGCAGCGGCTTAACCAACTGAGACACTTAGGTGTCACTATTTTATGTTTTTTTAAGTAGGCTCCACGCTCGGTGTGGGGCTTGAACTCATGACCCTGAGAACAAGACCTGAGCTGAGATCAAGAGTTGGATGCTCAACTGACTGAGCCACCCAGGTGCCCCTATAATTTTTATAATCAGAAAAGAAAATTGTTGTTTTTTTTTTTAACCACTCAGATGGTGCCCCTTCCCCCTAGCTCTCCCCAAAGGAAGAGAACAATCATTAGAAACTTTGCTCATTTTTAAAGAGTTGTGTTGAAGTCCAAGATTTGCTATTAAGCTGCTGGGTGACCCTTGAAAAATTCCTTCCCTCTCTGAGCCCCATATGAAACATCAGACTACCTGTACCTGTCCCACCTACCTCACAGAGGTACCAAGAGGGTCAGATGGGACAGCCAAGTAACGGCACTTTAAAAATGAATAAACATAATGACGGTTGACACTGAAGATACTTGAAGTGTTGACCAGGGCTCTCAACATGTAAGACCCATGGCTAGCCAAGGTCTAGAAGAGGTGGTGCCCAAGGAGTGTTGGCTCAGCAAGGCTCACCTGATCTTTTCGAGAGAGAGTGAGACTGTTTAGCAAATACCTACTGAGTGCATGTTCTGCACCTGCCATTGTTCTAGATGGAAGGAGTAAATTAATGAACAGAACAGATGACACACCCCGCCTTCCTGGAGCCTGTGTTCTTAGGGGAGAGACCAACACAATGCGTAAGCGACAAATCAAAATAGGAGAGTATAATAAACAAACCAGCTGGTAATAAGTGCTAAGGAACAAAGAAAGAAAGGCAGAGATGGAAGGAAGCCCTTCCTCATTCTCCTCGCCTGGTTTTGCTTCATCTCGCCCACCTCCTCACCTCGGAGCGCTCCGTGTTAAACGTTGTTGCTATGTCAGTCACGATGACACTAAATGACAACGAAATTGTGACACCAAATGACACTAAAAAGGACACTAAAAACTGATCACTGGATTTAGCATCAATAAAACATCAATGACCTTGACAAAGTACTTTTGGTGGAATGATGGGAACCGGAGCCTGACTGGAGAGGGGTGGAGAAGGACTGGGACATAAGAAATTGGAGAGGCAAGCACAGACCACATTTGTCAAGGGTTTTGCTGCAGAGGGGAGCAAACAGAGGTAGCTAATGGGGAAAGTGGAATCAGGCATTTGAATTGCTGGTGAGACGAACCCAAAAGGAAATGGGATCTGTCTGAGGACTCCCACCTCCGCAACGACAGACCAGGTACTGGGAACCAGACTGCTGTCCTAGGGACGACAAAATGTGAAAGGCGTCTGCTTAAGACGCTGGACACTGAAACAGACAGGGATGAAGTGTCAGGCTGGTGGGGGTTATGGAAACCCAGGAAGTGAGCCTGGGATTTAGGGCTGCTGTCACTTGAGCAGCTGGAGGGATACACCATAGCATCAGCAACCTCCCGGGCTCCGGGGACAGGGATGGGAGGGCCCTGATGAACCCTCTTACTGTGGGCGGGGGTCCTCAAGGACTAAGGCATAAGATGAGCCACAAGGAGACAGACCCTTCCGGAGACTGCGGCTCAGCTCCAGATAATTTCCGTTCCAGAAGATGGACTGAAATTACCCTCACTGGTGATGTTCCCAGATACCTGGGAGAAGCCAATATAAAAGAAACGTTAAGCCAGGCTTAATCATTTCTACAAGCGTCGTTGCAAATCCGAGCCCAGGACATCATCAAAACTCACCAAGCACAGGAGGAGACACTACATGAGATGAAAGAAAATCAACGGAAATAATGCATGAGGGGAATAGATCTGTAAGTAGGGGGCTGCAAATACTGACGTCATCTGATACAGACTTTAAAATAACTGTGATGGTGCACCTGGGTGGCTCAGTCAGTTAAGCATCTGCCTTTGGCTCAGGTCATGATCCCAGGGTCCAGGGATCGAGCCCTACCTTGGGCTCCCCCTCTCCCTCCATTCATGCTCTCTCTCCTCTCTCAAATACCTAAATAAAATATTTAAATAAATAAACAAATAAAATAACAGTGATAGGAGGCACCTGGCTGGCTCAGTTGGTAGAGCATGCAACACTTGCTCTTGGGGTCGTGAGTTCAAGTCCCACATTGGGCATAGAACTTACTTAAAAAAAATAAATTAAATAGCTGTGATGGGGCGCCTGGGTGGCTCAGTGGGTTAAAGCCTCTGCCTTCGGGTCAGGTTGTGATCCTGGGGTCCTGGGATCAAGCCCCGCATCCGGCTCTCTGCTCCGCAGGGAGCCTGCTTCCTCCTCTCTCTCTGCCTGCCTCTCTGCCTACTTGTGATCTCTGTCAAATAAATAAATAAAAATCTTTAAAAATATATAAATAAATAAAAATAAAAATAAATAAATAGATAACTGTGATCATATTCAAGAGGATAAAACAGAAGATTTAGAATTGGGGCAAAGAACTTGAATCTATTTTAAAAAATGGAAGTTTTTTTTAGCATTAAAAAACAAGTGCTGAAGTGAGAATGTGGCCAGGTATAAAAGCAGATGGGACAATGTTGAAGAGAAAACTAGTAAATGGGAAGATAGGCCAGAAAAGAGGAAACAGAACAGAACGTGGGGAGCCAAAGGATGGAAATTGCAGGAAAACAGATAAAAGACATAGGATATATAACAAAAAGATCTACCATACATTTAAGTAGAGCCAAAAAAGAACTGAAGAAAAGCCGTATTTGAAGAGTTCATATCTACGAACTCATCAAAATTGATGGAAAGAAAAATGTCATAGTGATTGAAAATATCTCTGAGCCCTCCTACGCACACACACACACACACACAAATAGAAATCCACACTTAGGGACCCTGTAGGTTTTAAAACATGGCCCCCAAATTCTTTGACACTGCTTCATTGACACATAATGTCTCTTATCATTATCCCATGATATCTCTCAACCCTTTCGTCTGGCTCTGCAACTGCTTGACCAACAGAATAGGGCAGAGGTGATGCTGCCCTAGTTTCTGGACCAAGGTCTTAAGAGACTGGAATTTTCTACCTCAAATTTTCTCTTGGGACCCAAGTGTCACCCCCTAGGGAAACTAACACAACCCACAGGGATGTCTCCTGGTCCTGGACCCTCAGCTGGACAAACTCCCAGCCAACAGCAGACAGCAACTTGCCAGTTGCAAGTGAGTCATCTTAGAAGTATGTTGAGTTCTGCTCAAATTGCAGATTTTCGGGCTAAGTAATTGATCGTCATTTTAAGCTGCAGAGTTTGGGGTCTTTTCTTAAGCAACAGGAACTGAGGATGACACATATGAAACATATGTGAACATATGTGAACATACTGAAATACAACTATAATGGACACATGTACCATATTACAAAGGCTATAAACAAAATACGAAGAAATACACTAAAAAAACAGCAGAGTTTCGAGAAAGTGATCTTCAAAGGCTGACAGCCATCTACCCAGCAGTGGAAACCAGAGATAATGGAATGACATTCTTACTTAAAGAGCTAAAAGAAAATAAATGCCAGTGGGAATTCTGTACGCAGCATGCTTCCCTTTAAGTATCGAATTGAAAGTAAAACATTTCACTAATCAGGGGTGCCTGGCTGGCTCAGGTGGGAGAATCAGCAATTCTTACTAGGAGTCGGGAGTTCGAGCCCCATGCTGGGTGTAGAGATTACTTAAATAAGTAAAATTTTTAAAGACTTTTTTCACTAGACACACAAACAAAGAGAAAGAGAGAAAGGCTTTGTCATTAGTAGACCTACACAATGGAAAATATGAAAGGATCTTCTTCAGGTAGAAGGAAATGATCCCATAGGGATGGTCTAAGATACAGGAAAAAAATAAAATATCGTGAAAAATGGCAAATAGGTATGTGAATCTAAATAAGGATTGGTGGCAAAATATCCTGCTGGGTTTAAAATAAAGACAGAATATATATATATATATATATATATATATATATATATACAGAATATATATATATATATACATACATATATATATGTGTGTATATATATATATATATATATATATATATATATATATATATATATATATATATGTAGGTATGTGTCTATATGTGGCATAGAAGCCTGGGAATAAATGGGGTTTAGAAGTCCTAAGACCCATTTATTGTTCTGGAAGACACTAAAGTGCCAATTATTCTTCAATAAGGCCGAGGATGTTGTGTTACAATCTCTTGGGTTCTCTCAAGAACTGGGAAGGGTTTCAGATTTTGCCCTACTTGCAAACTAACAAGTTAGCCTGACACAGTTGCATAGACACTGGCAGAAGAAACAAGATTCCTGGGTCAAAGACAAAGGGCAATGTACTGCTCACAGCAATGCAGTGGCCAGTTTCCATGTTTGTGCCAACTCCCTGGGATCCACTTCCCAGAGGGTGACATGAAGAGGGCCAGGTGACACCTGCTCCCGTTGCACTAGGAGAGAGAGAAGCCTAGTATGTCGGGAACTCAAATCTTCTACCACCGTCAACAAGCAAATCTGCCAAAACTTTGCTTTGGAAAATGATGTGATCCTTATTACATAAGAGAGTAAGCAAACCTCCCCTCTGCTCTAGGGAAAGACCCGATCTCTATCTTCTAAGACTGCTTGCTATATAAAATCCTTGTAAAGACAGCCTGGAACAAAGGAAGTCCGTGTCTCTGCTTGTAAGACTTGAGGACCCATGAGAAACCCATGGAGAACTGTCCCCCAATAGCTATCACTAAAAGAGAATGACAGAATGCATAACTTCCAAACTGACAGGGAGGGGACACAAGGCATAATAAGAGAACATTCGAGCATGAATTACAAAACCATTACGCTAAGTGAAGAAAAAAAAAGTCATATGACGACACGCTGTATGATTAGAAGGCAAAACCATAGTGATAGAAAGCAGATCCCTGTTTGCTGGGGGCTGTGGTGGGTGCAGGGGACTTACTGCAAAGGAGCAGCGAGGGAATTTTGGAGACTACAGAAATGTTCTGCATCTTGACTGCGGTGATGGCACAGGGCAGGCATCTTTCCTGAAACTCATCAAGTGCCTCATGTCAAACTGGTATATTTCATTTTTTTGTAAGTTGCATCTCAGTAAAGCTACCTAACCTCTAGGTAGCTTAGGATCTCAAGGTCCTAAAAAAATGTTTTTTTAAAGCAATTAAATTTTTTAAGCAATTTTTAAAAAATTTTTAAAGCAATTAAATTATCCATAATTCCGGCAAAAAAAAACCACAAACAACTAAACAAATCTGCCATCACACTGGAATATTTTAACGTTTACTACTCATAAACAATGAAACCAAAAAAAAAAAAATCCCATTAGTAAACCTGACCTGGCAGACATATATGAAACACTATTCCCACCAGCTACAGAATACATGTTCTTTTCGAGCCACACAAACCAAAGTTAGAAATATTGGACATAAACTGGGCTGTAAAGTAAATCTGAACAAATTTCAAAGACCTGAAAATACTGAGACTGATGGCCTGTACAGTGACAACAGGGAAGCCCCAGTATGTGGGTGCAGTTGTGGGCACCCCGGGTGGGGGCGCTCACCAGCTGCAGGTAAGCACGGAGGAGAGGGCAGGTAGGGAAGGACATGGTCAGGGTGGCCTGCTGGCCCTGAGTCCAGGGCTGCCAAAGGGCAGGGCTCACTTGGGACAAGTAGCATGGAGGGGAGCCCCGCCAGCCATGGTGGAGACCTGGAATTAACTAGTGTTGGCGTTCTGCCAAGCCAAGATGACAAAGAAAGAAGTAAGAAAGCAGAGAGAGTATGCAAGGGTGTGATCATCATGACAGGCCACGAGTTTCTGCAGGACAAGAAGTGAAGTCCATGAATGGGACATGGCAGGGGGATGGCTGGGTTCATGTCTGCAGGGGGCGGGGAACTTGGCATTCAGAGAACAAGGGAGGAGATGGAAAGACAGGAGGTGGAGGGTGGAAAGCGGGGTGCTCGCCATTGGTATTTGTGGGAGAGCCCCTGTTACTGCTGATGACAAGGTCCAGGGAATGGCCATGTGGGCTGGGAGAGGTCTGGCCCCAAAAGCCGTGGGTGTATGGAGGGGCACTCTGTGAATTTCAGTCACTGAGTCAGGACAGGTAGTGATGGAGAGAGGGAGCTCGGGGCCACAGGCTCCCAGCCTCAGAGTGTGGGGGAAACTCCAGGACAGAGCGTGGGTTGTACGGGTCGATGTGAATTTCAAGTCCAGGGAGCAAAGGAGCGCCCAGTCCCACTTCCAGGCCCAGTGGGGAAAATACCAGGAGAAAATTCTCTCAAGGCCCCCAGGGGAGAGCCAGGTTTGGGTTAGAGCCACAGGTGAAAGATTCACAGAAAATGTTGAGGACCTGGAGGACTCATAAAGTTGTCTTCTCTCTCTCTTCTAGAACGGAGCCCCCAGACAAAAGCCACCTGGCATTATCTCTGGGGAGCCTTTGCTTTGGCTGGGAGTGGCCTGTGGATGAGCCCCAGGGGATCCGTGAACTTCAAAAAATCGCATGAAAATGTGCGTTTACAGATGTGGGGGGTGGATGGAGAGGTCCTGGGCCAAAACAATGGCCCCCAGAACCATTAGGCTAGAGCCGTAACTAAGTCTCCAGTTTCAGAGCTGAGCACCAGCCCCTCCTACAGGTCACCCAAAGGGCTCCTCCTCCATCCCCATCCCTTTGTGCTTTTGCTCTCCATGTGCCTCTCCCTGCAGAGCCCTCCCTCCCTCCCTTGTAGGTCCAGATCTCACCCAGCTCCCCCCATACCCCTTTTCCAATCCCTCCTATCAAACACACATCTACCTCCAGGGGCCACGGGCTCAATCACCCACTCAACAAATACTAAGCATCACAGTGGGCATTAGCAGAAAGGACTCAGCCCCAGACGCCATCCCGCAGGAGCTCAGCGGTCTAGCGGGGACACAGAAATGCAAGCAGACACAGGCTGATCCCAGGCAGGAGGGGCTGACCGAAGTAGGGACCGTGCTGAGAGAGAAGAGAGCGGGCGAGGACAGGCCCACAGAGCAGGCAGCGGGGTACGGTGAGGACAGAGAAAGAAGTGTAAAAAGGTGAGGTCTGTCTGGGGAGCCTAAGAGCTTTACTTTGTTCGAGTTCTTTTATCCCCCTGCATGCCGCGTGCGGACCTACATTTTCTGGCTACTGCCTGAGCTCCTGGAGGACAGAGCTGCTGGATTCACCTCTGCGGGGAGAGGACAGGCTGCGGGCTGGACAGATCGGGAAGGAGCAAGCAAGGGGTATGTGGCTGGCTCAGCTCGTCTGAGGTGCTGACCGGCAGTTCCCTTTCTGAGGGCTCAAAAATCAGCCCCTGGGACGCCTGGGTGGCTCAGTGGGTTAAGCCTCTGCATTCAACTCGGGTCATGATCTCAGGGTCCTGGGATCGAGCCCCACGTCGGGCTCTCTGCTCGGTGGGGAGCCTGCTTCCCCCTCTCTCTCTGCCTGCCTCTGTGCCTATTTGTGATCTCTGTCTGTCAAATAAATAAATAAAATCTTAAAAAAAAAATCAGCCCCCTTTTAAGAAGCAAAGATTACTTGGCGCACATGCTTCGATCATTCTTTTTTTTTTTTTTTAAGATTTTATTTATTTATTTATTTGAGACACAGAGAGAGAGAGAAAAAACACAAGCAGCGGGGAGGGGCATTGGGAGAGGGAGAAGCAGGCTCCTCGCTGAGTAGGGAGCCTGACACAGAGCGGGGCTCAATCTCAGGACCCCAGGATCATGACCTGAGCTAAAGGCAGATGCTGAACCAGCTGAGCCTCCCAGGCGCCCCCTGCTCTGATCATTCTTTCTAGGATTCCTGGAAAGAGGAGTCTTGTTTCTGCTAAGATACCAGTGAAGAGCTGGCGGGTTTCATCAAATATCACATGTCACCAGCAAATGTCAGTAGTAAATGATTAATTCGTAGCAGGAACACAAGTATGGATGTTATCATAATGTCCACACAAGACTACCGGTGACCACCCTGGCACTCATACAGAGGAGCCAGGGCTCTGGACCATATGTCAGGCCGGAGGCCCTGCTCTCCCGCTGCCCCTTCCCCCCTCTCACACTATTTCTCTAATAAATAAATATTTTTTTTTTTAAAGGCAGGGGGCACCTGAATAAGTTGGGTAAGCATCTGCTTTCAGCTCAGGTCATGATCCTGGGGTCCTGGGATCGAGCCCCGCATCAGGCTCCCTGCTCAGTGGGGCGTCTGCTTCTCCTTCTCCCTCTCTCCCAGTTTGTGCTCGCTCACTTGCTCTCTCACAATCTCTCTCTCTCTCTCAAATAAATAGAATCTTAAGCAGCCTGAAGAGGAAGTCTAGTAAACTGTACCTTCCTTCTAGAAACTGCAGGATGCCAGGGGCTGCAGGGAGACCCCACGAAGCCTAAGAGAAGCCCAGGGCTTTGGCCCTCGCTCCAGGGTCACACCCCAGGCCTTGGCATTGCCATTTCTGCAACTTTTCATCACCTCCCCTCCTGCTTCCCAGCTCACCCCTCAACTGCCCTGAAGCCATCAGTCCCCAGTCCCAACAGAGGACACGGCGCACAGCGGCCCTCTGCTGACACTGCCCAAGCTGCGCGAGTACATCCCACGGGTCGCACAAACCTAGGTGTGCCAGGCTCCTTGCTGGGTGCTGGGGGCTGCGCTGGGGCGAACAAGACAGATGCAGCCACAACCCTCGTGGGGTCGGTGGTCTCCCAGGAGGCCGGTCTACTAAGCACGGGGACGGAGTGCTATGGGACACTCAGAGGCAGCTCCTCTAGCCTAAAGGTCAGGGAAGGGCAAGCAGAAGTGAGGCAGGCAAAGAGGGAGAGAATGTCCGAGGCCGACGGCGTAAGAGCCCAGGCTAAAGCCAGGGGCACAAGGTAGCAAGTGCTGAGACCGGAGGGAGAAGCCGGGCTTGATCACACAGGCCCTTTCAAGCCAGGCTAAGCAGCTGATGTGTTAAGGAAACAGGGACTTCTTGAAGAATGAAGCAGGGGAGTGAGCGATCAGATTTGTCCTTTGGGAAGATCTCTCTGGAAGCAGCTGGGAAGAGGATGGGAGGCAAGCAAATACAGGAAGAGCAACAGGCTGGGAGACGGAGTGCGGCTGGAGTTGTGTGTGCAAGGACCATGGCCTTGAAAGAGAGCCGGCGACAAAATGGAGAACATTTTGGACTGGCATAGGGCCGGGATACGAGCTGCACTTCCCAGCCTCCCCTGCAGTTAGTTGTGGCCATGTGACGAAGTCTCGCCTACGGGATTCAGGTGGAGGGGTGTGCCACTTCCCAGAAGCCCCTAGTGAGGAGGAGGGTGCCCTTGTTCACCCTGTCTACCTTCTGCTAACCAGGAAGGTGGCTGTGATGGCTGGATCCAGCACAGCCATCTGGGACCATGTGGTGGCCTAGAGAATGAAGCCCACATGTGGTAGAGCAACAAGACAGCAAGAGCTGGGCCCTCAGGGACTAGTGGGGGGGGGGGGTAGTCCCAGAGGACCACTCTCTGCTGTGGTTGTCACTTAGGAGAAAACTAAAATTCTACCCTTCAAGCCAAACTTAAGAATAACTGACGGAGAAGCAGCAGCAGACTCAAGATATGTCTGGCAGGGGAGCCCGACAGAACTCAGTAATGGCCCAGATCTTGCAGGGCAGGGAGCCAGAGGAATCAAGATCGCTCCTGGGCTTCTGGGCTGCATAACCTCGTGCAGGGACGGTGATGCCATCTGCTGAAATGGAAATGCTTGGGCGAGAGCAGGTCAGGAGAAGAGACAAAAGAGTCCAGAGCCAAATGAGGGACGTGAGGAATTCCGAGAGGAGACCCGTGCTTGACTTGAAACCCCACCCAATGCTCCCTATTCTGTTTGAACGCATGGAAACACACAGCAGCACAGAAAGGAGAAATGGCTTAGAAGCCAGAAGACACGGGGTGCCTGGGTGGCTCAGTGGGTTAAAGCCTCTGTCTTTGGCTCAGGTCATATCCCGGGGTCCTGAGATTGAGCCCCACATCGGGCTCTCTGTTCATCAGGGAGCCTGCTTTCCCTTCTCTCTTTCTCTGCCTGCCTCTCTGCCTACTTGTGATTTCTCTCTGTCAAATAAATAAAATTAAATTTAAAAAAAAAAAAAAGAAGAAGCCGGGAGACACAGATTCTGTTCCTTCACTGCTTCTCATGCAACCTTAAATGACTCACTTACCGTCCTAAGCCTCAGTGTTCTTATCTGTAAAATGGGATACTGCCTTCCTTGCTTCCCTCAACAGATCATTGGAGGATGGCATTGCCATTTCTCTAACTCACACCATATGGGAAAGTACTACAAAGTGCCCCCCAATTAAGGGCAGTAAATAAACATGCAGGTAACACACTGCTGGCGAAGAGTTTAACCCCCTGGGATGGTAATCTGCCCACAGAGGGGCTCAAGCTTGCTGGGACAGATCTGGAGTCCTGTCAAGGGACATTTACAGCTGACAGGACTTGGTGATAGTGGAGGGCGGTGGAGCCCCACCATGTTCCTTGCCCCACCGCCCGCTGTGGGGGCCTCTGCCTCAGTTTCCCCATGCAACCAGACCCAAATTCTCCCCCCGATTGGCCTCTTCTGCTCTCCTCCTGTTGGCTGGACCCTGACTCCCAGCCTGCCACTTTCTGAGACTCCTGCCATGCCTCCTCAAGGGGAATGAGCCCAGAGGTTCCCTCAGGCCTCAAATGCTCACTAGAGCCCTGAGCACACCAGGGATCTGGCCCGGGGCTACTGGCCTGTGGGCGCCCCCCACCCCACGCCTCTGCCTGCCTACAGCGACCTTATCCACTCTCCTCTGCCAGACACATTCCTCCTCATTCTACGCTCCGAGGAGCCCGCCAGGAAGGGATCGCCTGCTTGTGTCCTCAGCGTCCGCTTCTACCCACAGCTCTCCTCACGTGGTTGGTACGATGCCTGCCAGGCATGTGGCCTCCACTCAAGACTGCACATAAAGGCACGGAGCATATCTTGTCATCGCACAGTGCCAGCGGGGCCTGGCCTAGGGCCTGGAACTCCTGAGCCACCACAGATGCCCGGTGCCCGGTGAAGAGATGGACGGCGGGCTGGCCAGACAGATGAACGAACGGAAAAAGGCCCATCAGCACTCGCCCAGCTCAGGACCAGTCTGCCAAGCTCCTCGGGACCCTGCATTTTGGGTGCCCGGCCACTCCTCTCCCTTTATGCCAACCAGCCCTGCCCCTGGGTTTCTACCCTTCCCTTCAAGCCCACGGAGATCCAGCATGCCTGGAAAAGTGACCACTGTCCACCCAACACACTTTCTTGAACAAACCTTGGCCAGCCCCTACAAGGGCAGTCATGCCTTTAAAGACCCAGAGTTACAGGGGAAGCCTGGACTTTACCCGATTCGACCCTGCGAGCTCTCCTGTCTTTCCTCCTTCCCTCCCTCTGCGGGAGCCCAGCCAGAGGCAGGGAAAAGCCTGGCCTTCTACCCTCACGCCCCTGCTGCGGGGACCCTGCTGGGCCAGAAAGTAGGATCTAAAAGGTTCCTCTCCCTACCCCCTCCCACCCTTCTCCAGAGCCCTCAGATGCTTGGCCCCAGGAAGCTGCTCTTCAGGCCAGGACCGCCAGTCCAAGGAGCCCAAGGAAAGAAGTGTGTGTGTGTGTGTGTATGTCTGTGTGTGTGTGTCTGTGTGTCTGTGTGTGTGTGTGTGTGTGTGTGTGTGTGTGTGTGTGGCAGCTGTCGACCGTCACCCACCGGAATCCACTCTGTGAGTTTCTGGGGTTGACCAGGATGCAGTCCCAGGTGCGATTGGGAATGTTCTGGAACAGAATCAGCTGCCCTTCCTCCTGAACCCGGCCACTCGAGGTGTAGTCTGCCACAGCCACCTCCTTCACCCGGAACGGGTTCGAGAACAAGTTGGTGACGCTACTCAGGGTATTGACCAGGCGCCCAAAGAACTGCATCTTCTGTGAGGCGGGGGGCTGGGCCCCACCGCCTGCCCCCTCAGCCTGGAAGAAAACGGGGTCTCTGGTCAGCTGGGCTCGGTCTCCCATGCCCACCTCACCAAGGAAAGCAGTTCCCTGCTCAGGCTCCCAGACGGCTCCCCACCAGTGCTGGTCCTCTGCTTCCGGCCAGGAGGGACCTGGAAAGGGGGGAAGAGAGAGAGAGACAACACTGAGTCAGGGGTAAGAAGTCCTGACGGGCAGCTTCAGAGTGGCCACCATCCACGGAGGACCAGAAGCGTCCCGCTTTCTCATCTGCGGTACGGACCCTATCGCTCAAGGAGACGACAGACAGGAAAATGCGGTCACAGACGATCCTGCCCTGTCCAAAGGGAGGGGCTCTTGTCAGCGCTCAGAAAGCTTGGCCTGAGTCATTCCAATTCGACCAACAAAACCAGGGTCCCCTCTCGACCAGATACAGCCAGGGGACTGGGATCGGCCCACACTCCATCGGGGGAGGGGGACCGTGGGCATGGGTCTCCCAATTTTTGGTGCCTGCTACCACTGCTCTTTCCCAAGGAGCTCTGAGAGAACACGAAACCAGGTGCCTCAGAAATGAACGTGAACGTGAAGACTCAGCAGCAGTGAACGTGTATGTGGATGGAAACGTTACACTTGCAGATTCCAAGGGCCCCAGTTTCTTCTGTGGAAACTGTCCCCAGTTTGGGGGGCAGAATGAGATGTCGCATATTTGCCTAGGTTCCCAGAAAGCGTACTGCATTCCTAAGGCAGTGCCACCAAAGTCGGGTGACATTTAGCTGGAGGTTGCCCTCTGGCTCCGCTCCAGGAAGTCACCCGCCAAAAGTGCAGCCCAGACACTGAGGACAGAGCATGGAAGTGTGGGCACTCCAGAGGGGAGAAGACCCGTCAGTGGACACTGGTCACACTCTGGTTCAGCTGTTGAGATGATCAAGCTTAGGGATAAAAGGAAGAACAAGAAGCCCCAAAGAACCACGGATAAAGGGAGGAAAGGCCAGTAATGATAATTAGACCAGGAGACCGAGTACTTCCTAGGCACGGGCCCTAAGCTTTACTTTATGCGACTGTCCCCTTTCAGTCTCTGCAAAGGCAGAGGGCTGGAGCAAAACCATGTTCCCATCCTTGCCTGCTGTGTGTCCTTGGGCAAGTCACTTAACCCCTCTGTGTCTCAGTTTCCTTATCTGTAACATGAGAACCATGACAGAGCCCAACAGTAGAACCTGGCAGACAGTAACTGCTCCATAGGCATCAGGCCTCATCATTTCCTTCGCCCTCCCTTTAATGCACAAAGAAACAAAGATGGCAACTTAAAGAGCTCTAGAAGCATCCTGAAGCTTTGTAATGTCCTTCCTCTTAAAATCAGTAGTAAGATGTGGTATGAGCAGACTATGAGCCTCAATGTCGCCTTTACAATGAGGATAGTGCTCGGGGCACCTAAGTGGCTCAATCGGTTGAGCGTCTGACTCTTGATTTCAGCTCAGGTCATCTCAGGGTCGCAAGATCGAGTCCCACATCAGGCTCTGCTCTCAGTGGGGAGTCTGCTTGGGATTCTCTCTCTCCCTCTGCCCCTTACCCTGTTCTCACTCTCTTTCACTTGCTCTCTCTAAAATCAATTTTTAAAAATGAGGACAAGCTCCCCTCTTTGGCTCTGTGAGGATTAAACAAGAATGTTCTTAAGAATGTTTAGACCAGAGGCGCCTGGGTGGTTCAGTCGGTTAAGCATCTGCCTTAGGCTCAGATCAAGATCCCGGGGTCCCAGGATCGAGCCCACACTGGGCTCCCTGCTCAGCAGAGAGCCTGCTTCTCCCTTTCCCTCTGCTCCTCCCCAGCTCATGTTCTCTCTCTCAAATAAATAAAATCCTTAAAAAAAAAAAAAAGGATGTTTAGACCTGTGTCAAGTTCCTTCTTCCTTCTGCATTCAGGAACTGAGAGGACACAGGCTGGGGTGCCTGCACCCCTCCCCAGAGCCAGGGAGAAGGTATGGGAACTGATCCCTGGAAAAGAAACCCCAGAGATGGAAGGCATGGCACACACATCAGTGGGCCCTGTAGCGATTTTCATTTGACACAGAAACAGAAGGAACTTTGGCACCCAACATTACAGAAATTGTAAATTGGGACGTGTTCACTCCAGATAGCACGTGGTCACTAAGAGCTGTGACTCTGAAGCTTACAACTCAGGAAGCACGAGGGGGTGTTACAGACCCCGGGGCATCGAGTCCACGGAACTCCCTGTGCTGGTTGTGGGCTGCAAGATCGGCCTGGGAGGCCCTGACCTCCCCCTGCAGCCTCTCCCCGTTGTCCCACCCTGTCACGCACAACTGCAAAAAGCACTGCTGTCCCCGCCCCCCTCTCCCTCTCCACATTGATCTGCATTGATCAATTGATTGACATTGATACGTCCTTCCTCTCCTCTATCCTCCTGCTGGACCCTACACACCAAACACTCATGTGCCTCTCTGTGCTCTGGTCCTGGTCCAAGGATTTCACATACATAATCTTTTTTTTTTTTTTAAGATTTTATTTATTTATTTGATAGGCAGAGATCACAAGGGGGCAGAGAGGCAGGTACGGGGAGAGAGAGGAGGGGAAGCAGGCTCCCTGCTGAACAGAGAGCCCAATGCAGGGCTCAATCCCAGGACCTGAGATCATGACCTGAGCCGAACATAGAGGCTTAACCCACTGAGCCACCCAGGCGTCCCCACATACACAATCTTTCATCCGGACCACCACCCTGGGGTGCGTGGGTGGCTCAGCTGGTTAGGTGCCTGACTCTTGATTTCGGCTCAGGTTGTGATCTCAAGGTCATGAGATGGACCCCGCGCTGGGCTCCGAGCTCAGCAGGGAGTCTGCTTGATTCTCTCTCTCTGCCCCTCACCCTGCTTGCATGCTCTCTCTCTCAAATAAATAAATAAAATATTTTTTAAAATCTGCACCACCATCCTATGAAATTGTCACATTATCTTGGTTTAACATATGAGAAAATCAAGGAATAGAGAGGGAAATTGGCCCTACGTCACACAGCCAGTGGGGGAAAGAGCAAGAATTAGAGCCAGACAGAAGGTTCTAGATTATCAGAGCCTTTTAAGGACAGGTACTCGGTCTTTGCCCCTCTGTACGCTCACCCCCTGCTCAGGCTTGGCCCACAGAAAGTCTGTTGAAACATAATTTAACTGAGTAAAAATTACAGAGCAAAAAACTAAGGGTGACAAACAAATACCAAAATACTATGAGGATATTGGGTTTATGGGCCATTTTTTTTTCCTATTTACCAAATGGTATGGAAAATGTTTCTTCTTTTTTTTTTTTTATGATTCTATTTGTTAAAGAATGTAAGAGGGTAGGCTGAGCCCCTGGGGCCCACAGTTGGGGAGATGGAGGCCCAGGGGTGAGGACCAGCTTAGGAAAGAGCACAGACACTGCCCAGAGAGTAGGTGGGAGGCACTGGGAGAGGCGAGGAGCTCCCGGGCACCTCCTATGGGGAGTCAGGAGCACCAGCACCCATGAGCCCACGTGGGGTTAAGGGGATAGTCACCGTGGGGTTCCAGCTGGATGGAAGGAAGACATCCCACCCCAGGAGACAGACACCTTGCCCAGGGGCCCAGGCCGGCGGCTTCGGGCTGCCTCCCACACCTGGATGGCAGCCTGGCCACCGGGTCTGGCTCCCTTCCAGCCTTCCAGGGTGGGCGTGAGGGTGAAATGACACAATGGAGGGAAAGTGTCCAGGACACTCGCTGGCCAAATGTGGGCACACAAACAGTGGCCATTGTTATCAAAAGGTGGAAGAAAGGAAATGGACCCCCCTGGGCCACATCCTGGAACAATCGTAACAGAGCAGCCTGGAAAGCAGCAAGTGAGAAGCAGACAGAGCGCATGCCCGTGCTTCCTTCTCACCACTGTGCTCTTCCTCCCATCGCACCCCTAATCTCAGAACTCGGGTTCTTTCCAGCACAGCTGTGGGGGTTGGGAGGGGGGATGCTCAGCTGGGGAGTAGCCCCCTCCCTCCCGGCTTCCTCCTCCTCTCGATTCTCACAGCCCCTTGCTCTTGACCTCCCCACAGGATCAACATTTGCTTTTACCTGCTGACAACTGTCCTCTGTGGCTCCTCACCTGGGCTGGCTCCCTGTGCGGAGATGACGCAGGTGACACCAAGGTCACGTGACAGGGGCTATCCGCTCCTGGGCACCGGAGGCTTTGAGCAGCTCTCAGATGCCTCACGCAGGAAAGCCACAAACCCAAGAGCTTTGCAGTGAGGGGGACGCTGACAATTGTGCCTGTCTATTCCTGCAGTTTCCAGGTGTCCATTGTGACTGCCCTACAGGGAGGCCGGAGATTTCTGGCCTGTTCTCTTTACTTCTGCTCCCCCATCCCCTGTCAAAGGCCCATCCTATGAAATTGTCACATTATCTTGGTTTAACATATGAGAAAATCAAGGAAGAGAGAGGGAAATGGGCCCCCGCCTGCCTGCTTGACTCCTTCAGGGAAAGCTTAGGAAGCTGCTGCTGGGGAAGCTAGCCCTCAAGGAGAGGAGTGGTCAGGCAGGAAGGACAAGCACTAATGTCCCCATTTTAGAGACGAAGTAACTGAGGCCCAGAAAGACCTCAGATTGTGGAAGGGCAAGTTGAAGTGGGACATGTTGATGGCCACCAAAAAAAAAAACTAAACCGAAAAAAGAAGCAGTACTGGGGCCAGAGGGAGATGGGAACCCACAGGTGGCATCTTTGGTGATTCCCCAAAAGCGGCTGGTTGGGTTCATAAAATGAGTAGTGCCGGGGGACCCCAAACCCAGTTCCCCGTCCCCTTGCGGGAAAGAGTCAGGCAAGGATGGCTGCGTGGGGTGACTCTTAAGCCGAACATTGCAGTGAGGACCCGCGCCACAGATGGAGCAAAAGAGAACGTACGGGAGGGCACCGGGCCAGGAGCCTGCGGGACCCGGCCGGGAACGAGCATTCTCCTCAGGCCCTGGCAGCACATGGGGACTTGTGGGCACCGTCGTGCCCCACGTGAATACTGGTCACCACGGAGCCGCCCTGCCACATTGCTTTAGAGCCGTGCTCCGGGCCAGCCTGTGACTGGGCGCATTATGATGAGTTTGCCGACGCAGTTACAAGGTCAAGAAGCGCAAGAGAGGGGGTGCCTGGGTGGCTCAGTGGGTTAAGCCTCTGCCTTTGGCTCAGATCATGATCTCAGGGTCCCGGGATCAAGCCCCGCATTAGCCTCTCTGCTCAGTGAGGAGCCTGCTTTTCCCCTCTCTCTCTGCCTGCCTCTCTGCCTACTTGTCTCTCTGTCAAAAAAATAAATAAAATCTTAAAAAAAAAAAAAAAGAAGAAGAAGAAGAAGAAGCAGTACAACGGAGGCTGAGAAGTGTGTGTCTGGTTACCCGGGCAGTGGGGGAGAACCCCGTCCTCAGATGTCTGCTTCCACCTCCGCCATGAGCTCCCTGAGTCCCCAGGCAGGTCTCAAGCAAGAGAGGAAGCCCAAAGCCACCAGGCGCTGGGCCCTATCCCCCCACCTCCTAATCTGGCCAGTTCTCTCTTTCAGAGAAAAAGAGAAAAGCCCTGAACTGTCAAACCTTCTGGCCTGTCCTCCCTGGAACGTCCTCCCCCCACCCCCTTCACTCCCATCTCCGTCAGACCCTCTGCTTGTCCTTCAAGGCCCAGCAGCGCCCCCCTATGGAGGCTCAGAGCCCCAGACTGGTCCCTCCCGCAATGCTCCCAGCTTGCATTAGACCCCTCGGGTCCACAAGCACCCCTTGAGAGCCAAGTCCACCATCCATCCCTACAAGCCCTCTATGCCTACCTCGGGATGCAAATCAGATGCTTCCACTTGCCCCGTGGCTCCGCATCACCTTCCAGAGAGAGCCCAAGCTCAAGGGCAGGGAGGCAAGCGTCCACATGACCGGGCCAGCCCACCTCCTGCTCGCCTACTCCAGCCATGCAGCACCGGAGACATCCCAGAACATCCCACCATCACACCTCCACGTACCCGCCCAACCTCCCGTCTACACTGTGCTCCCCACTTCGCTCAGCGGTCTCATGTCAGACAAATGAATAAACCCTTCCTGTCCTTCCTAAAAAAAAAAAAAAAAAATCCTATCTTGTGCCTCCCCTTCTCTCAGCCCTGGAGGCACCCCTCACCCTGCCCAGCGGCTCCCCCAGAGGAGCATTTGTCCTGTGATAATCATGGTGCATCTGTTGGTTTGAGTCGGCCCCCTCTTTATTTATTTATTAACGCGAGCACATGGCCTGCTGCTCCTGATGAATAGTGAATATTTAAGAAATGTTTGATGAATGAGTGAGGACAAATGAGTAAGCCAGGGAAGCCCAGGGGGCCGTCACCGTCGAGGCCCCTCCCCTCCTCTCTTACTCCCTGGCTGGTGGTAACAGGCCTCGCACCCTATGCCCCATCCACTCTGGACTACCCAGCACACCACCACCGTGGAAAGGCTCAGAACATTTATGGGGCACCTGCTGTGCTTTCCGAGTGGCACTGAGCTATGATCTGGAAAGTCTGGCTTTACACACCTGAAGCTCATTCGGGCTCTAAGCAAGGACACCCTACAAGCTCTGTGCTTCACTCCTGACAAAGCCTGGCTGGAGGGACAGGCCAGCTGCCCCTGGCGGTGCGTGACAGGATCCCTCCGGCAACCAGGCCAGGAAGCTGACCTCACGCGACTGGCCTCCTGGGGGATCCTGGGAGCACACACAGAACCGCTCAAGTTGGGAAGCAGGCTTCCCGAGCCCCGGCTGCTTACGACAGGATGTCCCATGACTGGAACAATTGGCACAGGCCAGCAATCCCCTCCTGTGCAGCTCAGGTCGCCCCCATCCACTGCCCTGGCAGGATCACCAAGGGCACCCAGGCCAGCCCCGAGCACCACCGCCTTCCTTCCTTCATCCCCACCAGCCGCGCCTCTCAGCACAGGAGCGCCTCACCACATGCTGGCCTCTGCCCTCTCACAAGACCACCCCCCTCTATGGTTGGCCCAGGGTTCCCCCATCTGTTAGCTGTCCCGAAGCTCACAAGGGCCCATGAAGGAAGGAAGGTATGGGTGCTAACCCTGTCTGGCACAAAGGGAAACTGAGGCCCAGAGAAAGGATGTGGGAGGTGTTGCCTGGCTGCTGGACTCATGGCTTCTTCCGACTCCTGAACTGCACTAGGAAGAGGGCCTGTAAACAGTAGGTGCTCAATTAGTGCATAAGATAAGACTGGATTTGGAAGTAGGGCTTAGGTCAAATGTCCTTTCCATCCCCCACCCAAGCCTCTGGACCTACAAAGCTGCCTCTAGAACAAAATGTGCCTTCAAGTGTTCTCTCTGACCCCAGCTCATCACAAACTCGTGCCTAATGTGAGCGAGGAATGGGGAAGGGCTCACCCCCATCACTTTACACACAAGACAACGCGGCTGCATTCACCCAGCACCCACTGAGCACATGGCACCTCACCAAGTTTCTGAGGTAATTACCACATTTAATCCTCGAAAAGACTCCGACGAGAAGGTGTACTTCCACCCACAGGACACGCAGGAAACTGAGGTACAGGAGCTTATGTGACTTGCCAGGGTCTGAACCCCATTAGTTAGCCTCAGGAGCACCACCTCAACATCCTCAAACTGCCTTCAGGAGAAAGCCTGAATGGCAAGTGGCTGAGTGGCTTGATTTTCAGCCTCTTGTCCTCCAAAAGCTAAGGCGCCCATCTAAAAATGCACTGCCATTCATATGAGCCGGAGCAAAATGCCCTTCGGGAAAGGAAAAGGTGTCTTTTTCATTTGCCCTGCTTAGCAGGACCACAGCTGATGGCACATCGCCCCAGACATGTTGCTGAAGCTTTCAAGGACGGGAGACGCTGATAACTTGAACAGATCGTTGGGCTCATGCCTAAGGGACAGGGTGCCCATTTTATGAATCAATTTATGATTCACTCTATAAATATTTATCAAGGACCTACTCAGGGACAAGCATTGTTCTAACTGCTGAGACTCCACTAATCAACTAAACATACAAAAATCCCAGCCCTTGGGGCGCCTGGGTGGCTCAGTGGGTTAAACCGTCTGCCTTCGGCTTGGGTCATGGTTTTAGGGTCCTGGGATCGAGCCCCACATCAGGCACTCTGCTCGGCGGGGAGCCTGCTTCCCCCTCTCTCTCTGCCCCCTTGTGATCTCTCTCTCTGTCATATAAATAAATAAAATCTTAAAAAAAAAAATCCCTGCGCTCCTAGATCTCCTACTTTAGCGAGGGCTCTAAATAGTAAAGAAGATCAAAAGGCAAAGCATATCCATAGGTTTTAGGTAGTGGATAGATGCTGAGAAGAAAAGGGAACCAAAGAAGGGGAATCAGAAATGCTGAGGTAGAGACTCAAATTTTAGACAGGGTGACCAGGGAAATCCTGACAAGAACTTGACCCTGAGTAAAGACTGAAAGGAAATGAGGCCAAAACCCGTATGGATATCTAGGTGAAGAAATGTCCAGGTAAAGGGAAGAGCAAGTGCAAAGGCCCTTGGGCTGCAGCATGACTGATGAGTTCCAGGAAAGGCAAGGATGCTGGACACCGCTGGACGCCAGGGAGGTCAGAGAGGTAACAGAGGGCCAGCTGAGTATAAATGAGAGAAGCCACTGTAGGGCCTGGAGCAAAGCTGCCACGTTAACACATCACTGGCCAGATGAGGAGTGTAGAGAGCCTGCAAGGGTAATCGACAGCTTCAGCCAGAGCAACTGAAAGACTACTGCCATTTCCTACTCAAGACGGGAAAGTAAGTGGGAGGGACAGACACTGGTGGAAGGGGCAGGGGGGATGAAGGGGATATATATCAGGAACTTAATTCTAAATACCTTTAACTTTGAAATGCCCTTTTTGAGGTGTTGAACAAGCAATTCTGTAAGTGAGCTTATCATTCAGGGGGAAAGATCTAGACTGGACTGGAGATATAAATTTGGGAGTTGTCAGAGATGGTACTTAAAGCTACGACATGGATGAGGTCACCTGAAAAATGAGGATGGACTAAAATAAAAGAGAGAGAAGAGCCATGTCAGGCATGGACCTATTAAAAATGTTCTCCCAGGGACCACCCTCTACAAGGAGAAGCTCTAACGAGGCCTCCTCTCCACTAAAACCCCCTCGCCCCTTCCGCACACACACCCACAACACATGTGCAAACACGCGCACACAGAGCGCTCCCTCTGTCTCTTGGTCATGTCATTCTGCTGAGCGAGAAGAAAGTTCTCATCGAGGATACTGTCCCCTAATGAGAAAGCAATCCGTGGAAGGGAGAGAAAGTGCAGCAGTGAGCCTCACAGAGTCTAAGCAATCACATGGGCTCTACTGTTTGTAGGTGACCTCAGGATATTCATTCACACTCTTTCTTATGTTAAATAGGAATAACATTCACTATATCATGGGTATATTTGTTTAAATAAATGAGGAATGAATGAATGAATGGTAAAAGCAACATACCTACAAAAGAACCTGACTCAGATAAGATGATTGATAAATACTGTCAAATGCTAAGTGCAGACAGCGGTCCTCTACCTGTCTTTCCCTCTTTTGTCATTTTATCCCTTTCTCTTTCCTGGCTAGGACACAACAGTGAAACCATACATTTGTATGGGACCATGCTGGTTTCAAAGCTCTGCCTTCTGCATTTCTTTCAAATTTTCAATCTCACAGCAGCCTTATGAGGGCAGGAAACATAATCCCCCTGCCACAGACAAAAAAAACTGCAACTTGGGACAAAAAACAGCCTCCAAACTCCAGGAACATTTTAGGGCAGAGACAATAACAAAAACACCGCATACAGCCCAAGGGTGGGGCACCTGTGTTGCCAAACCAAACCTGCCTAACATCCTGTTGGGTGGGTAAAAGGGCAGGTGAGGGAAAGACCCAGAAGCTCAGGGGAAGGGAAGGTATTTGTTTGGGGTCACATGAGTAGCCCATTTAAAAAAAAAAAAAATGGGCACAGATCCCTGAGCCCTGTGCCCTCCTTGTCCCACACCCACGGACCTGCCCATCCCAGTCACATGGTCAAACAGGTTATGCCTTCCTGGTCACCAGCTTCCAAGCCATCTCTGGGCACAGAATTGGTGGGTTGGGAGACGCTGGGGTGAAGAGACTATGCGGAAGGAGGGAGCACAGTGGGGCACAGGCACAGATGAAATCTGAGGCACGTGAGAGACAATAAGCCTCGGAGAGAAGCAGAAAGATGGAAATCAGAAAACGGGGAAAGTAAAAAAGAAAGAAAGAAAGAAAGAAGGAAAGAAAGAAAGAAAGGAAAGAAAGAAAGAAAGAAGAGTAAAATAGACAAGAGGGGAGACACAAATAGAGAAATGCAGAAAACAGATAAAGTGGGGGATTAGGTGGGAATACAGAGGCAGAAAAGTCGGGAGCACGTATGAGGGGCACAGGAAAGACAATGGGACAATCAATGCAGCCCAGAGTGGAAACTGGGGGCCCTGAGAGTCGGAGGGAGACAGGAAGGGGCTGACCAAGGAAGTTGGGTATAGAGGGGAGACACACAAGGGAGACCGGGGTACTAAGGAGGGACCCAGGGCCGAAGCTGGCGTCCCTGGGGAGGTCACAAGTTCGAAATGAGACAAGATCTGTCACAGATGGAAGCTGGGGCGCTGGGGAAATCAAAGGGCGGAAGCTGCGAGCACTCAGAGGGTCACACAAAGGTCAATGGAGGACACCACTAACAACTGGGGAGCACAAGGGAGGTCCGAAGGAGGGTTTGGGTGGAGACCACGGAAACCGGGGCGAGCAGGAGGTTTGGGGAGGAGGTTTGGGGAAGGGCCCCCCCAGGCCCCGCCTCCCCTGCGCCGTCACTCACCTCAGCTTACTCAGCACGTCTACTTCCTTCTACTTCCGCAAACAAACGAGGCCGGTCCCACGTGACGGCCAGGCCACTACCCTCCGCCAATCAGCGAAGCCCGTGCTGCGGTTGGGACTCGAGAGGAAGGCGGGGGCGGGGCTCCGCCATGTTTTCTAACTGCCCAATGGAAGGGGCTTCCAGTGCCGAGGGAGGCCGGGCTTCGGTCTGGAGCCAATCCTCTGCGGCGGGGCGCGGCCACGTCTGTGCGAGGCGGAAGGACCTCGTGCCGGCTCGTTGGCGGACATGTTGGTGAGGGGCGGGAGTCTCCTCCTCCGCCTTTCACCTCCCGAAACAGTCTGGAGCCTTGGAGTCTGACCCTGCGGTTCGCAATGGCTCGGCTCGTAAAGATAAAAGTGAAACTAGCAAAGACGCAGGGCGTGGCAGGGAAGAACCTGCTTAGATTTTTTTTTCCGGGGACCCCCAGATTGAGTAAGAATATGGGACGCCCAGTTAAATTTGAATTTTGGCTCAACGACCAATAATTTTTTAGTTTGAACCAAAAACACGAAGTAGGGTTGTGCTAAGGAAGTGTTCGGCGTTACTTAGCAGCTCTACAGCAAGCTGATCTCGGGGGGTATCCTCACACTTTTAGGAGAAACGTGGGCAAATGACTTGGTCTCTGCGATCTCATCCTTAATAAGGACGTTGTGACCTAGCGATAAATTCATCTCTGTACCTGCACGTAGTGGGATTTCAACAAATGGTCGCTATTATCATTAGTAATGCAGAGAAGGGCGCACTGGCGAGGGGGTTGTCGTGACAGCTTTGTTTCTGTGGAGCAGATCCTATCCACTAATACCCGTACAGAGCTTCACCTGTTACAAAGTAGTCTGATTCCACATCCATCACCCCTGAAGTGTAGTCGCTCTTGTCTGCACTTCACATGTGAGGAGACTGTTCCTTAAACTAAGATTTGAATTTTGCTCAAGAGTTTGAGCTTTGAGTTGAGAGAATTGGGTGAAGACTCCGACTTCTCGCTGAAAATATTTTGCCCTCCACACCCCAAACACGTGAAGTTAGGGCGATGGTTATCAAGGAGCTTGCTTGCAAAAGGCCGGGCATTTCACCCTCTGCCGAGTAATCTAACCCAAGTCTTCAGCAAACACCCCGGTATTCACAGTGGATCTGCAGGACAAGTTTGGCAACACAGACACACAACTGAATCTGAAATGGAGAAAAGGCTGAGGGAGGCTGGATCAACCATTAAAAACCCTCAAAGATCCACGAAAGAAAAATAATCTTGAGACCTTGTGAAATTGTGTGTCCCTCCCCTAAGTATTTCTGGTGAAAACTGTGAAATGAGTGGATAAAGCAAGAGAGGGGTGTTAGGGGATTATTAGGAAGCACTGAATGAGCAAGCAATGGGAAAGGAGGGGACAAATAAGCATGATGGGATGCACTCTGTTGGCATTCTGTTGGATGTTTGCATTGGAGCAGTTCAAGTCCAAGAGCTTCTCTGGAGTGGTTGTGCCAGAAACATCTCAGAGGGGCTTACCTGCAGCTACAAGCATCTCAGAGCAAAATGTCCGCTTTCTAGGAGCCCAGAATCCGGAGAGTCAGACTAGACCAAGCCCCCTCCCTCATAGTTGGATAGAAATTTAACTAGGGGCTGCCTGGGTGGCTCAGTGGGTTAAGCCTCTGCCTTCAGCTCAGGTTATGATCTCAGGGTCCTGGGATTGAGCCCCACATCAGGCTCTCTGCTAGGCAGGGAGCCTGCTTCCTCCTCTCTCTCTCTCTCTCTACTTGTGATCTCTCTCTGTCAAATAAATAAAATCTTAAAAAAAAAAAAAAAGAAATTTAACTAACTGGGGTGTCTGAGTGGCTCAGTCAGTTAATCGTCTGACTCTTGGTTTTGACTCAGGTCATGACCCCAGGGTTGTGAGATCCAGCCCCGCATTGGCCCCATGCTCAACCTGCTGGGAGTCTGCTTCAGATTCTCTCCCTCGATCTCTCCCTCTCCCTCTACCCCTCCCCCTCCCCCACGCTCACGTGTGCATGTGCTCTCTCTCTCTCATATAAATAAATCTTAAAAAAATAAAATAAGGGGCGCCTGGGTGGCTCAGTGGGTTAAAGCCTCTGCCTTCAGCTCAGGTCATGATCCCAGGGTCCTGGGATCGAGCCCCACATCGGGCTCTCTGCTCCGCGGAGGGCCTGCTTCCTCCCCTCTCTCTGCCTGCCTCTCTGCCTGTTTGTGATCTCTCTCTCTGTCAAATGAATAAATAAAATCTTTAAAAATAAAATAAAATAAAATAAAATTTAAATAGTTGACAATGCTAATGGTACAGTTTACATTCTTACCTTGTTGGATCCTCACCACAATGCTGAGAGGTAGGACTCTTGCCCCCCCCGCCACTTTATTGTGGAAGAAATCTACAGGTTCTGCAATGGGAAATGATCTCCAGAGTCACATGTCAATCACAGGAAGGAGGAGGGGGACTTGGGTGCCTCAGTCGGTAAGCATCAGCTTTCAGCTCTGGGCATGGTCCTGGGGTCCCGGGATCAAGCCCCACGTTGGGCTCCCTGCTCAGTGGTGAGCCTGCTTCTCCTTCTCCCTCGGTCCTTACCCCCCTCCTCCCGCTGGTGCTCTCTCTCAAATAAATCTTTAAAAAGTAATAATAATAATAAAAGGCAGAATCAGAATCGGGACCTGACTCGTCCTTTCTTTCCCTGCTCCACAAAAGTCCCCACTACGCGCCAAGCAATTGTCTTGCTGCTGAGGAAACCACAGTGAACAAAACAGACAAAAATCCCTGCCCTCCTGGTGTTCGCAGTCTTGTGGGGGAAAGACAGATGATAAACAAGATCAAGTCAAACATAGAGTGTGTTTTGCTAAAGTCTTTGGGCAAAGTGTCGTGATGTTAAAGAACCTTGAGTGTGGAATCTGGGGTTACCTGTACAAGTGCCTTTGCACTGGTCTTGCATTTTATATATTTGAGCATTTTTATCATTGAAAAGTTGGGGGGGAATTACAGTATGGTAGAGGGTGATAAAAAAAAAACAACTATGGAATAAAAGCAAGGGGGAAAGTTGGGGGTGGGGTGCAGTTTTAAACAGAGTGGCCAGGGAAGGGCGCACTGAAAAGGGAGGTGTTTAAATAAGGGCCTGAGGGAGGCCAGGGAGTGAGCGTGGGAAAGAGGGTTCCTCAGGGAAGGAATGGTAGGAGCAAAGGCCCTGAGGCAGAAGTCTCCATGGCTAGTGTCAGGACAAGCAAGGAGGCTGTGGTGCCCGGAGTAGCATGAGAGAGCAGCAGCAGGGAAGGCGATGAGTTCAAAGGACTCTCAGGGCCTGAAGCACATTGTGGCTCATTCTAAAACTTGGTTTTCATTCTGAGGGGAATGGGAAGTCATGGGAGGTTTTTGAGCAGAGTGAGCTGATTGGATTTGCAGGTTAACAGATCCTATCTGTTTGGTAGAAATAGACTGTAGAATCATTACAGCTGGGCTTCGTGTCACCCTAAAACACGCAAGGGTATACAAAAGGCATTGCAAGAAGGCACTGCCAAAACTCTGTCTGTGGGAAGCTGTGTGAGATGACTCCTGAACAGGGGTGGGCACCCTAAGCCCCCACCACCAGTTCCTGTGAACAAAGCTTTTGTGGAACACAGTCACATCATTCGTTCACACGCCTGTGCTGTCTACAATGGCAGAATCAAAGAATTATGACAGAAACCGTATGGCTCACAATGCCTAAAATATTTCTATCTGGCCCTCTACGGAAAGAAAATGTACCAACCCCTGTTCATAAGTTGAGTTTCCAAGGTTGCACAGGAGTTTGCCAGCTGGATTGGGAAAGTAAAAACATTCCAGGTGGAAAGAACCTTATGGGCAAAAGTCCACATCACAAGACTATATGGGTTGTTTGGGGAACTATGGAGGCCGAATGTTGCTGGAATCTAGTGTGTGAGCAGGTGAGCGGGCAGTGAGCCACAGAGGCCAAGCAGGAAGTTTCTCGAGTGCAAGACTGAGGATGCGGACCTTGCCCCCTGCAGCCAGTGGGAGCCCCTGTAGGGTGACAGGTCAATGATGTGGGGGAAAATCTCCTTGCTGCTGTAGAGAGGTGAGTGGAAGGCACAGAGGCCAAGAGGCAGCTGTGTAATGATTACACTAATTATATGGCTTTCGATTTGGAAGGGGGAGCAGCTATCAAGGCTTGTGCCCTCTGGAAAGAAATGAGAGCAGGTGACCTTGGGCTGTGAGGCAGCTGCCACGTGTGTTCCCATCCCAAGGAGGAAAGCCAGTCCCGGCCAGCACAAGCAGGACTTGCCTCCCTGGGGGCCCCTCCGCCTAGCTCAAGGGCTCCCAGGACAGACTGTGTCTGGAGGAAAGGCTGAATCTCAGGGCCAGGGGGTCAGGGAGGCTTTGCCAAGAAGCTAGCCCGAGCCTGGGTCCTGAAGGGTGGGGAGGGCTTGTCAAGGCTGAGCGGAGGGCATTTCAGGCAAGGATGGGGGACCTGTGCCAGGGATGGCGCAGTCTAGCCTCTCGGGATGGGGTCTAACCCAGGGTTCTGGGGGTCACAGTGCATAAGGTCTTAATCCCTTTCTTCTTTCTCAGGCGCTTCTCACCCTCACTTCAGTTTCTCCAGCCAGGGCTGATGAAGCACCTACTACGCGCACAGCTTCCCTCTTGGCAGGGGGTGAGGGCTTGAAAGATACATCTGTTCCTGCCCTTAGGGTCCGCAATTGAATACAGACATTCCCCAGATCCACAGATAATTGTTTATGGTGAAGAAGCAGGGGACTAGAGGCAAATATGGTTTTTCCAGAGAAATCACAAAATTACACGGGATTGTGTTCCAGATTACCGGGCGGGATAGCCTACCAAGTGTTATAGTGACGAATGACGAACCACCCCACAATCGCACTGGCTTAACACAGGCTTATGTTTTTGTTCACAATGTATGTCCAGCGTGGGGAAGGGTTGGGGGTTCTGTTTCTCAGAGTCCCATGGGAAGCGTCTTGTCAAATTTGGATTTTGGATGAGAGGCTGGATTAGAAGGTTTGCCAGACAGACAGACTAGAGCTGGTGAGAGATAAGGGAGTGGTTAGCACCGGCTGGCACTGAGATCTCGAGCGGGACTAAGGTCCCCCAGGGAGAGGAAGAGGGGGCAAAGTCCAATGCCCTGAGCATCACTAATCCTGGGGCTCCAGGGGAAGGAGGGGTGGGAGACTGCAAAGGTAGGAGGGAAGCCCACGCCTTAGAAGCCAGGGAGAGGGAACCACAAGGTCAAGTGCTGTCAAAGGACAGAACAGATCAGGAGGGGAAATGGACCCGGGTTTCAGCAATAATGAGGTCCCTTCAAAGGACAGTGGGACCAAGCCAGACTGCAGGGTGGGGAAGAAGAGGGGGCAGGAGAGCTCAGAGGTGGTGAGGCAGATTGGGCTGTGAAAGGGAAGAAAAGGTGGGATGATGAGGAAGGGAAGGGGCAGGGGATGACAGTCACTTGGGGAAATGTCAATGTTGAGAGAGAAGCAGGGAGCTGGAGGGTAGGCATGAGGGTCTGGGAAGAGGAGAGGTGGCTTTGGGACAGCTTCTGCAGGGACAGAGGAAGGGGGAAGGACAAGTGCAGGAGGTCGAGGCCAGAGGCCTCTCAGTTGGCCTCTCTTTCCTCAAGTGGAAATGAGGACAAAGCAGTGCGTTTTTTTCTCCCTGATGGAACCAAGACCCTTGCAGACAGTGGCCCAGTGCAGGGACATCTTCTGCCAGTCGCCCCCCACCGCCCTCTGGAGTGCCTTGGGATCTCCAAGTAGGAGGGAAGAAGAGGGGCGAGATTCTGTACAAGATCCAGCCAGAGCTGCCCCCAGCATGAGCCGGAGTGTCCTTCAAAATACCCAGCGGCTCAGATGGCTCCCCAGCAAAGCCCAGGGATGATGCCCACCAGGAGCAGGGGAGATAGCTCGGCCCTCGCATCAGACCAGCCTGAGTTCAAATCCTCCTCTGCCCGGGACTGACTGTGATATTGGGCTGGTTATCTCACCTCTCAGAGTTCTGATGTCTCACCCGCAGGTGATGGTAACACCTAGCTCCCCAGATGGTGGCAACGATTAGCAGGATTGGGCACAGCACGTCCAGCAGTCCAGCAACTGGGTGCTCCCTGGGGAACTGGGGAATCCATATTTGGACCCGTTTCCTCTGCTCTAGAAGGAGGCTGATCATTTGTGCCCCCACTGCCCACCTACAACAGGGAGGGCTTTTGTGGGAAGGAAAAGTTATGAAGACATGGAAATGTGATGAAAGTACAGGTAATTTGGGGGGATGGTTGGTTTATTTAGCAGGGGGAGGAAAGAGCTGGGGGAACAAACAAGCCCAGACTGGTCGTAGGCACTTAGGGTGGTGCCTGGCATCCACGAGGCATCTCAGAAGCACAGTGATAGGAGTAAGTACGACACCGTACTAAGCTACTGCAAGGCATGTGAGGGGTGAAGAAGTGGGAAAAGAGGGGCGCCTGGGTGGCTCAGTGGGTTGAGCCTCTGCCTTCGGCTCAGGTCATGATCTCAGGGTCCTGGGATCGAGTCCCGCATCGGGCTCTCTGCTTGGCAGGGAGCCTGCTTCCTCCTCTCTCTCTCTCTGCCTGCCTCTCTGCCTACTTGTGATCTCTGTCTGTCAAATAAATAAATAAAATCTTTAAAAAAAAAAAAAAATAAATAAAAAAAAAAAAAAAAAAAAAAAAAAAAAAGAAGTGGGAAAAGATCAAGGTGCCAGAAAGGATCCCATGACATCACCCCACCCAGCAGAGAAACCCACCCCAAAAGTGGGACCTGGCTCAGTGACAGAGGGCTGTCCTTCCAAGAGTGGGGGCTAGGAAGGCCCCAGCGTCCAGGGACAGGAGCTCTTGTTCACCTGAAAATCACATCTCAGGGCAGGAACGGCTCCCAGAAAACACTCGACCGGGAACGTCCAAGCCAGCAGCGGTCCCCTCTGCAGCAGCCCACCTCTAGCTACCTTTACAACGCGGGACACACGGCCAAGTCAGCTTTCCTTTAAAGAAAGTTTACTGTGGTTTGAGATGGTTTCGAAATCACTGGCCTAATCCTAGACTTTCAGTGCAGATGGGGAAACCGAGGCTGAGATGGAAGAATGCCCTACATGGGGATCAGCCAGGCGTGTGAATGAGCCGCAGATCCAGGCTTGGGTCAAGCCTGTCGCTGTTCCTGGGCACCTACTAAGGGCTGGGGTCCTGCGGGTATATGCCTGGCTGCTATTTGGGGTTTTGGATCCCTGGCCAGATGAGCAGGGGATGAGTTGGACCCCTCAGAGTTGTGTGGTACTTAGCAGGCAAAGGCACTCCTTCCCTAGAAACTGACATGGAGGCCCCGCCCTGTGGGCCGGAGGTGGGTTCTCTGGGGCGGGGCGTGGTCAGCACTGGCTTTGTCACCTGCCCAGGGAAGAGGCAGGTTTCTCTAAGGGACTCCAGAAAACTCATCTCTCTCTCACCCAGTATTTATTGATCTCTTCTCCCAATTAGGCTCTGTGCCACATGCATTTAAGTGTGAACACATTAAATTGTTTCACAATCCATGAAATTGGCACTCTATTAGTAAGCCCGATTTACAGAGGAGGAGAGTGAGACTGGAGAGGTTCAGTCACCCAGCTGGTGGGGGTGGAGACCAGGATTTGAGCCCTCGGACTACCCTGAGGGCCCCTACTTAAAAAAAACAAAACATAGGAAAAGAACTTGTATTTAAATAGAAATTGCAGGAATGACAGAATTTCTGCAGAATTTCACCCAGATTCCCTGACTGCTAAGACTTAGTCACAGTAACTTTATCATTCCCCACCTATCTTGTTCTCAACTGTTTGAGAGTAAATTGCAGACACCGTGAACCTTTACCTCTAAATATTCCAACATGTGTTTCCTAAAATCAAGGACAATCTCTTACCTGACCACAGGACAACTACCCAAATCAGGAAATTAACACCCAGAAGAGTCTATTAGCTAGTCAACCGACCTTACTGGGACTTGACCAGCTACCTTCGTGATGTCCTTCATACCAACGGGAAATCCTGGATCCCACACAGCTTCGGTTGTCCTGTCTCCTCTAATCTGGAACAGTCCTGTCTTTGTCTTTCAGGATCTTGTCTTTTTTTTTTTTTTTTTCCAAGATTGCATTCATTTATTTGATATATAGAGAGAAAGAGCATGAGCTGGGGGAAGGGCAGAGAGAGAGGGAGAAGCAGATTCTGTGCTGAGACGCAGGGCTTCATCCCAGGACCCTGAGATCACAACCTGGAGCCGAAGGCAGACACTTAACAGACTGAGCCACCCACACACCCCAGTCTTGTCATTTTTTTTTAAAGCATGCAGTGCAGTTATTTTATAGGGCTGCTCTCAGTCTGGGTGTGTCTCCCATTTCCTCACGATCACATTCATGGTGAGAGTTTCTGTCAGCTGCTCCACAGAACTGATGCTGTGTCCTCCTCCGGGCATCGTTCAGGGGACACATGAGTCAGTTTGTCCCGTTACTGCTGAAAGCAACCTTGATCATTTAGCCAAAGTGTTATCTGCCAGGTTTCTCCACTGTAGAAAGATTATCTTTCCATTTCCAATTAATAATTACATTTAGGGGGTGCCTGGGTGGCTCAGGTCATGATCTCATGGTCCTGGGATGAGCCCCTTGTTCGGCTCCCTGCTTAGTGGGGAGTCTGCTTGCCCCTCTCTCTGATCCTCCCCCTTGCTTGGGCACTCTCTCTCTCAGAGTCTTTAAAAAAACTATATTTAGGGTCATGCTTTGAAACTATAAAACTATATACGTTTCTCATCAAATTTTCATATCCATTGATGATTCTTCTTGGATCCATTATTACTAGAATGCTTGTCTAATGGTCATTTTCTAACTCCATCATTCCTTCTGCTGGAAGAAGGAGCTTTGTCTTCTATTCATTCATTCATTCATTCATTCATTTATATTAGTATGGACTCATTGATTCTTCTCTTATTTAATGGGTTATGATCCATCATTACTGTTATTTTTTTTATATTTCAATTGTCCTAGATTTGTCCAGTAGGAACCCCCCTTGCAAACCACGGAGCCGCCACTTTCAAATACGACATTGCACTACGTCCCTTGGCCTTGTCCAGAAAGGGAGCCATGTCTGTGGGCAAGCAGTCTCTGCGCGTGGGTACTGAAAGGCTGACCCCCTGACATGGGCAGGCAGGGCATGGGAGCAAAGGATTTAGGCAGCACGGGGTCCTTGGGTGTTGTGCAGGTCGCTGGGGACTCATTCACTAGTTGAGCACCTATAATGAGGCCTCTGAAATCAAACTCTACTAAATCAAGGGAAAGAGGAGCCTGGCCTGTGACCAAGGCTCCACACAAAGACCATCATCTAGTCGATGGGTCCTACGCCTTCCACTGCCAAATAAGGTAGGCGCTATGATGTCAGTTTCACAGAAGTTGTGGCTGTTGCAGTGACAGGCACTTCAGACAATGAAAACAGCATGAGCAAGGACAAGGGGTATGAACGGCGACACTCCCCCATTTTGCATCCTTCACCAAAGCTGCCCCTTTTGAGTGGAGCTCCAGGCACTGAATATAAATCTTGCATTTATACTGTAACCTACTCAGTTGGGCACAGCCCTAAATATCTGGACCCGGAATCTATCCGGTCCAGATTCAAATTCCAGTTCTTGTACTTCCGAGCTGGGTGGCTTTGGAAAGTCACTTGACCTTTCTGAGCCTCCACTAATATATTTCCTCGACAAGTATTTACGGAGGGCTCACTATGTGCTGAGCACTGTTCCAGGAACGTGACATGCCGTGGTGAACAAGGCAGACAAGAAACTTCCATTCTGGGGGCACCTGGGTGGCTCAGTGGGTTAAAGCCTCTGCCTTCGGCTCAGGTCATGATCTCAGAGTCCTGGGATCAAGCCCCACATCGGGCTCTCTGCTCAGAGGGGAGCCTGCTTCCCCTCTCTCTGCCTGCCTCTCTGCTGACTTGTGATCTCTGTCTGTCAAATAAATAATTAAAATCTTAAAAAAAAAACCAAACCCTTCCATTCTGTTTAGGGAAGGCAGACATTAAATAGTAAGCAAATATAAGCAAGGTAATACCTTATGGAGATATGAAGGTTAACACAAGAACAAATTTCAGAAGTGGGGGCTCTTTCGGGCAGGGCAGTCAGGAAAGACCTCTCTGAGGCAGTGACATCTGAGCTGACGTGAGAAATGAGAAAGAGCCTGGCAGTGAACAGAAAAGGACATAGCTAGTGCAAAGGACCTGTGGTAGGAATAAGCTAGGTGTGTTTGAAAGACAGTGAGAAGCGCAGTGTGGCTGAAGAGCAGTGGGTGAGATGAAAATGGAAGGTGAAGCTGCAGAGCTGGGCAGAGGCCAGATGGCTTAGGGCTCTATAGACTGAAAGGAGGAATATAGTTTATATTCTAAATGCAAAGGGAAGCCATTGAGGGTGTTAAACCAGAGGGTGGGAGTGTACGAAGGAATCTGATCCTTATTTTAAGATCTTTGGTGTGTGAAGAAAGCCTTTAGGAGCAAAGTGGGGAGGCTATCAGGAGGCTTGCTGTCATGGTCCAGATAAGTTGATGGTGCCTAGGCTGGAGGTAGAGCCATGAGGGTGGGGAAGAGTGATCAGATGCTGGACAGTGTTGGAGGTAGAGCCAGCCTCACTGGTGGGGAAGAAGGGAGAAAGAGGAATGGGCTTGAACAACTGAAACTGGGAAGTCTGGGGGTACGGGGAGTTGAGGTAGGGTTAGTGGTTGGGAACTGGATTTTTGCCATCCTCATCTGGCACCCAGCTAGAGCTGCAGAGGGGCAGTCTAGAATTCAGAGAAGCTCTCCGGAGATCATGGGCATATGGTTGGCATTTAAAACCACGGGACTGGATGAGATCATCATGGCAGAGGGTGTAGGTTGAAAGGAGAAGAGGCACGGGGCTGTTGACTGCAAAATGAGACAAATGACACCTCCGCCCACGCGGCTCTCGCGAGGTATCACGTGAATGCACGCACCCAGTCCATGTTCTTACCCGGGTTGAGAATCCCGACAACGCTGAGGCTGAGCGGGGGGAGGCGGGGAATGGGGCCCCCTGTGGGCGGGGCCATATGGGGGCGGGGCCATATGGGGGCGGGGCCGAGAGCCGGGAGGCCTCTCCGGGGCCGGAGGGACCGCCGGGCGGTGACGTCACCGCATGACTGGGTTTTTATGAATGAAAGGAATCCTGTGAGTGAGTAATTCCGGGAAGCTCGCCTTACAACTCCGCGCCGCCCCCCGCGCCTCCCGCCCCACAACAAAACTCGGCGCGGCGCTCTCGGGAGCCCGGCTCGGAGCGACCCGCGGTCGGGACCGGAGACGAGACGGACCGGGGCGCGGGCCGGGACAGCAAGCCCGGACCGCAGCAGCAGCCCGCGTGCCCGGGGCGCCAGGCGAAGCGGGCCGAGAGGCGGGTGAGGGACGCGGGTCCGAGACGGGGACGGGCGCGCGAAAGCGGAGGCGGCAGGGTCTCCGCGCCCGGGAACGTGCCTGGGGCGGGGCACCGAGGCCCGCTCCGTCGGCGCCCGGGTGTATCCCTCGCCCGGACGGCTGGCGGGGGGGCTGGGTGGCTGGGGGGGCGGGGGGGCGGGGACCAGAGGTCCGGGCGGGGGCCGAGACGGGGTCCAGGCAGGCTTAGTGGGGTGCGGAGACGGGCCCCTTCTGGGGGCGCGCGCGGGGAGGCGGCGGAGCCGGACAGGAAGGGACAGCACAGGCGGGCGAGCGTCAGCGTCCGCCCAGGCGGGGCCGGGGGCGGTGTGTGCACGTACGTGACTCGGTGAGAACAGTCCTTGGACCGCTGCCCGCGGGCCGTGCGTGCGCGGTTTGTTTACGTCCGAAGGCGGGCGTGTGCGTGTGTGTGTTCCCGGGCCAGTGTCCCTCTTATCTTGCCTGGTGCGTGCGTGAGAGAGAGAGGGAGAGGGGAAGAGAGAGTGAGTGTGTGTGAGTGTGTGTGTGTGTGTGTGTGTGTGGTGTTTGTGTCGACCCGCGCGCTCCCAGGGCACTGAAGACCCTGGGCCTGTGGCCAGCGGTGTGTACCTCAGAGAGAGTGTGCCCGCAGGAATAAACGCGGAATGAGGATTCGGTTGAGGGAAGTGGCCCCTTCCATGGTCACAAGGGGGTCCGGGAATTCTCCCTGGGGCTGTCCCCTTCCTACCAGCCTGCAGCCAGGCCCTTGCTGTCCCTGGAGTTTCCCGGGGACAGGGCCATGTGACTGCGGTGTTTGTCCCCCGCCCAGAGCCAGCGCCTGCAGCCACAGGGTGCGGCAAAGTATCAAAGGCCCCACCCGGCTGGGCGGGGGGCTTGGGGGGGGGTGAGATGAGAGAGCCACCTCTGGCCTCAGCACCCACCGATGGGTCCGGCAACAAAGTGGGCTGGTGCCTCTGTCCTTGTCCCCAGGTTGTCCTGCTGCCTGGGGAAGGCAGACCCTGGGGACTCTCCTTCATCCCCAGGGTTGCCCATCTCCTGCCTCTTGGGAGGAAGAAGGGCCAGAAAACCCACCACAAAGGTGGGATGTGGGAAGGAGTCCCTGGCCCCCTCTCTTTCGTGGCTCCTCTGGCTGGTCCTGGTTCTGGAGCTTGTACCTGCTGGGTTGGGGAGGGTGAGACCGGGAGGGTGGGGTGGAGCTGGTTTCTGCCCTCCTGGTGGTTTCAGTTCCCAGATGGGATTAGTCAGACAAACCTACTGATGGTTGGACCTGAGGAGCTAGTTGAAGGCCTGGGCCAGCCCTGGGACCCAGAGTCCTCACCCTGGGCTAGCCCAGGTCATGGTCAGCAGGCAGTGGCACAGGTGGTCTTGGTCCATGAAGGATTCATATGTGAGGGGTGGGGCCATGACCTAGCCTTTTCTCATCAGTCCTGTGGGATGAGATGGGGGTTAGGGATATCTTCCTCCTATTCTGCGCCCCTCCCATCTACAAAGCTTTGAATGTTGGGGTGGGGGTGTTGGTAATTGAACTTGCTGGGGTGAGAAACCAGATGATCTTTTAACCTTGAATCTTTGAGCTCTGGTGAGCTCTGCTTCCACGGCTGGGAATTTGAATGATTCCAACTGCAGCAGGAACTAGTCTATGTGGGGTGGCAGGATGGGTGTAGAATGGGGAGGGACGGACCTGTAGGAGAGAAAGGAGAGTCCACAGCCCCAGTCTGGAGCCAGGGATGTCCAGGAGTATAGGGTTTGAGTAAGGGAGGTGGCGGCCAGGAGCACAGGAACCGCGTAGGCCCATCCTTCAGAGCTGGACAGGAAACATCCCCTAGTAGGGTGGAGATTCAGGGGACAAGGGGAAGTGACTGGTTGGATCACAGATGGAGAGTTTTGACTCCCATTGAATCACCTCTGGGCCTTCCCTAGAGCCTGAGACTGAACATGGGCTCCTGTGGCTCCCTCCTTCCTGACACTTTTAGCCTGAGTTTCAGTGGACCCTGTCATGGGCCAGATGCTGGGAATAAGATGGTGAACACATAAGATCTAGAGCCTGCCCTCTGGGACCTTACGGTCGAGGAAGGGGAGACAAAGTTGAAAGAGCTACCAAACTCCGTGCAAAACCACAGCTGAGATGGGTAGTATGAGGCAGAAGGCTCTGTGATTTGCAAGTATATAACAGGACTCTGACTTAGCCTGGGCAATCAAGGGAGGCTTCCTGGAGGAGGTGACCAGTGAGCTGGATTGTCAGATGGAGGGATGGTCACCTGTGAAGCCCTTAAGGGCTAGGGTTGTGATTCTTCTTTGGGCCTTTGGGACCCAGCAACAAGTCTGGCACAGAATAGGTGCTTCTTGGAGGTTTGCTGATGAAATGAATGAATGAGCCTAGATCCACATCCTGGAAGAACAACATAGCACTTGGAGTAAAAGGGCTGGGAACCCCAGGGAAGCAGGAAGCCTGAGGGAGCTACGGGATTCTTGAAGCAGTCTCTCAAAAGTGAGCAGATCGTTCAGGATCCAGGTGCCATCGTCCTTCACATGCGCACACACACACACATACACACACAGGCACACACACACAGGCACACACAGATACACACAGACACACTCCCTGTGGGAAATGTACAAGAATGGTAGGTTACTGTCCTTTTTTTCATTTGTTGTGAGCGTGAGGATCCTGGGAGAGTGGAGAGGGAATCCGATAGAGACACGGGGGCCCTGCTGTGCGGGCTGGAAAGGAGGCTGGCGTGGCAAGGTTTTGAAATGGGCTGAGCCTGGGCTGGTTTGTAGGTTTGTGTCAGCTGTCATCAGTGAGAGGTGGACAGATGACAGGGCCGGCACTGGAGGCAAGCGAGACCAGAGGCCAGTGAGGAGGCGGCTGTGGTCATAGCTCAGCTGAAAGGGGAAGTGGTCCCCAGCTGTGCAGGTGGAACGGAGGGACGGTCAAGGCTGACAGAGCCAGAGTTTGTGTTCTCATGCCTCTGCCTCCAGGAAGCCTTCCCTGATTGCCTTCCCCTTCCTCCAGGGCCTCCACTCTGTTGGTGGTCTTGGAGTTCCATTCTGGACCAGAATCTGCCACTCAAAACTCCAAAGTAATCAGTGCTGGAAAGTCCTCTAGGCTCAGTGAAGTTTGGGCATGGTGGGAAACTGAGGCCCCGAGAGGGGAATGGCGGATCTGAAGCCACGAGCAGTGAATGTGAGTGGGTGGCAGAGTCCCAGAGCTAGAATGCAAGGCCCCTGCTTCCCTGCGGTGCTGGGTTCTCTCAGCTTTGCTCCCCTTCCAGCAGGGAGGAGGCTGCACCAGTGCTGGCTGCCAAGGCCCAGGAAAACACATTTTTTCCCTCTGTCCTCACAGAGGAAGCAGAATGGCTCAACAGCCAGCAAGGAGCCCATGCCAGTGGGTGGGCCGTCTACAGGATGTCTCTGGAGTGGACCAGGGGCCAGGGAGGGGAGTTGCGGGAGAGCTGGTGGCTGCTGGCTGGGCCAGACCACTGTGAATCCCTGAGAATCAGTTCATTCTCTGTGCCTCCGAAGGAGTGTTGGGAACCTGCAGACCTTGGAGGTTGGCTCTGCTGGCCTCCAAGGGAAGAAGAGAAAAAAAATGGGTGGTGGGGGTAGCGATCCAGTGGCTGGCAATGAAGAAAGGGCCCTGAGCTGGGGGTCAGGACCATTTAATACCTGCTGCGTGACTTTAGGCAAGAGATGCCCCTTCCTCTTGGGCTAAGTGAGGAGGCAGGGCCAGGTGCCCTCCAGGGACCTATCCTGGGTAACCCCAGCCAGCCAGAAGAGGCTGAGTCCACGCAAGGTCCCGGTGCCTGCTACTGGCCTGATCCCCCTCCTGGAAGGACTCAGCCATTCTGATAACCCCCAGCTGCTCTCGGGGCTCCGCAGTTTGTACTGCTTGGCAGATACTGTTCTGATCCCACCGTTGTAGGATCTGATTCCGAATCGGATCTGATTCTGATTCCTACAGTTGTAGGAAGAGTGGAGGCCCAGAGAGGCAGGCCTTGCCCCAGGTCTCACAACCCGGAGAAGACAGGTACAGGACTCAAACCCAGGCTTGCCTCGATCCATTGCTCCTTCCTGGCTTCCCATATCCCAGCCGGGGGACAAGCATCATGAAGGTAGAACCCCTTCTGCTCCCTTCCCTTCTTCCTGGAGTCTGGGTACCCTCCTTGCCATGCAGAAGCAAGGAAGCAGATGGAAAGGAGGAAGAGTTGGAGACAGGGTGGGAGGTTTTTCTCCTGGACAGTGTTCAGCTAGGCTTGGGCTTGGCACTGGGTTCAGAGACTGACAAGCTGGGTCATGGTGTCAGAGACCACCCACCCACATCTCACCAGTGCCTGCTCCCTGCCAGGCCCTGTGCTGGGGGCCCTCAGGACCCAGAACTGCTGGTTGCTGCCGCAGAGGTCCCTGTCTGGTGGGGAGACAAGGGCACAGAACATTACAAGATAAGAGAGAAGTGCCAGGGTGGGTGGTGTTTGAAGAGTCACATGGGTGCAGGAGGGCTTCCTGGAGGAGAAGGCTCCTGTGCCGAAGGCAGAAGAGAGAGCAGGAATCTGCCAGATAAGGTCGGGGGAAAAGTGTCACAGGGCGTGGAGTTGCCCAGAGGCCACAGACTGTGGGAGAGAGGAAGTGAAAGAAATTCTGGGTGTGGGTGCCAAGTGGAGGTGGGCCATGATGGCAAGCAAGCCTGGGATGCCACGCAGGTGGGCCTAGACTCTGTCCCAGGGATAAGGAGCCACTGAAGGTTTTCCTCTGGTGGTGACATGGTCAGAGGCACATGCTGGAAAGATCCTCGTGCTGCTGTGTGGAGGACTGAGTAGAGGCCAGCAGGAGAGCATTCTAGGCCCTTCTAGGTGTGTTGGGGGAGAGGAAGGCAGCCGTTTAAGAGGACTGCAGTGAAGGGCAGGATTGGTGGGTGTGGTGTATGAGGGTCTCCAGGTGGCATCTGTGAAAGGCCAGGGTCCTGACTTGGGGCTCTCTGGGCCTCAGCGACACCATAGGAAGCCTGGGTGGCCCTGAAGACCTTCCCAGGCTGAGGGCTGTGGTGGCGGCCTCTGTGAGGGGGTCTCTTCAGATGCCACATTCCCCCTCCTGTCCCACTCCTTGTTCCCTCTGGGGTGTCACACCCTCCAGCTGTATGGGCCTGGAGGAGCTGGGTGACTCCAGAGAAGCCTTGGGCTTTCTGCACCTCGGCCCGAGTCACACTGAGAATTCTCCATTCCTTGAACCTCTGCAGTGTGCCAGGCTCTGGGCACTGGAGATGTGGCAGGGGATGAGCAGACTCTTGGCTGCTGGGGAGCTGGCCCTCTAATGGGGGGGGGCAGACACTGAACAGATATGTACAGTAGATGAGTAAGAATGCATACAGTGGAAAGTACCACAGAGGAACATGAGGTAGTGAAGGGGGGTGTGGGGGTGGGGGAGAGACTGTGTGTGTGTGTGTGTGTGTGTGTGGCGCGCGCGCGCCAGGGGCTGGGAATTCCAAATTGAACGACAACAGAAGATTTGGGAAGAGACCCAAAGGTGAGGAAGCAAGCTTGGTGGCCATCTGGGAACAGAGAAACCCAGGCCCAGAGAACAGCCCATGCAAAGACCCTGGGGAGGAGCATGAGTGGTGTGTGTGAGGAACCACAAGGAGGAGGGCGTGGCTGGAGCGGAGTGAGGGAAGGGGAACCACACAGCAGGTGAAGTCAGAGGTCTGTGCTGGGGCGGCATCCTGCAGGGGCTTGTGGGCCATTGTGATGACTTGAGCTTGTACTCCCAAGTGAGATGGGAACTGTGGGAGGGTCCTGAGAGAGAAGTAACACGAGTGACCTAACTCTGGGTCACCCCTGGGGAAACCGAGGGACAGAGCGGTTACCTGATGGGCCAGGATCCGAACTAGTGGGAAACCACCATGGAAAGGCCCCACGGGTGTCTGGCACCGAGGTCCATGCACTTTGCATTTCAACAGCGTGTCCCAGAGACATGGGGAACCTACGGGAATGTGTCAGAGGCCGATCTGAAGCTGTGAGGTGGACCCCATAGAAAGCTCAAGAAGCCAGGGCTTGGACCCCATTTGCCTCTGCTGTTCCCTAGCATCCCGGGTATTGCTAATGAGATCGCTAGTACGCCGCATCTCAGGCCACAGGGCATCTTCCTGCCTTGTCCCCTCTGTACCTCACCACCACCCCTCCCCGTCGGGATTATCGGATGAGGACACGGAGGCTCACAGTGAATTGGGGGAGAAGATCAGATCTGCTGGGGACAGAGAGGACTGCTGCTTTCAAGGGGGTTTTGGGAAACAGTCCCCTTCCTGGCCCCGAGCAGTGGCCACTGGCCTCCAGAAGGTCCCCTCCATGTCTCCCCAGAGCCGATGTCTGGCATAGAGTAGATGCTCAAAAAATACTTGTCGAAGGGACATGGAGCTTTCAGGCCTGTGGGGGAGACACTGAGGGCCACTGGGCCCCTCATCAGTTTAGGGTATGGCTGCCCTGATTGCCCAGGGCAGGGCTGCATTAGTGCTGGGTACCAAGCAGGAAAAGCTTTCCTAAGACAGATTTGGGTGAGGAAGGCGTGGGCTGGGGTGGAGGGGAAGAGACTGGTGATGTTCTATTTTGATGGGGTGCAGGTTGGACTCTGGAAAGTCATTGACTATCATATATATATTATATATATGTATATATGTATACATATATATGTATATATGTATATAATCTATATGATAGTCAGTGACTTTCCACAAACACACATGTGTATATATATAGTATTTTATATATTTTTTATGAATTATAAATTATTTTATATTTATTATATATTTTATATATAATTTGAAGTAACTTTACTCCCAGCATGGGGCTCACTCATGACCCTGTGATCGGGAATTGCATATCCTACCAATTGAGCCAGCCAGGTGCTCCAAATACGGTTTGTGTAATTTGCTGTATATAGGCATCTCTGGACGTCATATGGGCAAATGGCTGGAGGTGTCCATTCATTTGATGCATATTTATTGAGCAAATGCTATGTACCAGGCACTGACTTAGGCACATTGATACCATGACAAGACCACAGTCTTCCTGAGTGTGTGCATTTTGGTGGAGGAGAGGTGGGACAGAGACAGATAACCAAGTAACCAAACAAAATTATTGCAGAAGAGGTGACCATGAGGGTTATAAAATGGGGTGATGTGATGATATAGGAGGTATTTAGCTGGGATGGTTAAACCAGTTTGAAGAGGTGACATTTGGCAAAGCTCTCAATGAAGAGTCGCTGTGGGGAGATGAAAAGGAATACAGCCATAAAGAGAGAAGCAAGTGCAAAGGCCCTGAGGCTGGAATGAACCATTCAGCAGCACCAGTGTGGCTGGACCACTGGGGTGGAGAAAGGTGGTATGACGGGAATTACAGAGCAGCCGAGGCCTTGAATGCCAAGGTAGTGAGTCTGGGTTTTATTCAAAGTAGAAAGGAAAGTGACCTTGGTCTCTTCTCTCTCCTAGGTCTCAGCCCAGAGGGCACCTTTTGCAAACATGTCTGTGGATCCCTTATCCAGCAAAGCCCTGAAGGTGAGGAGGCAGCCCCTGTTGTCCCTGTCCTCCCCCTCTCCCTCCTTGTCTAGGCTGACTGTCCCATCCCAACTTCCCCTTCAGTTCCTGGAATCCTCAAGGGTGGCTCAGCAGGGTTCAGGTGTTCATGGGGCCCTAGGAAGGGCCCTGGACTGGAAACCAAGAGGCCTGGGCTCTGGTCGTAGGTTGGGTGCCCCCCTCGCATCCCCCCCCCCCCCCCCCCCCCCCCCCCCCCCCCCCCCCCCCGCAGGTCACTTCCATCTCTGGGCTGGCTTCCCCATCAGCACAGTGCTTACTGGGCTAGAGAGGACTTAAAAGGTGATTTCTGGGCCGGGTTTCTCTGGCTGAGTCCAGGCTGATGCACTGGGTTAGAATTTGGGCCAAGTCCTGGTGTGGTGGTCCCTTTTGTGTTCAAATCCTGGTTAGGCCCAGCTTCCCCTTTCTGGATTCTTCGCCCGCCCTCCCCAACGCTTCGGGGCCTTGGAGCAAACAAGTCCAGCCTCCTCGTTGGGGCCTATGGTGGTGAAGGAGGAACACTGGGGGTGGGTGGGGGAGCCGTCTCCAGCACCTGCTGCGCGCCAGACCAGGGCCAGCATCCACAGGCAGGGCGCGACCCTGGGCCTCAGTTTCCTCATGCGCCCAACATTCTACCCCTAGATCAAGCGTGAGCTGAGCGAGAACACGCCGCATCTGTCTGACGAGGCGCTGATGGGGCTGTCGGTGCGCGAGCTGAACCGGCACCTGCGCGGGCTCTCCGCCGAGGAGGTGACGCGGCTCAAGCAGCGACGTCGCACGCTCAAGAACCGCGGCTATGCGGCCAGCTGCCGCGTGAAGCGCGTGTGCCAGAAGGAGGAGCTGCAGAAGCAGAAGTCGGAGCTGGAGCGCGAGGTGGACAAGCTGGCGCGCGAGAACGCAGCCATGCGCCTGGAGCTCGACGCGCTGCGCGGCAAGTGCGAGGCGCTGCAGGGCTTCGCGCGCTCTGTGGCCGCTCGCGGGCCCGCTGCGCGTGTGGCGCCAGCCAGCGTCATCACCATCGTTAAGTCCGCCCCGGCCCCGGAGCCCGGGCTGGGGCCGGGCCCCGCCTCCGCCCCCACCCCCGGCCCCTCCCCCGCAGCCTGTTCCTAGTGTCCGCCCCGCCCCACCCGGCCACGCCGCACTTCCAAGCCACGCCCCTCCGACCCCTGCTTCCTTCCCAAAGTGCCTAAGCGTGGTCTCGTCCCCAGGTGCCATTTCTCTGCAGCCACCAGCCCCGTGGTGAGCACATGATCCCTCCCGAGCCTGCTGTCTTCCTGTTGTGGCCCCTATAACTGGGTCCTAATAGGTGGCCTTGGGGTGAGACAACTTTGGTGAGAACGGTGGGGTGATATGGTCTCTTTTGGCTGAACAGTCCAGCCGTCTTAGACTGGGACAGTGGGATACAGAACGGATTAGAGAGAAGGGCTGTCTGGGAGAAGAGGGCCACCCCTCATTTTGTAAAGTGTCTGCTCAGATCGTGTCCTAGCCCCTCCAAAGCCTCCCAGGATTCAGGACTAGGTTTGGCTCCCATATGTGTCTCCTGGGACTGGAGGCTAATGTGCCCCGCCTCTGCTCTGGGCCCAGGGGTGCGTGGCCTTTCAAAAGCTGGGAACATCCGACATCACCTAGTGAGGGCCAGTTAAGAGATAGGGAAACAGGCCTCCAGCGGACAGGCCAGTGCTCAAGGCCATCTGTGTTTCGTGGCTGAGCTGGGAAAGCCAAGCTGCCCTGAGGTTCCAGCCAGGGTTGTCAGGGACATTGTGGACACGGACTGGAAAGGATGATGAAAGGGCCTCCCTGGCCTGGGAGCTGCCTCCGTGAGTTAGGGGAAGAGAAGTAGAGGGCCAGAGAAGGTGATAAGGATGGAAGAGATGGAAGGAGCTGGCCAGCCAGAGAGAAAGGGGACCAAGGAGGCAACCATCGACTGTGGCAGGTGGGAAGATAAGACAGATGCTGAGGTCTTGCAGTCCTGAGAAGGTCCTGAGAAGGACCGTTGTGGCTTGAGGGGTTGCCACTGCCATTGATTGCCATTCTCCTGGGGAGCCCAGCCCCAACCCTCCCGCCCTGTATACAGCTGTTTATTTATTGCACGAATCTAAGTTATTCTCCCCAGCCGGAAGCCTAGCACCCACTCCCTGGGAAAAGTGGTGTGTGGCCCTGTGCTGGACTTTATATTTTATATCTGCAAATAAATCACATTTTATCTTATATTTAGGGAAAGCCGGACGACAACCACCCAAAAAATGTTTAAAAAAAAAATTTACCCGGCCCCCAGAATTTATTTATTTTCTGACTTACAGTAAGCGAGTTATCCGCCTTCTGTATTTTGTAGACTTTCTGAATAAAAGTCAAATTCTCTTTTTCCACAGTGACCAAGTGTCAGTCCCTGGGCTATGGTTTCTGGAGGGGGTGGGGGGTGGGATGGGTTCTGAATGAGGGGCTGAAGCTGGAGTTCTGCTTATAACCCCAGGCAGGCCCCCCTGCTGGAGTGGGGGGCTAGCCCCGTGTTGCAAATGAAGAAATTGGGTCATGGGCTCTCACTAGCTCTTGCTGGGGGAGGGGGGCAGAGGGGGACTGTTGCTAAAACTACTGTTCTTCCTTCTGGTTCCCTGGAGCCTCCCAGGGGAAGACAAAGCCAGGGGGGACAATGAAATGTAGGGTTAAATCCCTGGCATCCCTTCACTGAATAAACAGTCCCGCCCAGAGGAAAATTCCCGGATTTAAGAGTAATCTTTCCAGCACTTTCCCACCGAGGCCTGACTTTCTACAGCCAAGCAGAAAATATTTTCCCCACGGTCCGGAAGGCAAAGGGAGGCCGAGACAGAAGTGGCTTCTTCAGGCCCAGCCTGCAGGCCTAAAAGGCAAGCCTGTATCTCCTCTTTCCCTCCAAACTCACTATAATTTCCTCCCCGTCTGCCAGCCCTTTGGGGACACCCTGAAGAGAAGTGGAGGGTACAGCAGTCTGGGGGGCAGGGAAATCAGGGTTTGAATCCGGGTGTGCCTGTTTCTAGCCATGAGACTTGTAATGGTTTCTTTAGCTTCTTATAGCCTCCCTGCACAGAGAAGGTACTCGAAGGGCATAGGTGTGACAAGCACCGGGAAACCCGAGGGGCTGTAAGCTTTAACACGCAGTGGACACAGTCACAACAGCGCACTAGCACACACACACACACACACAGGCTGAGGGAGAAGGCCATGTCTGTGGCAGCTGTGGGCTTTGAAAGTTGGGGAAGGGTCAAACCGCATGGGTTGGCAGCGTCCATTGGCCTTTTTCCCCCCTCTCACGTTGAGGCCCCGTCATCCTGATCCCTGATCCGGGGATGCTGAGCTCAGGCCTGCAAAAGGGCAGCCGGAAGCCTCGGGCGGGACAAGTGGAGTTTCGAGGCTGGCTGGGAAGTTCCCCCCGCCCACGCCGCATTCCTGAGCACTCCTGTCAGCCCACCAACCCCTCCTCCCCGAAAGTGGGTGGCCATGGCCTGGTACCTGGCCTCCTTAACCCTTGGGGCAGGGACTAACCCTTGGGGCAGGAGGGTGGGCTCAGGGAGGCATCAAGATAGGCTGCAAGGAGCAAGGAAGCCTTGCAAATCCCTTCAAGCCCCTGGGAGACGCCTGTGGGAATGCGGCTGCTGGTGTTGGAGGTGCAGGGGGCCCTCTGGCTGGCGGACAGAAGGGGGACGGGGCATCCACCCACTGGGGTGGGGAGGGCGGGTCCCTTGTGGCCACAGCTACCCCTGGCTCCCACCAGCTGGAGGAGGGAGACAGTTCGTCCAGTGCGAGTCCGGAGCCCAGTGTCAGTCTCCGGCCCCGTGAATTCCCCCATTCCCCTGTCACCTACACATGGTGCCCTGGAAGGAAGCTGGTTTCCTAGGAGACCCCTGCCCACAACCACCAAACCCAGCCCCAAACACATACACGGAAGGCAGGGAAGAGGAAGGGCAAAAAAACCTCACCCACAGACAGCAGAGATTTCAATACAATCTATATTATCTCATATATATATTTCTTACTTTATTTGCTCACTTCTGTCACGCATTTAAAATGTCACAGAGACCAAAATAGAGCGGCTTTCTGGTGGAACTCATGGCAGTCATACACGAGATACAAAACTAGGGGACTCTGTCCTCTCATACATCATACAGTTCAGTTTTCAAGTATTTTTTATGTACAAAGAGCTACTCTATTGGGGGAAGGGATTAAAAAAAAAGGTTATGCATCCTAGGAAGGAAGGGTGGAGTGGGTGGGCACCCGTTCCCGGCCCCTCAACTCCCCGGGGGCCACTAGCTCCCTGCCCCAGAGCCCCTCCTCTGTGTCCCCCCACGAACCATGCTAGCCAGCAAGTGCCAGGGCAGCCAAGACAAGGGGGCAGGGAGTCGGCAGCACACTTTGGCCTGGAAGGAGAATCACACAAATCTATGAAAGCAAAGTGGGGAGTGGGGACTGAGGATCTCCCCAGACAGCCTGCTCCCACCTGCCACCTTCCCGGGCAGCTTGGTACCAGCTGGCCAGACCCACCAGATCGGCCCCAAGAGCCAGCCTCCAGCCCGCACCCCCCCGGCCTCTGTGACCCCGGGGCGGGGGGTGGGGAGCCAGCTTGGTCACAAGGGCCAAAGGCAGCCTGGGAAGACGACAGGGGTGTAATCCCCCACTGGACCCTGGGCACATTCATTCCAGGAATGAACGGAAAGGAAGAGAAGTTCTGGTGCCACAGGGTGGGGCCCTCCTCACCCTACGACCTTCCCCAGGCTGTCCAGGCCCAAACCCAAGTGCCCTCTGGGTTCCGAAAGACAGAACACACACTGTGACTGTCAGGAGGCTCCTCCTAAGACAGTGGCCAGTCTAAGCCCAGCCTGCCTGGGGACTCTGGCCACGGAGGCTCCGGGAATTTAGGTGTGGAGGTGAGCGAGGGGAGGGGACTCGCCATCCTGGCCATCCCCTAAGGCCTGTCCAGGGTGCTTGGCCCAGCGCAGCAGGGTCCCCTGAGTGCCAGCAGCTTGAGAGGGAGCCCCCAGGGAGTGTCTGCGGCCAGACAGACTGAGGGCCTGGGACAGGGGAGCTTTCGTATGTGACTAAGGCACAGAAGAGATGGGCCGAGGGGCCAGCCGAGGCGGGACTCCAGGCCGTGTGTGGATACGGCGCCAGGGAAAGGAGTCTGGGGTCACTCCTCCCACTTCTCAGCTCCCGCCGCACGCCCCCTCCTTCCGCCTCCCTCCCGCAGGGCTGCTCCTCCAAAAGCTGGTCTGAAATGTGGAGACTCAGACCCTTCCCCTGAAGCGGGAAGGAGCAGCCCTAGGGCAAGACCGGACCCTGCGGAGGTTCTCACTGCTTAGCCTGAGAAAGGGGCTGGGAGCCTCCAACCCCTTCAGCAGCCAGGAAGCAACAAGGGCTCTGCCCAAAGTGCTCTCCAGAAGAAAGACCCCGAGGGACAGGGCAGTGCGGGCCACTGGCTGCCCTCAGCAGGTCAGGAGGAAGGGGCATGAGGCAGGCAGGGAGGGCAGCCACAGAGAAGACAACCAGGGGCCCAGAGACCCCTGCTACGAGAGGGCCTTGTCCACAGAAGAGGGGCCCAGATGCACCCGAGCTCCCTTCCAACATGGGACACGTGGCTCTTGGTGTCCCTCTGGTCCTTGCAGCATGCCAGGCAAGCCTGGGTCAGGAGGAGGCGCAGGGAGCATCTGGGTCCCCTCCCACCCCTCTGGCCGAGGCTGAGGCTAATCTAGCGTGGACAGGGGACACAAGGGAGGGAGCAGGCAGGAAAGAGCCCAGGTCAGAGTATTGCACGGTGCTGGGGGCGGGGCTGTCAGTCTCAGGGAGAAAAGAGGGACCCACGTGGGGGCTGAGAGGGCCATGGCCGCGGGTGCACCACGGCCACAGCTGGTCCCACCAGGCCGCTGCGGCAGGACAAGCCATAGGGGCACAGGAGTCACCCCCAGCATCCTCCGTCCCTCGCCCGGCAGCAGGGCTGACCACGCGTGAACAGTCCGGAAGGCCCCCGTGGTGAGCCCGGGCTGTCCCCTGGGCCGACAGCTTCCGGCTATTCCTCTGGGAGCAACAGGTGAGTGTTTCTGGTCCAATAAATTAACGGGCAATGCCAAAGCTGTGCCAGCCTGCCTCCCCGCCCGCGCGTGGGACCGGAGGGGGGCACGCCCTGCCCTGGGCCGCGGGGCCAGTCCTCCCCACCAGCAGCCGCACCTAGAACTCATCATCGGAGCTAAGCAACAGAGTCTTCTCGTTGTCGCGGGCGCCACTGAGGCTGTGGGAGCGCGAGAGGCTGTGGGCGCCACCGCGCCACGCGGGCCCGGGCTCCAGGGTGGACTGCTGCGTGTACTGCTGGTAGGCGGGCGAGAAGTTATGGATGGCGTCCTGCACGATGTCGTGTGGGTTCATGGTCTCCTTGAGGCTGCTGGAGATGCTCTTCATGGGGGCACAACGGCCTGCAGGATAGAAGCCCAGAAGCGGGGGTGAGGGGCAGGGAGGCCCCGGTCCTGGGACCGAGCGCCACCCCAAGGCCATGTCACCCGACAGAACAGGGTCCCAGGCATCAGGAGGCACAGGCAAAGAAATGGTTCTCTGGCTGGGGCGCAGAAGGCAGGTGAGCAGCCGTGGGGGGCTGGTAAGCGTGGTTGGTGGGAAGGGACCCAGGGTGGAGAATGGCATGCCCCAGGGAGGATGCAGTGTCGGGGAGGGGTCCACCCAGAGAGCTAGCCCTGCCCCCTACCCCTGGGGGCCCCCCTTTGCTCTGGCAGGACAGGCAGCCAACCACACCCCCCCTGCCTCCGGCACCCACAGTGGGATGCCCTGCAAATCCTCACCGGCTCCCCTCTGAGAGGGCAGAAGCCCTCATGTGCTTTCTCCTAACTCCCCCTCTAAGGAACTCTCCCTCCATGGGTTCAGTAGGGAGAAGTGGCCCCAGACCCAAAACCGAGGTGGGGGACAAGTCCTGGTCTTCCAATTCCAATCTGGCGGGCCTTTTCCACCTTCGTGTTCTCCGCCATGGATTTCCCATTAACACGCACTGTGCCCCCGGAACCCAGCGGGCGTATTCCAGAACACTGAGAGACCAGGACGGAAGCAGGCAAACTCTAAGGTGGGGGGGGGCAGCCCTTGGCAGGCAGGGCCTATGAGCTCTGCTGCCTGGGGGTGCCTTGGGAGGGGGGGAGAGACAGGAACACAGAGAAGGGACTAGGGAGAGAGACATGCCGGTGACGGTGACCACGACTGACGTGCAGGACAGACGTGTAGACCGGGAGCAGAACCTACCGTAAGGGCCGTATGTTGGCACTGCCCGCGGCCAAACCCAGGGCAAAAGCAGGGCGGAGGGGGGAAGGGGAGGGAGAGAGAAGCCAGAGAAATAGAGAAGACAAGAGACAGCTGAGTGACACCATCTGCCCACCACCAAGGCCTGCACACCGCACCAGACCCACTTCCCACCCGACCCAGCACCCAGCAGCCCCAGCGGCCCCCTCGGAGCCCGGCACCCAGTGGGCGATGGGGGTGGGGGACGGCACGTCCACTCAGGGATGACCCCTCCCACAGGGCTCACGCTCTCATCCAGGGGGACGGGAGAGCCACCAGCAGATACACAGGACATTGATCGCGGTCCCATTTCTACACCTAAGTTGTGGCCCAGCACTCCCACTTCTCTTCAGGCTTGGCTGGAATGGCTAAGCCAGTGCCCCGCGCTTTACAAACCTCGCGACACTTCACAGATGAGGAAATCAAGGCTGAGGGGTGAGGGGGCATGGTGCCCTGTATAGATACCCCCAAGCTTTTCCCCAGGAGGGCTGGGCTGGGGTCTCTGCCAGAGTTGGGTTTCTGGCCACGCTGTTCTTTTCTGGGCTGGTGGTCTGGGAGCAGCAGGTGGGAAGATACAGCCTAGGTGTCCGCTGGGCCTCTGCAGAGCCCCCACAAGTGACATTTTAAACCCCGAGGGCCCAGAAAGGGTTCTCTGCTATGGCCCCAGGCTCCAGGCACAAGGGTGACTTTCCTAAGGATGCAGGCTCTGTTGGGACCAGGCTCACGGGACATCGTGCTCAGCACTGGGTGGGTGTTTGCAGATCTGAGGACCTAGTGGGAAGCGCATGGGACAGCAGCTGGTAGCAGCAAGGCAGCCGGTACCGGGTAGGTGTGCGATCACAGACGGAAGAAGGGGTACCGCCAGCCCTCCGCCAAGTGTGTTGGGAGAACACAGCTGGGCACCCAAGAGCTGAGCGGCCTGGAGTGCTGGCCCGTCCACTAGTGGCCAGCAGGTCTCTTTCCAGCCAGGGAGAGGGCCGAGGGGTCCCGTTGCAGCACCCCACTCCCCGGGGCCTGTGGTGGGCTTCAGTGCGAGGCCTGGGAAGTGGGGTTCTCGTCTCTGGCCACAAGGAAGGCAGCCAGCAGCAGCCCAGCTCCTGGGTGTGTGTGTCAGAGCAGGACCCTCCAAGGCCCACCCACCTCCCCACCGGAGAAGTCATTTCAGGCATTGCCGGCCTCCCCTTCAGCCCGCCGTGACCATCTGCTCTCTGCCCAGGAGCAACCCAGAGGCCGCTCCCTCCACTGGGGGGAGCTGGGAAGGTCCCTGCCTCCGTTCGAGCCCAGACCACTTAATGCCGAATCTGGGAGTTGGGGGGGTGCACAGGAGGGACCGGCAACGCCTCTCCGGGGCATCCTAACGTACAACCGGGGTCGCCAATGTCTTCGAACAAGGAGGCAAACAAGCAGGTGTAAAAAGCAAGCTGTTAAAAACGGCCTGTCGGACACTGTGGCAGGAGGGCCCTAGGGAGGGCCTGGGAGGGCTTCTCCCGCTGTGTGGGGGGCGGTCATCTCGACGCTGGCTCATACCTTGCGCATCTAGCCTCTTGTCAGCGTAGACCTTGTAGGTGAAGGCGTGCCGCAGGGCCAGGGCTGCGAAGAACATCTCCACGCAGATGATGAAGTCCTGGTAGCCAGCGGCCACAGTGCCCTCGCCCACGGACACGCGGGCCGAGTGGATCTTGGGAATGGCCCCACACTTCTCCAGGATGGCCAGAAGCATGCCTGGAAGAGGAGGTGCGGGCATGTGGCCCTGGAGCGGACCCCTGGCCTGTTGCCCCTTCTACATGCAGCCCCCACCCCGCCAATGCCACACCCACCAACAAGGACGGCAGCGGGGCCCACGGTCGCCCGGGGGTGCTGAGATGCTGACACCAAGCTGAGGCATCTGGGAAACCCCACCCCGCCAGCAACTTGCTGGCCACCAACTCTGGGGGTCCCTTGGATCCCCATCCATGAGGCAGCCCCACGGAAGGTTCCCCATGGCTCCTGTGAAAGGCTCCTGAGGGCCTAGACGTTCCACCCAGGAGGCCCCAGTGGACAAAAGTCTGGGCTCTAGGCTGGGATGGCCCAGAGACAACACAGGCCTTACAGAGGCTGGGAAGAGGCTCACCTTGCCAGAAGGAGAGAAAAATGACAGACTTGACCATGAAGAACTTGAGGACGGGGCTGTAGGGGCTAAGGAGGTCCCGGGTGGCAAAGTAGAAGAGGAAGAGGGCGTAGAGGGCCAGGCTGACAGAGATGTTGTAGATGATGGTCACGTAGAGGTAGCCGCTGGTGACACTGGGGGAACAGGGAGTGTTCTCTGGCTTGGACAGAGCCTTTGGAGGGACAAAAGGCCTCCCTCCCGCCTCTGCCCAGCCAGTATGCCAACCCCCATGGTTCTCAGCAAGGTTCCCCAAGAAGTGCTCCATGAGCCACTGAAGAAGGGTCCTAAGTGGCCAAGAAGCAGGGGGCAGAGGTGTGTGTGCCCACGGTGAAGGCCAGCCCTGGGCCTCTGCTCTGGTGCCTGGGCTCCTCATGGGAACCCGGACATTGAAGCCACTAGCACCAGGGGGCTCAGCCCGATGGTCCAGCAACAGGGATGAGAATGACGTAGAGCCTGGCTCTGCTTTTCTCTTGAACAAAGTTCTGTCGCCCTCCAGGCCTCAGATGCTCACCTGCCCTGGCGGGGCTGTCCTGTGGGGTACAGGTGGCATGGGGCTGGGGTGCATGGTCCTGTTCACTAGCCCCCCAAAACGAAAGACGTCCACATGGGAGAAGCCTTCTCCCGGGGACTCAAGCCAGGCCTCTCAGGGCTCTGACCTTCTAGCTCCCTGCCTTGGGAGTGGTCACTACCCCCAGGCACCAGCCTGTGGGCTGTCCGTGAGGGTGACGAGGGCTGAGGGCTGGCTCCTGTGCCAGAGGCGGGGCCAAGCAGGACGATAATCACCTCCAGGCTTGGGCCTTGCAGCTTAGGGATGCGCGGGGGCATGAGGAGGGACGGGCCACCCTCGGCCTCCCCTCAGAGGAAGGTCAGGGGCATGGGGCCAGTCTGCAGGCACCCCCTTCCCTAAAGCGGGGCATCACAGCCTCGGGGCAAGGCCACCCACCCCCACCTCTCAGGGGGCCCCCGCTGCTTACTCAAAGTCGCCGTCCCGGTACTTGCCAAAGGCCTGGAGGACCACGGTGCTGACAGCCATGAGTGGCTTCACTACGCAGAACTGCAGGGTGGCCTGTCGGGGGAGAAGGTCAAGAGTTGGGGACGAACAAAGAAACTGTGTGGCGAGCCCCTCCTCTGTCCTCTGGCCAGGAGAGCCTGTGCTGGATGCTGGGGGTGGGGGTGGGGGGTTGTTCTGATGTCCTGTCCCTAGGGGACTGCCGTGTGGAAGGGAGGCAGAAGCTATGAAGGGACAGCTGTACAGTGTGGCCGTGCGAGCAGACAGGAGGAAGGACTAAGGATGGCCGCTGGGGGGACAGACGAGCGCAGGACAGGGGAGTCCGCTGGAGGGCTTCTCACAGAAGGGGTCAGCAGGAATGTGCCAGAGACACACCAGGGACAAGCAGAGGGAGGCGCTCCTACCAAGACCGACAGGCCGAGAGCAGACACGGGGCAAGGGGGTAGATGCTGGTGATGGAGGGCAGCAGGAAGGGGGCCAGGGCCCTTCTCAAAGCCTCCTCCTGTCCTCCTTTGTCCACCCCTGGGGTCTCACTGGGGCTGGAAGGGACCTCCAGGAGCACAAGAAAGGAGGCAGCTCAAAGCACAAGGTCTGGGATCCTGAATCTGAATCTGAATCCTGGCCTCACCCGCTACCATCTGGAGAAGGTCACATGAGCGGTCACGTAGCCTCTGAGCGGTCACCTCACTAACAAATGGACGTAACCAGCCCCACATCGCAGGGCTGAAGACCACGGCAGTGTCTATTGTTCAATGAAGGCCTCCACGGGCCCGCTCAGCCACTGGAAGAATTCCTAAACCAGGTTCTCACAGTGCCCTCCAGAGGCTCCAGCAAAGTCAAGGACAACCCACGGTGCCCAGAGAGCAAGCAAAAACACCAGGCTCTTGAAAATCATGTCTAAGCCGTAAGGCCCCTTCCGTGGCGGGGGAGCAGCTTTTAAAGGCTGAGCCACTGTGGCTCCAAGTCAGGCAAGGACCCTGGGGCAGAGGAAGTAACCCGTTGACCCCAACATTTCCGCCCCACTGGGGACCCGAGTCTGTGAGGTGTCCCCATGGGCCCTGGGCTGTGCGTGGAAGCACGTGTGATGGAGCGCAGAGGTCAATGCTGCCACCAAGAAAGCCCCCCAAATTCCCCGGCCCCACCACCTACCTTGAGGGAGCGGGATCAGCATCTGGGGCAAAGGAAGGAGGCGCGGGCATTAAAAGCCTGCCCACAGGCCGCCGCCATCCTGGTCAGCTGGGCGTACAAGGGCCCCCCAACAAAGCACTGTTACAGCTGAGGAAACCGAGGCACGGAAGGGCAGAAGAGGCGGCATCAGCAGGCCCCACAGCCTGCACCCAACCACAGCCCTGGATCGGGTGAGGAACCAGGCAGCAGTTCCCCAGCCAGGAGGGTGTTCAGAACCACCTGCAGAGCTGTAACCCCGGCCCCGGGGCCCAGAGCTACAGGCCAGACCTTCTTCATCAGCCTGGGGGCTGCGGAGAGGGGGCTGGCTGACCAGAGGATGGCTGTGCACCAGCTCTCCAGGAGAATCAGATCCCGGGGGCCCCTGGCCCAGGCTTTCTCAGGAGAAAGCAGCAGAGAGGAAGCAGCGCTCTCCCAAGGGAAAGGGATGCAGAGGCCGCTTTAATCCTGTCCTCTTACTACCTCCCCCTGCTGCTTCCAGAACAGCAGCAGGACATCTGAACCCACAGGGCCTGGGGAATCATTTATAACCAGAGTAGCAAGCTAGTGATCATGGGATCAAAACTCTGTACACAACATACCCATCAAAGAAGGCGGTGAGTCACAGCTGGGCCCAGGGCGGCTGAAAGGCTGGTAAACAAACGCTCTGGAAGGCCCCACCCACCCTGACCCCAGGGACACTTTTAACTCTTTGCCTCCAGGCCCAGGAGGGAGATTGTGAATGGAGGAACGCCCAAGGGAAGGCAGAGCTGGAAGCTGGCCTGCGGCGTAGACACGGGTGTAGACCCGGTCCTTCCAGGTAGGTGCTACGTGGGTGTGCCCGCATCGCGGGCAGTGTCCCTGCACAGAAGGGAGTGGAAAGGCCAGCCCTCTGGTGGCCAGGGTCATCAGCTGCAGTGACTACTCTTGGTGACCCAGAGGTCCCAGCAGGGGCAGGCTCTTCCTCCCCCGACAAGAGTGGGCTCGGTGCCTGTCTGTGCTGACTGCTTCCCATCCATCCCCCACCTGGGCCTCGTGCCATCCCTCGAGGTAAGTAACGTTCCGCCTGCTTTACAGAAGAAGGAAACCAAGTCACGCTCAGGAAGCTATTACATAACCTCGCCAGGGTCACCCAGTCAAGAGGAAAAGCTGAAAATCAAACTCAGATGGTCGGACACCCGGGCCCAAGTGCTTCACCACAACCCCGCGCGGCCTCCGCCCAGCTCCCGGAGACCACAGGGGAGGCAGCGGAGGAAACCGGAAGCTGGTGGAAATGGGGAACAAACCAGAGACTCGGCAGGCCCATCGAGCTTTCACGCAGAAGCACTCCTGACCTCTAGCTGCAGCCGAGGAGGGGTTTCAAGCTGAGACTCTAGAATCCCTGCGCCGCCTCATTCTCACACACACACACCAAGACCCGCCTGGTGGAAGTGAGCAGGAATGGGACCACCTCCCGCCCGGGGCCGCCACAGACCCTCTCAGGACCCTGTTGCTGCCCCTTGGAGCACGCTCGGCTCATGCACGCATGCCTAACGGCATGGGGCATGGGTGCAGGGCCTTCGCGTACCTCACAGGGTATGGGAACTCTGCAGGTGGGCTCCTCTGGCCCTAAGCCCGCCTCTGCCACCGGATGAGCAGGGGTGGCTCCCAGGCTCTGGGACCCTGGCCTGGACCCCTCAACCGGGGCCGGTGCAGGGACACGCACCTGCTTGCAGAACCGGAGGAATCCAATGGAGTAAGTCTTTCCCCAGAGGCAGCACGTGCCGTACATACAGCTGGACCTGGAAGAGACAAGCGGAGGGGAGGCTAGAAGGCAGACAGCCAGGATTCGGGGAAGGTGGGGCTGGGGGAGGCCACCTTCCCTCACAACCACATGAGCCCGGGGAGAGCAGACCGGGGCTGGGAATGGGGCACAGATTTCAGGCAGTCTTCGCCCGGAGGCCAAGCACTCGGGGAGAGTCTGCACTGGTGGTGGTGGGAGGTCCGGGGTGGGGGGCATCAGGGAGCAGGGCTGCACCAGCCTGGACACAACAAACCAACCTGCCAAGTGCTGAGTGGAAAGACTACAAGAGAAAAAAACAGGCAGACAGGAGGGGACAGGAGAAGAAAAAAGGAGTAAGTGCCGGTGAGGCCGTCCCCATGGTCGCCGTGAATGGCGTCGCTCGGGAAGGGAGGAGAGGCACCACAGGGCCAGGTTCTGGGCAGGGTCAGTCTGTGTGTCCGGCTGATACCAGGACAGCTCGAAGACCCTCAGACCCAGGAAACAGGGTGCTGTGGGGGCTCCAGGGAGACCAACTACTCACTCGATGGGCTTCCCTCTGATCTCCGACATGATGGAACTTTCTCCCCCGAGGTATTCGTAGCACAGGCTCAGGAAATTATAGATGACCAGGGCTGTGAGAGATGTCCAGAGAAAACCACTCAGACCAGCAGGCTGGGCAAACAGATGGTGGGATTCTAAACAGCCACAAGAGTGGAGGCACCACGGTCACGGGGCCGTGGGGACACAGGGACCCGCACAGAGAATATTCCAATGGTCACCAAACCAGGCAAAGCTGAGTCACGCTGTGTGCGGTACATGCACGTACGCTGCTGGTCACCCCGTAAAGCGACACACGGTGATAAGCACAAAGTTCCAGATTGCAGGGGGAGACGGGGCTGGGCTCGCTGGGGGCTGGGGAGCACATTCTGGGGATCAACAGGTACCAGCTTTGTTACTGTGTGCGTGTGTGTGCGCGTGCGTGTCTTACGGATCAGAGTTTTACAACAAAACAATAAAACATTCTCTGGAGGGATCTCAGGAGAAATTTTCAGCAGGAATGAGGCAGGACAACCTTTGTCCATTCAACTAGCCAGAGGGGCAGGTTAGTACGCACGCCAGTAGAGGCTGTGGGGTGGCAACGAAGGTCACAAAATCAAGCACAAATGTGCAGGGCAGCTGGGCCAGCTCTGTCCGGATGCGGCTCGACGGCACCACAGAGACACAGCTCTGCAGCAGCGACAGGCAGCACCGAGGTACGCTGTCAACGCTAGACCATAGCACACCGAGAGGACTTCTGCGGGTCAGCAAGATGAAGGCTGCGGCCTGCAGGGTGCCAAGAGCACGGGGACGTGCCGGGAGCAAGGATGGGGAGACTGGGGAGCAGGAGTACCGCAGAGGCCGCCGGAAGGCAAAGGCGCTGGAGGAAGCTCAGGCCGAGAGCATGGGAACTCGAACGGGCAGCAAAGGCGTGAGGGACCAAGTGGGGTCAGGGAACAGGAAGGGCAAGGGAAACAGCCGCGACCCTGCAGACAGAGGGCTCCTTACATGACCCTGCTGTCCCCCCTGTTGCATAGAGGCCCTCACAGCTCCAGGTACAGCCCTGACCTTGGCATTCGAGATTTTTCCATAGTGACTTGGCCCCCGCCCACTCCCCACATGGCCTTCCCGGGGAACTAGATGCCCCTCTTTCCCTGTAGGTTATGACATCCTCCATGTGCTTCCCTTTGCTGATTCCCACGGCCTGGGGTGCCCCTCCCTCTGTGTTGCTGGCGTCCTTGAAACCCATGAGACCCCCTGAGAGTCTCTGGCTCCTTTCATGGAGGCTGGCATGTTCTCACCCAGGGAACCACTGACCTACAGATGCTGGGCCGTGTTTCCTGCCCCGGGGCCTGGCTAGCATGATCTCTGACCACTCCCACGGGACTGCAGCCCCTGGAAGAGGGCCCACCTCCACCCCAGAGCATGGCCACAGCACTCGGCACACACCTGGCACACCACGACCATGGGGCTACCTTGAGCTGGAGAGCATGCGATCCCGGCGACAGATCTATGGGCAAACGTGGGCCTTCAGCGGTTTGGGAAGGAGTATGTTTGCAGTGTGGTATACCTAACGCATCATGGGCTCACGCTGCCAGCTAAGGTCAGGGGTTCCAGGTAGCACCCCATCTCAGCATCTCACCTACCACATGGTGCTGTGACTGTCTGTCTACGGATGTAGTAGAGGGTTTGTCCCCCATTAGCTGGGAGCCTTTCTGTGCCTCAGTCTCCTCATCTGTTAGATGGAGACAACAGAGGCACCTATCCTGCCAGGGGGTATGAGGTTTGAGTACCCAAAGTACTCCGAAGAGTGGCTGGCCTTAGTCGTGCCCACTAGACGGCCACTACTGTTTATCTGCTGGTCTTCCTCGGGGGCCAGGGTCCCCCAATGGGGCCTGCGGACACTGCCTGCCTGGCCTGGAAGCAGCTCGGGAAATGTGGGGACTGTGGCAGTCTCCACTGAGCTCCAAAGCACTCTTCAGTGCCGAGAACTCTGGGGCATTGGGGCCGGGGGGGAGGCATCAAACCAAATCTGATGTCAGCCGCTGACCAGCTTTGTCCGAAACCACATGAGGCCAAGTAGGATGGACATGCCCGTCCCAAGCTGGCTCCAGCTACACGGTGGCCAGTGGTACCTTCCAAAGATGGCCACACCCTGATGCTGGCTCCCCTCTGCGGGGGACATAGGGTCTTCCTCCCTCCCTCCCTCTGCATCCAGGGGGAGCCTGGGGTGACTACAGCACAGGTGCTGCTCCAAGACCCCTGACACTGGGCTTCGAGAAGGCCTCTTTCTTCTGTTTCTTTCTCTTGAGATGCCTGTCCTCGGATGCAGCCCCCCTGCTCCGAGGGAGCCCAAGCCAGCCCACGTGGAGACACTACCCAGAGTGGCTCGGGTGGGAGGACCTGAGGCCCCAGCTGATGCCAGCAACAAGTGCCAGACACACAAGCGCACCAGACTGCAGACGCCACGCCCCCAGCTGAGGGTCCCCCAGCTGAGGGTCCCCCAGTGGAGGCCCAGACAGCAGGGCACAGGGACAGACTACCCGCACAGTGCCCCATCCACTTTCCTGGACTGCACTGTCCGTGAACAAAAGGAATGGTCGTTTTACACTAGTCTGGGTGATTACGCAGCCAGAATAAATGCATACGTACACGTGTGTGTTTGCGTGTCTACATAACATCTCTATGTATATGCACATACATCCGCATGATATAACACCACTCTGAAAGCTCCCAGGATGCACCGGGAGCTCTCACACCTCCCATGCTAGCATGTTCTGGGGCCTCTGCTAAGGCTCAGGGGCAGGCCCTGCTGAGACACCCCCTCTCCCTTGTCCAGAGCCAGGCTCCCTCCACACTCCACAACCGCGACGTTGATCCGGCCGAGTCTTCCCGGCCGAGTCTTCCCGTATAGAGGGGGGCAGTGTCACACCCAGCAGGGAAGCCCCGGACCCTGGAGCCAGACTGCCAGCAGGTGTGAGTGGTGGCTCCGTTGCTTCCTAAGTGTGCCATGCCACGGTTTCCTCACCGGCAGGCCGGGGTAACAGCAGCCCCTTCCTCGAGGACAAGGGCGAAATGCGATTCCTTCGCTAAGGCTGAGCTCGCATGGAACAACCCACGCCGCGGTCCCCAGTGTTCTTTCCAGATTGCCAACTCTTTGTCAGCCTGCCGCGGACTACCAGAGGGTCTTAACTCGGGGTGCGGCTCGGAGAGGCCCGCACTCCTTTCTCGCCTGCAGAGCCCATCCTTCTGCATGCTGCGCGGACCAGACACGAGTCCCCGAAATACGGACCTCTCAAGAGAAGCCCCAGGGGTCAAGGTTCGTCATTCCCCTTGTCCAGAGCCATTCTCCCAAGCCAGGCCGTCTTGCAAGCCTCGACTCCTGAGCTCACATCCTCTCCTGCGTCAGGACAGACGGCAGCACCCGCCTGAATTCCGGGGCTGAGCAGTCTGTCCCTGTCAAGCTCTGCACTCAACTGGCCAGAATCATCCCATGGCATCCGTATCTCTCAGCTCAAAGTTCTGGACTTTTCCCAGTGCTCCCGGCCCAGCCCGTCGGTAAGATACCGATTGGCTGACGGCTTCCTTTAAAGAACCATCAGTGAGTCAGTAACATGTTCTCAGAGAAGGGAGACAAAGTACGACTATCCTGGAGATGACTCAAACAGCCCACACCAGCACCCACTGACCATCTGGACAAATCAATCCCCTCCCAGGAAATTACTGAGCCAGGCAAAACACGACCCCCGCCCCAACAAGGCTGTTTACAATAGACAACTCAACGCACACCCTGGGAAGAAACACGAAGACACGCGGCCCGGGCACGAGAAGACGGCACCCGCTGGGTTGGAGGCCAGTGGTGGAGTGTGGTTCTTGGCTAGCAGCTTGGTGCCTGACTGCCCCTCGGACCACAGCTCCGGGCTGCTCCCCCGAGAGGCCCCAGAGACGTGGAATGACTCTTTGCCTCCCTAAGTACTAACCACAGCCTGTGTGCCAGGCTCCGTGCTAGGCCCTAGAGATATATGAGTGCCCAAGGGACCCACCGACCAGGCCCTCCGGTTTAGAGGGGAGCATCCAGAAGGGAAGGGATGATCCTTCTGTCTCTCTCTCCTGCCCTGGACAATGGAACTTTCTGTTCCATTCTAGATACTAAACCTTAAAGAATTATTTATTTTAGAGGGAAGAGGAGGAGGGACAAAGGGAGAGAGAGAATCTCAAGCAGACTCCCCACTGACCACCAAGCCCAATTCAGGCTCAATCCCACGACCCTGAGATCATGACCTGAGCCAAAGTCAAGAGCCAGATGCTTAGCCAACTGAGCCACCCAGGCACCCCCTAGATACCAAGTCTTAAATGGATTAGAAACAAATGCACAAAATCAGGAGCAACTGACCAAAATGGGAGATGAAATGAGCATCTTACTAGAGCCTTGAGGCCTGGAGAAAAGACATCAGGGTTACTGTCTTCACATAAGGGGCACGACCTTGTCTAGAGGATCAGACAGGACCCATCTGGTCCCGGAGGCAGATCCTAGGCCTTCAGCCTAATATAAGAAACAACTGCCAGCAGGCCGTCTTCAGAGATGCAAGGTAGTGAGCTCTGTGCAGGGGGAGCATGCCATCAGAGGCCAGGGGGACCTTAGCAGAGAGGCTGAGTCTTTACAGGTCCCTTCTGACCCTGAGACTCGAGACCTTCTTTCCTCACTGGCAGCATCTCTAACCCACAGATGCCCGGACTGCCCGGACAGTCCAAAGGGCCACCCTCCACCCAGCCTCCCCCACAACAGGCACCCGCAATCCCCGGTGAGCCCCCAGGGCTTCAGAGAGGATGCACCAGGAAGCGCGCTCCAGCTGTCCCTGCCTGTGGCTCCCGGAGTCAGAAGTGCTCACGAGCAGGTCAGACAAGGACACCTGTCTGTTCATTCAATAACCCCTCCCTGGACCCTGGCCGGGTGCCACACTCTGGGCGCAGAACCTCAGTGGCCCTGGGGGCCACTGGCCATTCCTAGTTCGCTCCCCCCACACGCCTTCTGCACCTGTAGCTGGCCCCTAGGCCTGGCCTTCTCGGCCGCCCACAAACACTTTGGTTATCTCGGAAGACGTGGGGGCAATCCACGTGGCAGGTAACCCAAGGATGAGCTCAGAAAACTTAATTGTGACTACTTTGGACAGAGATCTTCTGTGCTCAGTGAATAGGGGCCTCAGAACAAGCTTCCCTCTCTTTTCTTCTGGGATCACCAGGGACAGCAATGGACACAGTGGGCCACAGCCCTCGTGGGCTGGGGTCTGCCCCAAGCTGCTTTAATCCCTCCTCCCTTGTGACCTGTCTGCCCTCATCGATCCTGCCTATGGCTGTTCCCTGTCACCCAGATCACTGTTCCTGATGCCTTTTCTGATTGGTTTCCTCTCTATACCTTCCTTTGTTCTGACCGACTGCGCTGTCAGTGCCGGGACCCACAGCAGCACCCCGGCCTTTGGGGCTCGTGCGGCCCTGCGTCTGCGGCGCTCGGCTGGGTTCCGTTTACCCCCGCTGTCCTCTCTCTCTGCCTCAGACGATGCTTCATGTTGGGCCAGATTCCAGGCAGTGAGGTTTGTCCAAAATCTGAAGCAAGGTGAAGGCAGCCTCCTTCTTTAACTGTTTCATGGAAACTCCCCTCTTAACAGAGCCCGTGCTCCTCCACGGGGAGGACACAGGCCTGCCCTCCTCTGCCCGGCCTGACGCGAGCCACTCTGGGGACCCAGAGACCCAGGGCTGCGTCTGGCCTCTGGCAGCGACTCTCTAGGTAATCCTGTTCCTTAGCCAACTCGGTCTTTTCTTCACGAGTACAAGTGAGGATGGTAATACATCCACCAGTAACTGGGAGGTGAGAATGAGCTAAGAGTAAGGAAAAACATGCGGGAAAACGAACACCACAAAAAAAGCATTCACAACACAGTTCCTGTGTGAGGCGACAGTGCAGTCAGTCTCCCTCCTCCGAACTCCAGCCCTCTGCACCCCTCTGATCACAGAGCGCCCTGGGGCTGTCCCAGAGACATCTCTAGGGGCTACCCCTTGCCCTGAGCATGATCATACGCTACCTGCGTGCAGGGGACTTAGTCTGCCCTCCTCTGTTTACCTGCCCCGATGGCTCGTCCTCGCACCACACGGAGTACAGACCTTGCCAGATGGTAGAAACTTCTCTGAGACTCAGCCCCTCCTTAGAAGACAGCAATCCTGCCACCAAATTGCAGGGTTTAGTGTTACTTGCTCCCCCACTGCCCTGCTGGAAGGCAAACAAATGGGGGAGGTACAAACCTTCACGCACAAGGGGCCAGCACCAGGGGCAGCAGACCAGAGATGCTGACCACACTCTGGAAGATGCAACGTGGTCACAGACTCAGGAAGGGAGGGAGCCAATGAGATCCCCAGGAAAGCCCAAAACCGGACACACCGGACATCGTGAAGGCTAAGGGTGCCAATGGGAACCTCAGCTCCAAGTCTCCACGTGGAGCTACCGGGTTTCCACTCTTAAAACAGATGTAGACAGTTCTGTCCTGGGAGAATGTGGCTCAGCGGAGGGCAATGAGGTCATATGCACAAGTGCATGAGGCCTAAACGTGAAAGGCGAGATGCTGGGTCCCATGGCCTAACCGCTCCCTCAACTCAGCCTGGAGATGAGAACACTGTTCTCCGGAAAAACAGACCCAGAATCAAAACATCCTCGTTGGGTACCTACCCTTACCGCTGCACGAAACTGGCGGGGTCACATCACGTGCCCCATCACCCGAATGGGAGGTTCAGCTATCTTGAGCCCCATTCTTAAACACCACAATAGCCAAGGACACTAGACATTTGAGGAGAACTTCCAACACAAAGGTCAAAGACCAAAGCCAACAGATGAAAGGAACTCAGGAGGCTGAGATAAGGCAGGGAGCAGAAGAAAATTGTACTCAGCATCTCCAGAGAGAGGAGATACTCCGCCCAGTACCAACAACAGGGGCTCAAAACCAACCAACCAACCAACAAACAAAAAACCCTCCTGAAAAGCAGAACAAAAAAGGAGGTGGAAAATTCAGCTCCATTCATAAGTGCAACAACCTACAACAGGAATTCCCGAATGGCAGGATGAAGTAGAAGGGGAAGAAATTATGAAAGAAACATACAAGAAAACTTCCCAAAACCTCAGGGCGGGAGCTTCCACATGGAGAGGGCCCACGGGGTGCCCCACACGAAGAATAAAGAACCCACCACTTGGGGGATTCTACAACACTGGGGGTAAAGGCAAGATCCTCAAAGAGCAGGTCGCATACCAGCATTAAGGATCAGAATCCAGCTGACTTTCCCAAAATGACACTGGAAGCTAAAAGACGGGGGAAAACTTGCCTTCAAAATTCAGGGGCAGGGGTGATTTCCAGCTTAGAAATGGATTCCCATGAAATTCCAAATAAGATAAGAGAGTAGAAATATCTGCAGATAATTTTCAGATTGCAAAATGAAAAACCAGAACTCTCACGGACGCTTCTTGCCAGGAAGCTCCTGGAAGAAAAGGACTGACCAAAGAGGGAGAGCAAACCACAGACGAGGAAAAAAAAAGGCATCCAGGGAACAGGTGATCGAGCACAGGAGAGGCAGGCAGGCGTCCCAGCATGGTGGTGAGAAGACCTAGGACAAGAGCCGAGCAGTAAAAGTGGCCAGAAAGCAGCCAGTCAAGACCAGAGCAGGAAGAGCAGGGCTTGGGGAAGACCCAGAGCCAGCAGATACGCCCGTGTGTCTGACAGCACGGAGGAGGGTTTCTCTCTCAGAGTCAACTGAAGCATTTGGGAAGAAATTAATGATAGATCCACAGAAAGTAGAGCAAACCAAAAAGCAAGGCGAGCAATAGCCAGAGGAAAATAAAAAGTGATACAGGGGAATGTTAGCCTGGGACACTACACGGCTCAGCTCTGATCAGTATCTACAGATAGGTGACAGTGTAAACACTGAAGGCAGACTGAGAAAAAACTGTGGTCTAGTCACGGTGAAAAGATGAAGAGAAGGGGGGGGGGGGGGGGGGCGGGGATTGGGGTAAGATACCCAGTCAAAGCGTTCTACAATCAAAGGTCACTATGGAACCCTATCTGAAATTGAAAAATTGAGAACCAATAGTATAAGCATATTTTTAGGTTATTTTAAGAATAAAAAAAAGTTTAAAGGGTTGAAAATGCAGTGAACTTGGGAGTGAAGAGGAATCACAGTGATTTTGTGTTTCAAGTGCGTGCACTAGTGTCTGCACGAGAGTAAAATGTTAGTTGTAATTTTGTTAAAGAGAAGAACAAATGTCTGCTCAGTGGCCAGAGAGAGCCCAGCGGCCTGGCTCTGAAATCGGGGTCCTCCGGCACAACCTGACCCCTGATCCCCCTTTGGCCCCTTCCTGGGTCTTCAGACACCAAGAAGGAAGGGTGGAGTGGGAGGGGAATGAAGGGGGGGCTCTTCTTGAATTTTAAGGGAAGCCCTCCAACCCCAACTATGCCCTGTAGATGGAAGGGCAAGGGGAGGGGGTCCCACATGCTGAGCAGAGCTGCAGAAAGGGGGCAAGGCAAGGCCCAAGCCCACCAACTAGGACATGAAAAGCTGGTGAACTGTGGGGCAGCCTGAACTCCCCTCCCCGCAGCTGCGGTGCTGGTGCTGGTGCCATTCGTGAACTCCCTGGTTGCTGCGGAGAGGCGGGGGGGTGGTGGATAACTGTTGCTAGGACACATGCTTAGCAGGGAGGCAGACTTCTTACCAGGGCCTCTAAGTGGACCAAGAGGAAGGTTGGGACAGGCGGGGCCTGAACAAAGAGGCTTCTGGAGCCGGGGTGGGGAGGGGGGTACCCCCAGCCAAACGTCTGCTACTGTCTCTGGGGCACAGAGTGGGGACGGCACAGACACTGCCCCGGCTGCACCCCACTTCTGGCAGGCACTTCGGTGTGTGGGGCCCCGTAGCGAAGGGAGACCACACCTGCCCCTAGACCAGACAGGAGAGGATCCCCCCCTAGCAGGGAACAGCTTTGTGCGTCTGAGGGAACCAGTGGGCAGAGGCCGCTTCTGGGCCCCCACTTGCAATTGGCACATGATTGGAAAAGGATTCTCAACAGTAGCGCAAGCAGCTCCCCAGGAACCCAGGTTTCTGTGGACCCTGCTGCTTCCAGGGACATCAGGCATCAGAGCCCCCCTTATGCCCAGAGCAGGGCCCCATCTGGCCTCAGCATTCTCACCTGGCAGAGCCAAGCTGGGAATTCGAGGCGGCCACCTGCACTCGCAGGGGCGCGGGAGGCATGTGATCAAGGCCCTTGTTCTTTCAGAAATCCTGGACTGAGGGAGCAACTACCCGGTGCCCGGCTCTGCTGACGTGGGCTCCCAGCCTGTTCCTGCTCTCACCCCTGCCACTGCCTTGCCCTAGGCCCCCGGATGAGCCTCTGACCCATCTGTACCCGGGGGTTTCTGTCTACAAACAGACAACGTCTTTGCTGCTCACTCCCATCAGAAACACCAGACTGAGAAAAGAGGCACAGGGGGAGGCTCCCGGTTTGCCAGCGTCCCTAAAAGTGCCATGGGAGCCCTGTGGCCAAGTGCTACACATGGGGCCGTCCCCTGCACGTGGGGGTCCAGACGGGAACCCTGAAGTGGACAGAGAAGCGAGGCACAGCCCGGGCTGAGGGGCTCCGGGCTCCCAGGCCCACCCGGCGCTCCCCGGCACCCCAGCCCAGCCCACACGCCCTCCTCACCCTCATAGCAGTCCCGCACAGTGCCGAAGTAGACGTAGTACTGGTCGTTGGTGAAGAAGAGAAGGCTGAGCCAGGAGTCGAAGGCGTAGATGGGCACGATGAAGAGGATGCGGACGATGTAGCGCTGCTCGTTGGGGCAGCTGTAGCAGCGCAGGTGCATGTAGATCTGCGGGCAGATAGGGGTGGGCTCAGCTAGGGAGCCCCCCACGGCAGCCCATCTGCCACCTGCCACCCCTGTACTCCACGGCCAAGGGGACAGTCGTGTCCTGCTATTTGCCTCCGCTGCTACCTGGTGCCGTGACCAGTCCTCGGCCCTGAGCCCCAACCCCTCCTCGGCGACGGAGCTCCCACCACAAACCCGGGGAGCAGAGCTTGTAGGGTGCATTCAAGGGGCCCAGGCCAGCGTCACAGACGTGGGGGCCATGAGACCAGGCCCAGGACTCTACGGATCAGAGGAAAGCATGGTCGGGGATGCAACAAGTGCCCCAGGGCCTGTGCACCCAGCCAGTTGGGGAACCTGGGGCGAGTGGCACAGAGGAGGCCCTCAATGGAAAGGCAGATCTCCTTGCCAGCACCCCGGCCTTCCTGATGCCTTGTCCCCGGGGTTTTAGGGCAGCAGCGTCCACCCTGTGCAAGGGACAGAAGGGACCCTCGCTTCCCCAGAGGCAGAAGCGCTTCCCCAGTGAGTGGCTACAGTGATGTCACTGTCACCCGGCGTCTCCCTTTCCCATGTGTCAAACAGAGCCGCGCTGCCGGCCCCACGGGGAAGGGGGAGAATGTGGTGCAGTTTTTAGAAAGCAGGAACTAGCAGCCACACGCGAAGGCCAGCAACTGCTCCAGCCACACTTCTCAGTCCCGGCAGCCAGAGTCCCGGCCCAGCTCTCACAACTGCATACCCGGCCCGCCGCGTCCTGGGCTCGGGGAGTGGGGGCGGGGGTTGGGGGTTGGGGGAGAACAAAATCTCCCCCAGCTGCTAGGAGCCAACTGCCTTGGAAGCAATCAGGTTCAAGGAGGGACAGGGACACTGAGCAGCAGGAGAGGAGCTGACAGGGGACCCAGACGGGCTCAGCCGCGCTTCTTCAAACCTTCTTCCTCGGGCAGCCCAGGCAGGCCTCCTCTGGGACTGTGAGTATAGGGGGACAGGAGACCTGCCCTCCATCCTGGCTCTGCCACCAGCCTATGCATGATTAGGCCAGCACCCCACCACCTCTATGTCTCAATCTTTTCCTCTGCAAACAGGTCACTGACATCCATGTGCCTCTGCAGGGCCCCCTACAGCCGAGGCAGCCCATGTGACCTGTCCTGTCCCATGGACGTGAGCAGAAGCCTGGCCTCATACCCTGTGGGGACTAGAAAACCTCTGAGGACCCTTCTGCAGGGCCTCCCGCGGCTCTCCGGCTCAAGAGCCCCGGGCTGGCCTGGGTACCTGGTGGCAGGTGATGAGCAGGGCCGTCCAAACGAAGAACCCGGAGATGGCCTGCGCGGCCGTTGTCATCAGGAACACAGGCTGCTCCATGGCCGTGGGGCTGCCCTCGGGGATCACAGACACGCTGGGCGGCGCTGCCATGGTCGTGGGCGACACTGGATCTGGGGCCAGCGCGGCCCCCCTCACTGTCATGGTGCCTGGCAGCCGGGGGTCCCTGAGACAAACCCTTGCAGTAGACAACGAGCTGGCCTAAAGAGAGGACACCGCAGCGTTAGCCTCCTTCCCAGGGAGCGGCAGCGTGGCCAACAATCTTCCAGGCCTCCACGTCCACCTTCAGACTATAACTGGACTCTGACCACGTGTGTCCTGGCCCAGCCCCACCGTGTCTCTCCTGGATTCGTTTAACAGGTACCTGAGCAGTCACTCGGCTTCTGCCTTGGCTCCTACTGTCCCATCCCCACAAAGAAGCCACAGGAGGCTTCTAAGACCTTCACTACCCTGGGCCCCCCTTTGTTCAAACCTCCCCAGTAGCTCCTAACTCCTTCAAAGTATAACCTGCTGTCTGTATAACGGCCCCCAAGACTGGCCAGTGGCTCCTTGTGGTTCTCATCTCCCTGCTACCTGCTGCAGAGACCCTCCCCCGCAACCACGCTGGCCTCCGGCCCCCGGACCTCTGCTCGGGCTGCCACACAGCATCCATGGGCACCTCCCTTAGGTCCCTGCCCTGACCACCCACGCATGCTGGCGACACCTCCCCTGCTCCAGGCACTCCCGACCCCTTTGCTTTCTTTTTCTCCAGAACTCTCCTTCCGACCCCCCCGCCCCCCCGAACCCCCCCGCCCCACCCCGACTCCCTCTGACAAAGCTACATTCACTCATAGGTTTAGAACACAAGCTCCCCGAGGGCTGGGCCGGGGGGGCCCCATCCTGCTCCCAGCACCTGTCACACAGCAAACATCTGCTGGGTCTGTGCGTCGCCACACCTCCCTGTCTCGCAAGGTCACTTGGTGGCTTTCTCTCTTCGAGGAGGGGCTGTGCCTTCTCTTTGACATTTCTCCCCAACTTCCCAGATAGCCGGCCCCCCGTTCATCATCCACCTGAGCTGTTTCAGGAGACTCTGTAGCCACCTTATGTGCCTTCAAACTGCTCTGTCTTAATTCAGTTTTCTGCATCCCTCTTCCTAAAAGGCTGCCCCCTATGCTTCCCCCAATCAGACTCCTCTCCACATCACACGCTGTCATACTCCTCATAACAATGGCTCTGTCCCTTGCTTGTGTGTATCCCCCCGCGGCCGTCCACTCTCTGCAGCAAGAACAGCATTTCTGTCTTTTGATCCCCAGCACCAAGCTCAGCACCAAAGCCATTTATAACATTTACTTTGTTACCTACTGATCTTCAGTCCTTATTTTAAAAAAATTTCAGGTATTTCCTAGAAAAGCACACAGAGATGAGCAAGTTGGCATACCAGGAAATTCTGGGTGGGAAAATAAAGATGGGAGTGGGTGGGACACAGGCTGGCCTTCTAGGGTCCTACGGGCCCACCCAGTCCCCCCACACAGGCTCTCCGTCCGCTGCTCTTCCCAATGGCGACTTCAAGAGCCATGGTAACAAATGAACAATTTCACATTAAAAATGAACCCAGATGCCCTCAGGGAAGAGCTGCTGTCCGAGAACAAAGCAACTCCAGAGAGGCTCGTCACTGCTGGACCCAAGGCCATCAGAGCCACACCGTCCAACAGGCGACCCTTTCAGTTCTGCCAGCTGCCAACGGGCTGGTCAGCATCCCCGGAGCCACTTAGTGTCCCTGCAGCAGAGGCTCTGGGAGACTAAGCTGCAGAGCGACCAGAGGCTCCACTGACCGTGAAGCAGAGAGCGTGGACACCAGGGAGGGCACCCTGACTGCAGCTCGGGTCCCAGCTCCACCAGCAATCAGTCGTGGGTCCCCACACAGCTTTGCTGGGCCGGAAGGGTCTCTGCGGCCTGTGCAGGACACAACCAAGCCCCCAAACCTGACCATCTCAGCCTGAGCCCCAAGGTCAGCCCAGATGACCCCTCACGGTCCGGTCCCTTACAAGTCCCAGCTGATAATCTCGGCCAGAATATACTGGCATCAACGGAGGCTTCCGGGGTGCACCCAGGCCCACGGCCTGACTCTGGATGAAGAAGTTCTTTGCTTACGTGTCCCCACGCTCCTGGCTTTGCCCCCGGCCCCCACGTGTGCATCTGCTCTTAGCTCTAAGTTTTTACCCTAGGAGAGCCCTTTGCGTTTCTATTTTCCTGTGAAAATAAGTGATCTCTAACACACTGACCAAGAGCTGAATCTGGATTTAAAATCCAAACTGGAGAAGGCATCTATATAAAGAAACTCAAAACTGTTGAAGGTGTCTATATAAAGACTGGTGGCGAGCTCCGAGAAACAGTGACAAGTCTGAGAATAGCTCCTGCAAAGATAGTTGCAAAATTGGAAACCAGAGCCAGAAATACTTCTTTAAAAAAGAAGATTTGGGTTGTAAATCATCATCTTTGTCTATCATCCCAAATTAAATGAATAAACACAGGGAATTGGGGGGGGGGTGCTTAGAGGAAGTACAAATATTCCTAAATCCCCAGCTTCCAAGCACAGGCAGGCCGGTGCGGTGCGTCAAAGGCTGTTTTGTTCCTGCTGAAGGCGGCTTGGGGAGGCCGGGCACAGGGGCACAGGGGCACTGCAGAGCTGACCCTGTCCACAGGGAGTGGACCTGCACCAGGGACCTGCCTTGGCTGTGGAAGCTGAGTGAAGGCTCCAGGCCCAGCTTCTACCTGGGGCTCTGCTCACTGCCACTTGAGTGTCCCCCTACCCCAAGCCCAGAGAGACACTGGCATGCAGAGCTCTCTCGCCCTTACCCCGTGTAGGTCGCTTAGCTTACGGGCAAGAGAGCTGCTCAGACAGGGTGGGTGACTTGCCCTAAAATCAGGGATAGGACTCGAACTCAGGTCCTATAAACACATTGTCAGGCCCACCCTACAGAGTGGGGGCCCCGTGTGAGCGGCCCCTCCCGCGCCAGAGCCTCCTTCCAAGGGCCGGTCCTTCCTAGCAGGCCCGAGACCCTCCTTGCCAAGAAGGGAGAGAGGTCCTCTGCAGGGAGGCGCAGCGGGTGCTGGAAGGGCTCACCAGCCTGATCGCACTCGCCAGCCTTCTGGGTTTACTATAAGCTCTTTACCGAACTCTGGGCAGCGCTCAGTTTACACACTGTTTTCCCAAGCACCATCTCATTTTTTTTGCACAGCAACTTTGAACTAAGTACTATTAACTGCACATGATTCGAGGGTTTTCATAATATCCTCCCCCTCCCCCGCCAAAATACGTGAAGCAACATTCTGACTCACAGACGCATGGCCCCTGGCATGAAAGAACAGCAGGTGAGGCCGGCTCCTCCAAGGCTGTAGATCCCAGAGGCTCGCCTTGCTCCCAGGGCCCAGGGCAGCACACGATGCTGGACCCTGCAGACTGCTCACAGTGTGTGTGCTGGGACGGGGGGATGGACACCGGGGTCCTGTCCTCTCACACTCGGGCGGCATCAACGGCCTCGGCCAAGGCTGGAGGGAGGGTCAGGGAAGGCTTCAAAGCGGCAGGGACTTTGGGGCAGAGTGTTTAAGGAGCAAAACCAAGCTTCAGCACTGGGGCCACCCAACGGGATTCCTGCCAGACCTCACCATCTGCGAGTGTGGACAAGTGACTTCATCTCTAAGAACCTGAGTTTCCCCATCTGTAACACTTCAGGGTAACTACAGAATGGATGAGGGCGTGTTCTACTTCACAGAAGTCCCAGAATGACTGGTGGCTCAGTTGGCTAAGCGGCTGCCTTCAGCCCAGGTGGTAAGCCCAAGGTCCTGGGATCGAGTCCCACGTCTGGCTCCTGGCTCAGCAAAAAGCCTGTTTCTTCCTCCCACTCTGCCTGCTGCTCTCCCTGCTTGTGCTCTCCCTCTCTGTTAAATGAATAAACGAAATCTTATAAATAAATAAATAAATAAATAAAAATAGAAGTCCCGTTAATGAATAGAGGCAGAATAATAGAATAAAATAATAGAACAAAAATGACCATTTTGCAACTCCTAATAAAATTCTGGATGTAGAGACAGATCATCAGTGGATGATAAAACCCCTAGCTAACACAGTCTGGGCAAGTGCAAATCTGAACCCACAGTCAAGATCGACATCACCAACACGGAGCTGCGAGAAGTCTCCAGCCTCCTGACGGGATACATAGGGAGCACACGCCACCACCATCTAGGGAGGACCCTTCCCCAAAAGTGAAATGGGATCAAAACAAGCCTCCAGAGCTACTAGGAAATGCAGAGGGTACTGGGACAGACTAAATGATATCATGAGGACGCAGCAGCCGAGTCTAGACCATGGGACAACCTACAGGACAAATGGCGTAGTTTCACCAACAAATCAGAGGCTTATAAACAAAGGTGCTCGAGGGGCTCTTACAGAATAAAGACTCGAGAGACATAACTAAATGCAACAAGTGGACTTTGTTGGGTCCTGATGCTAACAAACCAAGGATGGAAAGACCTCTTTGAAACAGGTAACACACAGGAATTCTGTCAGTTTCATCAGGTGTGATCACGGCATGGCCGGCACATAAACGTCCTTATCAATGGGGGGAGAATCATGTCTTCAATAAACAGCACTGGAACAGCTGGACATCCAGAGAGAGAATGAATGCTTAACCTAAACCTTTACACCATATACAAAAATTAATTTTAAATGGATCACAGATTTAAAGGCAAAATGCAAGACAATAAACTTAGAATTCTCAAACTCAGCAGTAAAAAAAATAATACAATTAGAAAATGGGCAAAAGGGGCAACTGGGTGGCCCAGTCGTTAGGTGTCTGCCTTTGGCTCAGGTCTTGATCCCAGGGTGCTGGGATTGAGCCCCACATCAGGCTCCCTGCTCAGTAGGAAGGCTGCTTGTCCCTCTCCCACTCCCTGTGTTTCGTTTCCTCTCTCACTGTCTCTCCCTCTCTGTCAAATGAATAAATAAAATCTTAAAAAAAAAAAAAAAAGAAAATGGGCAAAAGACATGAACAGACATTCCACTCAAGAAGGATACATGGAGGGACGCCTGGGTGGCTCAGTTGGTTGGACGACTGCCTTCGGCTCAGGTCATGACCCCGGAGTCCCGGGATCGAGTCCCGCATCGGGCTCCCAGCTCCACGGGGAGTCTGCTTCTCTCTCTGACCTTCTCCTCGCTCATGCTCTCTCTCACTGTGTCTCTCTCAAATAAATAAATAAAATATTTTTAAAATTTAAAAAAAAAAGGAGGATACATGGACAATAAACACAGAAACAGCTGTTCAACATTGTTAGCCATTAGGGAAATGCAAACTAAAACCACAAAGACCTCACTATACACATATTAATACAGAACAAAGACATCCAAAGCTGGCAAGGGTGCAGGGCAACTGGCTCTTATGTACATTCCTGGTAGGAACAGGATACAGTAGAGCCACTCTGGCAAACAGTTTGGTCGTTTCTTACAAAACTAGCACGCCATTTGCCATACAATCCAGTAATCACTTAGACGTTTACGCTACAGAAAGGAAAGCGCGTGCTCACGCAGAACCCTATGTGCTTATGTCCACAGCAGCCGTATTTGTAACTGCCAAACCCGAAACGATCGACTCGTCCTTCAACAGGCAATCCAGATCACGGATTACTACTCAGCAAGAAAAAAGCAACAAAACTACTGATACAGGCAGAAATCTGGATGGAGCTCGAGGGCATTCTAAACAGAACAGCCAATCGCAAAAGGTCACACACTGTCTGAGTCTGTTGATCTAGAACGTCCTCAGAACGGCAGATCTATAAAGATGCAGAACAGACTGGAGACTGGCAGAGCGTAGCAAGGAAGGTGTGTGCACAGAGAGAGGGCAGCACAGGGACTGACCTCCAGTGAAGGGAGCCCTTGTATCTTGAGGACGGTGGCTACAAGTCTACAGGTGAAAAACTGTACAGAGCCCCTCCCCCCGCCACAAGAACAGTGAAAACTGAGCAAGGTCAGTAGTCTGGTTAGTAGTACTGCACTCATGTCCACTTCTGGTTTTGATCATGGTCCTAGAGCAATTGGAATGTCACCATTGAGAGCAGGGCACATGGGACTTGGAGCGCTATTTTTGCAACTTCCTGGGAACCTACAATTATTTCAAAATAAAACAAGTTCTTTTTTTTTTTTTTTTTAGATTTTATTTATTTATTTGACAGAGAGAGATCACAAGTAGGCAGAGAGAGAGGGGGAAGCAGGCTCCCTGCTGAGCAGACAGCCCAATGCGGGGCTCGATCCCAGGATCCCAGGATCACGACCTGAGCCGAAGGCAGAAGCTTTAACCCACTGAGCCACCCAGGCGCCCCAAGTTCTTTTTTTTTTTTTTTAAGATTTTATTTATTTAAGAGCGAGCAGGAGTGAGGGTGGGGGAGGGAGAGGGACACGCAGACTCCCTGCTTGGTGCCCACCGCAGGGCTGGATCCCAAGACCCTGAAGATCATGACCTGAGCTGAAGTCAGACATTGAACCGACTGAATCACACAGGTGCCCCCAAACAAGTTGTTTGAAGTCCCCATCAGATAGAGATGCATACTGAATTATTTAAGGGTAAAAAATAACATGACTTCTGGGATTTGTCCTTTAAAAGGGGGAGAGGGATAGAGGCAGCAAGACTGTAGGACATTTCCTTGCTGTTGGAAGGTGAGGGACTATGGGCAGAAACCTGTTCTATTATTTGCTCTGCTTCTACGTGTTTGAAATTTTCCAGAGTAAAATGCTTTACAGCAGAACAGAATTTTCCAGCAAATTTGTAATGAGATGGCCAGTGACTCAGGAAACCGTCTGTTTCAGAGATTTACTGGTTATCTTGTAGAAAAGCAATCACAAAGACCCGTCAAACCTAACAACTTAGTTCAACACATCTTTCTTTCAAAAAAAAAAGTTCCGGGGCGCCTGGGTGGCTCAGTGGGTTAAGCCTCTGCCTTTGGCTCGGGTCATGATCTCAGAGTCCTGGGATCGAGCCCCACATCGGGCTCTCTGCTCAGCAGGGAGCCTGCTTCCTCCTCTCTCTCTCTGCCTCTCTGCCTACTTGTGATCTCTATCTGTCAAATAAATAAATAAAATCTTAAAAAAAAAAAAAAGTTCTGCATTTGTCCATGTTTTTCTATCAATACTGGCTGTCAGGGGTACGCTTCCCAGTCAAGCTTTTGAAACATCTTTAAGCATGTTTAGTATGTCCCTTCGTGGGAAAGGCATATTATCACAACAAATGAGAAAAGAACTGCTCTTTCAGAAGATACCGAGGCCGGCAGAGCGTTTTGGAAAAGTATATTTGGAAATGTTGGAAATGTTTCTACTGTCATAGGATTTTGTTACCAAAAACAATGTTAAGTCTGCAACTCAGAAAAACTCTCGTGTCTGAACTCCTAAAAACCTATGGTAACAGAATTTTCTAATCTGCTCAAAAATTTCCAAAGCATCTGAGTGGGTTTTGGATTCATGTGTTAAGAACTTTAAAATAAAAAATACCTTCCATTTAGTTGACAAAAACATCTGATTGGCATCAGGAAGGATGGAAATGTACTAGCCAAATTTCAACAAATTCCCTGCATACACAGTGGACAGGATGGAAAAATGAGTAACCTGATTTAGAAAGCAAGCCAGTGATGCATTTCCTCCGTGTACAGCTACATGTCTCAGGGATCTTTTTCGGAGAAGGCAGCCATTAAAACCAGACAGCTACGCAGACTGAACACAGAGCCAGAGCTTCTAACTGCTTGCTCACATACCATGAAAGCACGCTTTCCAAAAATAATCACGCCTATGAAGCCAGAAGGTTTTTGCACCACCAAGAAAATAAAATAAAATAAAAAATTTAAATATTACATCTTTAGCATCATCACAGCTTGGTGTACGCTTTATGAGCTACATGTAACAATATGCAAGTATTGGGGGGACAGACCCAAAAAGTTTTCTTACTGATAGGGATGCAGCCAGTCGCTGACAGGGCTCCCTGTTCCCCCCGAGGCCCCTGTCCCTCTGTCCTTTCGCCGCCCCTGGTGTCAGGCCTGAGGCTGAGGCAGACGCAAAGCACAGTCAAGACTCGGTCCCGCCTCTCTCCCAGCGGCCACCTGCCCGCCAGGTGGCCCCACACCTGTGTCCTCACTTGCACGCCAACCCGCAGGCTGCGAAGAACCCAGGCCACAGGCCACCCTTTGTCCCAGGCTCCGAGTCAGGGGAACAACTGGAATCCTGGCGCTGCCACCCAGCTATGACTGGGCTGGGGCCTGAGCGTCTCTGAACTTGTTTCCCCGGTACGCCAAGCCCACCTTGGGCCGGTGAGCTTAGTACTTCAGAAATTTTCCGAGTTAGAAAGGATTCCAGAACTGGAGGAGGTATGCAGAGTGACTCCCCCAGAAGGGTGCAGGCAGCACCCGAAAGTCAAATACACAGTATTTCCACAGAGAAACATGAGATATTTTTAAAGAATATAATTAGTCTCACATCAATTCAGGTCAGATTTTTGCCACGAAATTAGTTTGCTGCAGGCTTGGAAGAACCTTTGGGATTTCAAGCGTTCCGGATTCCAGAAAGGTGGGGGCCTGGGCTGCCCCCCAGTGCTGCAGGGAGACTGATGCTTGAAGACGCAGGAATCCGGCGTCGTCTACTTCTCACCTTATTTTCGGATGTGACCATATCCCTCCTCCTGACCTGAGATCTTCCAACTCTGACGATCTATGATGTCCACCATCGCCACCGTGCCGCCCCAGGAAGTGGAACGTTCTCTTGCTCCCACCCACGGATCTTTGCCCCCCGTCAGCCTTAACAGATACGGCCTTCTGTGACCTCTCACAGTTTGCTCATGGCATGTCTCCCCTGGTCTGCCAGAGCATTTACCCCTCTGTGACTAGATCTGGTCCCTTAAAGTCCCGCGAGCTGGGTTCCCTGAGCACAGGGATCAGGCGCCATGTGGGAAAAGTATTTACTGACTGACTGCTTAGGGGACAGAGGGAAAAACCTGAGCAGAGGCATGGAGACAGTATGTGGGCAGACACCCGGCCAGGAATGCAGAGCAGAATTAATGCCTCTGGACCCTGCTGAAGATGGGGGGGCGGGGGGCGGCCTGACTGACAAACCACCTGCGGCTCTTCAGAGGGACAAGGCCCTCCTGCCCACCCCGTGAGGTGGGTCCTGTTGTGGCTGGAGCATCCCGGCCAGGGTACGGTCCCCTGGGTACAATCCCACAGGGAGCACCAGAACACAGAACCCGCTGGATCACCAAGGCACAGGGCCAGGCAGAACTCCTCTTGCGGGTTAGAAAGCCAGGCTCAGGGGACCAGGGTCGGTCGGGCAAACCCAGCTCACGAGAACAGGGAGGAGAGCCAGGTTCATCTCCCACCAGGAGCCCAGGAGAACCCATTGCCAGAGGGGTGCTTGAGGGCACAGAACCAGAGTATAGAGAAGTGGGGGGGTCTTGAGGAACATCCAGGCAGGCCCAGCAAGGCCTAACGAATTAAGCCAAGCCCTAGAAAAGCACCCAGAGTGCCGCGAATGGTCACTTCCCCTAAGATAGTGCCTACCCCCATCCTTCCCCAAACAGGACAGTGTCTGGCTAACTCCCGCCTGAAGACACTCACGTCTTCCAGAAGAGCTGCAAAGCTGTGTGCAGGCTCAGTCCCCTCCTTGGCGTTAGGGGTTTCGGAGAACCTCACATCTCAGAGTCTGTTTCATTCCATGTTGGGGGGATACCATGCTGTGACCCCTCCATGAGTTCCTGTGTCCAAGACGGAGTAATGCACCCCCACACAAAGATGTCACATCCCAGTCCCTTGAACGCTGGACTATTCTGCCTGACGTGGCAAAAGGGACTTTGCAGGTGTGACTACATTAAGGCCACCGAGGGTCCCGATGATCTGGGTAGGCCGGATGTAATCAAAGGGGCCCGAATGAGAGGGGGGCAGGGGGCTGTGGGTGTGAAGGGGACAGTGTGACAACGGGAGCAGGCAGGAGAGGCTGGAGGGTGCCAGGCCGCTGGCTCTGAGGATGAGGAGGGGGCCCTGAGCCAAAGAATGCAAGTGGCCTCTGGAAGCTTGAAGAGACAAGGAAACATCCTCCGGAAGGAGTGCAGCCCTGCCAACACCTTGATTTTGGCTCAATGAAATACATTCTGGACTTGTGACCTCAAAACTGTAGGATAGTAAATTTGTGTCACTAAGTCACTACATTGCCGGCAGTTTTATTGCAGAAGCCATAGGAAAGCACGGCCCGCAGTTTCCAGATGAGGAAACAGAGGCTCGGGGGCTATGGCGGTTGGTCCACAGCCCCTCTAACTGGCCCCGGACACCGCCCTCGCCCCCTGTGGGCTCTGCAGGCGGACCGCCTAGACTCGACTCCTGGCCCCGCCACTGACCAGCTCTGTGTCCACGGCCAAGTTACGTATGTGCTCCTCGCTCCAGCTTCCCCGGCTGTGAAATGGGGCCGCAGTCACTCGAGCCTGGGACAGAGCTGCAAGGGGCAAACGGGGTGGTGGGCCAGGCACGACCCGTGTGCGCTGATCTGGCCCAATTCCTCTCCCACCTCAGAGCCTCGGTCAGGCTGGCGGTTCACTGGCCCGGCAGTCTGAGCCCCAGGCCTGGCCTGTCTCTGCTCATCTGCTCTTTTTTAACCCTTCTGAGGTCATATTTTCTTTCATTAGTTTCAGATCCCAGCCCTTTTGAGCTGCGGCCATGAAGCGCTCACTCGGGCGGCTGCCACACACCCACAGGCCGAGCAAAGCTGGCAACCTGTTCACACGCACGTCTCCACAATATTAACGCAGCCTGGGAGGGATTTTTGTTGAACAGATGTTATTTTTTAAAAAAAATATACATATATGGAAGGGGCATGTGGGTGGCTCTATCGGTTAAGCGTCTGCCTTTGGCTCAGGTCATGATCCCGGGGTCCTGGGATCGAGCCCCGCGCTGAGCTCCCTGCTCAGCGGGGAGTCTGCTTCTCCCTCCGCCCCTCACCCTGCTCATGTTCGCTTGATCTCTCTAATAAATAAATAAAATCTTAAAAAAAAAAAAAAAAAGGAAAGAAAAGAAAAATACATGTGGAAAACTTCCCATCTTAACATAGCTCCCTAGGTCGAATCTGACTTAGGAAATGCTCGTCTGAACTGCCCACTTTGGCCCCACTCCGGCACCTGTGACAACAGCCTCCTGCCTCCCCAGGGGCTGTCAGGTTCTGTGAACTTTCCGGGGCGGTGGGGGGCTGGGGGGTGCTGCCTTCTCGGGGAGGCTGACCCGCATCTGAGCAGGTCAGCAGCCCACAGCCTGGCCCTTCTCCAGAGAGGATTAAAGGAACAGAATGCCGGAGGCCGGGCAGTTCTCTCTGGGCAGCCTTTGGGAGGACGATCACGTGCCCTCACGAGGAGGGGCAGCGGCGCCCCCCCGCCCCCCCTTCACGCAACACCCACAGGCCAGGCCACTCCAGCGCCTCTCTTGTCTTTCGCCCTTCTCCCAGGGCCAAGTTCCCATGAACCTCCAACCACGAAAGAAGAATCTCCCAACCGTGTAGCTATCCGCCGCCTGGGAGGGGGGGGTGCCAGAAATCTAAGGGAACAACAAAATCATCCAAAATTTTTCAGCAAAGGCGGACTTAATCAGCCTTGTAATTAAGTTCTGTTTTGTCTTAATGCATACAGGCCAAATCTTGATCACCCCAGTTTTCTCCCAAAGCGCGAACAGATGGGCCAATGCTCTGCCTCTTCAGGCAGTTTCTGTGTCCCCCTAAATGGGACCTTTCCAGCCACCTAAACGCCATTCAGCACTGCACAAAAGGGTGCCCTTCGGACTCAGAACCCTGAACCTCAACAGTCCTACTGCCCCAGGAGTGGGGGGAGGCTGTCTAAGCAAGAGCCCTGAACCTGCCCCAACCCCTGGGACCCCTCGAGCAAGGAACCCGGCTCCTGCCCGGGTGCCTGCGACGGAAATCCCAACCGGAATGTCACTCACGCAAACACGCACCGAGTGGGGCGAGCCAGCCTTCCTCCCCAGGCGTCCGGAGCTCCGGAGTGCACAAGTCCCACAGACAAGAATAAGAACCTTCACGGCACCGCTGTGTACATGGCAAAAGGCGGGACGCCACCCCACTGCCCACCCCCGGGAGAGTGGATCCATAAATGGGGACACGTTCCAACAGCGGAGCCCTCCACAGCAGGGATGAAGATCACAGCGCCACTAGTCACAGTCCGGGCGAATGTCATAGTCTTTACTATAGGACCCCATTTCTGCAAAGTTCAAACCCAGGCAAGACGAGTCAGAAGGGAAGAGGAGTGAGCAGTGGTTACCTTGGGAGGCCACAGGGAACCTTCTGGGCGCTGGGCGTGTTCTGCAGCTTGACCCGGACATAATTTATATGGGTACTGACAGGTGTCAAAACCCACTGTGCTGTAGGGCTAAGACCACTGTACTTTACCCTACGTAAGCTAACCTTAAAAACTTTAAAAGTATAGGGGCGCCTGGGTGGCTCAGTGGGTTAAGCCTCTGCCTTCGGCTCAGGTCATGATCTCAGGGTCCTGGGATCGAGTCCCGCATCGGGCTCTCTGCTCGGCAGGGAGCCTGCTTCCTCCTCTCTCTCTCTCTCTTTGCCTGCCTCTGCCTACTGTGATCTCTGTCAAATAAATAAATAAAATCTTAAAAAAAAAATTTTTAAAGTATAAATGCTTACCCTTGAGCACCCTCTGTATGCTAAGTCCCAAGGGTATCTCTGAAAAGACGCTGATCCCATAAGAGCTTACAGGCTGGTGGGGGAGAAAACACACTCAAACATGACAAGGCTGCCCGCGGCCAGTGGGACAGGTAGTGCGGGTCTTTTTACCAAGAAACACCCAAACCTTCACGCCTGGGCCCCTCTGTGAGACCCCAGCATGCATTTTGTCTGTTTTTTAGGTAAACGCAATGTCCAGCGTGGGGCTCAGACTCAGGACCCTGAGACCAGGAGTCCCATGCTCTCTGGACTGAGTCAGCCAGGCGCCCCCAAGCACACATTTTTTGATGAGATGGTGGCAGGGGCCTGAGCGAGGCTGGCAGGTCCTTGACCTTCTTGCGCTGGGTGAGATAAAAGGACACAGTCTTATGGTTCTTTTTTACTTAATTTTATTTATGTATTTACGTATTTATTTTTTAAAGATTTTATTTATTTACTTGAGAGAGACAGCATGAGAGGGGAGAGGGTCAGAGGGAGAAGCAGACTCCCTTCTGAGCAGTGAGCTCAATGCAGGACTCGATCCCAGGACTCCACGATCATGACCTGAGTTGAAGGCAGTTGCTTAATCTACTGAGCCACCAAGGCGCCCCTTTATTTCTATTCTGAAAAGATCAGACAGCCCCACGATTTGGCACTCAGACGGTTCAAAGGGTCTCTAGTAAAGAGCCTCCCAGCACCAGCCCCATCCCAGAGGCACCACAACAGCTGACTTCCCACAGGCCCCCAAGACCCTGTGTGCACACGTGAGCACACGCACTTTCCTTTTACACCCACAGAGGCACACTAGACACACAATCCTGCACCTGCTTCTTTTTTTTTTTTTTTAAGGTTTTATTTATTCATCTTGAGAGAGAGATCACACGAGAGAACACAAGCCAGCGGGAGGAGCGGCAGGCAGAGGGAGAAGCGGCAGGCAGAGGGAGAAGCAGAGTCCTCGCTGAGCCGGGAGCCTGACGTGGGACTCATCCCAGAACGCCGGAAACAGGACCTAAGCTGATGGCAGACACTCGCCCGCCGGAGGCACCCAGGCGCCCCCTGCACCCTCCTCTCTCACAGTAATCCATCTCGGCGACTGCTCCGTATCTGGGCAGGGAGCTTCTCCCTTATTTCCCAGAGCTGCACAGTACTCTACGGTCCACACGGAGCATACCTTGTTCCTGGGTCCCAGCAGATGGACATGACATTCTTCCCAACCTTTTCCTAGCACAAATAAGGCAGCAATGACTAACCTTCAAGTAAATTATTTTACACACTGACTAAAACCTCTGTAGGATGAAATCCTAGAAGTCCAACCATTGGGTCAAAGTGGACAAGCGTCTCTAATTTTGAAAATGTTGCCAGACAGACAGGACACATTTAAATCCTCATCCAAGGGGCACCTGGGCAGCTCAGTCCGTTGAGCGTCTGCCTTCGGCTTGGGTCACGATCCTGGGGTCCTGGGATCGAGCCCCACATGAGGCTCCCTGCTCCTTCTCTCTCTGCCCCTCCCCCGTGCTCGTCTTCTCTCTTGGGACACGGGCTCGCTCTCCAATAAATAAAATCTTTAAAAAAAAAAATCCTCATCCAAGAAATAAGCTTAATTATTAGGAATACTGACAACATGTAGTTTTTAAGAGTGCCCAGATGAAGACACCGTAGAGCAAAACCCCGTTCAGCAGAGAGCACGGGGTCCGGAGTTGGGTCTGGACCTGTGTCAGCCCCCGCTTACCCAGCCCGAGTCCACTTGGACTTCCTCATCCCTGAGCAAAGGGCCAGACCTGCTCAGCCCTCAGTCCTTCCCAGAGCAGACAGGCCCTGATGCCCTTGGTCCCAGGACATGTGGAAGGATGGACTGTGACCAGAGTCACCACAACACCCAGCCATAATTGGTCTCCCTGGGCACGGGAGCCAGGGTCCAGGGGAGGGGCAGGCTACAAGGTACACACACCAGAGGCAGGCCTGGTGCGGTGGGGGGCGGGGAGGCGCAGGAGAGCAGAGCCCCAGAGGATCCAGCGTTTCCAGCTTGGCCATCCCAAACGAGTGAGAGGCACCTCCTGCTGTTTTCCCTGCACCAGAGCCACACAAGACGCACTCTTGCTCAATGACATTCATGGCCACGTCTACTGCGGACCGGTTACATAACGTGCGTGCCTGACCGCGGTGGCCACCCACATCTCGCTCTTCAAGTGGGCAGCCGGCGGAGGATGGAGCCAGGCCTCTGGATGCCTAGTGTCCTCCCTGCGAGGACGGCTGCATAAGCACAGCGGGCAGGGCAGGGCTTCCTCCCACCTCCACAGACCCAGCTCAACAACAGAGAACTGGGAATGCAATGGTCTTCGGCCTCCAACAGAGGAGATGCCTCTCGGCCAACCAAAGACAGCTTTTGAGAGGAAGAACCTTCACCAACCTTCCTATTGCCAGCTCAGGTTTTGCACCAGTGGACCGGAGGGCTAAGAACTCCTACCATCCAAATCACACTTGAATGCACTGAGGTTATCGGTATTCAAATTTTTCTAACAAAAGCACAGTGCCGGCTGCCTAGGTGGCTCAGTCGGTTTGGTGCCTGCCTTTGGCTCAGGTCACAATACCAGGGTCCTGGGATCGTGCCCCAAGCTGGGCTCCCTGCTCAGTGGGAGTCTGCTTCTCCCTCTGCTTCTGTCCCTCCCCCTGCTTGCTTGCTCTCTCTCTAAAAAATAAATAAAATCTTCAAAAAAAAAGCACAGTGCATCAACTTTTCTTTGTTTTGGTGAGTCTAAATTCTCACGTGTATTATTTGTTTAACATCCACAAATGCCTCCCTGCCTCGACGCACCGACCTGTGCGTGTGCTCAAGGCAGGCCCACCGCTTGGGAAGCCTTCCCCTTACTGCTCTACTTGCCAACCTCCACTGACCATCAGAGCCCGCCTCAGCCCGCGCTTCCCTCAGGGAGCCCCCCACCCCACCCCGGCAGCTTCCACCTGACCCTCTACAAGCACGGCCAAGTCAAGTCCGGTGGCAATTCCACCTGCTGGGTGTGGGGAGGTGGGACTGCAGGCTGCGAGGGCAGGGGGGCCGCTCAGAGCAGCAAAGGCGCAGGATTCAAAATAACAAACCCGCGAGCTTCCTTCCATAGGCTCTCAGGCCAGTCCACCGTTCTGAGCCTCAGTCTATCCAGCGACAGAACAGGCACGATAATCCCAAGGTTCCAGGGCTACTGGGAGGATTAAATGAAACAGTTTAAGTGAAGTGTAATTTGCAAACTGTAAAACCCTACACAAATTCTGGTGAGGATCAGTAATATTGGTATTAATTAATATATCAATCTCAGTTGACGCTAATATCCTCACACACATCCCTTCACCAGCACTCACCGTTGTGCCTTGCAGGCACGCAAAATGATCATCAACACACAGATTCCGTGTGTTCTAGATGGAAGAGAAAACAGAGGCACCACAGGCAAAGGCCAGGAGGCTCTGCCAGCGGCCACCACAGCATGGGGTGAGCTCCTACACCCTCAGAGCCTTCCTGTGAATGGTGACCCAGAGGGCTTTGGGGCGCAACGCCGCCCAGCAGAGTGGAGGTTCTCGGCCACCTGCCAGCAGGACCGGGCCTCCCTGGGGACAGGCTGTCCACAGTTGCACAGGAGGAAAATAAAGGTAGGCAACCCCACAACGTCCTCCAGAGTGGGTCCGCTGTCTGATGTGAAAATCCTGCAGCCTGAGAGATGCAGCAGCTTCTGGGGGGGTCTCACCCCACCGCTCTGTTGAAGTGCCTGGGACCACCCACCGTCGCAGGCACGAGAGTCCACAGATCACGGGTCCCCGGCCAGGAGACCTGGGTCTTCAGGAGGATCGCCAAACAAACTTAAGGTTGGAAAAGAAAAGACACACACACATACACACAAACACACACCCCTTCATCCATCTTCACGTGACCTGACCTGACTCTACACTAGGCCCCCCGACTTGGGGAGCTCAAGGCTCTACAACCAGGGGCCTCCCTTGAGCCTTGTTAGCACCCAGGGGGGTGAGCAGAGGTGCTATAGGTAGCCCCAACAGTGGCAAGCCCCTTGCCCAAGGTTATCACTCTGGTTCTTTGACTTCCACACAGTTCTCTGCTGCTGCTCATGGCCATGATGCCATCTAGCAAAAAGGTTGGGGACGTCATCTTTCCCACAGAGAGAAGAAATACAGCATCAGGGGTCCTGGTTTTTAACTTGTGTGACTCTTTTGTGGCAAACTTAATAATGTCACGGGGAAATGTTTATGACCTGGTGTTACGTGAACAATGAGATAATGCAGGATCGTACCTAGAAAGAAAATACGCCCACGTCAACTGCGATTATTTCTTGGTTATGAAATTGGGGGCGATTTTTAGTCTTACCCACCAACATTCTATGTTCCAAGTTCACTACAATCAACGTGTCCGATTTTCCAAAGTAGAAAAGCCTATTGTTTTTCAAAGGCCCATCAACCCTACAAACTTTCCATTAAACACTCAATTACTACGTATGTGACTTTCTAAAACACAGCAGAGTTGGAAGTGACGCCGGTCAGGCACAAAGGTTTTCTGGGTGGGATCTTCCCCCTCTGGCTTCCGTCCCAGCAGGGAAGGAAAAGGAGTGACTGTGGGGCTTCCTGCCTCTCAGAGCAGGCGCAAGACCTCCCAGACCCCAGGCTGTGCTAGATGCCCTATGGGCTCCTGGTGGAAGCTTGGCTCTCATCCACCGTCCTGTTCTGATTAATCCTGGCCTTACTATCCGTCACTTCTCAAGAATAACTCCAGCTTTATCCCGAGTGACAATGACATTCACCTAGCCATTCACTTGTGTCATCGAAAACTATTTCAGCACCTATGCTGTGCAAGATATCATGCCAGACAGGGAAGCCATCGGTAACCCAAGACTGGAAACGACCAACCAGAGGCCACATGTCATCCTTCCAAGTTCTGTCCTAGCACAGCGTTTCTGCTCCAAGGGCAGCAGCAGAAATGTGAACAAAGGCTGCCTAGGTGTGCAGCCTAATTCCAGCACCCCACCTCCCGTCCCCACTACTGTGGTGCTCCCCCATCCCTCCCCACCGGGTCCGAGGTAAAGCAGGGTCCAGGAATGAGTCCCTGCAGAGAACGCTGGTGGCTTAGCCGCACTGCCCTCAGGGTCCTGCGCTGGATCCCACTGGGAAAGAGGAAGAGACGAAGGGGCAGGAACATGAGAAAACCCCAAAGTGTGAGACCGTCCAGTTCTCTCAACAGCCCCCTCCCACTCTACTTCTTCCCCTTCCTGTGTCCTCTTTGAGGCTGAGAAGATCATATTCGATTAACATTCACCGAAGAGTCCACGGGGTGAAGACTGGATGCCACATAATTTTACAGACAAGAACTTGGACATTGGCTTTGCACATGCTGTTCCCTCTGCCTGGAACCTGCTTCCTCTCCTTCCACATGGTAACAGCTTCAATGTTGTCTCCTCAGAAAACTGCCTGTCTGGGCAGGAATGCCCTGATGTTCCCTCAGGGGGCCCATGACAAGTGTCACTGCTCCTGTGTCTGTGGTCTCTCTCCCCAGCGGGACTCAGCTCTGCGAGGGCTGCTCCCTGCACTGTCCAACACACAGACAAGGCTGACATCTCTTCCTCTTTGTTTTTTTTCAGATAGGTTTTTTCTTAAGTAGACTCCACACCAAACGCGGGGCTTGAACTCAAGACCCCGAGATCAAGAAGCATATATATGTTCTACCAACTGAGCCAGCTGGGCGCCGCAGCCACGCTTCTGTCTTAAATACACTGAAAAGGCCTGCAGTGGAACAGGAAAAGGCAGTGTTCTCCGTGCGTGTGCCGAGTGCTGTGCTGAGCTCCACAAGGATGTGAGGTCACTACGGCTGAGTGACGGCCACACTATTATTATCCCATTTTACAGATGTAGGAAATTGCATCATTTCCCCCCTCTTTTTGAAGAATGGAAACTAGAACCCAGCAAGCAACTTGCCCAAGGCCACAGGGCTAAAAAGAGAGTGAGGATTTAAATGTTTCCCGATTCTCTCTCTCTCTCCAGGCCACCAGGACGGGTGGACCCCTTATCTTGGGTTGACCCCCTATCTTCCACTCTCCCCAGGGCCTGAAGGCATGTTTCTTTCTCCTGCTGCCAGTGACCCTTTGTCCCCTTCCTGAATTCTCAGCCTCCTCTCCCGATTCAGCGATCTTCCGACTCCTCCCCTCCTGTCCTGCACCCTGAGCTCCCACACCTGATCTGGATGTCTCAAGCAAGGACCCCTCGTCTTTCAGCCCTGGGGCCCAGCGCCTGGAGCAGCTGCGCAAACGATGCCCGTGGACACCCAGTAAAGCAGGCCTGGAGAGCAGGCAGCTCCCCAGGGAACTCACAGGTGGGATCTGTGGTTAAACCCAGATTCCCAGGCTCCAGCTCCTGCTCTGTCCCTACTCCCCTCTGCTTGTATTTACAGCGCTGCTGAGTGTGGGGGCCTCTGGGGGACGCAGAGTCACCACAGTTCTCAACAGGGAAAGGCAGCCCCCACTCATGCCCGATCTACGATCCACAGCACTGGAAGTCGGCGAGGTCCCACAGGACCCAGGATGGCCAGGAAGAAGGCGGGTCCCGTTCAGTGCAGCCAACTTCACAGCCAGCCCCAGAAGCCAGTTCAAGGGCCGAACCTGCGACAATGACCACGGTGGGCTCCAGGGGCCGGTCCGGTTACACGGGGTGGTCAAAACCAGAAGCTGCTGGAAGAAGAAAAGGGAAAGGCAACAGGGCCTAAAAAATATGGCTGTGGGAAAAGCGTCTTGAGGGAGAGCAAAAAGGAGAGGGAGGAGAGAGGCCTCTGCACAAATATGCAAAGGAGAGGAGATGGTAATGCTGTCCCATATGCCTGTGAAACATGGCTGACGACCTCAATTCCATTTTGAAACCTTGAGGGGCTCCCTGCTGACCACGCTGGGGTCAAGTTCGAAGTCCTTAGCGAGGCTTTCAAAGATCTTCACGCCTGGGGCCCACTGCAGCCAGGTCTGGGAGGAGAGGTATCCCAGGCCTCCACAGCCCTGCCCAGGGTTTCTCATCCTTCCCAGCATAGGGTACTTTGCTCCTAGGAAGAACTTCCGGCCCACCTGGGGTGAGTGGGGCGGGGGGGCACGGGCTCTGGGGTCAGACCCTCTGATTCAGAGCTCAACTCCACCAACTGCCTCCACTTGAACCTGCTAGGCTGGATGCAAAGCAGGAAGGTAAGGATTCCCACCTCATCAGGTGGTGGGGGATGAAACACAGTCATTCATCAGAGCACCGTGGGCTGTGCCTGGCACACAGTAAGTGCTTAATAAACAAGCTGTTGTTCCTATTGTCCTCTGCACCCCTGTAGGGCCTCTGTTCCAACCACAAGTAGAGCACTGTCTTGCCCATAGTCGGTACACACTGGACTCCCCCAGCCAACCACGGCCTTTTAGAAGGCAGCACCACCCGCCACTCAGGACCCGGTCCCCTGAGGCCTAGCATGGAGCCTGGCACACAGTAGGACTTCAGCAAGTCACACGGAGCTCTCCCAGGGCCCAGCTGCTGGCCTTCCACAACTCGCACACCAATCCCCCAGGCTAAAGGCCCTGCAGAGTGAGAAGGGCATTGGCTGTTACTGGGTTTCAAAACAATGAAGGGCTGCGCTCTCCGCCCTACTGAGGCTGTTTCCACTCTGGGGAATCTACGGGGCGAAATGAGCACAGCAGGGACTAGAAATAGCGCTCAGCCCCTCTCGGGGAGAGCACTGGGCTGGCCCGCCAGAAGCCAGGAGCGAAACCTCAAAGGCAGAGGGGCAGCAAGCAGCCTCCCCACGGAAGCCTGAGCTCCACAGAATTGGGCCAACAGGAGTGAGGTAAGACCACTGGAGCCCATCCTGCCCTGCACAGCTACTTCCCGCCCATCTGGAGAGCTCCTAAGGGGCTCCTTACCCCACCCCCATGGAGAAGCAACTGAAAACACATCCATAATTCCAAGGGCTACACTGGTTGCCTACGGTGGTGGTGGGGGGGGGATGTGTGGCAAAGGGTTGGGAAGGTAGGAATTCACAGTGCCTTCTCTACCCACAGGCTCTTGGGCCCTCCTGTCCTGGTCACTGTCTACAGCCATCCATACCCTTCTCCCCCGCAGACTGGGAGGCCCTAGACCAGGCACCAGTTCCCATTGATCTTCAGACACCTGTGTCCCTGGCATGGCACCTGGCATGCGGATTGCTCAGTTACAAGGCAGGATCTGGCAGCAAGAGAGGTCCTGGCTTGGGGAAGACTCTATCCCGGCCCACCATGTGCCACAGACAAGTGAGTCATGTACTCCCCCTGGTCTCAGTTTCCTCAACTGCACACAGGGATGACAACAGCTCTGTACTCACACAGCCACTGAGAAAATTAACTGGGAAAACACGTGTGGTAAGCACCAAAGACAAATGCTCGTCATCCTTCAAGCTTCAGCTCAGCTGTCCCCACGTGTCAGAGTCTCCACTGCTGGCTGTGTTCCCCCTCTCCCAGCAGTGAACCCACACTGCACTCCCTCTACTGCTTTATATTTTTCACATCGTTGTGATTACTCGTTTCTGCGTGTGATCCACCCCCCCACACACACAACCCCGATCTGAGAATTCCCGGAAGCCAGGGGCACTGTGAGTTTGTGTCCAAGTGACAAAACGGGCACACAGGTCGTGGTGCTGGGGCCCTCCCACCCCATGGTCCCAGCACTGATACACACAGCACCCTCTGACAGGATGTCCCGAAGTGGGGAGCCGAGGGGGCCCAAGCTTGCTGAAAAGGAACAGTGATGCTGCAGACACAACCTGGGAAGGAAGTCACCCCTCTGAGACCCGGGGCTCCTCTGCTGGCGCAGGTGAGCTCGGTGAGCTTGTTTGCCGGGCTGACTGCGCAGCACACAGGCCTCCAGGGCACAGATTGCTGAGGCTTTCCTTACATAAAGCACCCAGCAGCCAGATAAATAATACATGGCCTTCACCTCACACACAGGTAGCAGGCGTGCAAACACTTGCTTTGCGCCATGGTGCAACCTCATGGTGCCCTGGGCGTGCGGGCACACCCGAGCATATGTGTATATGATACCTGGCCTTGCGTGACCCAGAGAGGCTATGATTTGGGAACAGATACCCAGGCCCACTCCCCAAGCCTGCCTTGCCATGGCGGGGAGTCAGCTAGCACCAGAACCAAGCAGTGTGCCCAGAGAGAAAATGTACAATTCCCGGGATGGATACACATACCCTAAACCATCCTCTGTGGTCCCTTTCCAAACAAATGTCCTTTGGAGCCCCACCTTAGTCTCCGTGCCCCTCCAAGCAGCTGACTTGTATGCAAGGCGTGTGCACTCTGCACGCAGGCATCCCCAAAGGCCTGGCCAGGCCAACCATCCTCCCAGATCCCAGCCACCCGCACAGGGCACGGATGCCTCCCCCACTCGGTGGTGCCAGGCGCCAGCACACCCACCGGGCTCGCACAATCCCCCTTGCAAAGGGCCTGTCCACCCGCCTTCCCTCTCCCCTGGCCACCCCTACAGGCAGGTCCAATTACACTCTAGGCGAGGGCCTGCCACGTTGGCCAGGAGGGGGCCAAGGCACACCCACGGGCGGCCCCGCGACCCCGCAGGGCAAAGAAGGGGCGCAGGGCGGGACCGGCTGGAAGGCGGACACCCCCTCCCTCCTCCACCAGGCCGGCCACCTTCGTGCCTTCCCCGCCCGGGGACCTGCGGCCAACGCGACCCGTGGGGCACCCCCCCTCCGCGCGGGGCCTCCCCAAAACCGAGCAGCCCCCCGCCCCCGGAAGCCCGCAGCTGCCCCCCTCAGGGCCTCCGGCGCGAGGCCGGCCGGGCCGGGTACCTCAAGAGCCCATGGCTGCGGCAGTGGTGGCGTGTGCGGACAGCGCGCGGCGGCCGGACTCGGGGGGGGGGGGGGGGGGCGGGCGGGCTGCGCCGCAGCCCCGGTGTTTCGCCGCCGCCGGCGGGTCCGGGGCCCAGCGGAGTGCCGCCGCGGCGCGCCTGCGCACTAAGCAAGCCTCCGGGGAGGGCGGGGCGGCGAGCGCGCGGCTGAGATCACCCGCCTGGCCTTAAAGGGGCCGCACCCGAAACCCGCAGCCCGCCGCGAGGTGGTGGGAGCGACCTCGGTTCTCCCGCTGCTCGCTATCAAACCCCCCAGGAGTCGTCGTCGCCCTCACCTCAATTCGACTCCCCAACCCTACCCACCACGGAGCTTCCGGGGGTGCACGGATCGAGTCCTGGGCTCCAGGGTCTGTCCCCGACACTCGCGAGCTCTCTGGCATTTCACTTTTCTTAACCCTAATTTCCTCCATTTGGGCCTGTTTTGAAGATGGAACAATACATCATAGTTACTTATCGAGCGAAGGATGCATGTGGAGTTGGGAAATTAATATGTACCGAAGCGCTGTATGCAATCACGCGAGGTAAAATTGCAGAGCAGAGAAAGAGACTTCCTTCCCATTCCACTTAGGGGCGCTTCATTCTTGCCCCGCCTGTCTCTAGGCAGCCTAATGAGCAAAAAGTTTTCGGATGTCATTCAAGCTGCCTACTCCACTGCTGTTTGCCAGGTCCACACCTTACCCAGGTTAACTGAAAAACAGAATCCGATCAAGTTCCGGCATTGGTGTCTTCCAGATCCCCAAATTTATTTATATCCCCTGCCCAGACTCCTCCCCTGAATTGTCTACTTAACACCCGCATACTTGAGATCCAGTAGGCATCCAAAGTCAATGTCCCTTCCAAACACATACAAACCTACACCTTCACAGCCTCCCCCAACAGCGGTTGGCAGCTCTGTCTTTCCAGTGCCCAGGTCAAAACTCCTGGAGTCATCCCTGAATCCTTCCTCCCACCTCCTTACCCACTGAAGCAGAAAATCCCTGGCTCTACCTGCAAAATGTACCTAGACTCTGATCTTTTCCACCCCATCTCCACTGCTAACACCCTCATCCAGCTTCTGCCAAGGATCACTGCAATATTCTTGTTGTACACGGAATGAGTCCCCCCCAAATGCATTTGTTGAAATCCTAGCCCAATATGATGGTATTGGAGGTGGGGACTTTGGGATGTCATTCGGTCATGAGAGTGCAGCCCTCATGAATGGGATTAGTTCCCTTATAAAAAGGATCCCGGAGAGCTGTCTAGCCTTTCTGCCATGTGAGAATAGAAGTGGTTGGCAATCTGTAACCCAGGAGAGGCTTCTTGTAGATCCCAATCATGCTGTCAGGCAACCTGATCTCAGACTTACAACCTCCAGAACTGTGAGAAATAAATTTCTGTTGTTGATAAACCACCCGGTCTATGGTAATCTGTTATACTGACCAAGAGTATCACAACTGTTCGCCTAACCCATTTCCTTTTTCCAAACTTGCCCCGGGCTATGTCAGGATTGGAGCCACAGAAAGTCTTTTATTTTATTTTAAAAATTTTTAAAGAAAACAATTTATTTATTGGGGCACCTGGGTGGCTCAGTGGGTTAAGCATCTGCCTTCGGCTCAGATCATGATCCCAGGGTTCCAGGATGGAGTCACACATTGGGCTCCTCGCTCAGCTGGGAGTCTGCTTCTCCCTCTGCCTGCCTCTCCTCCAGCTTGCGCGCGCGCGTGCGCAAGCACTCTCTCTCTCTCTCTCTTTCTGACAAATAAATAAAAATAAAAATCTTTAGGGCACCTGGGTGGCTCAGTGAGTTAATCCTCTGCCTTCTGCTGCTCTGCTTACTTGTGATCTCTCTCTGTCAACTAAATAAATAAAATCGATATTTTATTTATTTAGTTGACAGAGAGAGATGAGAGGCAGGCAGAGAGGCAGGCAGAGAGAGAGAAGAGGAGGCAGGCTCCCTGCTGAGCAGAGAGCCCGATGCAGGGCTCGATCCCAGGACCCTGAGATCATGACCCGAGCAGAAGGCAGAGGATTAACTCACTGAGCCACCCAGGCGCCCCTAAATAAAATATTTTTTAAAATAAAATAAAATCTTTAAAAAACAAAACAACAACAACAACAAAAACCTAAGTTTTGCTTGATTTGGCATTCTACACACCCAGGCGTATCTGACCTCATCCCCACCTCTCCTTTCCCTCTACCCTGACCTCTTGCTGTTCCTAAAACAAGCCAAGCACCCTCTGCCTCAAATCCTTTGCACTGGCTCTTCCATTTGCTAGGATCACTGTTCCCTTGGATACCTCAATAGTCCCTCCCTCATGTTCTTCAAGGATTTGTTCAAATATTCTCACTCAGTGAGGCCTTCCTTGGCCACCCTTAGTAAAATTGCCAAGCCCCTCACATGCACTCCCGAGTCCCCTCTTCCCATGCTCTATTTTCCCCCTGTATCACTTAATCTCTACCATAATACATAGTTTGCCTATTTTTCCGTCTTCCATCAGTAGAACACAAGCCCTATGAGGACAAAGATGTTTATTCTGTTTCCTGATGTAAGCCCAGTACTTAATACGGGGGCTGGCACAGAGAACACACTCGGAGTATTTGTCACATTATGAATATCTTCTAGAAAGAGTCCTGTGGAAAACTTCTTTCCCAGCCTCAGACAAGAAATCCTCAGGGCAATCCCAACATACAGAACAAGGCTGCCAGTTGCATTAGGATCATCTGTTTACAACTTTCCAGCTCTCTGGGCAAAGTCCTTAACCCAGCTTCACTATTTTTTACGCTTAGCATGGAAAGTTTACAAAACAGACACAATCCAACATCTACCGAGTGTTCAGGCCAAACCACACCCAAGTTCACATTTTCAGCCCCTGCTCATCAAGGGTACTAACTCTTAGATCTCAACTTACAGAGACCCTAGGCTGGCCGGGGAAGAGACAAGCAGTGGGTATTTTTAGGCTTGGATTGCCAAAAAGGGCTTCAAGACAGAAAGTCACCTGGCCTGAGTGACATGGCAGGTCAGCAGGGGGCACTAGGAGACTTGGTTGTTTGCTCCCTGCCTTTCCTCATCCTCTCCCCCCAGGCTTTCCAAAATGCAGATCAACAGGGATCCTCTTTGTCCCCTCTCTGCTCCATGCAATTCCCCACCCATCAGGGCTCAAAGATGCTGCTCATATCAGTCCGTCCCCACTTGGGTCCACTGCCCTATTCAGGTCCCCTTACCTCTGGATAATTATAACTGTTCCCCAGCCCACCAGTGGCTCCAGAAGGCAGAACGCCTTTCTTCACCTCCAGCAAATAGCTACTCTTTCCTCAAAGACCAAATCTGAGGTCATCTATCTTCTTGATCCCCACCTCCCCCATTTTTCCCATGATGTTTTTTTTTTTTTAAGATTTTTTTATTTATTTATTTATTTGACAGAGATCACAAGTAGGCAGAGAGGCAGGCAGAGAGAGAGAGAGGAGGAAGCAGGCTCCCCGCAGAGCAGAGAGCCCGATGTGGGGCTCGATCCCAGGACCCTGGGATCATGACCTGAGCCGAAGGCAGAGGCTTCAACCCACTGAGCCACCCAGGCGCCCTCCCATGATGTTTGAGTTAGTTTCTCCTTAACAAAAAGTTGGAAATAATCTGAAAGTCATTGGAGAAGAGTTAAGTAAATTCTGGTATAGCCATACAATAGCCTATTTAAAAAAAAAAAAAAGATTTTATTTATTCATTTGACAAGAGAGAATTCACAAGTAGGCAAGCAAAGGCGGGGGGAGGGGAAGCAGGTTCCCTGCTGAGCAGGGAGCCCAATGGGGGCCCCATCCCAGGACCCCAGGAATCATGACCTGAGCTGAAGGCAGAGGCTTAACCCACTGAGCCACCCAGGTGCCCCTACAATAATCTACTGTATAGCTATTAAAATAGCCTCTTTATACATTTCTGATAACAAATGGGGAAATGAGCAGGAACAATACTGAGTAAAAAGGAAGTAATAAATTTGCATGACAACCTGGTCTGAGCTCTGTTAAAAAAAAGTTAGAAGAAAGATTGGAAGGAAGTATGACAAAATGTCTACAGTGTCAACAACACTTCTAAGTGGCAGGATTATGCATCTTGGTTTCATTACCTTCCCCCTCCCCCACCACCTTGCTTCTCTGTATTTCCCAAAATTTGTCAGCAAAAAGCATGTCATAATTTTCAAAAGAAGAAAAAAGGTTATTTAAAGAAATTATTTATTGTTCCCTTCTATCTTCTCACTGCATCATAAAGTCATTTGAATGCATGTCTCCCCCATCAGACTGAGAACCTCTTAAAGGTAGAGACTAGGTTGGGTTATTCCTGCATCCAAAATCCACTCCTAGCACTTGGTAGGGGAGAGCGGAGGGAAGAGCCAAGACCTCAGCAGTGCAAGCTGATGAGTGGCCCAGAGCCCAGAGCACTCCGGATCCATTTACCTGCAGCCTCTGTGTCTCCTACTTGTCCCCAAGGATGTCATGGGAGACCTGGCTTGGAACCCTGGAGAGAGAGCATGGTGGGGGCAGGCAGAGCACAGACCCAGCTCCATTACTTCCTAGCACTGTACCTTAGGCATGCGTCTTTGTCTCAGTTTCCCCATCAGTTAAGCAGGCGGAAAGTAAGAACAACACTCCTACAGGACAGGCCTGAGAAATATACACGAAAATGTCAGCACAGTACAGTGCAAACGGCTGATGACTGCGCTTGGGTCTACCGAACGTGACCGCTTGAGACCCCGCTAACTTTTTACCTGAATGAGACCCTTTTGGTTGTAAACAAATTCAAGCCCAATTCAAGTTAAACAAAGAAAATGAATTTATGGGCTTAGGTAGAAGTGAACAGCAGGGCTGGATTTGAGGCCTCCCACACGGTCATTGGGACACTGTGGCTCTCTGGCGTGCGGGCGTGTGTGTGTGTATCTGTGTGTGTGTCTGTGTGTGTGTGTGTCCGCGCACGCGCGCCTGTGCTTGACCTCATTCTCGGGTGGTCTTGCCTCCTAGCGACAATGGCAGAGTACCTCTTTCTCAAGAATTCTCAAAAGTTTTGTTTCAGGACTGCCTCTGATTGGCCCATCCGGGTCACGTTCCCATCTCTGAGCCAATCGTTGTGGCCAGGAAATGCAGTGCTCCAATTGGCCAGGCCTAGATCAGGGCCCTCCCCTGGAGCTAGTGGGTGGAGTCAGCCCCTTCTGAACCAAAAATATCGACAGGGAACCGGGGTGAACCTTTTAAGGAAAATGCAATGTCCAGAAGAACCAGGAGAGAGTGCCGGGAAGGAAAAACCCTCCGATGTTCAGCAGCTCAGAACGTGGAAGTGGCTGTCCCAAGGCCACCCAGAAAGGACAGGGGCTGAAGTGTGACTTCAACAGCAGACAGGAAGGGAACTAGGGCAGAACCATCAGGAGCGGGTGGCTCTTCTGAGACCTTTAGCCCGGCCGTGGCCAAAGCACTAGGTTCAAATCTCTCACTCCACCACGGACAGGCTGTGAGGCTTTGGGCAAATCACTTAGTTTCTTCGAGCTTCGGCTTCTTCATCTGTAAAATGGGGGTAATAACGGTACCTTCCTTTCGGGTCTGATGTGAGGATGAAATGAGCTTAACACATGGAAGGCTGTTAGCCCAGGGCCAGGCACGTTGAGAGCCCTCGTTGTGGGTTATTTTCAAATACAAGCATAAGGCCCTTTCTGAAATTCTTGTTTGGAGCTGAAAACATAAGTGGGCTCAAATGGGCGGATTTTTATTAAGCAAACCTGTTTCAAACACCATCAGCGATTCCATTTCCAGCAGCCAGCCACCTTTCGACCGGCATCAGGGCGTTGGTGCCGCCATTCACATCGCGGCGAACATGCTCGTCACTCCACCCCCACCCCGTTTCCATTCCGCCCCTCCTTTTGGGTCCCTGATAAAACATCAGTTCCCGTGGACCTGTCATTAAGTGGGGTGGGGGTGGGGGTGAATATCTAAGTACTGGATGTCTCATTTATCCAAATATATATGTGTCTGCGTATCCCCCCCCCCCGGGGGGGTATGCATGCATGAATGTGTATCATTTAAAATGCATAGGAAATTTCTGGAAGTCAGAATACTGCTCCCATAAATGGAGGACAAAAAAAGACTAGGTCTTAATCATCTTTGCATTCCCAGAAACCGACACACAGGGGCCGGCACTGTGTCCTCGCTCGTAATCACCTGGAGCACAGCTACTGTTTACTGAGCATTTACTTCGTGCAGACAAAGTACTAAGCTCTTTATTACCTCAGCAAGCAGCAGTGACTGTCATTTGGCAGATGAGATGTTTATGACAGGAACCCAGGACCCATACCAGCACCCACAGGGACTAGGAAAATCAGGCAGCAAAAGAAAATACTTTTGACTTCACGCAGCCTCTCTTGTAATGGTGACCTTGGTTGGGGAGGAGGGCAGTGCAGCATCTATGGCCATCAGCAGAACAAGGCCATTTCTTGGAGATGCCACCTGGGGGGTATGTGTATGAACCGGGACGTGGCTGGGGATGATTTCCAGGTTGCTTTGAAAAAAGCCTGAGTTGGAGACTCAGGAGAAAAGCTTCTTTTTCCATCTCTCAGTCACGCGCACATAAGCACACACACACCTGTCCCTCTAATGTAGGGGAGGCCAAGTCCCAGTTCTAATTTATCTAGCCCAAACGAACAAAAAAGCAAGTGAAAACAGGCCAAAGAGAAGGATTTACTGCCAATTTCCTTGGAATTCCTAGGAACATGTTTCAGATTCCCTACAAAATCCCAGGTTGCAGCCAGCTAACCTGGAGTGCTGCTGTGGGGAAAGGGAGGCCCTTCGCACAGCGTGGTGGTGTAGGGGGCAGGCAGGGAGCTAGGGAAGTGGGGTTCAGGGTTTTCTCAGAGAGGCTTTAATGAGAGGGAGGAGAGGAGGAAGCAAGAGGTCTGGCTGGGCCAGGTCGGAGCTATAGTGAGTGGATAACCCCGGATGGGACAACTTCAAAGGGGCCACACCTTAATCACAGGGGCTTTGAAGATGCTGGGATGAAAAGCCTCGGGTTGTGTAATTACCCGCAATGCCATTCTCCCAGGCTGCAGGGGTCCCTGGGCAGCCTCCCTGAGCCCCAGGGCTGGGCCCAGGGCACTGCTCACCCCTGCAGCTGTCTGGGCTGCCCCGCACCCGCCCCCCAACCCCCAGCCTCTTGGGGGGGGGGTGGATGGGGCAGCCCAGCCTCTGGGAAGGCAAGCCCTGCTGGGCAGCTTCCCGGCCCTCAGCAGGCTGTGGAACGTGACCTCACACAGTCGGGAGGCGGAAAGATGCTGTTTGTTGGTGAGAGACTAGGGTAAAAGAGGTGGCAGGGAGGAGGAGGGGAGGGGACTGCTGTCACCACAGCAACGTGGACCCAGCACACCAGATGGATGCCTTCTTCCCCCATGGTCAACAGGACCCAGAGAAGTGTGGCTTGAGCCGGAGTCGTAGGTGCCCCCATCGCTGTGTGAGGCCGGAGCTTGGAACGCGTTTAGCCCTTGGACTGACTGACGTGGTTTTGTGGGCGCCCAGTGTGGCAGGCTCCGGGAAGGAGGATGTGACGCAGGGCTTGGAGTTCTGAGCTCTAACTATGCCCTGAGCCGTTTCCCAACTAGAACATGGGTGGGGGAGCGGCAGAGGGTGAGGGGATGGTCGAGTAGAGGGCTTTTCCTTTCACTGAAGCTCTGCTGGGATGGCCCCCCATGGAGCAGGCTGCAGGGGTCCCGGGTCCATTCCCCCTGGAAGGCCCTGGGTTGGGGGGCCCGCTGACTGCAGGTAGGAATGGGGCCGGGATGCCACTGGCCAGAAGCCAGCTGCTCAGGGACACAAGGGGCTTGTGCCCTTTGCAGGGGGAGTGAGCTGGAAGCCCTGTCCATCCTTTTGTCCCAGACCAGGTTCTCCCGGTGTCTCCTCCCCTCCCTGCTCCTCCCAACCAGATGCGGCCAGTCACCAGTCACCGGGCACCCTCCTCAAGGCTTCTTTAGCCTCCAAATGCTTGCACACCTCTTGGACCCTCAAAACCACTTCCTCCCACCTGCCCACCCTAGTAGAGAGAGCCCAGGCCTTCCTCTTCCTGTCAGGCTCCTGGGCGCACTGCCTCCTCCCGCCGCTGCTCTGACTCTTGTCTCCCGGTGTCAGAAGGTCACCTGCTGAGAGAATCTAGAAGAGTGGTGTCCAGTGTATGTATGGGTGGGGGGCTGGGGGGGGGATACTGGATGGGAAGGGGCTTGAGGGAGCTTGCTGGAATATCTCCAGTCCCTACCTCTTCATCAGGTGGTGATGAGCAACCGAGCTGTACGCTTAATATATGTGCATTTTCCTAAATTATATTACAATTTTTTTTAAAGATTGTATTTATTTATTTGTCAGAGAGAGAGAGAGAGAGCGCACAAGCCTAGAGAAGCAGGCTCCCCGCTGAGCAAGAAGCCCCATGCGGGACTAGATCCCAAGATCCTGGGATCATGACCTGAGCCGAAGGCAGCGGCATAACCGACTGAGCCACCCAGGCTTTCCTGCATTTTTAAAAAGCTAGGGCACAAAGGTCAGCCAGAACCTCTTTTCTTGGCAGCCTCATCCCTGCGGCAACTTGCCCTTTAGAGTCTGCTGGCCACGCCCTCCTTCCTGATGCTCCGCCCCCAGCTCTGCCCCTCCCGCTCTGGCCGCCTTCCTTTGCTTTGGAATTCGGAATGCGCCTCCCTGCCCCCTGCTTTCTAGCCTTGTCGGTGGTCCTGGTGGAATTTAATTCTTAGAGTATCAAGCTAGTGCATACCTGTGGGCCTTTGCACATACTATTTTCTCAGCTAGGAATGACTTTCCTCCAGCCTGTCCCCTGGCAAAGTGCTATTCACATTTCAAGGCTCAGATCAAATATTTCAGACACCTTCCTTGGTGACACCAAATACATTCCCACCCTCTGCGTTGTTTCTAGTTCACACTGAACATCTTACACCGGATTCTGGACTGGGATGAACGATTTGCTAGTCTGTCTCTTTCCCCAGACTAGGCTGTGAGCCTCTGGAAGCCAAGATCACTCCTCTTGTTTGAAATGTATAGTTACCGTTACTGACCATCTATGAAGTGCCTGGCTAGAGCGAAGGTTAAAGGCATTGGCCATGAAGCCAAGCAGGTTTCTCTGTGCCTCAATGTCCTCGTCTATAAAACGGGCATCATAATATACCAACCTCATAGGATCGCTCTGAGCGGAGGGTTGGGAGCAAGGTGTGGCACGGAAAGCCCTCAGTGACCTCAGCCCTTACATTGCTCTGTGGTCTTACTTAATCCCACCACCCTGGGAAGCAGGTATTATTACCCCCATTTTACAGAGAAAACCAGGACCCAGACAACCCCCAAGGTCACAGAGGAGCCAAGCTGGCCCTCTGGACTCCAGCCCTGGCCTCCCTGCCCCACCTCTCCCACCGCCTTGACCCAGCACCTGGCATCCCAGGCACCTGTAGGAGCCCAGTCACTGTTTGTTGCATGAATGAAAATGATTCACCAAGTGGCACGTTTGCCCCCTCCAGTCTGGGCAAAATTTCTGGGCGATTATTTGGCATACTTAATAAAAATAAACTGTTTGGGGCACCTGGGTGGCTCAGTGGGTTAAGCCGCTGCCTTCGGCTCAGGTCATGCTCTCAGGGTCCTGGGATCGAGTCCCGCATCGGGCTCTCTGCTCAGCAGGGAACCTGCTTCCCTCTCTCTCTCTCTCTCTCTGCCTGCCTCTGTCTACTTGTGATCTCTGTCAAATCAATAAATAAAATCTTAAAAAAAAAATAAACTGTTTGCATGGTTGACACGTCTTGGTCACTTCTGGCCTCAGCTAAATGTCATTTCCTCAGAGACTGTCAGCCACCACCCACTCCCATATACATTAGTTTGCCAAATAAGAAACAGGAAGAATGAACCAGAAACCAGTGAAGATGGTAGGTGCGTGTGTGTGTGTGGGGGGGGGGGGGGGTGCGGACAGGGGAGGGGCCAGGAACAGGAGTGATTCTCTGATTATAACTTTTTATATAGCTTGACTGTCATATACGTGATATCTCCAAAAAGTAAAATGAAAACAAGGGGCTGGGGAGGAGGGGAGAGCACTAACTCATTATCAAAATCAATACAATAACCACAGAGAGAAAAGAATAATTTCAAGGTACTTCTGGGCACTGGCCTCTGACAGCACCCCCTAAGTGAGGTACATTCTAAAAAGACAATAAAATCCCCCCAAATTGTAAAAACACAAATTTACTCCATAGGCATACATTTAGTAGTATTACTAAAATTGGAATTTTAATACAGCAAACAACACATTAGTGTTACTAGGTATTAAGGTCTTCCCTGCAAAAGGTTATATATAAAGATTTTCAAAGATTTGCTTCCCTTGTATTTTCCCTAGGGGCCCGTCGTTGGTAAGGCCACACTCACTGTTTGACATCAGATGCATTGCCTAAAGGTGCTGAGGGGAGGGCAAGGAGAGCTGGGGGGTCACTAACTCTCCCAGACAGGCTTTCCTGTGGTCGGCTCTGGTGCATTGCCCAGACTTCTGGGCCTTCTGGTGTTCCTTGATGGTTGTGAATACAGACTTATGTGGATGGCCAGCAGGAGACCCTCCCCCAGGCCTGAGGCAGGCCATGGGGGTCCCTGGGTCTTCAAATGCCAGCACGGAACAGACTTGCATTCTGGGGGTTTGAGCTATGCCCAGGACTTCCAATACGCCCCCTGGAGAATCTCTCAAAGACCTCGCCCTCTCTCCAGGTTCACAGATGAGTCAGGTGGCTTTGCTCTCTTACGGGTGATGGTGGCAAACAGTGGCTCTTGGGTTAATGAGAAGTTGGAAAGTAAACTGCGTTGGATAAAGGTAAACTGATAAATTCTTCCTTACGCTGCAGAGACAAAGGCTGAGGGCCGCTCCTTTTTCAAGGCCAGGCAGGAGGCACTGTGAGCGTGGAACCTGACGCCAGGACCCTCACTCACAGGGCTCCCTGGTCAACGGCAGGGTTCGAATCCTGGTTCTGCTGCCGGAGAGCTGGCTGTGGGACCTCGGGCAAGTCATTTTACTTGTGCCTTGTTTACCCCTCTGAAGGCAGGGAGATTAACAGGACCGAACTCAGAATTCTCGTGTGCATAAGATCGTGTTGTGAAGAGCGCTTTGAACCTTCCTATGCAGTGTGGTCCTGGGCCTGCGGGATCCCCTGGACCTCGGGAGGATGCAGACTCAGTCTCCACACCAATCTGCACTTGAATGAGGCCCCAGCTGGCATGGCTGCAGTTTCTGAAACACTGGTGTAAAGTAACCCCAGGGAGGTACCCATCACTGGCCTAGTCATCCCCAGCGGCCACACCTGCTCCCAGGCCTGCTTGGGGAGAAACCCCCAGAGCAAAAATGTGAACCAAGGGCTATCTGTTTCACTTTATCCTTTTCTACTTTATTACTTCAAATTAACAACCACAATAAAGCTCAAAAAAGTCCAATATTTACACAGGAAAAAAGTACAAAATTCCCCCCAAAGTTCTTCAGTATTTTTTTTTCAGTTTTTTAAATTACAAAGTAATAAAAAGCTTTGCTCTTTAATTAAAAAAAAAAAAAAGGAAAAGAAAAAAAGGGGAAAAAGAGGTAAATAAATTAGGAAATACACACACAGAGAAAACAAACAAAAATAAAGTAAAAATGGGTGTTAACTAGGAGGGGTGGATGAATCCGGTGCCCATCCCTGACCCCAGGCTCCTCCTGGAGAGAGAGGCAGAACACGGGGAGGGAAGGTGGGGCGCCAGGTGAGTGTGGCCTGCCCGGAGAATTAATTCATAACCCAGGAGCCGGATGCTTTCTGGAAGTAGTCACAGATCTGCCCTAAGACCACGGAAAGGGGATGGGGCTGCCACAGGCTGCTGACAGTCTCAGGGATCGACAGTGACAAGGACCCTCTATGCCCTTCTTGGGGGCCACAGAAAGTCACCGCCTACCCCTGTGTTCTTGTTAGGAGGGCGAGAACCAAAAGTCCACCTGGCAGGTGGGGCAGGGCACCTGCTGTCCTGGGAGCTACAAAGACAGACACACACACACACACACACACACAAGGAATCCCAGCCCCCACCACCTCGCCACCCATTCCTCAAAGTCTTCTTGGAGAGGCAAAGAGACCCAGACGTTCAGGGGACACTGAAAAGCCCAACCCAGAAATTTGGCCACAGTCATTTCGGGGCAGTAGGAGCTGTGCCTGTCTCCTGGGGTCCCGAGACTCAAGAGCACCCAGTGGGATCTACCCCGATCAACCACACCATTCCCCCCGGCTCCTCAGGCCACCTCTTGATGGCACACGAGGACCAGCGGCATCTCCAACATGGAAATAGCCCCTCTTGGCCGGTGTCTGCGCTGGCTGGGGCACGGCCGTGGCGCCTGGCGTGTGGAGCCCCATGTCTGGGGAGCATTTGGCTGCCTGAAGGTTGTGGACAATGGGAAATGCGTAGGGACAAGAATCCTCTGTGCTGAAGGCATCCCATCTTCTTGCCAATGGCAAAAAAAAAAAAAAAAAGGAGAAAAAGAAAAAGAAAAAAAGAAAAATAAAAGAAAATCCATCGTCGGTTTTATGCTGGGTTTTTTTTTCTTTTTGTTCTTTTGAGTGGTTTTTTTCCCCATCTTTTTGTTGTTGTTTTTAAAAGAAAATACAGTGAAGACACTGGAAGGGGGAGAGAAAACAGATCAGATGCACGTCTGCCTCTGGCCACCATCCGCCAGACAACCTGAGTCCCCATGCTCCTGTCACGAGGCTTTGAGCGGGTCCCTCTCCAGGGACACAGTGGGTGCTCCATTTTCATGGGAAGAACAAAATCTCTCTCCCTCCTCCTCCGTCCTCTCGGTGAGCAGCCACGCACCTGCCCCTCCCTGCGACGGAAAGACTGGTTCCCCGACCTGAGAGCTGGCGAAGGCAAGCCCTGTTTCACGTCCCAGCTCTAGCCGTGGAATGAATTTCTGCAAATCACCTCACGCTCAGGGCGTCCTGGTGTGAGGCCACGCTGGTGAAGCCCCCTGCCACATACCTATTCCCCAGGGAGCTCAGATGTTTCCCCCTACAGCCCTCCCCTCCCAGAACCTTCCCTCTGCCCCCTGCGCTTCCCCAAGTCAGGCTCCTGTACTTGGGGGTTTATCTGATGTAAAACGTGGCCCTTGGTGGCCTCCCAGAGCCCTTTGGCCAGTGTGAATCTCCGTGGGATGCCCAAGTACAGGACCCGGTTCTAAGTGCTTTATGGGAATGACATGTTTAACAGCCCAGGGGCTAAGGTAGGACTAAAGGCCTGGGGGCAACTGTCAGCCCCCAGGGCTGTCTTGGCTAAGAACTAACTCTTCTGCGGACTACTGGAAGGGGGACAGGGACAGCCAACAGAGGGACAGAGAATGGAGGACTGGCCTGAGGGCAGAGGGAGGCTTTTTCCAGCTGAAATTAGCTGGTATGGGCTGGGCTGAGCCAAGTAGCTCTAAGGTAAATTCTCTCAAGAGCTGTTGATTGGGGTGGGGGGGCGGGGAGAGGCCCTGCCACTCCCCGCCCCCCCCCCAGGCCGTGGGTGTTTCTAGACCTGGCTGGGCTCCATCTGCCGCAGATACTGACTCACCTAAGCAAATACTGGTCCGATGGTGGCTCTTCCTCACTTTCCGAGATGGTCAAATGGCACGCTTGTCTTTGAGAGGAGAGACACAGAGGCGGGGAGGGGATAAGCTGCTGCTGACAGCAGTCTGGCAAGTCTCTCCCCACTGTGGAGCTCCCTGCCCACCCCCACTGCCCCTGGAACCAAGGGAAGGGGAGTGTGACCTCAATGACCCTAGGACATAGCTGCTTCAGAGACAAAGCAGCTGCTCCACGCCACATGGACATCACATTGGGGCCACCAGACTCCCAGCTCATGGCCCGTCCTGGGGCTCACCCACCACAAGCAAAAGGACCAAGGCAGGTCTCCTGCTGCCTCTGCAGGAGATCCCTGGGCAACTACAGACTCCCCCTTCCCAACTTTCTGAGTCCAAACACGGTCCCAAGTGAGGCCACCAGCAGAATCTGCCCATCCCTCCACCCTGTGCTGACAGGGACCTGAGGGGGACTTCCCGACGGCTGGGACCACGACCCCTCCTCCATGAGCTCCCTGTGGCCCACTGGGGCGGGGCCTGGCTCCCTGTGGCCCAGCTCTACCACTAGCTCTGAGCCTGCTTAGGCTCTGCTCCCTGGGGCTAAGCCAACCTCAGGAAATTAAATGAAGCCAGGTCCCTTCCTCAACAAAAGGGGCTGCTCCAAGGTCATCGGAGAGAGGAGAATGGAAGCGGGAGCCCTGACTCCCCCAGGCCACGGCCCTCGGGCCCACTGGCGAGGCAGAGGAGGCCGGCAGCCAGGGCAGCTCACCTGTGAGGCTGAAATCCGGGAGACCTCTTGCCGCCCAGTGAGGTCGGAGGAGGAGACGTTGGCAGGCGCCCCCCTGTGTAGCCTCATGCTCACCTTCCTCTCTCTGTCGACTCGTGAGATCGCTCTGGGAGAAGTATTGCCTAGAGGAGGAGAGGTAGGGAGAGGCAGGGGGAAGCCCCCCATCAGTGTCCAGACCCCCGTCGCTCCGGCCCCCCTTGGGCCCAGCCCACTGCGCAAGGGGCCCCCCACCCCGCTCACCAGCTTGCTGGATGCGGGAGGCCGGGGTGGAAGCCACAGGCTCTGCTGCACTGCGGAGCCGGTTGGCGGCAGCCCCTGTGGGCGGGCCAGGGGGTAGGGCCCGGGTTGCCGAGCCACGGAGCTGTCCCATCCTCTCCTCGCGCTCGTGCTCTCGCCGCTCCCGGTCCACGTCCTCGGGGTTCCGGGCTGCGCCCTGCGGGGAAGAGAGGAGACCCGGTCAGGCCTGTGAGGTCCAGCCCTCCCACTGGGCAGAGTACGGGGAAGAGGCCGGGTGGGCCCCTGGGGAAGAGGCAGCTCGGAAACCCTCTGGTCCAACCTCCTCCCCACCAGGCGGGAGACCTGGAAATGATTCCCAAACACACAGTACAGAGAAACAAAGCCACACGACCGCCCGGAGGAAGGAGGAAGCTGGGTCAGAGGAATGGGCCGAGGTCACTCTGCCCTGGTCTCATGGGGCTGAGGCAGAGTTGGGAGGGCTAATGCCCCAGAGGACTAAGGGCACTCCTTGGCCCTCCCAACCCAGGTCCCTGCTGTGTTCCGAAGCCCTCAGCCCCTCCAAGTTTCCAAACAAGCAGAGCAGGTGTTCAGAGACCCAGAGAATGAGGAACAAGGCTAGCTAAAAGCAGGGACAGCGTCTGAACCAGGGAGCCAGCCAGGGGATCCCATCAAAGGTTGTTCTTGCCCCATCCCTGGAGCCGGCAATGACTTCCGGCAGGTGCTGTCGGGGAGGCCCTGGGACTCACACGGATGCTGCTGGCCCTGGGACAAGACAGGAGCTCAGGGGGAGCTTGAGAAAGAATGGGCTAGGTGCCCCCATGGGAGGAAAAAGAGGCCTAACAGGTAGGATGGGGCGGAAGGGTTCCGGGAGCCCCCAGGGCCTGCCCTCCGGCCGCTGCCACCCCAGTGCAGGAAGAAAGGAGACAGCCTCAGAGAGAGGAGCATGGCATGGGAGCGGCATCTGGCCGCATTACCTAGTTGGTCCTGGGGTCGTCCACAGGGAAGGGCGGGGGGCTGGCATGAGGGGGGCCGCATCTGTGGAGGAGAGAGCTGCAGGCTGAGTAGGGGGGCCTGTTCATGGGCCACGGGGCACAGGCTCCTGCAACCCTGTGTCTCTCCCAGGCACCTGGCCAGGAAGGCCCTGCTATCCTTGGGAAACGAGGGCTGGGGGCGGCCCTTGCCTTTAAGCAACTCCAAGAGATAGGGGCTGGGGAGCAGAATGATCCCTGAACCCTAGTGAGGAGTCGAGGCCCAAGGAGCCCTCGTGACCTGTGTGGGCTCACACAGCTCAGGGCAGAGCCAGGGTTTAAATCCAGGCCTCTGCCCCCCGATCCTACTCTGCACCCCCAAAGAGCTTAGGAGGGACATACATCCCCAGTCCTCCCACCCACAAGCCTGACAGGGCAGGCCTGGAACCCCCGAGGCTCTAGCTCCTGACTCCAGTCTCCACCCAGCCCCACCCCGGACCCCGGGCTCCCATCAGCGACAGGACGGCAGAGAGCACCTGAGCCCCAGAAACAGAGCAGGCCTATGTAAGAGCTGCAGCCCCATTCAGGAAACCTGCGGGCCGGGTGGGGGACAAGCCCATCCCTGGCCTGGGCCAACGGAGGCTGGTGAAGCCGAGGGGTCCACTCAGAGGGGTACAGGCCAGGGGTGAGCAACTGCGCAGAGGGCTACACCCTGACCCCAGCAGGCTCAGGTCAAGGCTAGCCCCAAAGCAGGAGGAGCTACTTTCCACGTTTCCATCCAACCAGTGACGCCTCAAGAAATGCACACCGGGGAGGTTTCTTGGCTTTTATTCGCCCACAGGAAACACAAAAAGTCAACACCAAAGTCACACAAGCATCCAGCCCTGCAGTGCAGACCCCTGTCCTTGGCTACACTGAGTATCCTCCGGGCTTGCTGGTTGGACCTCGGAAAACGGTGCCTCCGTGTGCGGACCGCAACGTCCCAGGCTCCAGGGAGCCAGAGGTCCGGGGGCCCTGACGCTGAATGGGGTGGCTACTTCAGGGAGAGCCGCTTGCAGTCAGGGGTGGGATCCTTCTCCCAGGAGTCCGTAGCCCTGGGTGCCCAGCATGGTGTCCGGTCTGTAGGTAGGTGCTGGTAAGTGCATCGGGGGCCTGGCCTTGGGACGAAGGCATGGAAGGTCCCCACCACGTGTCTGCAGATGCTTCCGCCAACGGGCAGCTGGAGATGGTGGAGTTCACCGTGGGGTGATGGGCTCAAAGGCGCCCAGCGATCCAGTCCAGGCCCTCAGGTCAGAGACTGGTGCAGAATAAGGCTGTGGGCACCTCTGTTTGGCTCCTGACTCCAGAGCCTGCCTCGAAGGGGACCCCGGGGAGGGGTCGAAGTGCCAGCAGTGGGTGGGGAGGGTGCTCCTGGCCGGGCTTGAGGGGAGATCTTGTCAGCTGGATGGTCCCATGAGAGGTTCTGTAAGGAGCCATCTAGAGCAGCACTGCCCCACAGAACTTTCTGTGATGACAGAAATGTTCACGTCTGCCTTGTTGGATCTGATAGCCACTCACCAGCCCCGTGTGGCTCCAAACAACTTGAAACGCAGCAAATTCGACTGAAGAGCTACGTTTTCAGTTTTGGTTAATTTTAATTAATTAAAAATCAGCCACACGTAGCCACCAGCTACCATATTGCATGGCGCAAGCCCCAAGACAACGTAAAACCCGTTCTCGGAGCTACACTGCGAGGAAGGGCCAAGCCCATCCCTGAAGCCGACCCAGGGATGACTTTCCACACAGATGGGGGCAGTGCCCAACGTCCAGATGCCTTGAGCAATGAATGCCCTTTGGGCGAGAAGAGCCGGCCCCTGGCCCTCGGCCACACTCCCAGCTAGGAGGTCTGGGCCAGAAGGTTCCCCACTGCCCATCGCCCGCCCCCACCCCTCGAGTCCCCTGGCCTGTGGGACCGTGGCTCTCTGCCCAATCTCTGTCAGACTCCTTAGGGTACAGTACCAAGTCCCCGCCTAAGCCCCAGAGAGAAGAGGGCCGCGAGCCCAGGTGCTGAGCCCTGCATCCAGGAGAAGCTGCCCTCAGGTCCTGGGCATCTGGCGTCCGCCACGAAAGGAGTAGCACACCAGCATGAGGTGCAGAACAGGTAGGTGGAGGCGCTTAATGAGTTCAGGTTCAATACAGAGGCCACCGTCAGGGTCTTGCTGAAGCCATTCTTGGTGCCCATTCCCACCAGGTCCTCCAGGGCAGTGAACATCATCCCTTCTTCAGGCTCCGTTCATGAGGCAGCTGATTGATCCCCAAGAATCTCACGGCAGGGCCTTCACCACTCCCTCTCCACTGCACCCCACCACGCCAAGGGACACCTCCTCAGGCCTGGCCCCGATGGGCTCAGACACATCTGGTGACGTCAGAACTGGGGCCCTGGAGTCCAGACCACAGGCCAGTAGTTTTGGGGGGGCAGCTCCTCCACCTCCTCCACGGGCCTATCTGGAGGGCCCTGGGTGCCCAGGGGCACCGGGCACCTGGAAGGGACAGAGAGCACAGCAGAGGCTCAGCCTCTTGTGCTCGCCCAGCCAAGCGGTAAATCTTGGAAAGGCCGGGCCTCTGAGGGTCCTTACCAGTATGAGGGTGAGTACGTGGGCCCAGGACAGGGACAGGGACAGGGCAGCGCAATGGCTTCGTTGTCACGGGGCTGAGCCTGGCTCGAGGAAGCCCCCTTTTCCAGAAGAGATGTGAAACAAGACACACGATTTCACAGATTCCGGAGCTCTGGGCACTGCTGACGGGCTGACGCTTCTCCCCACCGCCCCCAACCCCCAAAACCCTTAAAAGAGGGAGACAGAGCAACCGCCTAGCAAGACCCAGGGTCCCATGACCAGGAAGAAAGAAACCACAATGAATGGGTCCAGGCTGGCCAGAGGGGCCATGGTGAAGGCAGCTGCCTGGGGCGTGCAGGACAGCAAGAGCAGGGTGGTGTAGGCGACAATCAGGACAGCCGGAGGGCCCGCCAGCGCCATCCACGCCCTGCCAAGGGCACCTAGGAGGGACTCAAGGCCTGGCCAGGTCCTCTTCGGCCCGGTGGGAGGCGGTGCCCTGCCTGGGCCCCACTGCCCGCGGCGGCACACGCGCTCATCACAGATGAGGCTAGAGTGGGAGGACCGCGGGGACTCCGGGAGCCCAGCGAGGTCGCGTGCCCTGTCCAGCTCAGAGCCCCCACTTTTCGGGAGCCCCACCCGCCACAGGGTTACTTTGGCCTTAGGAGTCGGGGCCTTCCCCGTCCAGTCCCCCAAGCCCGCCTTGGCCTCCAGGTGACTCACGAATTTGAGCATGTTCCAGTCGAAGACGTAGTCGTAGGAGAAGCCCTGCCGGTGGAAGAGGTTGCGGAAGAGCTGGCGCAGGTACGAGTAGTCAGGCTTGTCGTCGAACCGCAGGGAGCGGCAGAAGTTGAGGTATGTGGAGAACTCGGCTGGGAGAGGGCACAGAAAAGGCTGCCGTGAGGCCCAGCCTCCCGGGGTCCCCGCCCCCGCAGCCCGCATCATCCTACCCACCCGCTGTCCCTCCAAAGGCTCTCAGTCTCAGAGGGGACAAGAGGACGACAGAGCAGAACAATGGTCCTCCTTATGGCGCTAAAACCCTTGCATGCCGGGGAGCAGAGCCTTAAAGACTCGACGAGAAGGGCCGGGAGTTAGGTGCGCGCGCCCCTCGCAGCAAGGGCACCCCAGGGCCACAGGCCACAGCTCTACCTGCTCTTGCCAATCACTCTGGGGAGCAGGCATGCAGATGGCAGGTCAAGAGCTGTCATAAAATCCAAAGGACAGTCAAGGGCCCAGGGGGAGCTCCAAACGTGACTGAAGCCACAGGAGGCAAACCTCCATCTCCTCCTCCGGAAAGCAGGGCCGGGGCAGCCCCCAGGACGAACAGAAAATGCACACTGGCCTCTGACCCGTCCCTGGCACGGGAATTCCTCAAACCCTCATAAACCCTTAAATGCTAACAGCACTGGGCGCATCTTTTGTTCCAATGAGGCGACTCTGGGTGGCCTCCTAATGGCTCCTGGATGGGTGGGAGCTGGTCACCAGAAAGACCAAGCCTAAGACCGTGCTTAGAAGCTTAGAATTTCCAGCGTCCATCCCCAAACACTTCTTTAGAAGGGAGAGTGCCTGAAAACAGAGTTAGTACTCACTTATGTCTACACGAGGAAGCCTCCACAAACATCCCAACAGCATGGGGTTTGGACAGCTTCCAGGTTGGTGAACACATCCCCATACAGGAGGGTGACACGCCCCAACTCCACGGGGACAGAAGTCCCTGTGCTCGGCCCCTTGCAGCCCTCACGCTCTGTTATCTTTTCATCTGGCCGTTCATCTACATTTTTTATCTTGGCCTTTCATAAGGTGCCACACAGAGGAAGTTTCCCTGAGTCCTGTGAGCTGCTCTAGCAAATTCATCCCTGCTGGGGGAGGGGAGAACATGGGAACCTCATCGCAGAGCACAGGTAGAAAGCTGGACTTGTGACTGACCTCGGGCTGGTGGGGGGCTCTCATGGGATGGAGCCCCAAACTATGGGATCTCCCACTGTCTCTAGGCAGACCATGTCAAATGGAGTCAAGCTAGAGGGCACCCAACAGTGTCCCAGAGAACGGCTTGATGGAGGAAACCCCCACACGTGTGGTGAGCCCATGTGTCAGAAGGGGCCTCTGCATGGGTGGTAAAGGGGCCTCACAGGGCAAGGAAAAATGAGCTTTTCTTACTCGAAGCCCTCATGAGATGAGGCGGGCGGGGGAAGGGGGGCCGAGCAGTGATAGCCAGCCTGTGACCAACGCTCTGACGCTGGGGCAGCGGGGGTCCAATTTGGGCTGGGTGGCCCTGTCTTCCCCTCAGGGAGGCCTTGAAGGGTTCCCCGGCCAGCCGCCGTCCTCACGGGGCTACTCACAGGGGTAGCCTTTGCAGAGGACCTCGATGGGCGTCGACATCTTCTTCTCACTGATGCGCTCATACTTCTGGCGCTTGGTGGCCGCTTTGAGGCCCTGCCAGGGCAGGGAGCCCAGGTTGAAGTACATGAGTACGTAGCCCAGACTCTCCAGGTCGTCGCGGCGGCTTTGCTCTGCACGGAATGGAGGACGAGGTGAGGGGCGGGGTCTGCGGGGGCTCCTGGCCAACAGGAACCAGGCCCCCCTCCTCCAGGACATGCTCCTCAACTAGGGACACCGCCCACACCCCCTCACCCCACTGCCTGGCCCACCAGCTAGCTGTGACTCCAGCAGAGACACAGCTTACAGTCACCCTTCTACAGAAAAAGATGCGGGGCCCAGCTTTTCCTACTCAATCAGGGCCTAGTTTCTCCAGCTCAGGCATCTCCGCATTCAGCCGCTGGAGAGCAGGCAGCCCCGGGCCTCCTTGCCAGCCCCCCCACCCCGGGACAGGGCACAAGTGCAGCCTCAGACAGGGCCAGGGTCAAATCCGACTCAGTACCTCAAGCACCCGTGAGCCCGTGTCCCCCACACAATGGAAAGCGAACACCTGCCCAGGTTGCTATAGGGCTGAAGTCAGGTATCTTAAGGTGGTGGCCATGCCACAGCTGTCCTGAAGGGGAAAACCTGACTTTGTGGCAACAATGGGGGGGGAAATACCTCCAGCCGCAGAGAGCCAGGGCCCCGGCCCGCTAGTCCACAGGCCTCATGCACTTACCGATGCCCAGGTGGGTATTGATGGAGGCGTAGCGGGCAGTGCCAGTCAAGTTCTTGTTTTCCCGGTAGGGGATGTGCTGGTGCGTGCGGGCGTCCCGGTACTTCTTGGCCAGGCCGAAGTCGATGATGTACACCAGGTTGCCCTTCTTCCCCAACCCCATGAGGAAGTTGTCAGGTTTGACGTCCCGGTGTATGAAGTTCTTGGAGTGGATGTACTCGATGCGGCTAATCTGGGGGAGGAGAAAGCAAGGCATTCAGCGAGTGGTCTGGGGGTGTGCTTCTACCGAGCAGTCGGGGCCAGGCCCTGCAGTGGGGCCTGAGGGCTGGGACGGTAGGGACAGAAAACACACATCCATGATCCCTGCCTTGGGTAGGAGAGAAAGATCTGTCTCTGCAGCTGTGTGAGATGATTTCAAGGGGGCAGGTCAGAAACAGCTTCCCGGAGGAAGTGACACAGACAGGAATTGTGAAAGAGGAGTTCACCAAGGTTACTGTGAGACGGAGAGGGGAGAGAACAAGGTAGGAAAGCTAATGGTAAGATCTAGAAACAAAGCCTGGAAAGGCATCTGGGCCCGCAAGGAAGCCTCTGCTGCCCAGATGTACGCCCACATCGGACTAGAGGAGCCGAAGTTAGAGAGGAGTGTCGAAGGTTGTTCTAGCAATCAGATTGTGGGGGAAGGGAGAGGGAGGAGCACCAGTGAAGCCTCAACTCAGCTGGGGTGACAGAGAGGGAGGACCAAAGACAGGCTCTGTGCTCTAGCTTGCCAAGGACACCAAAGTCAAGCAGACACACAGACCCTGTCTTTCACCACTATGTCAAAAACTTAAATTAACATATAAGCACATGGTACGTTCTCTGGCAAGTCCATTCCTTCTCTGGGTCGGTCTCAGGCTTCTGAGAACAAACAGCCTTATCTGGCTTGGCTGAGTATTACCTACTGTGTCCAATCCTGGGGGAATCCGACAATGCTCCCCCGCACACGCACATTTAGCCTGAAACTGCAGGGGTCTGCAGACTTCCGGCGGGCCAGCCGCAGACCCAGAGCCTGCCTAACGGAGCCCCGTCCGTGTATCATTCCGGGTCCCAAATCCTATGTTTTTCTCTTTTTAAAAGGGTTTTCTGCCCTGAGTTTATAAAGGGTGCTAGGATCGAAGAACTGCTTATCAGTAGGCATTCATCTGCTCTGGTCCAGGCACTGCGTGGTGTCCCTCTTGATCCTGCAACAGCCCAGCAAAGGGGAGACTCTCATCTGAGATGACGGACACTCACAGAGACTTAGTGACCACCCAGAGTCAGCACAGCGGGGTGCAAGCCAGGTCTGTGTGATCGCTAGCTTCAGAATCATCCCAGGGACGCCTGGGTGGCTCAGTGGGTTGAGCCTCTGCCTTCGGCTCAGTTCATGATCTCAGGGTCCTGGGATCGAGCCCTCATCGGGCTCCCTGCTCAGCGGGGGGCCTGCTTCCCCCTCTCTCTGCCTGCCTCTCTGCCCACTTGTGATCTCTATCAAATAAATAAATAAAATCTTTAAAAATTAAAAAAAAAAAATAATAATCCCAGGGCAGAGTCCTAGGTCCTACTCCAGGATCCCAACCCAGGAGGCCTAGAGATCTGCATTTCACGCCCCCCACCCCACCATTCTACAGTCAGTGGTCAAGGTCCCCTGGTCCTGGTCCAGGCACCAAGGCTGTCCTATGTCCCTGTCACTACCTCCTGCTATGGCATCCTTCAGAGGCAGAAGGCAGGGCTGGTACCCTGTGCCCAGTGGGGAAACAGAGGCTGGAAGGGAAGCCACAAGCCCAGCAGGGCCCACAGTCCCTGGCTGGGGAGGACTGATGGGGGGACTCACCATCTGGTCCGCCAGGAGCAGCACCGTCTTGAGGCTGAACTTGCGGGAGCAGAAGTTGAAGAGGTCCTCGAGGCTGGGCCCTAGCAGCTCCATGACCATCACATTGTAGTCCCCCTCCGCTCCGCACCACTTGATGGATGGGATTCCCACTGAGGGCCAGAAAACGGCTGTCAGGGTGGGACCACCCCCTGCACACACGCGCACACACACACACACACACACACACACACACACACGCGCGCGCCGCCAGAGCGCCTCAGGCCCCGCCCCCAGGCCCCGCCCAGCCCTCACCTCCTCCCTGCATCATCTTGTAGAACTTGCTCTCGATGTGCAGCTGCGGGTGCTTCGTTTTCACACACTCAAGCTTGATGGCAACTTCTTCACCAGAGGCAATATTGGCACCTGCCAGGGGCGGAGGAGAGCACAGGGGACCTGGGTCACGCTCGGCCAGGCAGCTGGCCTCAAGCCAGGGCCAAGCCGGACGTCTATGCCTGAGCAGCTCAGCACCCCTTGGGGGATGGCAGAAAAGCAGCAGAGGGCCCAGCACTGCATCCAAGGGAAGCGGAGGGACCGTGGGCACAGAGCAGACCCCCGGGCCAGTTGGGGCGGGAGGGGAGGGTGAGAAGAGCAGCACGTGCGAGGGGAAGGCCGGGAGGAACTGCGGACACGTCACAGAGCCACAGGCTGGTGCAGCCAGAATGTCAGATGCGAAGGGAGGCGAGATGGGCTGCAGACGGCTCACAGATCACGCGAGAGGAATTTTACCCTGGAGAGTGGGAGCCCCTGAGCTGGAGAGGAGTGAGGTCAGTGGGATGTCAGGAAAAAGGAGGAGAGAAGGGAGTGGGGCAAGCTTCTGTCTCAAGAAGTCCCATGAAAGACCCAAACCCAAACTGCCTTGCCTCAGTTTCCCCAGCTCTAATACTGAGTGGGCTGAGTTAGAGGCCAGGGGCCAGACTGAGGGACAGAGGCCAGGCGTCACTGCAGCAGGGGTGACTGAAACCGTGGAGCCTTAGCGCACACACACACAGAGCAGAAGAGCCAGGGGAGGACAGCAGCCCAGAAGACTGTAGGACAAGAGAAAGCCTGCGTCTCAAGTCAGGGGACAAGATGAGGCTCTGCCATGAGCAGCCCCAGAACCACTGGCTGGCCATCTGAGAAAAGACACCATAGTTCACCCCACACACACCAGAAATCCCGAGTGAAGCCAAAGTTTGTGTGGAAAAAAGAAAAAGGTGGGGTATAAGTGAGCACAGCCGCTTTGCCTTTTTATTGTTGTTAAGTCAGCTCTACACCCAACATGGGGCTCGAACTCACAACCCCAAGATCAAGAGTCGCACGCTGCCAGGCACTGAGCCGCCAGGCACCCCTGCACAGTCACTTTGAAAACCAGGCTGGCATTTACCCAGTAGAGTTGAATACACACAAACCCTTTCCCAAGCAAGCCCATTCCCGAGTGTCTGTCCTTCAGAATCATGGGAGCTCCAGGAGGACAAGAATGTCATGACTCCCAACCACCCAGAAGTCCGACATCAGAATGGCCAAGTTGCCATGCAGTCGGAGAGAAGGCCACAGGGCAGGGCAAAGGAACGGATACTGGCTCCAGGCAGCTGGTGCGTGGCTCCCAGCATTTTTTTTTTTAAGATTTGATTTATTTGTCAGAGAGAGAAAGCGCACTCACAAGCGGGAAAGCAGCGGGCAGAGGGAGAAGCAGGCTCTCCGCTAACAAGGAGCCTGCTGTGGGGCTCAATCCCAGGACCCCGGGATCCTGACTCAAGCAGAGAACAGACGCTTAACCAACTGAGCCACCCAGGCATCTCTCGGCTCCCAGCATCTTAACGCGTTGTCCGAGAGAGCGAGGAGCCGCACCATCCACGAGAACCCAAGGTGGAGACAAGCCAGTGCCCAGCAACGGGCCGTGTGGACAAACTGAATGCTTCTCTCCACGCAGCGGGACGTTACTCAGCCACAGGAAGGAATGAAGGACTGTTACATGCTACAGCATCGATGAACCCTGCAAACGTCCTACGCGAACAAGCCAGACACCAAAGCACAGATGTAGGATTCCATTATAGGAACTGTCCAGAATAGGTAAATCGGCAGAGCCCGGAAGTAGACTGGTGATTGCCAGGGATGGGAAGGGGGAAAGAGGGTGTGCCTATCTAACGGGTATGGGGTTTTCTTTTGGGGTGATGAAAATGTTTGCGGGAGGGCGCCTGGGTGGTTCAGTTGGTTAAGCGACTGCCTTCGGCTCAGGTCATGATCCTGGAGTCCCGGGATCGAGTCCCACATCTCTGCTCAGCAGAATCTGCTTCTCCTTCTGACCCTCCCCCCTCTCATGCTCTCCCTCATTCTCTCTCAGATGAATAAACAAAATCTTAAAAAAAAAGAAAAAGAAAATGTTTGCAGGAACTAGATGGGAACGGTGGTTGCACAACACTAGGAATGTACCAAATGCGACTGAATTGTGTATTTTAAAAACAGTTAATTGTATTATGCAAATTTTACCTCTGTTGAAGGAGAGGAAGAGACAGAAGGCAGGCACAGTTGAAAAGATACAATGCTGAACGGGGTTAGGTCTAGGGATACAAACGTAACAAAACTCTTTAACACAAGGGAACAATTTTCCCTCTGAGGGGAAAGGAGAGGAGGGGACACCATGGGGCGGCAGGGGCCTACATGGTGACAGGCACGTCCTCCTCTGAGGGGAAGGGAGGAAGGGTGCCTGACAGCATGCACACTTGCTGTATGTCTTCTTTTGCATCTACTCACACTTAATAAAAAGAAAACAATGAGACCTGAGAAGAGGAGAAGAGAAAACTGCCTTACAACTTTGGAACAGGCAAAGCTTTTTATCCCTGATTTAAAACCCAAAGGCCATTTAGAAAAAAGAAAAAAAAAAATGGCTCCATCCCATCCAAAATGGGAATCCCTTCTTCGTGGCAAAAACACCAGCAACAGGGGCGCCTGGGTGGCTCAGTGAGTTAAGCCTCTGCCTTCAGCTGGGGTCATGATCTCCGGGTCCTAGGAGCCCGCATCAGCCTCTCTGCTCAGCAGGGAGCCTGCTTCCCTTCCTCTCTCTCTGCCTACTTGTGATCTCTGTCTGTCAAATAAATAAATAAAATCTTTAAAAAAAACAAACAAAACACCGGCAACAAAGTCCTATGAACTATCCCTGTAACTTACCAGTGGCAAGGGGATGATGGCACTAACATGTTAACCAGCTCCTATGCCCCAGTAGGAAAAAGACCAAAGGCTCAAAGGAAACAGGGTAAAGGACCTACAGAGATGCTTCAAGAGAAAGAAATCATTAATATAAAAATGGTGAGATGCTCAACCTCCTTGTGAGAGTAACGCAAATGTTCCCCAAAGAGCTCCCCCACCAGTGCCTGGCGGAAGTCCTGCGGTGAGACGCCTGCGCTGTCCTGCGTGGGGCTGTGGGGCAGTGGGGACCATGGCTCGAGGAGCTCATGTGTTAACTGAATAAGCCAGCTCCCAGTTTGGGGGTGCACTCAACACCCTAGTGAGTACAGAAAGGGCCTGGATGAGGCGGTCCGCTGTGGGGTGTTTGCAACAGCAGAACTTGGACACAGCCCAGATGGCCGTCATTCTGGGGCCTGGTTAAATGAAGAATGGCCCATCAATAACATGGAATACAATGGAAAAAGAATGAGGAAGCTCTCTCTGTGCAGAAGTGGAAAGATCTCTCAAAGATACAGGAAGTGAAAAAGCAAAGTACAGAACAGTATGTATTCTATGCTCTTTCCAGTTTAAAAAAAATAAAAAGATGGGGGAAATAATACTGATCTGTTTGGTTGTATCTACATAAGAAAACGCTGGAAAGAAGCAGGAGAAACCAGTGAGGGACAGGCAGGGCTACGCTGACCCCTAGCCCAGGAGGGGACAACATTTTACTGGATTCTAGATTATGGACTGCCATCTTTCCTGACACCTCTTTTGGGATATAATTCACGTACTACACAATTATTTCTTTAAAGTGTACAATTCAGTGGTTTTTAGTGTACTCGCAAGGCTGTGTGATTCACACCCCAATCAACTTCAGAACATTTTCACCATCTCCAAAGCCCAGGCCCCTTCAGTTTTCGCTCTGCATCTCCCCCAAACCCCAGCTCCAGGCCACCACTCATCTACTTTCTGTATCTGTGGGTTTGCCTGTTCTGGATGTTTCTTTTAAATGGAATCATACAACATGTGATCCCTTGTGACTGGCTTCTTTCACTCGGCATGTTTTTGCGTTTTGGTTTTTGGTTTTGTTTTCATTTGTGAACCCCATAAAATAAAATTAATAAGAAAACAGATCAACAAATCCAGGGAGCAGCTGGAGAAAAACTACTTTGCAAACTGTAAACCACTTCTGGCACATCAGCAATGTATCACCGGGGAGGGTCCCGCCTGTTTCTGGAAGGCAGGGAGGGCGTGGCATGGGAGGCTGTTCTGAGGTATCAACAGGCTTCCAAGAATGCCTGGCCCAAGGGCGCCTGGTGGCTCAGTCTGTTAAGCCACTGCCTTTGGCTCAGGTCATGATCCCAGGGTCCTGGGATCAAGTCCTGCCTCGGGCTCCTTGCTTGGCAGGGAGCCTGCTTCTGTCTCTGTCTGCCACTCTGCCCACTTGTGCGCGTGCACAAGTGTGCGCTCTCTCTCTCTCTCTCTCTCTCTCTCACACACACACACACACACACACACACACAAATAAATAAAATCTTAAAAAAAAAAAAAAAGTAAGTGTTCAGCAGAAGCTTGGGCTTGGTAAGTACAGCCCCCTGGGCCTCAGACATGAGCCCAGTGCCCTAACCACAGACAGGCCAGTGGGAGGAAAGGAGGCAAGGGCTCCGGGAGGCGTGAGCGGGACTGTGCCAGACAGAGGTCACAGCACATGCAAAGGCCCGCTGGGAGTGGGGTACAGTGAGTTGAGTGGTTCGCTGCAGCTTGAGCTTGAGGCAGCTGTGGGAGACTGTGGAAGAGGTGATCAGAAAGGTCTCAAATGCCAAGTGATCTTGGCCTTGAGCCTGAGACTTCACGGGCCAGGCACGGATGCCTTATTAGAGGGATTCACAGCCTCCGCCCTACTGACGTCTGGGGCCCCGCAATTCTTTCTCATGGGACCTGTGCTGTGTGTTGTAGGACGGACTGCAGCGTCCCTAACACCAGCTCTCAGCAGCACACCCTCTTCCCTCAGTTCCAACGATAAGAAACGTCCCCAGACCTGGGGGACAAATCCGCCCCCCACCCCCACCCCTGTTCAGACCCACTGGCATGTTAGAAAGGACTGGAGAGGACATGATGGGCAAGGGAAACCCAGATGAGAGCTGATGGTGACCCCAGCCCCGGCAGGGGGCAGAGACCAAGACACTCGGAAAGTAGGGCCCCTAGGACTGTGATTCAGCAGACGGATGCAGGGAAGAGAGGTGCTGCAGAGAACACCCTTCCCTGAGATGGGGAGGGGCAGGTGGGAGGAGCCCTTTACCCCCCCCCCAGCCCCAACTCCCCCGCCATCCTGCAAGGACAACTGTTTGTATCTCTAGCTGACACATACAGAAACTGAAACACTTAAGGCCAAGAGATCAAACACCACACTAACTTCCCCAGGACAGGGAGCTCGCTCTCAGGTGAAGCTTCTGGGTTCCTGGAGAGTGTTGGAAAACGCCCACAGTGGGCGCCCCCCCCCCCCAGGTTCCCACCAAGGCAGGGGCCCCTCAGCTGCTTCCGACCTGTCTGGAAACTACCAGCCTTCTCTCTGGTCTCCCTGAATTCTCACTGCTGAGGCTCAGAAAGGTTAAGTAACTGGCCCAAGGTCACAGGACTTGTTGGGGCAGAGCTGGGTTTTGAATGTGAGTCCCCAAAGTCCCTGCTTTTTTCTCTCTCCCAAATGTCTAGCATCTCATTCATTCCACCGATAGACACACTGAGGCCCAGACCAGCGGAGGCAGCCCTGCCCAGACAAGCTCAACTCACCCTCTATGGGGGCAGCAAAGGAGAACTCTAAGCGGGAAATGCCGGAACAGGGGCAGGGAGAGCAGAGGTGACCCAGCAATTAGGGACAGTGGCCCCATGGGGGGATGGGCCAATCTGGAAAACACAGGTGGACATAGAGAAGGGCCTGGAGCTGGCCAGCCCTAGGATCGGGGGCCTGGGGATGCCCTGGGTAGGCAGAGGGGGTGACCAAGCTCACACCAGGGCTCATTCAGATACCAACACGGACACACAGGACAGGACCCTGGGGAGACCGATGCCCTGCCAATTAGAACTGAGGAACAGACACCACGAGTAAAGCACAGGGAGCTCTTGAGGGCGCACAGCCAGTGGTGGTAGAGGGGACACAGTCTCGGCCACTTCTGGACCCTGTGCAGCTGCTCCGAGACCCTCATGAGAGGCCGCAGGCCTTGCAGCCACATCCACCCAGTACTCGCCTGTGGCTGATCCTGGAAAGCAGGGCCTGGAGGCCGCGCCCAGCCCCACCTGCAGAGGCCATCTGGAGTCAGGCCCTGGCACTGGCACCAGTGACAAGAATGTGGCCAGGGCTTTGAACAAAGGGAGCCAGCGAGGCCAGCCGGGGAGGCCCTACAATCACCACTGTCCCCGCAGCAGCGCAACAGGAGCCCAGGAAGGAGGAGGCAGGACACAGCATCAGGCCAGGGTCCCCTGGACCTGAGCACCCAGCAGAGGCTGGACAGGAGAACTGCTCTCCAGGCAGAACTGGCACCCCACCCCCACTCAGGCCCAAGAGGACCCAAATCCTCTGACAGTAGCAAATCCCCAAAAAAGACCTCAGGCTGGTGGAGGACACAACAGAAGAGTGCCACAGCTGGGCCGAGCACGCGCAGGTGTGCACACTGGGGTCTCATTACCGCTCACCACCTTGCAGGCCTTCTGACCCCATTCTACCCATGGGGAAGCCAAGACCAGCGGAGGTCATCACCCATTCAAGGGCATACAGCTGATGCAAGAAAAGCCAGCCCCCAAGCCCTGGTAGAATTTACTCCAGAGCCTATACAAAGAGGAGTAAAGCTAGACTGGGTTTTCAAAATGAACTAGATAAACAGGAAGTCCTACCCCCAGGGAGGTTTCTCCACATGGACCAGGACTAGCTTTCCAAATGACCTTGGCCTGCCCCTCCCCTTTCAGGGCTTCTGTTCCCTTCTACGGGAAGAAGGCCCTGGACTGGATGTTTCCTGGGAGCAGATGTGCATCTGTGCCAAAAGCCACTGCTCCCTCTTTTTGCCCTTGGTCAGTCAGGCCTCATCATCCCATGAACTTTCCATATGGGGACACTGAGGCACAGAGCAGCCACCTGACTTTCCCAACGGCTGCACAAAGCCAGGTCTGGAACTCAGGTCTGTCTGACATCTCCCTCCCATGTTCTGTCACACTCTTGCACTCACATGGGTGCAAGGGCTGCCTTTTCTAGCGGGCAAGAGAAGCAGCGACCGCGCACCTGCTTCTGGCTGTGTGCGGAACAGGAGGGCTCCAGCTCGACCTGCTGCTGTGTGAGGCAACCACAACCAAAGAGGAGCCTGCCCAGCACCAACTACGTGCTCAGACAGTGAGTGTCCCTTCCCTGTCCTCTCTGATGGGGCAGGGGGCAGCTCATGGAGAAGCAGAGTTCATACCCCAAGAGAGCAGAGACCCAGACCGCTGGGTAAGAGACCGCCCCCTGCCTCCCGGGTTCAGAACCAGCAAGCACAGCACACGGCCTTGTTGTTTTTCTCTGCCCAGGACAGAAATGATTTACTTTGCTTTTCTAAGGAGGGCAAGAGCGGCCAAGAGACAGGAATGAGGCCAAACCCCAGGGGCTGGACACCCTGCGCTATCAATTCCCACTCGCAACTATCGCCACAGGCCCTCCCCTCCAGACCAGCAACTGCAGGGGAAGGGCCGTGGCTCCCGACCACGCATGCGCTCGGGCAGCTGAGACGGAGGCAGTTGAAGGCAGGAGCCTCTCCTCTGCCAGGCTGAGGAACGGGGTTGAGATGTCAGCGAGTTGTTTAAAATGACAACAGGAGCGCAAACTCAGACTTTCAACAGGAAGCACATCCGGAGAGAATGATCCTGAAAACTCTGGCCAGACCCGTACCCCCACCCCTACCCAGAGGTTACTGGGAGAGACTGCGTCACTGTCATTCCAAAGCCAGCCTGGGCTGAATTCCAGGGGCCAGAGCAGAGGGAGGGGGCCCAGCTGGGAGCTGAGCGATAGTCCAGGCCTCTTCTGTCTACCAGCATCCTTCCCCCAGGAGGCAAGAAACAGGGGTGCTACCCCAGCCGGGGCCTTCCCACGCCCAGCTGGAGACCCAGGTCATCTGCAGCTGGACACCAGAGCTAAAAATACCCTCCTGCGTGCAGCCTGCAGCAAGCGGGAACCCCGCCCCACCCTGACTGTGTGACCCACTCCCCTGGTCAGCCTCACCCCCAACCTGCTGCTTCTCTCCCTACCTGGCATGGCCCTGGGGACAAAATGACCAAAAACGTGCCACTGGAGGCTGGAGCCAAGTTCCAGCTGGACAGCCTGAAGTCCCCACATGTTTCCTCCTACTCGTCTCTGGCACTGTCCCAGGGGCCCCAGAGCCACCAGGCTGAAGTCAGGGACACTCACCCAGGTAGATGTCTCCGAAGGACCCACTCCCAATCTTCCGTCCAAGGCGGTACTTGTTCCCCACACGCAGCTCCATGACTCACTCACTGCAGAGGGGAGCAGAGACACAGGGGTCAGGGAGGCGGGGAGCTGGGAAGGGAGCCTCGCCAGCTGGCCCCCACCACACCCGCCCCCCAAAGGCCCTCCCACTGTACAAGAACAGAGCTGGCCTGGCTTCGCCTGAGGGCACCCGGGTGTCAGGTGGGCCAGAGTGTCCCCCTGTGAGGGCCAGGAGGCAGGCTGAGGACGTGCGTCAGGGGCTAATGCCCCAAAGCAAAGAGCCAAGTAAGCATCTCCTTGGGGGACATTCATTTGGGGACGCTCCGCTAGGAGCCTCTCAGGGGAGGGCCAGTCACAAGGGGCCAAGACCCTAAGAGGGAAAATCAAAGACAAAGGGGGTGGCGGGGGGTGGAAATCGGGAGCTGATCACTCTGAGACTGCCACCACGGCAACCACCAGCAAGTTCTCACCTTCCGGGATGGGAGCACATGTTGACTGGAGGGTCCCACAGGAGTTCCTGAGCCCCTTTAAGACTCAGAAACGACAGGGTCCCCTGCTTCCAACCCCAAGCCCCCACGCTTCTGGTCACAAGTATTGGGCACCAAGCCTCCACAGCCTGGCCCAGTCTTTCCAGAGGCCAGAAGTTGCCATCTTGAGAGAGAGGCCTCCTCTCCAGCTCAGAGGGCAGGCAGGGAAGGGGGCCTCAGAGCAGCCAGCCGTCTCCCCCTCTCGACCTCACGACACCGAGCTCCTCACACAGAGCTTTTCCTTGAATGGACAGTTTGGGGCTGGCTTTCTTCAAGACTAGAAGGAGGGTCTCCTTAGAGAGCCCCAAAGAGCAACTGAGGGGACCACGGCCAGGTTTTTAGCCACCAGGCTCTGGGGTGGACGGAGAGGTCTGATCGGAGTGGCTCCTCTCCTTCCCGTGCCCCACCCTGGGTGCCCAAGCTCATGCGACATCAGGGGCCACCCTGATAGAGACCTCTGCTCTCTGAGGTCCTGGCCCACAGAAAGGGAAACTCAAAGGCTGGGAGCCGGTTTCTACACTTAGGGGATAGAGGACGGCGGCTATGGAACGCGAGAAGGATGGGGGATCCCTAAGATCTCAGAATGTCTAGAGAAGAGGCCTCCCTCTACAGACAGGGAACTTGGGCCTAGAGAGGCCGCGTCACCTGCCCCTGCTCCCCAGCAGCAAGTTGGTGGCAGTCTCCTCACCTGGGACCCAGACAGGGTTCCCGCTGCCCCCACCTGACACAAACAGGACTTACTTCCTGCCAGGGCTGGGAAGCAAAGCAGGACGATGGAGAAGGAGCTGCACGAGGCACAGCAGCCGGCCCCTTCCCCATGCCCAGGGATATCCCCAAAGCCAGACCCACCTGGGAGGGGAGATGGGAAAGATTTAATTCGCAGATGGCCAGGCTGGAGCTCTCTGCCCCCAGCAGAGGCAAGAAGCCACCAGCTCCTGCCCAAGAGACACCTCTTGCCCCAGGACCTAACTCCCAGCGGAGCGGTCACGAGCCCTTCACTGAGGACCACAAGGAAGCAGCCTCCACCCCAGGCCAGCCAAACTCTGGGCTCTCAACCAAGGGCCTCTGCCCACACGCCTGGCCGGTGGCCGCCAGTGGAACGCACTCCACATTTGCAGAAAACTCACATGCCACACATTTCACATACACAGTGACCTGTGTGTACACTCCAAAGGAAGAAAGAAAAGCCAACACACACCAGGGGCCCCACAGTGGGGCGGTGGGGGGGGGTACTAGGGAGAGAGGAAGGAGGGAGGGTGTCGCGAGTGTGTACATACACAAACACTGCCCCCCCCCCCGTTTTCCGCCAACGCCAATTCGGAGACCACACATGGCAGCCGGGAAAGCCGCAGGTTAGGAAAGGAACATAAATATACCCGCATCCTATATTACATAAATACCCACGCCGGGTTATATAAATACCCGCGCCCTCCGTCTGGGTGCCTTACATAAATACACTGCACATGACCCCCCAGCCCCTCCCCACTCACCGGGCTGTGGGCAGAGAAGGGGAGAAGAGAGGGCGCAAACAACCAGCCCTGCCGGAAACCACTGCTGGGCGCTAGCCTCCCAGACCCGGGGGGCCAGGCCCCCAGGGAGAGTCTACACGGTCCCAGCCCGATCCCCTAAAAACCCTCCCAGAGGAGAGGAAAAAGGATCCAGTCGGGAAAAGGAGAAGCTTCCCAGTTCTTTGCCGCTTCTCCCATGGGGGGTGGGGGGGGGGTTGGAATAAACGAAGTTAAAAAAAAAAAAAAAAGGGCAGACGCAAACCTGGAGTTTCAGCTTTAAACAAATTACACAAACTACCAAACAGCAGAGCGCATGGGCAGGTTTCTTACTCTCTGACACCCCCTCACCCCCAGCCAGGGCCCTCGTCACTGGACCATTAAAGTAGAAATTGGAGGGACATTCTAGACAGGAAGGCAAACGAGCCCCAAGCCCAGGCATCCGCTGGGCGCAACTTCAGACACTCCGGATCTCCTTCCCTTCTCCCGGAATCCTTCTCCCCGCGGAAGGCTGTGCCAAGAGGAACATATGCAGAACTCAGGGAAAAGTTGGGGAGGGGGCTCACCCCACTTGGAGTCTGGGCGTGAAGAGGGGCTCGGGGATCCTCTCTCTAGAGCTAACCCGGCCACGGACATAGTTTCATGTGCCACAGAGACTCGCAAAACACGGATTTCTCACGGGCAGAAATGGGAGAATCCGAGCTGATACATAACCCCCACCCCTTTCTTTTCTCCACAAAGGAAAACAGAATCGGTGGCTGGGTGACCACACAGCCCAGCACGTCGGGGGGCCCCCCACGCGCCCCCGAGCGCCCCCATCCACCGTGCGGGAGCAGCCTCGCTGACCCCCAGGTCCCGAGCCAGGACAGAAGGGGGGAGGCGCCGCTGATTGTCCGGCGAAACACACACAAGCCCGGGGTCTGGCCGGGAAGCCCGAGTCAACAGTATCAACAGTCTCGGGTGCCCCCGGCGCCCCGGGCCTGGACGCCCCCCGTTCCCGCAGCGTCCCCCAGTTACAGCCCCGGGGATGGCCTCTCGGCCGGCTGGGGCCTTGAAGGGTCCAGCTGGGGGAGGGGGAGGCGGGCCGGACTTGGGGGGGGGGGCTCCCCCGGCGAAGCCTGCAAAATAATAGTCACCCTCCTCCTCCTCGTCCCCAGCCGCGCCTTTGTCCTCGCCGGGCCGAGCGGGCGGCGCCCGGGCTGCACCCCCCGCCCCGTACCCGAGTGCGAACGCGCGTGTGTCCGCCCTCCCCTCCCCTCCCTCTCGCGCAAAAACAAAGAGGCGGAGGGAGCTCCGTTTCCCCCCGGGTTTGCGCCCCTCCGCGGGCTCGCGCCCCCCCAATATTTACCCCGCCGGGAAGGCTCCGGTGCCGGGCCGCTGCTCGGGGGGCTGCCGCGGGCGGGGGCGGCCCGCCGGGGCGGATGCCGGAGGATTCGCGGAGCCGCCCGGCGCGCCAGCCTCTCCCGGCCCAGCCGCCGCCGCTACCGCCGCCGCCGCCGCGCTCCGCTCCTCTCGGCCCCGGCCGGGCTCGGGCTCTGGCTCTGGGTTCTCGCCGCCGCCGCCGCCGCCGCCGCCTCCCTCCTCCGGGCCCTCCTGCCCGCCCTCCCCCGCCGCCGGCTCGCGCGCTCCCGTTCGGCGCGCGCCCGCCGGCTCCCATTGAGCCCCGGGCCCGACCGCTGATGTCATCCCCGGCCCGCCGCCGCCGCCCCGGAGGATTTAAAGGGCCCGCGCCTCGGCTCCCGGGGACGCTGGGGGTGGGGGGAGCGCTAGGCCGGGAAACACGGTTTAGCCATCCCTCCCCCACGCCTGGCGAGGAGCGCGTTGCAGGAACGCGGTCTTACGTGTGGGCCGGGGAACACACACGGCCACCGACACCCTGATCAGGTCTGGGGCACAGGTGGAAAAAGCTGGGTGGGGGTGGGGAGGAGGCGGTGCACAAAAAGCCGGGATTTTCTAGATCCCAAAGCCTCTTCTTCCCCCGGTTCTCTCTCCTCTCAAACCAAAGCAGTGGCCCCTGCGAAGGCCACAGCAAAAAAAAGAATGTTTGGGGAGTTGGGGGCTCTGAGTACTACAGAGAACACAGGTCAATGATTGGACAGGACAGCAGGAGACAGAGAGGGCCCAGTTGACAAAAGATCCAGGGAGGTAGCCAGGGCTCAGCTACCCTCACCACCTCGCGTGTCCCTCACCCCACAGAAGGGACTCTCCCAGCTCTTCCAGCAGCCCAGACTATGATGAGCACAAACCCTGATCCTGGTCTCACTGGTTCAGTGAGGAACCTGGCACACTGCCAGGGAACTAACATGGAGTCAGGGTCCCTGGCAGTGCAGGGTTTGCTAAGGCACCTGCCAACTCTGGCCTTGGCTTTCCACATCTGCAAAATCAGGAAGGAGACCCTTGGCTCCCCAGGTCACTGGGAAAATTAATTATGGCTTCTCACCAGCTTCCAGGGTAGCCAATGAAAGGTTCTAATGCAAAGTTATTAAAACAATGATATTGACACTGGGCCATGCAAAGCTCCAAATTATGACACACGTCCATCCACACACATGGCTGTGATGGTGGAAACATGAAATACCAGAGCGCGCTGCAGCCAGTCCAGGAAGCATGGTTCCCGGGAAGAGTCACTTCCCTAATAACCACATCTTCCCTCGAGCCTGAGGGACTTAGTCACACCCTGTCCAAACTGGTGGGACCCCGCAGATCAGGCGCCTCTTCTCTTCCAGATCAGGAAACTGGGGCCCAGAGAGGGGAGCAGTTTGCCCAGGACCACACAGCACGACAAGACAGATAGTTGGCCCGGGCCAGGACCTGGCCTCAGTGCCCCCTTTGCCAGAGCAGGGGGTCACCAGCCAAGGTGGTGGGCTTTGCTTGACCTGCGTGGTGTTTTTTTTTTGTCATTTATACTGCTTTATTAATTGATAACCAATGTTTTAAATGTGCCGATTTCATATTATAGGTCCGTATTCCCTACTTCCCTTGAAGCCCCAGGAGAACGGGCAACACTGGGTCTGAACTCACACCGGGCTGTGGCCACACTCAGCTGGCCTGAGCAGCAGCCACCTACCTCGTTCCTCCCATGAGCTTGTTGTACCCATTGTTATGACTTCCTTTATCCCCTGGAGGTACCCAAGTATGACCCTGTCCTAGAAGCCAGCCATCACCAATGCCCTGCCCTCTGTCATCTGTTTTCATCCCAATCTCCCCAACCCTGCATCCCGCCGCTCTGCTTCCAACATCCAGGGATGTCAGCCCTCTGGATGGCTTCAAGTTCTCCTAAAGTCAGACAAGGTGTCCAGGCCTAGGCAGGCATGGAATGTACCCCTGTGTCCTCTATCCTCATCACCCCACTCTCAACCCAAGCCCGGCTGCCCAGTGATAGCTTCCCTGTCCAGGAAGGGTCTAGCACCACTCAGCTCTGGCATCTACTAGTTCCCTAAGGCCTGCTCCCAGGCTCTCTCCTGCTGTCACTCCCCGCTGTCTCCCTTGGAAGAATGGTCCCCCCACCCTGCCCCTGATTACCTGTGTTGTGGGCCTGAGTTCTCTCTCCTACTCCCCTAGAAGACCAGCCCCCGAGGTACTTCTAAAAAGCTTTGCAGCTCAGCTCTAAGGAGAAACTGAGAGACAAGAAAACCCAGAAGAGGACTGGAGGCGATTCCAAAGGGAAAGAAATCTTACGGAGTTCTAGCAACCTCTGGGCCTGACTTCTCTCTTCGTTCTAGGTTCCCAGTTATTCTTCCTGGGGCTTAACTCCCAACAGGGAAGGCCCAAGGGTGTGGCCAGCCTGAGTTCATCCCCATTCTGCTCCCTGCACACCCACTCACTCACCCAGAGGATGCACTCAGCCCGGAACAATGGGCGTTAGTGGAGTCCCAGCTCACCTGAGTCCCTCCCCGGAGTCCAGCCGCTCTGCAGGAGGAGAGACTCCCCGGCAGACTTCCAACCTGGCACTTTGGACTCATTTCCTTGGCACACAACCTACCCTACCCGCCGCCCTCCCACTCCCCACCCGCAGCCCCTGGAGCACTGGGCTGGGGATCTCGAATTAATAATGATAGTGCAGAAGAAATCAGAGATGGGGAGGAAGCTTTAGGTCCTCCCAAAGGGATCTGCAGCTGAGTCTTGCCCCTGGGCACCCTGGGTTTATTAAACATCAGGATGGTCCTTCAAACGGCCCTAGACAGGCCTTATCCCTGGCAGTTCCTGCGGTTCCTGCTGCCTGGGATGCTTTTCCCTCAGAGAGCCGCACGGCTCATTCGCTCACCCTCCCTGAGGCCTTGGCTCTTATCCCCTTCACCGGGAGGCCTTCTGGTCTTCCTGGTTTAAGATCCAACCCCACTAGGGCACTGCCTCTCCTCTCCACCCCTCCACTCCTGCTGCTTCATTTTTTTTTTACTGTCATTTCTCTCTAAATAACATGTTCTACATGGTACTTGTTTGAAGTGTGTGTGTGTGTGTGTCTGTGCATGTGTGTGTCTGTGTGTGTGTGTGTGAGCCCCCTAGCAGATTATAAGCTACACAAAGGCAGGGAGTTGCTGCTGTTTGGGGGTCACTCTCTCTGACAAAACATTAAGAGCTACATTTATTGAGCACCTACTGTGTGCCGGGCCCTCTACAAGACACTTACCTGTACCGACTCATCCAACCATCATATCCATGCTCAGCAGAGGAAGTGGAGAGGGAGTGGCCTGGCAGAGCCTGTGCCCCACCCACTTCTCCCAGGGCTGTGGAGAACACAGTTCCAAAAGGAATCCACCGTCCCTCCTTCAGGTTCCTGAGCCCCAATCCTACAGGCACAATTTGGGCCCCCCCCCCACCAAGAACTACAGGGGCCTGAGGGGCTCATTTATGTGGCCCCATCATTTTACAGTGGACAGTGAGACCCAGGGAGCCTTGCTCAGAGTCACCAAGGGAGCCCAAGACAGGAGCCCACCGTGGCTGAGAAGCCAGCTTCCAATGCTGACTTTGCTCCTTTTTAGCTGTGTGACCCTAGGAAAGTTCCTTACACTCTCTGAGCCTCATTTGTCAAATGGGGATAGTACAGAGGATCGCGCACCAAAACAACTGAGCCCAAAAGCAGCCCTGAGGAAGAGGAAAATGATGACAAGTTTCTGAGGAGCCGGCAGGGAGTGGAATCCGGGCCCCCTGCCTTGGACTTCCAGCACCTCGGGCTGGGGCTCCAGCGGCTTCTTTACTTGCCTTCCCCTTCCCCTTCTGGGTGGAGATGGGCAAACCCAGGCAGCAGGCCCACCCTCTGTCTTCACTTCTGGCCTTGGCTTTAGGATGCTCCTGCAGGAAGTGTCTCAGGCTTCTTATTCTTGGTGGCTACTCGTGTCTCTCCCAAGACCCCTGAGGGTTGATGGCCCACCACAGGCTCTGCCCAGACGTCCTCCTCAAGCCTGCCAGCCTGAAAATGCTGCCCTGGTGCATTCTTCTCGCCCAGCGAGCCCTTGGCAGCTTGCCCGCAGACCCTTCCATGATGTTCCACCCACCTCTGACTGCTCACAGGGCAGTGCCCTGTCTCCAATCAGCGCCTTGGCCCGGGCCTCTGCAGTCTCCACTGCCTTTAGACACTTCTCCTGGTGACCTCACCACATCGCCACGCCTGGTCATTCTCTAGGCAGTGGTTCCTCCCTCCTCCATGTTCGGTGGAGACGCAGCAGGGTGGGGTAGCGAGAGGCCTGGACCAGGGGTCAGGAAGCCCACGTTTGAGTCCCAGGTCAGCCTGTGAATTTCAGCGGGAACTGGGAGAATTCACAGCCCCTCTCTGGGGGGTCGGACAAAGAGACCTCTAAGGCTCTTTCTTCAGTCTCCCCATCTATAAACTAAAGGCTAGACTGGATGGGGAAGGTCCTCTTATACTCCACATCTGGGGCTTCCTGTTGAGAAAGACCCTGAGGTCACCCACATCTGGGATCAGTGGGAAAGGGTTTTCTCCCTGGCTCCCCTCACCCATGTCTGAAACATTGTATACATCCCATCAGCTTCACCTCCCAGCTATATTCTGAGCCCAGCCACCTCTCAACACATGTATCTTTCACGTAGATACTGTAGCAGTTTTTTACCTGTGAGATCACATCCCTTGACTGCTGAAAATACACCAAAGGCTCCCTCTGTCCTTAGTGGGAAATCCATGTTCTTTCCCAGGCCTGCTATGAATCTGGCCCTTACCTGCTTCTCAGGCCTCATCTCAAACTACCTTTTTTCGTTTCTTCCTTCATTTCACCATAGCTCAGGGCCTTTGCACATGCCATTCTTTCTGCCTAGAATTATCTCCCTGCAGACGTCAATGGCTGCCTTCAACAGCTTGATTGTGTTCAAGTCACAGCTCAGGAGTTACCTCCTCAGAGAGGCCTCCTTTGACCACACAATCTTTTTTTTTTTTTAATGGTAAGCTCCATACCCAACGTGGGGCTTGAATTCACAACTCGAGATCAAGAGCCAACTGGGTGCCCTGACCACACAATCTTAAGCAGGCCCCCTTCCCCTCTGCCTCTTTCTACCAGATCACCCTGCCTTATTTTCTTTATGGCACTTACTATGGGCTGAACACATCAACTTGTTTATTTTTAATGCCCTTGAACATAAGCTCCAAGAGAGAGAAATCCTCTTATAGGTGCTCCTGTGAGTGTCCAATTCGTAATGGGTGCTCCATAAATACTTGGGCAATGAGCAAATTCTGCCGTGGGTGTGTGGTCGTAGGGGTGGAGGCAAGGGCCTGGCACTTTCCATCCCTGGGCCAGATGGTACCTGACAGCCTTCTCTCAGACACAGGCCTTACTTATCCCATGGTTCCTCCCTACCCCATCCACTGCTTATGGTGGGTTCTTGGCCCTCTCCCCTCCACTGGGGAAAACCCCTCTGGGAATCCCTTATGCTGCTGGTCTTCACTGGGGACTCAACTCTCAGAACACCCATCTCTAAAGGCACAGGCTCAGGGAAACACCTGAGCACCCCAGCATCGCCCAAGGGCCACTGCTTTCACCTCTGCCCACCTCCCACCTGCATCCTTCCTTCAGCTTGGCTTGTCCCCTCGATGCCCCTCAGCGCGACCCAACCTTGCCGTTTGTGCCACTGCCAATTCTCTCCAAAACGCGCTCCTTCCATCCTCTGGGAATCCAAGGAATCTCATCTCCAGGACACACAACCACTCATTAACTGGGCCACGGGAATTATGATGATTGCCACGGCTAATAATCCCAATTCCCACAGCAACACTTCTCAAGTCAGCATAGCTGGCGCAATTCATCATCTCACTGTGTCACACGTCTGTCCACAAACATTTCCTGATGCCCACCCCTCACCGGGCCTGAGAGAGCGGGGCTGAGCCCTGCTCGCCTCATGCTGACAATCTGCCTGGACTGGCTGCGTGAGCATGAGAAAGAAAGATGGACTCTGGATTGCAGAGAGAACCTGCTAGATGGAGAGCACCACAGGCCAGGTTCACGTGGCCTGGCATCAGCGGGGGCACCAAGGGGGCGCTAAGCTGCCCTTCACCCTCCACCCAGGATGGCCTGTGAAATGCACCATCGGGGAGTTCTTAACTTGAGACCAAGTGCTACACAGATACAGCGTCTAGATGAGTCCCCGAGACCCCTTCTTGCCAGACTGCACACCACGCCCCTTCCATTGGGAAAGTGGGGAGTTGCCACTGGGGGCGGCAGAAGGACGAGGGGCTGGAAGGTGGGTAGATTTGGAGGATGGAGAGGAACAGCCCTAGCCAATGCTATGGGAGGAACCGCAGACATTTGAAGGTGGCCCCCCCCCCCCACCGTGGGGAGACGAGTCCATTGGCACCCAGGATCCCCCATGACTGATGAGGAAGGTGGAAGCGGACAGGGTCTTTAATCCCAAGCTGCCAACTAAGGGGACTCATCCACTGGCTTTGCTCAGAACAGCTTGGCATTTTGCATGTAGAAGATAAGAAGAAGGAGAGAACAAGCAAACACACATTTATTGGCCCCGCAAGGGGCACCTGCCATGGGCTTTGTTGAATTCTCTACAGCAATCCCATGAACTGGAGATCGCCCCACCTGTTTTACAGGTAGGAACCTGAGGCTGGGAGAGTTTACCAGAACACGATCTAATGTTCACAAAGGTTACGAAGGACTCCAATTCACCCTTCCCAGACCCACCCAGGGGCCTCACCCTGCCTCACAGCCTGCACCCCAATCCACCTTTGTCTCCCTCTGTGCATGCCAACGGGAACGTGCCCATGCATCTGAGGTCCCCACTGCACGGGCCCCCCCTTTGCTCTTCAGGACACCACGAATCCACTCACCCACTCTGAAAGCATCCAGGGGGTTCTGGTGGCCGCTATCGTCGCTGTTTCCAAAGTAGATCCCAGCACCCCAGGAAATTCACAGAGTGATCCACTGGGGTGTGGGAAGAGAGATCAGAATTTGCATTCTTATCCAGTTTTTAATCTTGGCTTTCTAAATGTTCTATCTTAATGTATGTTTTATAACACACGCGTTAGCCCAGCAGAACATCTATACCCAAGTTTTAAACAAATATATATACATTTGCATACAAAATACGCGCTCAAAAATATTCTCACAGAAGGGGCGCGCCGCCGCAGTTTACATCAACGTTGGAGGACCCCGGCAAGGAGCTCTCACTTGAGAGGTAGGAGTGGAGGAGACCCCCCACTTCAGCAAGCTGAGTTCAGATCCTGCGTCAGTGGTTTTTGGGCTGTGTGCCTGGACGAGTTTATAGAACTTTCCTGAACTTCTGTTCCCTCATGTCAGAATGGGGGTGGCCACAGCGCCCACCTCAGGTGGATTAAAAAAGAGACACTGCCCAGAAAGCCTGACAGCCCAGAGTCTGGTACCTGAATTTTATTACCCCCTCAGTGACAGGGAGTACAGCCGGGCCTGGCCTGGCCTCCCTTGTGGTGGGCCGAGCCCTTGGGGACCGCATCTACCGTAGGAGGCCCAGGACCCAGAATAAGGGACCAGCATTAAGTCAGAGATGGCTAAAATGGCTAGGGGAGGCTATGACATCCTTATTACTGTCCCGGTGTGACGGGCCAGGCAGAAAGAGGTGGCCTCAGAGGGTCACAGGGACCCTCACTACAAGATGAGTTTAGCATTTAGGAACTCCCCCCAGGGCAGGAAACCCTTTCTCATTCAGCCCATAGAGTGCTGTAGGAGCCCTTATAAGAAGGCCAAATTAGAAACATAGAACAAAATCTCTCAGATGCTAGAAGCAGAAGCTCAGGGGAGTATGGAATTTCCTATCCTAACTGAGATGGGGCCACAGGCACTCACCAACAGGTACCTAGACCGCCACCCCCACCCCGAAGATGGCCAAGGGGCCATGAAGACAAAGGGGCCACAGTTTAGGAGTGTATGAGCAGAGACTGAACAGGCCCTAAGAATGGAAGCAGGCCCTGGCTACCTGGTGATGGGCAGGCTTGGCCGTGGGTACTAAGTAGGTAGGTGGGGAGTTATTATCCCATTTCACAGATGAGGAAATGGAGGCTCAAAAAACAGAGACATCTGTTTTCTCTCAGCTAACCTTAGCCTGGTACAAGTGCAGCTGGTGACTCAGCCTTGACCTCCTCCTTCCCCTAGTATCAGTGAGTCTCTGCTGTAGAGATCCCTGCAGGAGTTAGGTCCCCGAGGGTCTGAACCTACTCTGTTACTGCTCCCTGTGCATATCCTGAGTAAACCCCCTGTCCTCTGAACCTCAGTTTCCTTATCTGTACAAGAGTTTGATTACTAAGCTCCCCCTTCACCCTCTCCCCCTACTTTTCTTCTGATCCTCTCTCTTCCAAAGCCCTTCTAGAAGCTTATCCCAAGTGTTGAACCCTTCTAGGGGCCTGGAGGTCACAGCCCTGCCTTAGGGACCCGTCTGGGCCTGGCTCCCACAGCGATGTGGGTGTGAGCCTGTCTACCCTAGACCCAGAGACATCTCCATTCTGGGAAGCCCGTCCTTCTGTCCCCAGCTCTTTCTCTACTCCCTCAACAGCTTCAGCTGGCCCAAATCCCTCCTCCAAACTCACAAACACATGGACCCTTTTTCTGCCAGAACCGTGAGAGCAGTAGGGGAGGTGTTCTACATAAATTAGCTCACTTAATCCTCACAATGTTCTGGGGAATGGATCCGTTTCCCTGATGTGGAAACTGACACAAAGACCTCTCTTGAAGCCCTGTGTTGGAAGCAGAGGTCTTGGCCTGTCTGACCCAGAGCCCATATTTTCCTATGACACCTCCCAGTCTCCCCCTCAAATCCTTCCTCCAAGTGTTCAGAATGGCACCCAACTACGGCCCCTCCCTCAAATGTAACATTATGCAGCCATTAAAAATAATGATTACACATACACGGTTGACTAATAACAACAGAGAAAATGCTTATGACACAATGTTAAGAGGAGAAAAGCAAGACACAAAAAGTGTAAATACAGTATAATAAAATGAGATTAATATGATTATGCACAGAGACCACACTGGGAAAGAAAATACACCAGGAATACTCGCAGTTGTTTCGTGTGTCTTAGTACCACGGGCGATTTCTTTCCTATTCTTCCCCATTTGCCAAACTGTCAACCCATGCATATTACTTTTACAACGAAGAAAAGCTATCATGTACCAAAAAATGATAGATTTGCGGTTGAAATATTTGGAAGCCTGCTGTTTCCTCTTCAAATCCCTCCAAAGCCTCCGTTTTCGGTACAACGTGACCATAACCAAGAGACATCGCAGGAGTTTTGGGGAGCAACCGGCACCTCCACAGACCCACGCCCAGCTCCGCCTCTCTGAGCAGCCTGCTTTGACCAGGCTGCCCCTCCGCGTCGGAGCACCCCCCCATCCCCGACCCTCCTCCCAACCCCCGCGCCGGAGCTGCTGCTGGGGCTCACCTGACACTCGCGGGCCAGCCTCGGAGATGCGAGATGAGCACACCTGTCCCTTCAGGTGAAGGACTCGGCCAGGGCGCCCCGCGCAGGAAGGAGGGAGCCGGCCGGGGGCGGGGCCGTGACGCCACCCTCCCAGCCCCGCCCCCGGCTTCCCGGCCACGCCCCGGCTTCCCGGCCCCCGGGCGCTAGTGATTGTCGTGCTTGCGGGCTGAGCCGCTGGGGACACTCCTCCCGACCCGCATGCCTCCCCCCACACGCCCCCGTGGGCGGACCCCCAGCCAGCAGCCGCGCGGGCCCAAGGGAGCCTCCAAGTGCGCCCTCGGGGGTGGGCGGGCTGGAAGGGGAGGTACTACCCTTCCCCCGGCGAGGATCCCTTGGAGAAGCCTGGAAAGAGCTGGGATCCCCTCTGCCCCCTAACCCCACCTTTCCACCTCCACCCCCGGTTTACAAAGAACTGTTGGGTGCGCAGATTCCGGGTTCAAATCACCTGGGGCAAGGAATGACGTCCGAGGGACGGAGGGAGCCTCGGATTCCCCAAATCTTTTCTTCTTTTTGTACCCCACTCTCTGGTTCCCTAGGACCCTTCCTCTGACCCCTTCTACTAAAGAAACCAGGAATGGGGGAGAGGGGAGGGGCGGGGAGTGACCAAGAAGTGTGATTCCAGCCCTTGGGGGTTGGGAAAAGGTAATCTGGCATCTGACGCCTGGAGTCAGAACACTGTTTTCATCTACTTTATATCATCTGGGATCGCTTATTTTTGGCAAAGTTCCGTGTTGGAAACGCCAGCCTTCTGGCCGTGGCAAAAAGAAAGGGCACCACTTCTTCGAAAAGGCGGTCAGGCTTCACCTATCCAAAAGCTTTAAATACATGCACACCCTTGGACCCAGCGATGCCCCTCCTGGAAATCTACCCAAGGAAATCATTCAGAATACATGCTCGCTGTGGCATTCTTCTGGCCCTTTTTTTTTTTTTCTTTAGTTGTGGCGTTCTTTACAATGGTGAAAATTGGAATTAGTCTAGGTGTCCAACACCCGGGTCAGAGGTGAGCAGCACAACCGCAATGGAATATTACACAACCATTAAAAGTCATGTTTACAAACAGCTTGTAATAATATGAGGAAATGTGTTACAATATTAGAAGAAGAAAAGCAGGATGTAAGTGTATGTTGACAGTAGCATCACAGTCGTACTTAAAAGCAGAATACACCTTTATACACAGGAAAGAGCCTGGAAAGAAAGAATGTTCACTGTGGTTCTTTTGGGGGTGGGGGGACTCTGAAGCTTGTTTTTTTTAATCCTTCTGTTTTCCTGCATTTTCTCCTAATGGGCTTCTATCACTTTTATAAAGCTCCTTTATTTCACAAAATTGTTCTCATTAATTGAGCACTTACTATAATCTGGATAAGCTCCTTTCATGTAATCCTTGCAATAGCCCTGAGGTAAGAATTATTATTTTCCTCAGGTTACAGATGAGGAAACCAAGTCTGAGAGGCTGTTTCCCTCTCCCAGGTCACATGAACACAAAGGGTCAAAGACCTTTTCTCTCTTTCAACACTCTCCTGACTAAGCTACTAGGCTAAAAGGGCCACCAGCTTCAGCTAGGCTAAAGGGATCCAGGGAGAGTGTTTGTCCACCCTTGGGTTCAAGAGGAAGGTCAGTGTGCAAGGCAGCCACAGAGTTTCAGCAAGCCCTCCATCCCGTGGGTGAGCTCTTCCCTCCTGCCGGGAAGGCTTTGAGGTTGGCTTGGCATCGGTGGGACCCAGGGAAGAGAGCTTCCCAGAGACCAAGCTCCAAGGTTGAGATGTGAGCTAGCTCAACCTTGTTGGTTAGTTTTGTAGCCTTAATATATTTTTCTGATTATAAAAGCGATCTATATTTATAGAATTTATAGAAAATTTACAGAAAATCAGACAGTTGATAAAATATAAAAAAGAAAACAAGTCAATCCCTTTATTACTTTACCTTTTATTGTATTTTATTTTATTAGCTTATTTACTGATTTATTTTTAAGTCATCTCTACACCCAGTGTGGATGTTCAAACTCATGACCCTGAGATCAAACAGTCTCATGCTCCAACAGAACCCACCAGGCACCCCTAGGTTTTTATTTTATTTATTTTATTTTAATTTTTTTTAAAGATTTTATTTATTTATTTGACAGACAGAGATCACACAAGTAGGCAGAGAGGCAGGTGGGGTGGGGCAGAGAAGCAGGCTCCCCGCCGAGCAGAGAGCCCAACGTGGGGCTTGATCCCAGGACCCTGGGACCATGACCCAAGTGGAAGGCAGAGGCCTTAACCCACTGAGCCACCCAGGCACCCACCCCTAGGTATTTTCAAGAATACTAAAAAGTAAAGGGAATATAGCAAAATGAACCCATATACCCATCACTAATTTTTGACAAACATCAACTTTTACTATTCTTGTTTCATTCGTCTCCCACCTATATTTATCAAAGAAAATTCCAGATATCATATTATTTTATCTATAAATACTTCAGTAATTATCTCTCAATGATAAAGGCTTTGTAAATCAAACACACACACACACACACACACACACACACTACTATTAATACATCCTGCAACATTGACACCATTTTTCTGATCAGAATATTTAATAGGCAATCCATGTTCAAATTTCCTTAATTTGTCTCCAAAATGTCTTTTTCCAGTTGGTTTGGATCAGCATCCACAGAAGGCCCACCTAGTCTATCTGGTTGATATATCTCTTAAATGTTTCTCTGTCTCTGTCTCTTTCGAGGAGATATAATTCACATTCCATAAAATTAATCATTTTTCTAAAAAGACTTATTTATTACTAGAGAGAGAGAGAGAGTAAATGTGGGGGGCGGGCAGAGGGAGAGGGAAAGAGAGATTCCCAAGCAGACCCCCAGCTGAGTGTGGTGCCTAACACAGGGCTCCATCCCACGACCCTGAGGTCATAACCTGAGGCTTGGGGCACCTGAGTGGCTCAGTCAGTTAAGTATCTGCCTTTGGCTCAGGTCATGATCTTGGGGTCTGGGTATGGAGCCCTGTGTCAGGCTCCCTGCTCATCTGGGGATCCACATTTCCCTTTCCCTCTGCTCCTCCACCCCACCCACCGCACATGCTCTCTCTCTCTCTCTCAAAAAAAAAAAAAAAAAAAAAAGAAAGAAAAAAAGAAAAGAAAAGAAAAGAAAAGAAAGAAAGAAAAAAAAAAGAAAACAGAGTTGGGGGCTTAACCAACTGAGCCACACAGGCAGCCCAACATTAACCGTTTTGAAGTGTAGAGTTTGTGGCTTTTTGTAGATTCAGAAGGTTTGCAACCATTACCACCACCTAATTCTGTAACACTTTTATCACCAGAAAAAGAAACCCCATACCCTCTTGCAGTCACTCCCCACTCCTGCCCTCCCTTAGCCCCTGGGGACCACTCATCTCGTCTTGTCTTTTGCCTACTGGAGATAGTTCATATATATGGGATCGTACAGTCTGTGATCTGTTGGGTTTGGCTTCCCTTTGCATCATGTTTTCAAGGTTCAACCATGCTGTGGCACATGTTGGTACTTCATTCCTTTTTGTGGCTAAATAATATTCCAGGCTTGAGTTTCCTGCAGACTGGAGTTGGTTGACCGCATCCCTGTGGTGTCTCTAACATGTTCCTCTCTCCCCCATAGTTCCCTGTAGGCTGCTAATTGAAATGTAGACACTGGAGGCTGGAGGCTTGATTCGATCTGGACCCCAGTGATTTTTTTTTAAAAGATTTTATTTATTTATTTGACAGACAGAGATCATAAGTAGGCAGAGAGGCAGACAGAGAGAGAGGAGGAAGCAGGCTCTCCGCTGAGCAGAGAGCCTGATGTGGGACTCGATTCCAGGACCCTGAGATCATGACCTGAGCCAAAGGCAGAGGCTTTAACCCACTGAGCCACCCAGGCACCCCTGTTGCACATTTTAGTGATGGTAAGGTTGATTGGCAACTCTGGGTGTCAGCCTCATCGTCTGTTACAAAGTTACCATCAACATTTGAGCCAAGGATGTTAGCATGCATTGATGATTATGGCCTCAGTCTGCTCTTTCACTCTTTAGTTCGCAGAAACAGAAACTGAGGCTAAGAGAAGAGAAGTGACTTGCCCAAGGTCACAGGGTTAGTAATGATCAATGAATGGCCTCTGCCTCTTGGCCCCTTGCTTATTCCTGGCGACTCTGCTAAACACTTTACATGAACTGACACATTCAATCCTCTCAACAACTCTCTGGCTGGCTCTATATTTTGCTCTTCCTTTTCAAATGGGGAAACTGAGGCCCCAAGTGGCAAAGAAACCTGCCTTTCTTTGATGAGTCATTTGGGTAATTCATGTCAGGAGGTTCCAAATGACAGAGAAGTGGGAAAACACAGTTCTTGCTCTGCTAAATATAGACACGAGCAAGGGGAACAGAACCCTAAGAGAGAAAGAAATGGGAGTCATGGAAGTCTTCCCAGAGGAAGCATCACAGGAGCTGGGCTTTCAAGTCTGTGTAGGAGTTTGCCATGGGGAGTACAGGCAGAGGAATGGGCCTACCATATGAATAAGGCCTGAGGTGTGATTTGAGCTGTAGTCAAAGATTCCATTCCTCACCATGGACATAGTCTCATGGACGTCTGCCCTTGCGAAGGAGAAAGAGAGAGGGTGTGGTTTGGCCCATCACATACTTTGATTATGCAGACTTACGCAGAGGAAGGAGTGCAGAGAACAATGGACTATGAGTCCAGGGGTGGGTGTTCAGTGGGCAGTGAGGCCCGGATGCTGTACCCAGGTACAGTCCCCGCCCTCAAGTGGCTAAGAAAAATGAAGGGAAATAGAAAGGAGAACGTTCAGCCCATCTCCATGCTCATCTCCAGCTCCTAGAAAGGAGAACGTTCTAGAAAGGAGAACGTTCAGCCCATCTCCATGCTCATCTCCAGCTCCAATATGTTGACTGGAGGGATCCCCCTCGCATACCTGGACCACTGAGTCAAAAAGTACCCCAGCAAACTACAATTCAAAGTGCCCATGGTACCATATATGTATTTGTTTTTACGTGCATAGAACATCTCTGGAAGGGTCCAGAAGGGAAAAAATTTGCAAATCTTGCTTTTCTGAATATACAAAGAACACCTAGAAATCAATAAGAAAATAAGAATACAAACAGACTTCCCAGAAAAGGACATACAAGGGTCTCTGAAATTCAGGTCAAAGCTGCAGCCTCATTCATTTATTTAAAAGATATTACTTATTTATTTGAGAGAGAGAACGAGCAGTGGGGAGGGGCAGAGGGTGTGAGAGAGAGAGAGAGAGAGGGAAACAGACTCCCTGCTGAGCAAAAAGCCCAATGCAGGGCTTGATCCCAGGACCTGGAGATCAGGACCTGAGCAGAAGGCAGATGCTTAACCGACTGAGCCACCCAGGCACCCCTGCAGCCTCATTCAAAAGAAGAAGAATGCAAAATAAAATGACACCGAGATTCCACGCGCACCCGACGAGTGAGGAAAATTACAACATTCTGCAAACACACTGACAGCACATCTCGGGGGGGACAGGCACCTTCATTTGTGGGAGAGTGAGTAAGTAAATCCCCTAAAGAGGGCAGCGGTGACATCCATCAAACTGACAACCGCACATTTCCTTTGCCCTTAGAATTCCAAACCCAGGTATTTATCTTACAGGTATAAGTGCGTAGGAGGGAAATGGGTTATTCATAGCCGTGAGCGCGTGCGTGCATGTGTTTGTGTGTGTGTGTTTGGAAATATCTTCTGTCCATCGGTAAAGGGCTGAGAAAATAAATCGTAGAACATTCATCCAAGACACCATAATGAAGCCATATAAATGAGGAAGATCTTTATGTACCAATGGGGAAAGGTGTACACAAAGTATCATCTTGTGTCAGTGTCTCTTTATGGAAATAGACAGGGAGGAGAAAGATGGTGCCTGTGTTTTCTTCTGTTTCTGTTATATGCCGATGTCTGGCCGGCTGTGTAAGAAACTGGGGAGGTGCTGACTTTCCTCCAGGAAAGGAAATGGGGGGCTGGGGGCGAGGCGCTAGCAGGAGACTTTTACTGTACCCCCTGTTTTAACGTTTGGATTTTGATCCACATGAAAATATTTTCCATTCCAAACGTTACATGAGATTAAAAGTTTAAGGGTCCATTTGTATAGGTTCCTCTCCTGCGAGGCCTGGGATGGAGGAGGGCAGGAGAGACGGGGTGTCCTCTGGTAGGGCACTCCCTTTGTTTCCTGATTTAAAAAATCCTCACAGCAGGGACGCCTGGGCGGCTAAGTCGCTGGGCCTCTGCCTTCAGCTCAGGTCATGATTCCAGGGTCTCGGGATGGAACCCCCAAGTGGGGCTCCCTGCTCCGTTGGGAAGCCTGCTTTTCCTTCTTCACTCTCTGCCCCTGCTCCTGTTCCCTCTTTCACCGTCTCTCTCTCTCTCTCTCTGTCAAATAAATAAACAAAATCTTAAAAACAAAAACCCAAAAAACAAAATAACAAACCTCACAGCAGGCTCCCCATTTTTTGGATGTGGACACTAAAGCTCAGAACTGGAGAATGACTCCTGAGCTTACGAGCCTGGGGTGCGGCGGGGAGCCAAGGTCCTGTTCAAGTTCATGGTTCCAGACCCTCCTGTAGGCTTTGTCACCACACAATGCACCCCCAGTTGGCCAGCAGGCATGACAGAGTTCTTCATGCTGAACTTTCTGGTTATTTGCCCAAGTGTACTATTGTTTGCCCGAATTATACTTTATTAAAAAGAAAAGAAAAAAAAAGGATAAGTCGATTGAATGAGCAGTCATAGGACTGGGATGATTCTGGACTAGATTTACCAGACTCTGGACTCCACTGGCCCATTCCTTGGATTATTGGGGAGTTTACTTTAAGTGTAGCCACCAACTGGATTCGCTGGCTTTTTGAATAGGCATGGATTTGGAAAGAAATTCACTTAAGTGTTTCTTTGACTAAATTAACAGGATTATTTTCTGACTGAATTAATGGCAGTTTCTTTCAAGACTTAATTTGCCTCCTTCTGAAGCTTTTCTAGACTTTACCAGGGAGTGGGGGGGGGGGTGGTGGCAGGGGGGCCAGTGGAGGCTCCTGCTTCTCAGGGTCTCTCTGTGTTGCAGCGACTTCCCACCTAGTCTGGTCCTGGCGCCACCTCCTCCAGGAAGCCCTCTAGGAGCCCCCCCTCCCCCGAAACACACACACTCTCTGCCCTCCACAGGAGGCATGCCTCCCTGGCCTGACTTCCTGGTTCACACTGGGTGGTAGTGAAGAGTTTCCAGAACTGTTTCCCCATAAGACTCTCAGCTTTCATGGGGCAGAGACTGTGGATTCAACGGGTCCGGGTGTTTCGGCCCAGAGCAGGGGCGAGGGCCAGGAGAAGAATGAATCTGCCGCAGGCCTTCTGATTCCCAGGCCACAGGGCACAAACCTCCCTCCCACTTAGCTGGGACATTCTGCTTAGTTCTGAGAGAGGGGAGTGGGGGTTGGGCTGAGTTAGAACCCAACATGCCCCACCACTCCACTCCCATTCCGGCCAGCATCTGGCATCTGTGAGTACAGCTGTCCAAAGTGCACCAGCCTCTCCAGTGCACAAAGAGTTCCCCACCCTCTCTGAAACTTGGAGCAAATCCAGGGAGGGGTCAGTTCCCCTCCCCCTTCTACAGCTGACTTCCCCAGGGCTCAGAGAGGGTCAGGGTCTTGCCCAATGTCACACAGCCAGTGGGTAGGGGATGTCAAGACCTCGGGCTCCTGGAGAGCAGACTGGAGGCCAGGAGGCATGCAAGGTGGTGGAGAGATCCCAGGAGAAGCCTCGTCCTGGGCTTGAAGCCTAATCCTTGCATGCAGAGGGATGAGGGCTGTGGGGGGCGGGGGGAATCTTAAATTCACAGAGTGTGAGGCCTGAGCTGTGAGACGGGGCAGCAGAAGGTCAGGGAAGATTCTACGAAGTCCTGGGAGATGAGGAGGTGGCCGGCAGTAGTGGGCGGAGGAAATGGGTGTACACTCACCGATTCGATCGTCAGCAGACCTGAGGGCATGCCACGGCTAGCCCTGGGCAGGCCCCGGACGCAGGGAGGGCCCGGCAGGACATGCCAGCCTCGCTCAGGAGGGGCACACTGTGGAGGGAGGAAGTGCAGGGGGTTACTGGTTCTCCCCTTGCAGGATGAGAAAGGCTCTGGGGGTGGCCCAGGGCCCTGGAGGGTGGTCAGGAAGGAAGGGAAGGAGGAGGAGGCGTTTGCCTGGGGGGAAATGAGAATTCAGCTAGCCAGTGCTCCTTGAGGGCCTGCTCTGTGCCTGGCTCTGTTGGAACAGCCTTCTCTCCACACCCCCTTGGCCCTGCTGCCAACCTAGGACCTGGAGCTCAAGCTCAAAATGGCTGCTGAGGGGCGGAGCTGGATTTGAACCTGGGCAGGAAGCTTCCAGAGCCCAGCTCTTAGCCACATGCCAGCGGCCTCACAGAGCAGAGAGTCTGGGCTGGGAGAGCAGACACTCGGGCCCAGGAAAGGGGCCCCTGTCAGAGGCACATATTCTTTGTTTTTTGCCATGTGCCCAGAGAAATAGGAATGAGCAAACAGAAGGCAGAGGCCTTGGATTTGAGCCTCACCGCATGCACTCACAACTGTGCAAGCTTGACCTCTCTGATCCTCAGTTGTCCCGTCTGTAAGAGGCCAAGAATGCTGCCTGGAAGCTTACGGAGAGACGGCCGGGCTCGGTGAAGTGGGCTCCCTTCTCTCCCTTGCATCCCCCGAGGAGGCCGGGGACACAGGGGCTTCCCTCCAACCCCCTTCCAGAAACCAAGGAAGGTCTTCTTGTCCAGCCTACTATGTGTACAGAGAACTGGCTTGTCTCTGGCCAGAGGTGCCTTCCGCAGAGGTGCCTTCCAGAGAAGGAAATTCTTTGAACTTCTTGGTGATGATAGGGATATGGGGATGGGGTTGATGACGTGGGGATGAGGAAGGTCATGGTGGGGCCGGTGGTAGTGGCAGATCTCTGGGCCCTCCCTAACATTCCAGCAGCCCAGGGCAGCCCCAGCTAAGTGCCAAGCATAGCTCTACGATGGGTGTGCATGTGAGCACCCAGAAAGCTCTGCTGTGGCCGTGGTGACCTTGGCCTTCTTACCATCTGGGCTCCACCCTCAGATCATGGCGCAGATGACTCCCTCCGCCCCGCCTTCACTACCCTTCGACAGAGCCTGTTCCGTGGGACTGGCTGCTCAGGAGGCCACGTTTCCCAGAAGGTTGTAACCAAAGCCCAGAGAAGGGAGACACTTGCCTGAGGTCACACAGCAAAGCTGGACAGGGCCGGACCCCAGGGCTCCAGACACTTAACTCTCTAGGAGCCCCACTTGCTGCCCCTGCTGGGTTTCAGGGAGGGAGACAGGGGACCTGCTGTGGCCAAACCTCTCAGCAGATTCTGCCTGAGCCCCTACAGCGCGCTGGTGCCAGGAGGAGCCTAGAGTTTGTGGAGACTTGGCCCTGCCCACTGGAAGGTCACAGGGCCTTGGGGAAGATCCAGGACACACTCAGAAGAGGGGGAAATCAGGCTTGGACCGTGGAAAGGGGCATTCCTAGAGGAAGGGAGGATAAAAGCGAAGGAGGCAGGGAAGGACAGGGTAGAGCGTGGGCTCCTAGGAGGAGTGGGTGCCCATAGGGCAATTTCAGGGTCCTGTGCGTGGTGGGACCCAGCCACCCTGGAGGAAGAATGGGAGAGTACAGCTGGGGCCAGGGGCCAGGAGCCTTGAATGCCAGCCCGAAGCCTCTGGGTCATATCTTGCAGGCCATAAGGTCCCAGGAGTTTTTTAGCAGAGGACAGAACTGGCGATGGGTGTCTTCCCAGAGGCCAGGGGTGTGTGTGTGACAGCTGGAACAGGCGGCTGCAAGCCTCTACGACTCTCCGTGTTACAGTGACCAAGAGGTCCCAGGAGCGTGGAGTCTTTTGCCCAGTGTGACTCTGTGCAGGGAAGTGGGGTTCTCGGGTGGGGTGGGAGGTGTGGGGACACCGGATGACTGTGACCAAGGATTTGTGAGTGTGCTGGCCATGCTCTGCCTGCCGGTCCCCACCAGGGCCCCACTTCCTTCCCAGTTCACACTCAGGGCTCCCACTCTGGTGTCCTTGCCTCTTAGGGACACCCTCTCCCTCCTGTTTTGCCACTTCGGGGAACCCCCCTTTTCCCTGCTCTGCCAGCCCCGTTCCTGCTCATGTGTTTATTTTTTTTTTAATGAAAAGAATTTTTTTAAATGGTGATAAAATACATGTGAGTTGAAAGTTCCCACGGCCTTCCCCGGGGCCAGGGGAGGGAAATTCTTTGAACTTGGGAGTCCAGGAGGATGATGGTGATGAAGTAGAAGGGGAGGAATCCCTGACCTTCCTGCTGACATACTTCCCTTTCCAGGTCAGTCTCTGGGTCAGAGAGCAGACTGGAGGGTGTCTGGAGGGTGGGCATGGCCTGGGTCTGCGCACAGGGTGGTGGTGTGGGGGGACGGGGGGAGACCGCAGCTCTGCTGTCACGATGATACCGGCCCATCATCCTCTGCACCTCTCCCCATGGTCCCTGATGCCAGACCTGGTGGCCTTGGATATCTCAGCTGTGTCCTCCCCCACCTCCCAGTGGGGTTCTAGAAGCCAGGTCTTTGATGCCCCCCCCCCCAACACTGGCCCTGTCTGGAACATGCTACTTTAGTCAGCTGGAAGGCACTCTTCGGGACTTTTTTTGCATTGTCAGTGGGTGGGACTGGGGAAACTGAGGCATGGGGAGGCATTCTGACTTGCCCAGACCACTCTAGAAACCTGCTCCCCTACTGCTGTCTAGGCCCTGAGCCCACAGGGGGAAGCAGCCTGCCAGGCCCACGCCCAGAAGGTAGGGCAGACCCTAGACTCAGGAGCGAGGCTGCCTGCGTTCCTATCCCGGTCTGCTCACTCCTAGTGGCCACGGTGCCATCCTCATCTGTCACTGGGGCAGGTGACAGTATTGGGGCACCCAGTAAGGCAAGCCCTCAAGTCAGGGCCAGGCTTGCAGTAAGGACTCAGCAAAGAGCCCCTCTGTCTTTCTTTCCTGCCCTGAGCTATGAAGGGGATGACGGCTCAGGGATGCAGATGGGCCTGGAGAGAGGGAGGTTCCAGTCCTGGCTTGCCTCTGGGCTACTCTGAACCTTAGTGTCTTCCTCCGTCTCCCACTGAGAGGCACCATGCTTAGGGGCTTCGAAGGCCACCCCCAGCTTTGTCCTCCCTCTTGAGGGTGGTGGAAGGGGCTTGTGTTAGGCTGCCCACGAGGAGAGCGTTGGAAGGGGACCAGGTGGGAGGCATGCCCTGGGCAGCAGGGTCAGGCTGCACTGGGGCAGACACCCCAGAGGTCGTGAGGGGGGCTGTTCCCTGAGTCCAGGACCTCCCATGGGGCTTCTGGAGCCTCTCCCTTCTCCTTCTGGGTGCAGGATGTGCTGCCAACTCTTGTTCTGTGTAATTTTCCAAATAAAGGTTAGGGGGTGATGTCGCTAAGTCCTTAAATGTCCAGGGAGGCACCGGGAAAGAGAAGTGGTCAGGGACAGCGGCACCCCCTGCCCTGTCCTCGTGCGAGAGCACCGAAAGCCCCTTCCCCCTTTGGGGCTCAGGTTCCCCGTCCACATGCGGTTCTCCACATGCTAGCCTTGGAGTCGGTGTGACCTCAGGGGGCTCACCTCCCTCTCCCAGCTTCTCTTCTCCCCCCAACCCCCGCCAGGAATGAGAGGTGTCTGTCAGACGGGGGCGGGACCCCACTCTGTGAGCAGGGACACCAAGGCTCAAAAGTCTCTCCCACTCCTTACTCAAGCTCATTCGGGGATTACCGCGGTCAAAAAAGGCCCTTGCAGGCAACCTAGTCCATTTGATAGATGGGGAAACCGAGGTTCCCAGAATGAGGCGACCTGCCCAAGGCCCCAGCTCAGAGCCAGAGACAAGCCAGACCCCGGCCCAAGGTCCTCGTCTCCTCTCCCGGTCTCCCTAAGGCTTTTCTCCCCTCCGCCTCCAGGCGATGCCCCGGGGTCTAGAACTCAGGCGGCGGGCGGTGCGGAGGGCGCTCGCCTGCTGCCCCCGTGTGGCCACTGTGGGCGCTGCAGCCGGGACGTGGCGGTGCTTCCCGGTCCCGGTCTGGCAGGGCGGGGAGGGGGGTGTGCACCCCTCGGTGCGAAGCCTCGGGCGGCCGCGGGGGACACACTCTGAGAGAACACCGGCCTGGCCGACCGAAGCCCTCGGGCCTGAGCCTGCGACCCCTAGAAGTGCCCTGAACGGGTTCACTTATAATAGGGAAACCCGGGACGCTTCTGGGACGCCGTGTCACCTAAGCAGGTGGCCCTGAGCGTTGGTGAGCAGCGAGCTGGGGAGCAGTCCGGGCCACAGCTGCATTGCCTGCCGCCCGACACAGCAAGGCTGTGGGACCCGAGGGAGGGAGCCCGGCAGCTGCCCCTCACCCTCGCCTGCCTCCTCTCACTCAGGGAGAGACTGGGGGGCATGCAGCTTGAGGATGAACTGAGGTGGTCTAGGGCTTGGCTCCCGGGGTTCCTGGGCAGGTTTGGGGAGGAGCCCTCAGCCCAGGCAGGGACCCAGGATCCGGGAGGAGGATACCTTGAACATGTTGGATGGGGGCCGCAGCCAGGGTTCTCCACCAGCAACTTGTCCCCAATTTTGAAGAGCTCTTCTGAGACCTCTGTGCATCCCAGACAGAGCCAGCACGGTCTTGTCAGCAGCTGCTATGGGATGTTCACCTGTTCTCCTGCTGTTGATGTTATCTGAGCTGACTGAATCATGAATTGGATGTTTGTGTCCCCCCCACCCCCAATCCGTATGTTGAAATCCTAACCCCAGAGGTGGTATGGGAGGGGGGGACCTTGGGAAGGTGATTAGGTCATGAGGTTGTAACCTTCATGAACAGGATTAGAGTCCTTATAAAGGACACCCCAGAGAGCTCCCTCTTCCCTTTTGCTGTGCGAGGACACAGTGAGAAGATGGCCATCTAAGAACCAGGAAGCAGGCCTCACCAGATCCCCAGTCTGCCGGCACCTTGATCTTGAATTCTCAGCCTCTGGAACTGTGAGAAATAAATATTTGATGTTGAAATCGCCCAGTCTGTGGCATTCTTGTTCCAGCAGCCCAAACTGAGACACTGAGGTAGGCCTACCCTTAGGGAACTCGAGCAGAAGGAAACTGAGCACTTGGCTGGGAGACACTATGGACTGGGGGTGGGGCGGCGGTGGGGAGGGTGACTGCAGGGGAGAGCTCAGGCTTCCCGCCCAGGTGCTGGGGGTCATGGGAATGGATGGAGCCTTGACTGCACGGCTGGGCGCTGACCATGGGCCAGTGCTGCCTTGTGCACATGGCTCCCCTTTCTGTGAGCTTCTGGGGACAGACTGGGGTCTCCCTTGCGCCTGGCATGGGCTTGGCATTTGGCAGGCTCCAGGTGAATTTTGAGTGAGTGGAGTGAACAAAGACACAGAGGAGTGACAGTTTGGTCTGTGGGTGACACAGAGACATCACCCTGGGGCTCCAAGATGCAGTGGACCTGAACGGTCAGGGGGAATCCCCTGGGAGTAGCTTCCAGAAGGACACAGAGGAACAGTACTGGGTTGGGTAGCTTCCAGAAGGACACAGAGGAATGGTACTGGGTGTGGGGGTGGGTAGCATCCAGAAAGACACACAGGAACGGTCCTGGGTGTGGGTAGCTTCCAGAAGGACACAGAAGAAGAACGGTAATGGGTGTGGGGGCGGAGGAGAATAAGAAAAGAGGGAGACTTACTTTCCTGTTTGAATGTTTATATTATACATTACAAGGTGCATATATTCTAATGTGTTATAATTATCATGCATTGCCATGTGCCTACTCAATAAATGAGCGCAGAAGTAAATAATCACCTGGGGAGCTCCTTGAACATGTGGCCTCCTGGGCTGCAGCCCCAGAGGATGGAAGCAGTAGGTCTGGGGGTGGCAGGGGAACAAGATGAGTTCCCCAGGTGATCCTGTCACAGGTGGCCCTGGGCTGCACTTTGGGAACAAAATCACCAGCTGAGTCCTCTTCCCACCAGCCACCAGCCGGGCTCATTTGCATGGTCTTTTGCATATTTTTGCATGATTTCTCTGGTTCCAAAGGAAGCCTCCCTTAGCCCTTGTCCTCCTTTCAGCCTGGTCCTCAGGAAAGCTTCTCCCCTCCCCAGCTCGTCCTGCAGCACTTCCCCTAGCCCCAGACCTGTCTGCATAAGCCCCTTCCTTCTCACCCCCCATCCTCCTACCAGATATGCCATTCTTGTACCCCATCTCCGCGTTCTCCTGGTTCCCCAGGGTCTGGCACACACACACATCACCTCCCCCAGGAGCCTTCTGCACCTCTCAGCTGGCTGTTTCCAGTCCTGCTCTCCATCCCCTCCACTAGACTCCCAGACACTCCTGCCCCTGCTTAGGAGTGTTTCCTATACAGACCCACTGTGCACCCAGGGCTGAGCCAGGCCCTCCACCCATCCCATCTCACCCAGAGACCCCATGAGACCAGACCCCATGGAGCCCATTATACAGATAAGAAAACTGAGCCTTCGGGAAATCACGTGATTCACCAGCCCGTGGCGGCTCTTTCCATTCCAGCAACCTCCTAAAATGCCCCTGTGGCATTTTCTCCCAACTGATGTTAGTGTTATTTGGGTTTTGTTTTGCTTTGTTTGCTTTCATTGGGTCTTTAAAATTACCTACTGTAAAAACAGTCAAACAATCCAGAAATATATGAATATAAAATGAATTCCCTCCTTGCCCCTCCCTCCCCCCCCAGTAACATTCTCTAGGCAGAGCCACTGTGAATGGTCTGAGGTCCCTTTCCATCCTCTTATACCTTTACATGCAGATGTCATATGTACAAATATACAGACATAGCATTTTTATCGTAAGGCATACATGCAAAACAGAAACAAATTAAAGAACAATACAGACACCCATAAAAAATTGCCAGCACTTCTCAGAGGCCCATCCCTGTGTCCCTCTGCACCTGCAACCCCCTCTTTCTCTGATTCTCCTGGCAAATCGACCACATATATACGTATTCTTCAATAATAAATTTAGGATAAGGAATGCTAGGTCATTCTGTGTGTGATGTGGTCAACTTTATGAGGCAAAGTTAAGCTCTTTTCTGAGGAGATTGAACCAATTTTTACTCCCACCCGAAGCTGATGAAAGTTCTCACTGAGCCGTATCTGTGCCAAATGTGGAACTTTATAATTTTTGCCAAGCTAGTGGAAGTCAAATTCCAACTCAGTGTGGCTTTAATTTTTATTTCCCTGATTACTAATAATAATCAAATATCTGTCTTTTCTGTATCTTCTACATCCTTCGTGATCCTGTTCTCTTCTTGATATATCCGTCTGAAAGACTGGTGATAAAATCAGTAATTGTGATGATGGATTTTTTAGTTTCTCCTTGTTTAGTACAATTTCTCCTTGTTAATTTCTCCTTTGTTTTGAGGTTATGTTACCAGGTGTGTGAGTTTAGACCTGTTATATCTTCTTGGAGTTATATATTCCTTCCTTGTCTCTAACAATGCTTTTGCCTTGAAGCCTCCTTTGTTATGAATACAGTGAAAAGTCTTTTGATTTTGGTCTTTTTCTGAAGAAGGATGATTTATTTGCCTCCAGATAAACTACTAGTTGCCCTTAGTGAGAGATGACTTGATCTTTTGTTTTATAAGTATTTACATTACAGAAACTTTTCAACACATACAGAAGTACACAGTCATATAAAATGACCATCCATGTACCCATCAACCTGCTTAGATACTCACCAAATCAAACTATTTAACCCCCTTAGTTTGCCCATCCCATATTATTTTGAGGCAAATCCTGTATACATATAAATTAATCCCTAAACATTCGAAGATGGATCTATAAAAGAAAACAACTTAAACCCCCAAATCCCATTACCATCCTGTAACAGTTCCCTAACATCATCAAATGTCTTTTTTTTTTTCAGTTTATTTAAGTCAAGATCTAAATAAAGCCCATCAGAGCATGTAACTGGTTAATTAAGTCTCAGTCTAGAGGTTCCTACTCTATTTCTTTTATTTATTTATTTATTTCTTATTTTGTAATTTGTTGAAGAAATCAGGTCAATCTGGGCACCTGGGTGGCTCAGTGGGTTAAAGTCTCTGCTTTCAGCTCTGGTCATGATCTCAGGGTCCTGGGATCAAGCCCAGCATGGGGCTCTCTGCTCCACAGGGAGCCTGCTTCCCCTCCCCTCCAACCCGCCTGCCTCTCTGCCTACTTATGACCCTGCCTCTCTGCCTACTTATGATCTCTGTCTGTCAAAAAAAAAAAAAAAAAAAAGAGGGGTGCCTGGGTGGCTCAGTGGGTTAAGCCTCTGCCTTCGGCTTAGGTCGTGATCCTAGGGTCCTGGGATCCAGCCCCATATCGGGCTCTCTGCTCAGGGGGGAGCCTGATTCCTCCTCTCTCTCTGCCTACTTATGATCTGTCAAATAAATAAATAGAATCTTTAAAAAAAAATCAGGTCATTTGTTCTCATATAAACATATTTTGTTTCATGGGATTTTACAGGTAAGGTGTCTTATCTCCTTTACTCACTGTGAGCATTCGATGAGAATTCAACAAATATTCTCACAAATCCATAGTGAGAGCCCACTTTGTGCCCGGCCCCATGCCTGTTCCTGAGGTATATTTCTCAGTTTCACATCAGACACATTCCTGGAGTTTAAACTCAGACTTTAGTGTCTGCTGAATGCCTTAAGAGATTTGTTAAAATTCAGTGCTGCCAGAGGTCTAGGGTTGGGCCCAGAAATGGGCACTTTTTGTCCAGCTAGTCCAGAACTATCCTGCAGAAATACGTGACCTCAAACAGCAACCACGTTTGGCAATTTCCATCGTCTAGTAATTATGTAAAAAATTAGAGAAACAAGTGAACTTTTCCTTACAGAAACTTTTAATTCTATATTTAAATTCTATATTTAATCTATAACATTATATTTACTATATATTTAACATATCAATTAAAATATTTTAATTATGTACTTTATTTAAACGGATACATCCAAAACATCATTTTTAACATGTAATCAATAACGAAGCATTGGGCACCTGGGTGGCTCAGTGGGTTAAGGCCTCTGCCTTCGGCTGGGGTCATGGTCCCAGGGGTCTTGGGATCTAGTCCCATGCCGGGCTCTCTGCTTGGCGGGGAGCCTGCTTCCTCCTCTCTCTCTGCCTTGCCTCTCTGCTACTTGTGATCGCTCTGTCAAATAAATAAAATAAAATAAAATAAAATACGAAGCATTACTAGAGATATTTCTCATTTTTTAAAAGAATGAGACCTTTTCCAAGATCCTTGCTTTTTATTTATTTTTAAAGTAAGCCCTACACCCAAAGGAGGTCTTGAACTCAAGACTCCAAGATCAAGAGTCCACTGCTCTACCTACTGAACCAGCCAGGCGCCCTTTGTATGCTTTTTATCCATACTGAGTCTTGGAATCAGATGCGTGTGTTACATTTACAACCCACTCAACTCGGACAAGCCACGAGTCAAGGGCTCCTTGGGGGGTCCTGGCTACTGTCATTGGACAGCTCTGCCTGGGAGTCTGATCCAGATGGCCCCAGGGCCATAGTGGGAGGCGCGCTGGGCTTCCTAAATGTGGGGACAAAGTCACACCTGGGCTCCAATCCCACCTCCGTCCCACCCGCCCGTTCCTGGCTGCGTGACCTTGGAAGTGCCTTCACTTTCCGAGCATCACGGTGGAACCGGCCAATGAGTTCTGCCCGCGGTGGTGCAGGAGCTCCTGAGACGGTGTGCAGCCGCCAGCTGAGTGTTGGGGGGCAGGGAGGCGTGACGGGTATGAGAAGGTTTGGGAGCTCAGAGAGAACAGCGCAGGACTCAATCCTCGGACACCTAGCGGGCGGGTGGCCGGGGCTCCCCGCGGGGTTGGGGTTTTCGTGCTCCGCGCGGCTGGATGCCCGCCGCCTGCAGTCCCCGAGGCCGCCACGGGGCGGCGGTGTGGGACAGGGACCCCGAGAACCGCGGAGGGCCCCCGGGGAAGTTTAGGCCACCCAGGGCTGGTGTAGGGGGACATAGTTGCCGAGGTGAGAATGACTTGTAACCGCTTATCCGGCGCGGACTTCCCTAGGAATGGAAGAATCAGATCCTTCCCTAGGAATGGAAAAATCAGATCCTTTGCGGCAGGAGGGGAAACTGAGGCGAGGAGCTATTCCTTCCCCCATCTTTATCCAAACCCACCCACAGCTGCTGTGTGGAAGGAACTCGGGCTTTGACCAGCTGGGAGCCCGTTTTCTCAACTGGAAAACGGTGTTACCAGTGCCTCCCAAGGACTGGGAGCTCTGGGCATCATGGCTACAGAGGGCTTTGGCCAACTGTCCTGGGGTGAGCCAAATTCAGCCCGGTGGGCAGCGACTGACAGGGGAACTTTGAAGGATGAGAATAAAAGTAACCGCCATTAGCTGCTGCGGAATCCTGGCACCACCCTCCTAACCCGCCCACCGCCCAGGCTGGGGCCACAACTGTCCCCACCTTACAGATGAGATAGCCAAGCCTCAGGGACATGGTGTGGCTTGCCTCGGGTCACACAGCCCAGCAACGCCTGTCCCCGGACACCCAGGCTCTGTGCTTCCATCTGGCTGAGGAGGAAGAGGGTGGACCTCCTGCCTGGCTTCCCTCTCCCATCCCTAGTTACAGGCTTCTGTCCTCCTTCTTTGTTCTCAGCCCCATTAGCCACCCCTCCCCACCCTCAAGCTGCCCCCCCCCATTAAGACTCATGCCCCTTCTTCCTCCCTTCCTTCCTTTCTTCTTCTCTTCCTTCCTTCCCTCCTTCCTTCCTTCTGCAACTCATGCCTGGCCATCAGAGGGGTCCCCAGACCTGGCCATAGCGGGGGGCTCAGGGTGGGCAAGTGACACAGGCCTGGCCAAGGAGGGGGACTCTGCCGGAACTGCTGAGAGAGACTCCTTCCTGGCTAGAAGCGGAGCGGTTGTGAGCCTCGAGCCTGGGTGGGGGTGGAGGGGTTCTGTGGATGTTGTTTGAGCCTCCGCCTTCACCTCTAGCCCGGAGGACCCCACTGAGCCCCTGGGAATGGGATGCTTGGGGAGCTCAGCCTTCCCCCTGCCCCCCCCCACCCATCTCCACCCGCTCCCTGTTGCCAACTCACCAGATAAGAGGAGTCAAGGGCCCGAAGAAGGGGGTTGCTCCCAAGCCCCTGCCTCTGCTAGGAAAGGAATTCTCAGCTGCACTTCGACAGGCGCAGTTGGCCAAAGACGCACAGTTGGCCGGCAGCGGGCTAGAAGCCCATCAGTGGCCTCCTCCATTTCCTCACTTAGCAAATGTCTCCCCAGCCCCTGCCCAGAGACCTGTTGTGAGGGCACAAGGCGTGGGCTCTGGAGACAGACCCCCAAGGGCTCCGATCCCAGGTTCTTCACTCCCTAGGATACAACCTTCTAAGTTACTGCTCGTCTCCCTGTTTCTTCTCTGTAAAATCCGGGGGAAGTCCCCTAGCAGCTCCAGAGACCAAGAACATTCTGCCCGATGATAGCCGAGCCCTCTTTCCTAGGGCTATGCCAAGCACGTGCCATCCCTCTACTTGGATTTTCTTTCAGAGTGACCGTGGAGTGGTTCAGAGCACGGGCCCAGTCAGCCTGGTTTCAATCCCAGCTGGAGATGGAAAAGGAAGGACAGGTGACTCGCCCTGGGAGAGCCCTGGGAGAAGGTTCTGCGGGCTCGATTAGGAAGGTGAACAGCTGCACTCCTAATCTAGCCATCCTGGGTTCTTCCTCCTGCCCCCAGGGAGCCCCTGTGCTCTCTCTGGGAGGAGAATTTGGGGCCCCTGATGAGCATAATGGTCCTGGGCTCCATGGGAGAGACAGCGTCCAAGGGGAACGGGGCCCTTCCCTTGGACCCGAGCCAGGAGGAGCAGGCAGCACAGCCTTGGTGGCCGGCCCTGGGTGCCCGGGACAGGGGACAGTTACCAGGAGGCAGGAGAGGCTCTAGGGTCCAGCATGGTGGGGGATGGAAGGATGGGGTGCTGGTGCCGGCCCTCAGCTGCCAGACACCCTTTCACTGAGCTCTGGCCCCCCTCCGTGGAGGAGCTAGAAGCCAAACTGGGACTCTATGTTGGGGTCGTGAGGTGAGCTGGAGTCCCGTCCCTGCCAGACAGAAGAGGTTGCCTCCGTGTCTTCCAGGCCAGGCTGTCCCCATGCGGGAGTGGCGAGGTGTGGACCCTGACAGGGTTGGGGGCAGAGGGACACAGGCTGGCAAGTGCTTGAGGACAACGGCTGCCAGGGTGGGGGGCTGATTAGTGATGGGGGATCTGGAGGCCTGATGCCACATTCATGGCCTCCCCCCAGGGCCCCAGCAGCCCTGTGTGGTAGGAGCCGGGGCTTCCCCTGTTTATAGAACAGGCCGAGGTTCAGAGACACCGAGTCACTCCTCCAAGGTCACTCAGCAGCAGTGGCAGAGCCAGGAATTCATCCTGGGTCGGCACGGTGCTGCGTGAGACAGCGCTCCCAACCACAGCTGCGTCCCTGAGCATGACCTCCGCAAGTAGAAGGCTCAGCCGATTCCTGACCTACTGTGTGTGGGGCCCTCTGCATGGGTCGACTCCGGGGGCCCAGGCCCCAGAGGCAGGAAGCCACCATCATCCCCATTTCACAGATGAGCTGAGGCCAAGAAGGTTCAGGCCTGGCATGTTCCTACCTCTGTTGGCCATCCAAGTTAGCACACACCCACAGGTGGTTCCCCTTCCCTTCTGGGCCTCAGTCTCCCCATCTGTAATTCCAAGAGATGGGATCAGGTCCCAGAGGGCCTGCCCAGCCTGTCTGAGACCCAGCTCTGGGAGATGGGCAGAGGGCTGGCGGTGAGGACAGCCCCGACAGCGGAGGGAGTGTCCGGAGCCTGCCTTCCCTGCTCTGCCTCCCGCAAACCCATTCTCCAGGTCTCCAACCGAGGCCCACCCAGCCCCGAGGGAAGAGAGGGAATGCTCGCCCTCACCCTTGTGGAACAGCAGCTGTTCTTACTATCCTGTTGTCCTTACCGAGCAAGCCCGGGAGAGGGGAAACATGTCGCACAGGACGTGTCAGAGAGCGGGGGACGCCACCCGCGTCCTCAGGGAGGCTGTGGCCTCCAGAAGCTGGCCCTTTCTGCTGCCTCCTTCCTGAAGCAACGTAGTCAGCCCAGGCCTTTCTGAGCCTGAGCCGAGGCCTGATTTCTTTTCCCCTGAGCCTGGGTTCTTGGCTGTCCCTGAGCAGCCGGCGAGGTCATCCGCAGCCTCCTCTTCTCCCACCCCTTTCTGGCAGACGCTGGGCCATAAACAGCCTTGTCCGTCCTCTCCGTAGGTTTCCACCTTCGCTGCTCACCGTGCTCAATTGCCCGTGTCCTCCCTCCCCTCACCTGTCACGAGGAGACGGGCCATCATTCCACCCCTCGCTTTCCCCGTCATTAATCTGTCCCGCTGCCCACCCCCGCTGCGGCTCCTCCGGCAGCAGCCCAGCCCTGCCTGTCTCATTTCTGAGCCCCGAAACCTCCCCTCCTGTTCCTGCTGCCCCAGCCCGCGTGCTCCAGAGCACCCCCCCCACCCCGAAGGAGGCTCCAAGGCTGCACGGAGGCCAGATCCCCCTTGGGGCTGCCCTGCCGCCCCTGCTCTGGCCAACCAGCTTCTGTCCTGGCCGCTCCCTTCTCCAGCCTACGCAGGGCTGCCACACGCAGCTTCCTGACTGTGTCCTTCTGGTCACTCACTCCCCTGCTCCAAACCCGCCCAGGGCTCCCCACTGCCTGTGGGGAAAGGCCCCCGCCTATCTTCACGCACCCCTTTGCTGGCCCCAGTCTCCTGTCAGCCGGCTCGTGCTGTGGCTCAGGGGTCCTGCCCTCCATCCCTCACCACCCGGGCCTCAACCCCTGAACTTGTCCCACCTCTGAGGACTCACCCTTACCCACCCCAGCCCCCATCCACCCTGTACCCCTACCAGGGGTTGACTGGGAGGCTCAGGAGGAGGGGAGGACAGAGGGACTCAGACAGGCAGGGAAAGGTCCTGGAGCTGGGAAGGGAGGACAGTTAGCTGAGGCTCTGCTCTCCTTGGCGGGGATGGCTCCAGAAGTCTGAGGGGCAGGTGCTGGCCTCCAGACCCTCATTCTAAGTGGCCGCTTCCAGTGGAGGTGACCCGAGGGACCGGTGGTGGCAGGGGGTCAGGAGTCCCATTCCAGATTGGGCTCTGCAGCTGCCCCCTATGTGATATCTCCCTGAGCCTGCCTTTCCCTGGCCCATGAGGTTCCCAGGGGTCATCTCTTGGCCTCCCACTGTGGCCTCTGTCCAGCAGGGGCTCTGGCCGACCTGTCCCTCTGCCCTGCCACCCTCGGCCACAGTGAACAGTTATGGTGACTAAACCCTGGGAGTGCTTCTCGGGGTCCCAACCCGAAGTGGTAGGGGCAGAGGTGGCCCATGGTCTCATGGTCGAATGAATGAATGAATGAATGAATGTCACAGAATCCCTTTGAAATCTGTAACAGCGGTGATGATGTCTGGGCCGATGGCCAGGGTGCAGGCAAGTGCTTCTGCTTGGGGGTTCCAGCTGGGGCTGGTGTAGGGGCTTTTAGACCAAATGTGACGCAGTCGGTGGGTTGAGTAGGGTTGCATCCTCGAGGCAGGCAGTGCATGCGGGACGGGACGAAGATCGACTCTGCCAGTTTTGCCAAGTACCAGTTGCGTCCTTCCCCACGACTTCCTGTCTTCTAGTGAAGGACATGGGAATAGAATCCTAGGTTGTCAGACATGTCAGGACCCTAGAGGTCATGAGGTCCAACCCCCTAACTTTGAAGATGGGGAAAAATGAGGTTCTGAGAAGGAAAGAGAAGACCCAGGATCACACAACAAATCAGAACCCATGCTCTTTGTCTAGCCTCCTGCTCCTCATTACACGGAACCCTGAGCTATCTGATTTCCCTTTTTGCATGGCTGCCAGGAAGCTCAGAAGTCAGTTTTCAAACTGGGTCTCATATGGCAAGCCCACCAAAACCCTTTCTGGAAGGGAACTCACAATTATTTGGGCCCACTGATGTGCCCCACATCATGCTGTGTCTGGTCACATATGAGATCTCATTTAGTCCACATGGCATGTGAGAGAGATATGAATGACTCTTTTTTACAGATGAGGACACAGGTTCAGAGACAGAATCAACTTGCCCAAAGCCACAGAGCTTGTAGGTGGGAGAGGCAAAATTCAATGCTGAGACCCTTTGCCTCTCACATGTATACTTTCTCTGCCCTTGGCGGCTGCCCTAGCACCATGGCTGTCCCCTCTGGCCAGCACTGCCCCTCGTCGGCCCTCACCCTCTCAGTAGGCAGCCCCCTGAGAAGACGTGGAAGGAGAGTTTGGTTTCGAAACTTCTCTCCTTTGCCATCCTTAGAACTCAGATTTACTTGTCCTTGCGGAAAGACTTCCGTGCTGGGGTTGCGTTCTGAGCCGGTCTGGCAAACAGAGCCCAGAATTCTGTTAGTCCTTCGTCGGAGCAAGCAGCCACCAGAAGAACAAGTACGACAACACAACGAAACAGACTGGACACAAATGCCGACCCCGGCATTGTGTATGGTGGAGAAGAGCTGGCGTTCATCGTGGTCCTGCAGCAGACGGGGGAGGCCAGCAGGGCTCATCAGAGGGCCAGCGTCCCGGGAGGGACCGAAGCTGGGTTTAATGCTCTCTAGGCTCTGTCTTGACGTTCTTCACTTTCTCTTTGAACTTGTGTTCTGTGAGTGAAGTCCAACAGGACACAGTGGGACGCACAGGGCACAGAGAAGGTAATCTGGAGAAAGGAAAGTGCTTTATACTGTGGGTGTCTTTAATGGCACCATTTCCCCAACTTTGGAATAAAGGACACATAATTTTCATATTGCCATGGATGCCACAAGTTAGGCAGCCGGTCCTGTGGGTACGATTGGGAAGGGCCCTGGACTAGGGTTCAGGACAGTGAGGTTCAAGGTTACTCCCCTCTAGGCCCACCTGTGAGGCTTTGTCCTGCCCTCGGCTCAGGTCATGATCTCAGGGTCCTGGGATCGAGCACCACATCGGGCTCTCTGCTCAGCGGGAAGCCTGCTTCCCCCTTCTCTCTGTCTGCCTGCCTCTCTGCCTGCTTTTGATCTCTGTCAAATAAATAAATAAATAAAGTCTAAAAAAAAGATTTTATTTATTTGAGAGAGAGTGTGTGCATGCAGGGGGAGGGGCAGAGAGGGAGAGGGACAAGCCAACTCTGTGCTGAGTGTGGAGCCCATCATGGGACTCGATCCCAGGACCCAGAGATCAAGACCTGAGCCAAAAACCAAGAGTGGGACGCTTAACTGACTGAGCCACCCAGGCACCCCCTGAGCGCTAGGATTTTATGAACAGTATGTAGTCATTAAAAATGGAAAATCTGTAGACTCCATCAATACCAAGAAAGTCAGACCCCGTAAAAAACTTCGGGGAGCAAAGCCAGACGCAGGAAGAAGCCGCACTCCCATCACAGCAGGTGATCTAACTGAGCACCAGCAAGGATGAGGCTAGAGTCTGACCCAGTGAAACAGCTGAGTTACATTTGTAAGGAATAGGTTTTTCAGAAGCTGGCGGGAAGGAAACAAAGATGATCCTACAGGAATTATGCCTGAAGGGTGGGATTTGAGGCGAGATGAGGGGGAGGTTTTCAGCTTCATTAGACCACACCCTCTAAACCCCCCCTGCCCCCACTTCTCTTCCTTTCTCCCACCTGATATCCCTTCCTTCCTTCCCTCCCTGCCACCCACTACTCCCTCAGGCTGTGACTGAAGGGGGGAAAGCTGGAGGGCCTGGCCGGGGAGGAGAGATGCGCCTGGGAAGATGGGGTGCGGCGAGGAAGGGCTAGCAGCCCCCCTTCAGCCCGCCCTGTCCCGTGACTGCAGGTTCCATGATACCCCAGCTTCCCCCACCCCAGATACAGTGAACCCCCCCCATTTCAGCGCTGCCAGGAGCCCCAGTGCAGTGAGAGATCAGAGGAGCTGCCTGCCAGCGAGCAGTGGGGGCAGGCAGGTGGGAGGGCTCAGAAAGGGGAACAGGTGGGAGAGGGAAGGTGAGTCAGCGCAGAGCAGAGCGAGCAAGGGTTTGCAAGCAGCCAGCGTGGCCTGGAAGCCTTCCTGCAGCTCTGAGCTACCTCCCAGGCTCCCTGTGGCCCCTCCCCCGGCCCGCCCCCAGGGCCCACGCCTGCACTCCTCTCTCTGGCACCCCGGAAAGTCCTTGCTTTTCCAGCCCTTGTCAAAACTCGCCTCTCCCATGTCCTCCAAGTCGAGCCCATTTGTTGACCTCTAAGATATGTTCTGGGTCGAAGATTCTGAGTCCGAGTGTGCCTAAGTCTGAGGTCCTCTTTCCTGACCACTGGTCACCTGGGCGCCAAAGCATCCCTGGGAATGAAGCTGGCTGGGGAGGCTCTCCCGGGGGGCCTGCAGGGCTGAACAGTGGGACATCTCCGATGAGACCTGTGGGAGGTGAGACCCTGGCAGAGGGACACCAAAGGCCCCTCTGAGAGGGCTGGGCTCTTGTCCAGGCCCTTAGGAGGGGCCCCAAAGGTCACAGGAGCGCTCAGAAATCCGGAGGGGGGCAGCCCCTGCCCCTCACTTAGCCCCTGCCTGGGAGAGGGTGAGCAAAAGGGAAGTAGGCCTCTGACCTCTGTCCGTCCTCACCTTGGTTTGTGCCAGTCCCTTAGTTCCTGGGCCTCCACAAGGATTGAGACCACCGTCCTCGTCTGCCTGCCTCTTGGGACTTGGTCAGAGTTCATTGAGTGACGGGCTGGGAAGGGTGTCCCGTGAAGGGAGGCATTGGGAAGGTTATTTGTTGAGGCTGGCTTTCTTCTCCAGGATGGAGGCCTCGATTTCTTTTTACACCGTTAAAGCACAGCGGATGCACCATGTTTTACCCAAATGGCAGCCACGTTGCTGGTGCTGGTGAAACGTGATCGTTCCCAACGCAGCTCACAGCAGCTCGTGGTGGATGAGCTCGCCTGCTGCTTCCCTGAGTTTCCTGAGGTAGTGGCACCTCTTACCTAGAAGACTTCCGGGAACAGCGAGGGTTACCGCTGCTCCCTCACACCTTGACTGGTGGGCGCACAGTTGGCACGTAGACCAGACGTAGAGCTGGAAGGAGCTCTTGCACTGAAAGTCTCTGTGACAAACTGCCACGGAGGGCCACAATGCCACCACCGTGTGGACACCTTTTGCCACGTGACTTTTACCGTGCTCCCAAAAGCTGGAGTCTGATTTCCCGCCCCCTTTGAATCTGGGCTGGCCTGGTGACCTCTTTGGCCAAGAGATCGCAGCGGAGATGACGTTGTCCAAGTTCAAGGCTAGGCTCAAGAGACCTTGTAGCTTCTGCCTTCACCCACTTAGGTCTGAGATGCCATGAAGGAATTTGGAGGAAGAGAGGCCCCGGCTGTTAGCCAGACGGACTATCTGACATGTGGGCGAGGCCGTCTTGGACCTTACAGCTGTGCCGAGCTGACATTCCCCAGCTGCTGGAGTGTGAGCCCCAAGAAACCGGGCAAGGGAGCACTCAGTCCACCCACAGAAGCTTGAGAAAGAATAAGAACACAGGAGTGTCGTCTAGGTTTTGAGGTGGTTTGTTAACAGAGTATAGATTAACCAAAGCCCAGAGAAAGGAAGGACTCACCCAAAGTCCCACCCAGAGGGACTTGGACAGAGACCAAGTCCGACTAGGACCAGGTTTCCCAGCTGCCCCCCAAAGCCCTTCCCACCAGCGTCCTGAGGCCAGATTCACCTGCCTAGCCTGTGTAGATGTAAGTAGGCCCCCCAAAACCCCCCCAAGGCCCCCTCCTCTGCCGGTTACGGAGGCTTAGCTCCCACCCACACAGGGCTTTCCTGCCTATCATCTCTTGGGAGGGAGGAGTGATTCATCCCATTCTACAGATGATGAAACTGAGGCCAAGAACAGATGGGCAACTTGCTGGCAGCCGCACGGCGGTGAAGTAGCAAAGCTCTGGTTCAAGCCCAGGTCCTCTGCAGCCGGCTCAGGATCTTTCCCATTGGCTCCCAGGAAGGAGAATGGCAGGTGGTCAAGTCCCCTCCGGGGCTCAGTGTCTTGGAAAGGGACACACACACCACACACAGACACACTCACATCACGGTCTCTCTCTCTCTGTTCTGTGCTTTTCATCTTCAACCAGCCTACCCCTAATGGACCATATACTTTATTAAAAATATATAGTTACAAACTCCATTGTCAATCTGGGCTGGACCCCGGGGATCTGGAGGGACCACAGGGAGGGATGGTCCTCATCCTGCCCCTCGGGGACCCACCTCTGCACCCAAACCCAACATCCAGGGGCCAAGATGGCTGGCTTTGGGGACCAGCCTGCTGGGCGGGGGGAAGGGGCTAGGCTCGCTGGGCCCGGGAGTGGGGGCGGTTCACAGAGAGGGACTGCACCTCCTTGTCCTGCAGGTACGAAGGCAGAAGGCAGATTTGGTGCCTCCATCTCTCCATTTATAGATATTTACAAAAGAAAGTCGAGAGCAACAGGTCACAGTCATGCAAAAGAAACGTCCCCCACCCACCCTCCCCCCACACTAACCCCTGCCCACCCCAGAACCCCACGATGCCCACCCCCCCAGCAGTCCAGCCCCTTCCCCAAGGTTCTGAGAGTAAAGGGGGCACATCCTTGAAGTGTCAGTGGGAAAAAGGTGGTGGGTCTGGGGTCCCCGAGAGGCCAGTGGGTAGGCTGACAGGTCAGGGGGTATCCTGGGCCCTTCCCAGGCCTGGGCTCTGGAGTCACTGAGAAGGGGTTCCCCAGTCTCTGAAGCCCCCAGCTCCCTGCCGCAGGCCCGTGGAGCCAGGGCTCTGTCCTGAGTGTGGAGGGGGTGTCCTGGCATCCCACCCCCGGCAGAGGCTCTTGTGGGAAGTGATGAGGGCGGGGCCCGGAGGTCAGATGGCGGACTCCCTGCGGTAGGAGATGTTGTCCAGTGGGAGGGTGGCTTGGATGCGCTCCAGATCCAGGTGGCTGCCGAACTCCAGCATTCGGATGATGCCCGCCTCCTCCTTGGAGCCCGCCTCCAGGCCCAGGCCCGCGGCCACGGCAGCAGCGGCCGCCGCCTCCTCCTCCATCTCCTCTTCCTCCTGGCTCATGAGGGCCAGCTCGTTCTCGTAGCAGAAGGCACTGGGCGGGGGCGGCGGGGCGGGCAGCACGGTGATCTTGCTCTCCTGCAGCTCCCGGGCCGAGCAGCAGGGCGTGCCGGCCACCTCGTAGGTCTTGTGGAAGCGCGAGTAGTCCACCTTGTAGTGGCTCTTCTCCTCAAAGACCACGGGCTCGAAGCGGTGGCCCCACAGGATCTCGCTGGCCAGGTAGGAGCTGCGGGCCTGGGTGGTCATGGCGGTGGCCTCCACCATGCCCTCGAGGATGACCACGATCTCAAAGTCCTCCGACTCCAGCTCCTCCTTGCCCATGCCGTAGAGCGGGCTGTCCTCGTCGATCTCGTGCACGATGATGATGGGCGACACCAGGAAGATGCGGTCCAGGCCGATGTCGTAGCCCACGTTGAGGTCCCGCTGGTCCAGCGGCAGGTACTCGCCCTCCTGGGTCATGTAGGGCTTGATGAGCTGGGCCCGCACGTGCGCCTCCACGATGTGGCTCTTACGCAGGTTGCCCACGCGCCACATGAGGCAGAGCTTGCCGTCGCGCACCGAGATGACCGCGTGGTGGCTGAACAGCAGCGTCTGCGCCCTCTTCTTGGGCCGAGCCATCTTGGCCATGATGGTGCCAATCATGAAGGAGTCGATGACGCAGCCCACGATGGACTGCACCACCACGGCGATGACCGCCAGCGGGCACTCCTCCGTCACGCAGCGGAACCCGTAGCCGATGGTCGTCTGCGTCTCCACCGAGAACAGGAAGGCACCCAGGAAGCCGTTCACGTGCATGATGCAGGGCTTGGGGGCCGTTGGGGCCGCCGGGGCACCCCCTCCCGCCGCCGCCGTCGCCGTGGCCGCCGCCGCAGCCGCCGCCGCCGCCGGGCCGGCCTCCAGGTCGCCGTGGAAGAAGGCGATACACCAGAAGAGGAGGCCGAAGAAGAGCCAGGAGACGAGGAAGGCCGCGGAGAAGATCATGAGCATGTAGCGCCAGCGCGTGTCCACGCAGGTGGTGAAGATGTCCGCCATGTAGCGCTGCGACTTGTTGCTCAGGTTGGCGAAGTAGACGTTGCATTGGCCGTTCTTCTTGACGAAGCGGTTGCGGCGTTTCCGCCGGGGCACGTGGGCCTGCCCGTTGCGGCTGTGCCCGTGCATGTCCTGAAGCCGGCGTGATCACCTGGGAAGACGCAGGGCCTGGGGAGAGGAGAAGCCCGACAGGTGAGATGCTGGCGCCCGGGGAACCCCACTCCCACCCCACCTGGAGATGCTCAGAAGGGGAGGAGCCTGGCCTGGGACCCAGGACCCTCTGGAGCCCCTGCGGGCAGAAGGTGGCGGGTAAGGTGCTTCTGAGGACAGGGAGGGAGTGTGGGGGCCTGAGCCAGCGCCTCCAAGCACCAGAAGATGAGGCCACCAGGACGGCCCTCGTGCTGCTCCCTCCAACCTTTCCGGCCCCCCTGCCCCATCTGGGGAGCTTTCTTCTTGGCTCCACCATCGGGCCCCCTACCCTGAGCTGAGGGAGCCGTGAACGCTCCAGCCCCTGGTCACCTCCTGGGCTCAGCCCCTGCCTGCTTGGCCCTCTCTGGGGCAGGACATCCTCCCGGGCTGACCCGTAGAGCAGCCAATGGCCACCTGTGGCTCTGTACATTGACTCAAGATGAAATACAATTTTAACTTCAGTTCCCCACATTTCAAGGGCTCAGTAGCCACCTGTGGCTAACGGCTGCCGTGACCAGACGGAGTTGACAGAGAACATCTGCCTCATGACAGGAAGTCCCACTAGGCTGTGCTGGGACCCGTGGCCCCAAGTCAGTTCCCGTCCCGTCCCCAGACCTGCTGGGAACAGAAGTGGGTGAAGACAGCAATGGTCGTGGCCAAGACGGAGGAAGGGGGAGCCCCAAGCTTTGGCTCCCAGGTAGGCATTGCAATTCCCATGTCACCAGTGAGGGAGCAGGGCTCAGAGAGGGGAAGCGACTGGCCCAAGGTCACACAGCTAGTGAGTAAATCCAAGCTCAGGTGTGTCTAACCTTACTTAGCCCGCAGGTGCTGTCAACACCTAAGGGCTCATGGGTCCGGAGGCAGAGGCAGACACACCCACTGCCTCGTGGAGACACCTCGGAAAACTCATCTCCCCTCACCTGTAAAATGGGGATCAAAAGCCTGCCTCACAGGACCCAAGGAGACAGTGGGTGCTCGGTTAGAGACAGCCACCCTCCTGCCCTCCTTCCCGCCTCTCCAGAGCAGGAGGAAGCTGGCGAGAGGCAGGCTTTGCCTGTCAGACTCCTCAGCTGTGTTTCGGTGGAGGCGGCCCTCACCCCTTAGGGGTGGCAGGAGCACCAGCTGGGCCCATGGAGGGCAGACCCTCCCTCCACCCCTCCCCTCCACGGGGCGCAGGGAGAGAGAGGGAGAGAGGGTGCTGCCCGGGGCCCCAGCCACTGGCAGGGCTGGGCCTGGGCCTGGGCTCCCGGTAACGTTTTGGCCCAGAATTATATAAGGCTGGAAGTTTCTATTTTCTGTTCTATTCTTCTTCCTGATCTAATTGTGCATCTGTGGCAATGTTTATACACTTCCCCGCTCAGGACAACTCGGTTGCCGCAGCAACGGGTCCGCGCCAACGCTGAAATTTAGAGATCAACAGCCTGGTGCCTGCCTGTGCCTCTTCCCGGGAGAAACTCCCTCCCTCCGCCAGGCCTGGGGAGAGTCAGCCCTGCCACCCCCCCGCATGCCCCGCCATCACCCCCTCCTCTGGGTCTTCTCCCTTCCCTGCCTTTGCTACCCGGGGCCCGCAGCCCTGTGCTGAAGTCCTTCATCCACCGCATGACATGGGGGCAAGTCACTTGGCGGCTGTGAGCCTCAGTTTCTTCATCTGGAAAATAGGACCAGTGAGACCCACGGGTCTGAAGATCTAACAGACAATGTGGGTGGGCAGTGCTGACCCTTAGGAGGCCATAACTTTGGCTGGGAGCACCAGACCCTGTCTGCCACCTCCCCCAGAGGCCTAACAGCCTGGGCTCCAGGTGGGAGCCCTGAAGAAAGTGGGGACCAGGGGCACCTTCTAGTTTTCTAGAAGGAGGTCTTCCTTCACTAAACATCTCCCTCTCTGCTCTGTCCCGCTGTCCTGAATGACTCCAGTAGCACCAAAGAAGGAACCAGAAAGCGCTTACTTCGAGACCCTTCTTTTATAGCTGAGGCCAGGAAGTGCAGACCTGGGATGGATTTGCTCAGGGTCCCAGGGTGAGGCAGAGGGGACGAGCCCGAGCGAGCGAGCGGGGGCTCCTCATTCCCGCTCCAGGGCTCCTGGGAGGGAAAGGTGCTCCTGGAAAGAGAAGCCTCCTCCCCGGAGGGGTGGGGGTAGAGTTTGTTGCAGCAGAAGGCTCTTTATGGGGCTCCCACTCTCTAGGAGGGCCCAGGACTGAGGGCAAGGGAGATGGTCCCCACATGTTCTAGGCTGCTGGCCTCGCTCACCAACACTATCCACTTTCCCCGGGTCCTGGGCGGAGTGGCAGGATCAGTCTGGCCCCAGGCTCCAGGTTCACTCAGGCTTCAGCCCTCACTCCCAGCCCCTGCCCATCCCAACAAGCCTCACATCTCAGCCCAGTGGGGGCACAGCTGGCCCTGCACCCCTGCATCTCCTCTCCTGGTCACAGCAGTGTTCTCAATCAAGCCCCTGTGACATTCCAGGCCCCGGGCCCACAGGTCTGCTCCGCCATGCCCAGTCGTGCTCAGAAGTGTCCGCTCTGGGGCCAACGGGAAAGCTGCCCCACAGACCCATCGCCCTCCGCCACAGAGGAGCCTGTGTGCCGCCTCTCCCTGCCTGCAGGGACCCGTTCAAGTTAGCGAGCGCTCCTGTCCCCGCTGACTCCTGCTGCAGGAACGACAGGCTCACCTGGCAGGCCGTGAGCTGACCCACACTGCGCCCGACTGAAACCTGAAAAGTACGAAGCTTGGCATCATGCTTTCATGTGACAGCCCTGGGAGACGGCCAGGTTTTTTGTCCCTTGTTTGTCACAAGGGGCTTCCTGGCGAAGGCCCAAGGGCAAAGTGCCCAAGAGAAGGGGCACAGTTGGTCCCAGAAGGGCAAGACGCATTGACCACCGGGGATCGCCCTGGATACAGGTGTTCTCGTGGGAAGACCATGTCCCCAGGATCGTGTCTACAGTGAAACCGTACTTTTCTGGAAGGCAACGAGCTGGTCTTCGTTCTCTTCCAACAAGTGTGCCAGAAAATGAACACACCTGGGAGAACTCGGTTTCAGCCCATTTCCCACGGTGGAGGCTCCGGGTGGCCGGGCCCCCCTCATTGCCTCACGGTGTGACCTTGGACAAGTCCTTCCCCTTCCGGGCCAGCTTCCTCGGCCGGTCACTACCCTTGATCCTGAGTGTATCCCGCGACTCCTTTCATGGTCATCTTGGGGAAAGGATAGGGATGGGAGATGCCAGCTGCACTCAACGTCCTTTCTTGGCAAAGTGAAGGAGGGAGGTGCTGGGCCATTTACCAAAATTTTTTCTTTTCTTTTAATTTTACGGTGCTGTCAATGTCTCAGATCTGAAGCCCCTAGTCCAGACCTCACTAGACAACTAGAGAAACTGAGGCCAAGAGCAGGGTGGTGGCACAGGGAGGCAGTGGCTAGCCAAGGACCTTCCAGCCCGAGGGAGATGGTAAAGGTGACCGGCAGGGATGTCAACTCGTTGTCACCATTGCGAGCCTACTCCTTCCAGGGGAGGGCTGGACGCCCTGCCTGCCACGGGTCCAGAGCAGGCAAGATAAAGACCCCACACCTGTCATGAGGTTTTCCTCTGATTTTGTGAAACCGAATGCCCCCTCCTTGCCCACAACTCCCTTTGCCAAAGGAAAGCTGATAAAGTGACAGCAGCCCCAGGGGGACTCCGGCAACCCCGGCCGACTGTGAGGACACATCTCCCCGTGTGCACCCACACCATGCCCCGGAGAATCGCTGGTGGCTCAGGGGCATGTCACCCTGGCCCCCAGCCCAAAAGGCAGCACACTTACTGAGTCTGGGCCAGCCAGGCAGGAGGAAGGGGACACTTAGCCAGCCTTCAGGGCCTTAATGCTTGTCTTTGTTACTAGATGGGACAATAGGGGAGGTGAAGTGACTTGCTCAAGGTCATACTGCTCAGCCCTGGGACCCAGCTGAACCTATCGCCCTTCTCTTCTCGGAGGCTGCTCTCAGGGAAGGAACCTTCTGGAAGTGTCAGCTCCCTGCCTGGTCTATCTCCCCAAAGCGTCACTGCAAGCCTCTGTTTACTTAACAAGTATTTATTAAGCACCAACTGCAGCAACAAGCAGGGTTATTATTTCTCTCCCCAGCTGAAAAATCACAGGCCGGGGGTGGGGGGAGTAGGAATGAGGATGGAGGTGGCCCAGCAGAAGTGGCAAAGCTGGGATTCCCACTCCGGTCTGGCTGGCTCCTGCTCCCGCTCCCTGGCTCACCCTGGCCCCCAGTCTCCGGCTTTGGGCTTCCTTCGCCTCCCACAATGCCCCGCTCAATACGGATCCCTCCGGTCTCTCCGCAACCCCCACCCACCCCAACCCCAGCCGCTCTGGTTTCTAATCTTCCCTGACTGCCCCGCCAGCTGCAGCCCTGCCTCCTCTGGGCCCCTTGGCTCTCCCTGCCTGTCTGCTCCACTCGGCTCCTTGTCCGCTGTAGGAGAAGAACATGCTGGCTAAGATAAGCCCTTGTGTTCAGGTGGCAAGACCTGGCCCTCAGTCTCAGCTCTGTCATGTCCTAGCGTGTCCTCTTTGGACCTCAGTTTCCTCATCTGCAAAGTGGACACGATGGCACTAGTACCTACTTCCCCAGACCGCCATTGAGTCAAGTGTGATAACCACCAGGAATAGAAACTCGGGCTGGGGGCTCCACAGGGCTTTGCAGATGGAATGCATGGAATGTGCAGATGCTGGTGGTGGTGATGACGGTGATGACGATGATGATGGTGACGGTGACACGGGACTGGGGACTGGAGGCGGGAATCCCCACGTCAGGTCCTGGCTTCACTAACTGCTCCAGCCAGGTGCTCCATCTGCAAAATGGGAGACCATGTTTGCTCCCTGGCAGGAGAGTGGGAAGATGGAATGAAACACGGCGCCTGGCACAGAGTCTGAAATAAGGCGGGGGAGCTGGTGGGTGTTCCTGAGTCCCATCAGCCCCATTCATTCCTGAACGCCTCTCGGGCTTTGACGGGGAGGCTGACTCTTCTTCTAAGAGAGGGAGCGGGCCCAGGGCCATAGAGGTGAGGCACAGTGAGGCGGGGTGAGGGGCTAACTCAGTGCACCCAGATCAGGTTCTAGAAGGTGGGAAGATTTCCCTGGGGGACATGGAAGGAATTCACACCGTTGTCCCCTTTCCCAGCCTCCTGAGGAGCCCAGGGCCTGCCTGTCCTCCAGCTCTGACTGAGGCCTTTTAGGCCCAAGCAGCCTGGTTTGGGTGAGGGTTCACTCAGCTCGGACACACAGGGCTTTGCATGGGGGTGGAAAAGGGCTCGAGGCCTGGCAGCTAAGCTGTGCTCCTCAACGAGTAAAAGGGAGCCAGAGATGGATCTAGCCGCGGGGGAAATTGGGGCAGCGAGTCCCCTCCCCACAGCCCTCTGAGGGCCCCTGTCCTGCTCCTCAGACTCCAGGAGGTCTGACTACCTCGTCTTCATGAGTCTCAAGAGCCCATACCTTCCCCCTGCCCTGGCTTTGACCCAAGTCCAAAGTGGACTCTGTACCACTTTCTGCCTGTGTGACCTTGGGCCAATTACCGAGGCTCTCTGGTCCCCACACTCATCATCTCTCTCTAGGTGAGGCTAACAATAGCCCTTACCTCATACAACTGTAACGAGGAATAAACGGGACGGTACACGTCACGTGCCCAGCATAGCGTACGTGGTTGCTAAGTGGCACGAGTCACCCCCGGGTCTGACCAGTCCTTCCCTTGTCCTCCTCCCCCTGAATCTGAACCACAGCGCCCTGCACCCATCACATGGCCCTGCCCTGGTTGTTTTCCCGCAGCAGCCCAGGGAGCAGCCGCACAAGGACAGTGGCCACCTTCTCCCGGGGTGGGGGCTGGGCTGGAAGTGGGAGCAGTCCCTCCCCCTCCGGCAGATCCCCTTGACCTCTGCGAGCCCCGAGTGTCTTCACTCACGAAGGAACGCGGTCATGCCTACCTCCCTCGGCCGTCGTGAGGGTCAGATGAGGATTGCCAGGGGCCACAGGGGTGCGGGCCAGAGTGGGTGCTCACGAGCGCCGCTCCTCCCTCACACATTCCGTGCCCTGGCCGCCGGAGTGACATTGCAAACCCCACGCGGAGCCCTGAGCGTGCACTTCCTCTGTGGCGGTCCTCGTCTGAGTGCTTTACGCTGATCAATTCCTGCCCTGCTCACCGTGACCTCAGAGGAAGTTACCATTATGATCCCTACTTTAGAAGGAAGAAAACGAAGGCAGAGAGAGGTCCAGCAACTTGTCCAAGGTCACACAGCCCATTAGGGGTGGAGCCAGGATTTGGACACAGGCGGCTGAGGCCAGAGAACGTTCATTAGATGCCTGACTCCCCTGGCCCAAGGACACACGGCCATGTCGCACGTTTCTTCCACTTAGGAAACGTTTATGAAGACCTACTATGTGCTGGGCTCTGTAAGTCAGTCCTTCTGGGAGAGGAGAAGCTGGGTCATAGGGCCAATTAGGGCCAGGACCTGGGACCTGATTGCAGGGCCAGACACACAGGAGACTCTGGGCTCCCAGGGGAGCTCTGAGCACTGTGGGGTGAACTGACTCATTCTTCCAGCTCCACACCCCAACCCCCAACTTTCCCGCCCAGCCACTAAGCCAGCAGGTGAACAGGCTCAGAAAGTAAGTTCCCAGGAATGTCCAGAGAGGCCTTCTGGTCACAGCCAAGTGGCAGGAGCTCGTGGCCGCAGGACCCAAGGGTCACTGGTTCAACCTGCAGCCGTGCCCCTTCTTGCCCAGCCAGTGCCTGGTTCCTGCCCCCACAGACAGCTTACCAGCCCCACAGGAGCCACCTCGATTGGCCTGACAGTCCCACCAAAGGGACTGTCCCCAAACACCTGTGCCCTTCTCCTATACAGGGATTGGAAGGTGAGAGCAGATCCCTGGAGGCTCCTATTTTCCAGAACAATCTCAGCTCTCCTTGGTGGTAGGATTCAACCCCCTGTGCCCCACCCCCCAAGGCCTCACTGTGGCTTCTTGGGGTCTGGTCTGCTGGGCGCATTCTTCCTCCAAAGTTACTCCGTCAATAGCTACTTAATCACACCCTTGCTTTGGGTCAGACCCAGGCGTGGACTCGCCCAGCTTATGGGTCAGCCAGGGAGAGACGCTGCGCACATTCTAGCATCTGCACAGCTGGGTGGTCAGAAATGGTGGTAAGCTGCTTGAAGGAAACGTGCTGCGATTGTGGCAGAGAGGACTAGGGGCTCTGGTTTGTTAGGGATCCCCTAAGGCCTCTTTGAGAAAGTGACATGGGAATTAAGGCCTAAGTAGTGACTGGGAGTCAAGTCGGGGAGGAAAATTGTGTGTCTGTGTGAAAGGTGGGGTGTAGAACATTCCAGAAGGGGGTTGGCGTGTCAAGAATCTGCAGCAAGTCCACTTGGTGGGAGTGAGGTGAGCAAGAGGAGGGAGAGCAAACTTGCCCAGGACGAGGCGCCAGAGGTAGGGGGTGGGAGGGGTTACGAATGTCACCCTCACAGCCACAGGACACAGGCGGGCAGACACTGGGGTTTTGCCTGGTTAGAGTTTTCCAATTTTCATATGAAATTTTTTAAGACAAATAGGAATAAAGTATAATACAATAAACCCTTGTGTATCCTCCACCAGGCTTAAGAAATAAAACCTCCTCAGGGTGCCCAGGGGCCTCAGTTGGTGAAGTGTCTGATTCTTTACATCAGCTCAAGTCTTGATCTCAGAGGGGCGCCTGGCTGGCTCAGTGGGTTAAAGCCTCTGCCTTTGGCTCAGGTCATGATCCCAGGGTCCTGGGATCGAGCCCCGCATCAGGCTCTCTGCTCAGCAGGGAGTCTGCTTCCCTTCCTCTCTCTCTGCCTGCATGTGATCTCCCTCTGTCAAATAAATAAAATCTTAAAAAAAAAAAAAAAGGTTTTGATCTCAGGGGTATGAGTTCAAGCCCCGCACTGGGCCCCATGTTGAGTAGAGAGTCTACTTAAAAAAAGAAAAAATATATACCCAACCATCCTCGTGTGGCTCCCGTGGATCCCCCACCCTGCTCTGGCCTCAGAGGCCTCCACCGTCTGGGCCTGAGGCACCCACGGGGGTAGAGGTGCTGGGGCCCCGCGTGGGGTCCGTGCACACAAGGCCCAGACGGTGGCCTGTAGGGTACAGAGGTGGGTTGCACAGGTGGCTGGGAAGAAGGGTGCTGGGAACAGGCGCCAACGGGACGCTGAAGAAGGACCCAATTTAAGGAGTGATGGTTTCTCCATGTGTGGTGGCCGCAGGATGTGCAGGTGGAGAAGCCGCAGGTCGTTGCACCCCGAGGTTGGGATGGAGACGGCTGATGCTGACCACCTGTGGCCGTGTGGGAAGTTGTGCAAGCGGCTGCAGCTGCCTGGGGCAGGAATGCTGGGGAGAAGAGCAGAGGGCCCCCAAACCGCTGGGCATCCCTGGCACACGGCCCGGGACCAGGCACAGCAGCGCCCGGACAGCAGGGCCCCGAAAGCCAGGAGAAGAGGGGTTCTAGCAGAGCTGCCTGGTGAGCCCCGACCAGCCCAGACCATGTGAGGCCGGCGGCCCCACAGCCCTTTTCCACTCAGATGCTGTCCGTCCCCAGCCACCAAGGACGAAGTGAGGACACAGGCGCCAAAGAAGGCAAGGGGTTCGGGATGGTCGCTGCAGTGGGCCAGGGACAGGAGCAGAAGTGGCCTCGGGATAGCCCATGTCCAGGACATGTGCCCCAGCTGGGGAAGGGGTCGGGCATGGAGACCACCACCCCAACCTCGCTCCCTCAGCAAACAAGCCCACAGGAGCCAGGGCTGACAGTGGGGGAGAGGGTCTCCCAGAGCCATGGTGGGGGGCAGGGCATGGGGGCTGACACCTGTTACCCACACCGGCGCAGGGTTCCCTGGATTCTCCGATGGGCCTCACAAGAGATATGGGAAGACCAGAGGAGTGGGGAAGGTGAGTCTGAGCCAAACCCCAGGCTGACTTCCCGCCTCACCCGGCATGGCCCTGGGTGGCTTCAGAGAGCCATGGGACTGCCTGCGACACTTGGGTGCTCTCCTGGGACTCTAGCCCGCAGACAGTCACGCGGGAGGGGAGCCAGGCCCCTTGTCTGCCCAGCCTGGCCCGGAGGCAGCCCGATGTCATTGGAGAATGGCACACCCCACAGCCGGTGAAAAAGAGGAGGGAGCCCTGGAAGGAGCCATGTGGGTCTTCAAGATGTGTCTTTTAGCAAAAAAAAAAAAAAAAAAAAAAAAAGAAAGAGAAAAAAGGCAACAGTGATGAACATTGAGTATAGTATCTACCATTTGTGGAAAAAAAGGAGAGAATGAAATTTATAGACACACATATTTGCTTGTCTGGGCTTGTCTGTGGATGGAGCCCCAGGAAGCTGGTGACACTTGCTGCCTCCGGGGAGGGGAAGCAGGTGGCTGGGGATGGGTGGGAGGAAGAATTCTCACTGTATTCCTGTTTGTGTCTTTTTAATTTTAGAGCCGTATGAATGTATTACCTACAGAAAAAAAAGACACATAGAAGGCTTTAAAATTAGTGAGTACATATGTGTATTTTTCTGAAAAGGCTTAGAGCATTCATAAGGTCCTCAGAAGGGCCTGTGATCCCAGGAAGCCTGAGAACGCTTTACTTCGGTGCTGTGTGGCCACGGGAAAATGCCTTGACTTCTCTGAGTCACATCCATAAGATGGTGAGGAATAACGCCCACTTCGTAGGCATGCTGTGAAGACGAACCACGGGGGTGGACGGTAAGAGTTTATACACCATAAAGTGCAGGAGCCCTTCTTGAAGGGGCTGAGTGAGGGTCACCTCCTATCCTCTCCCCGGCCAATCACCATAATAATGGTAGAACGACTAACGCTGAGTGTCCACTGTGAGCCAAGCCCGGTCACAACTTTGATCCTCACCCCGGCGGTGGCTGCTGTCACTTTCATCCTCGCCAGGGTTCAGGAGCTTCCCCAAGAAGGTGAACTGGGGGGCTGGGGCCTGGACGTCGGCCCCACACTCTGTCCACCCAGCCCGCAGGCTCCCCCTGCTCCAGGCCACGCCACAACCACACAACTCTTCCCCCAGCCGCCCCCGCCACCTCTCCCCCTGCAGTCCCATGTCCACACGGGCTGAAGACCCCCGTGGCCCCTCCACTTAGAGCTCTTGGGACTTCCTACCACCCGGCCCTGGCCCGTTCCCCACCCCACCCCACCCCACCCCTCCGCCACTCTCGGGCCTTTCCTCTTGTGCCTTGAACACAGCAAATTTATTCCTCTCTCTGGTCTTTACACCGGCTGTTCCTTCTGGTTGAAACCCTCCCAGATGCCACTGCTCACACCTTGCTACTGTTCAGGTCTGAGTCAGAGGCTGCCTCCTCCAGGAGGCCCCCGGGCGCTCTGTGTCTGCGGCATTTCTCCGAGCCAAACCCATTTCACGTACAATTACCGTTAAGTGCAGGGATCTCGCACCTCTGCTTTACCCCACAACCCTGGCGCCCGGCACGTAGTGGGCACTGATCAAACACCCGATGACCGACAAAGAAACATGATCATTTCCGTTGTCATCATTCCCTTGGGGGACCTAAGCAGGGGCTATGACAGCGTGTGATCAGGGAGGCGCTATTTTTGTCGTCGTAGTCAGGGAGAACTTCCCCGCCGCGGAGGTGGTCTCTGAGTGGAGGCCAGAAGGAGAGCCTCGGTGGCACTGGAGCGAGTGCCTGACAGCAGAGGCCTGGGGCCTTTGCCTCCGCCTCCCACAGGGCCCCGGCTTCTCCAGCTTCTCTCCGAAGGGGTCCCGCGGGTGGGGGGGGTAGCAGGGGGTCCCTGATTCACACCCAGGACTCTAGGCCCATAAGAGAAGCTCCAAGGACTGGATGGGGAGGAGGGGGAGGCAAAGGCAGGCAGACGGGTCTCTGAAGGCCCAGGGACGGGGGTAAGAACACTCAGCCCCTGCTCAGCCCCAGGCCGGAGTGACTCTCCCTGTGGGGAGCCGGCTACGCCAGGAGGAGTGCAGTGTGCTTACTGTCCTGGCCATCTGTCCCTCTGGTTCCCAAGGCCAGAGACTCTCAGACTCCATTATTCATTCACCCCCCTACACCTGTGCTTAGCTGGAGTGGCCTCTGTCCCCCTGCCTATTGTGTCCGCAGCACAGCGTGGCGCCTTCCCCAGGGGAAGCTCTGTACCTCCCCGTGGAATGAAGGACCATACTGAGCACCTACCGTGTGCTGGGGGGAGAGAAGGGAGTAAGACAAGACACAAGCCTGCTTGGCTGAGCTCCGTGTGTTAACATGTGAGGACAGAAGGTGAGGGGTTCCCAAGGCCAGAGGGTTTAGAGCGAGGTCCCCAGGAAAATGTGGGGAGAGGGGGAAACGCAAAGAGGAAGCAGGCCTGGGCCCCCGACTGGGCTGATGTGGGCTGGGCAGAGAGTGGGCCCCAGGCCATGGGGTGGGGTGGCTGACCAAGGGGCTTGACAGCCCCAAGCAAAGTGGGCTGCTGGGCCAGGGAAGGGAGATCTGAGGACAGGAGAGTGGCATTCTTGGAATTCTGGGTACTTATATTCTAGCATCCTAGGAAAAGGGGGATCTGCACACCTCAGCCTCTGTGAGCGCGGACTCCAGGATTTCTAGACAGGGCGGGAGCTTTGAAACTTTCTGACCAAGACCCAGATTAAAAACAAACACATTGTACATCGTTACTCATTATACAACGTATATATTTTTAAAACGGTAACGAGAGCATTGCAAAATAATGCCCTCATTACATACCAAGGATTTCACATTTTCTTTTTTATTTTATTAAAAAAATAAGTAGTGAGCTCACTGAGTTCATTTCACAGCCGCTGATGGATCAGGACCTGCTCATACCCTGAAGAACACTGGCCTGTCCGGTGCTCAGGAGCCCTGAGCTGGCTGAGACAGGGATCTAGGGTTTGTCTATTTTCTTTTCCGGTGTCCCCTGGGGCTGGGGCGGGGCGTGGGGGGGGCACAAGCCTCTAGGGCCGGTCTTGAAGCTGCAACTGCCCATGCTAGGACCATGGGCTTTTGGAGGGCACAGCTGTTGGGAGAGCTGTTGGAGGTCATGATGGAATGCTTGGCACAGTGTTAGACCCTTAGGGTCACGGGACCTCCATACTGTGGCGCAGACAATAAGGACTCTGGGTCCTGGGTCTGCTCCCTTTCTCTGGCCCTGTGTTAGAACCTGCCGCCGTCCCCCTAACAGATGTCATTCAGCAGCTGCTTGCACACCTCCCATGACAGGGAGCTCATTCCCTCCTCAGGCAGCCCACTAGAGTGTGGGGAGTGAGGCTCTGCCATGCTATTCAGGCAGCTAATATCTAGAACTCCCTCCCATGACTGGCTGTCCGTCCGTTCTCCTCTCTCCTGGCCTGTCAGCCCAGGGACCCGAGCCAGCTCCAGCATGAGGCCATGCCCGCCCTCTGCCCCACCTGGCTTCTTCTCCTCCCTGTTGCCCAGTGTCTGGGGGATGGCTCTGAAACCCAGCCAGAGAGGCTCTTTCCAAGGTCAGGTGGCCTGAGGATTTGCAGCTGCACAGCCTGGTGCTGGGGCTCAGCCAGCCCTGCCCGCACCCAAGCAGGTTTGGAGGGTTCGGCAGAGAGTTCGGGCGCTGACACCCAGGACAACTAGAGAGGCAGCATCTGAAGGGGGTGGCCGGAGTGCGCAGGGGCTGGAACCTGGCAATCAGCAGGAGTCGCCCCTGACTGGTCGGGCCACACAGCGGCTCCTGTCACCGATGGGCTGTGTTACACTCAAAGCTCATGGATCTTCCCAGCAACCCACAGATGTAGGGGCACAAGCCCACCCCATAGGTCAGGGGATGGAGGCTCAGAGAGGTAAAACTGCTGGCAAAGGCCACACAGCCTCTCAGGGGTAGAGATGGACTTGAACCCAGAGCTGTTTCCCCTCCACAGGGCTCAGCTGGGACTATGGAGGCCAGAGGAGAGAAGCCTTTGGGGAGCAGGGGGAAGCTAGCTGCCCCTCCAGGAGGGAATGGGCTGTTTCCCTGAGAGCAAAAGCCAATTAGTAGAACCATCTACTAATGTTCTACATTAGTAGAACCAATAGGTATCCATTAGTAGAACCTTCCAGACATAGTGGGATGCCCCAGGAGATGGTGAGCTTCCTACCAAGAGGGGTGTTGGGGGCTCTGATACCCTTGTGTCAGAGTGACTGGGCCCCCTCTGCCCTCTCCCACCTTGTTGCCCATGACCATGCCACCTGCCGCTCTGTGCCTGTCGCCTCCCCTAGAGCATCCCATGGAGTTTCCCAATCACTGGCCCCTGCAGCTGTCCCCTGGGCTGAGTGACCCCTTTACTGTCACAGGGCAGAGGGCTTGGACTTCTCAGGCCTACAGTGAGAGTTTGGGGTAGAGGCTGAGATTGGGAGAGGAGCTGTAGGGGCGGGTAGGGGAGAGACTTCGCTGGTGTGGAGGAGGGAGTCTCAGAGGCCAGACGGTAAAAGCTGGTGCCAATTCTGCCACCAAATCGCTGGGCAAACTCCCTCCTCAAGGCCTCAGTCTCCCCATCAGTAAAATGGGATTAGTCCCTCAGTCATGTACGCCCTCCTCCCTGGCCCAGCTCAGGTCCCCTCCCATCTTGCAGCCCAGGTAGAGCTGGGGCACACTCTGACAGCAGACAGGGCAATAAAAGGGAAAAGCCAAGCACATCCCATTGGAGAGGTTCCCAGGGGTATAGTGACCCAGTCAAGGTCATGAGGCGTAAAGGGGGGTGGAGCTGGGATTCAATCCCAGGCCTGCCTGACTTCCTTGTTCAGCTGCCCCAGCTGTGACCCAGGGAGGGGGCTGTCTGTTGCCCCTTTTCTCCCTCCAGTCTGGGGGTTTCCCAGAGAGGGGCTTGAAGAGAACTGGCTCTTTCCTCCCTCCTCTAACCGCCCCCTGCCCCAAGATAGGGAGTGTCTGAGAGAGGGGGCAGGTGCTGGCAGTCCCAGGGATGGAAGGCAGAGGAGTCAGGAGCAGCCCTGGGTCAGTCCAGCCCCAGCTCTGGCACCGTTGCTGTGTGACCTTAGGTGTTTCACTGTGGGTCTCTGGGCTCAGTTGCTCCATGTCCCAGCAGAGTCTGGGAGAAAAAGCAGTTACAGGAGCAGATGGGGTCACCAGGAAACACTGGGGAGAGTTTCCCCATCTTTCCAGGCCCAGCGGTGCCTCTGCTCAACTTGCACTCCCCATGTCCAGTCCCATCTCCCCTCTGCCCTTCCAGAGACCCTGCTGGGCCCACCTGAGCAGGCCTAGCCCAAAGCTCCCAGCTGATAGGGCCATGACCATGACCACACCTTCTTCCTACACCACTCCAGCTGGGGTCCAAACACCAAGGACCACCTGTCTTGGTAGCCTCTCTCCTTGACCTGCCAATGCCCCCCAAGGACACTTTGCCCCCCACCGGCCCACTGAGACTGGGTACTCCAGCTGCCGGCACGAAAGTTAGTCAATCACTGGCTGGGGGGTCACAGGGAGGAATGGGGAAACTGGCGCAGGGAGATTCAGGGGATCCCCAGGCTGGAAGAGATGCATGTTTCCTCCTTCCCCAAGCCGAATGGATGGTCCCAGAATGGCTGGAACTGGGAGCATTCCAGCAGGACAGTGGTATAGGGCTGTCTCTACCTGCTGGACCTTGGGCAAACTCGGGCTTCTAACCGAGCCTCAGTTTCCCCAAATGAAAAGTGGGAGTGATGGCCCTTGCAGGGTGAGAGAGCTGTGTGACTGTGTGCCAGAGGGCAAGAGAGTGTGTGAGCATGTGTGCTGGAGGACTGAGGTGGGGGGGGGCAAAGGGCGGGGGCAGTGCCTCATCCCAGCACTCCCCTCCCCCATTTGCCTACCTGCGTGTCCTGAAACAGAACAGTGGTCTTAGAATCAAGCAAAACCCACCAGCTCAAACCAGCCACTTTCTATTTGTGTCCCACCAGCCACTCCCCCTTGCTGGGCCTCAGTGTCCCCTTCTGTAAACAGAGAGGACCGCGGAGGTCCCCAGGCGCCCGGCTTCACCCAAGGAATCAGAGAGTGGGTGGCAGGCGCAGGAGGGTCCCAGGCCTTTGAGAGCAGGGGGAGTGGGGGGCTGAGACCCAGAACCAGCTGGAGCGCGAGCCCACCCTGCCCCCCACGCTGCACCCCACCCACCACCCCACGAGCCCCGTGTGTGTGCGCGCCGGCAGGAGCGCGCGTGTGTGACTCAAGGTCTATTCATAGCTGAGCTGCACCAGCTGCGGCGTCACAAGCAGAGGGGCCTCAGCCCGTATTATTATTTCAATTACCATCTGAATTAAAAGTTTGAGCAGCGATCAGCCCACGTAGCAAAGGGAAGAGGGAGCAGGAGAAAAATAAAGATGAAAAGGAGAAGAAGGGCTGCGCCGAGATTCCCCCCCACACCCCAAGGAGGGCTGAGTCGCCCCGGAGGCTTAAAGGTTATGCCAACCTCCAGGATTCCTGCCTGCCCCTTGCCTTGGGGCCCCGGGTCCTTGTGGGGATGGGAGAAGCACTTTGAGATGGCCGCGCTCCGGCAGCTACGCGGAGGAAACAGATCACCCGGTCCAGATTGTCCCTCACTCGGGCCAGCACAGCACAGCAAGCTCCGAGAGGGTGGGGACTGGACCTAAGGTCGCATCTGAGCCACACCCCAGGCTGCAGGCGCCAAGCTCCTCCTCTCCTGCCAGGCAGGTCCCACCCACAGGTTCCCTGTGACCTCACAGGGCAGACGACACTGACATCTGTGGGTGGCTCTGGGGCAGGACCAGGACCAGGGAGGACAGAGGTGGACCAGCTGTCCCTGCTGATTTCTCTTCCTGCGCCCTTCTCTGCATTCCCGAGGCCGAGTCCCCTGCCTGCAGCCAGCACTCTCAGCCCTCTGCCAGACCACAAAGCAGTCGTGGGCCCAAAGGACCCTCCTGACCCACCAGGGCAGGGAACAGACCCCCAGCCCCCCCGGCCCAAATCTGACTCTCTGGGCACCTTTGAACAGGTCCCTCTTTGTCCCTCTGCTTTAGTCTTCCCCTTGAAAGTGAGTTCTTACTTGGGTGCTGGTCTGTATCCGTCTTCAGAACGGAGCCCCCCCACCCCGGGGATCATTGAGGGGGCGTCGTGCTGTGGGGGCAACACATTACCTCCTGCCAAACCCCAGCCCAGGGGAGGGACTTTTTCCATTCTTTTCTCAAGGAAGTCCTAGGGACAGCCCCCACCCCCACCCCCACCATTAGGCTGGCCAGATGCAAATCCAGACTTATCCACTCACTTCCCTGCTGTGTGACCTTGGGCAAATCACAGACTCTCTGAGCCATGGCTCCCCCATCTGTAACACAGGGACACCATATCCCATATTGGACATTGCGGGGCTGTTGGGAGGATTACAAGGGAAAGCCTTTGCAAAAAGCTCCTACCCCAATGCCTGGCATAAGGATGTGAGTTCCCTTGTTGGAAAGCGGGTAAGTGACTGGTGCTGCCCCCCCCAGCCTCTCCTGGGATATGAAAGACTCCTGGGATTTTGGAGGTGGAGATGTCATGCACCTTCACCCATAAAGCACGACTCACCGGGACAGAATTATTGGCAGGTGCTTATCTGGTTCTACTTAAATAGCTCTGGGAATGAGGAGCTCACTATCTCACAAGACATCCACAGAGGCTCCCTGTCTTTCTCTACCTCCAGCTCTGGGAATCTTCTAGAAAGGGCCATAATCTTCTAGCTTAACCCCAAATCTAGCCTGTCCCTCTACCTCCAGCTCTGGAAATCTTCTAGAAGGGGCCATAATCTTCTACCTTAACCCCAAATCTAGCCTGTCCCTGCCTGGGACTGCTTGGGACTCGCTTTAAAATGAGCCCAAAAGGGAGCTCCTCAAGTTTACCAAACAGATGGGATTAATGCTCAGGGATGGTGGAGATGAGGGGAGCCAGGGAGGAATAAGGGAGAACAGAGGAGGCCAAAGTCAGAACTGGGCCCTCCAAGCTCCTAGGTCCTGCCCTGGTCCACAGGGTGTGTATCTGCCAGCTTGCCCACCTACTTCCAAGGAGGGCAGGGAACCAGGGCCCCGGGTTCGGGCCCCAGCTCTACTCCCTCTACCCCCAAACCACTACTGTGACTTTGGGTGGGGGTCTACATCTCTCTTTGGGCCTCAGTTTCCACTTTTGTAAAATGAGCACATCCGACTAGTGAGTTAAACTCCAAGCCTTCTGTCCCTATTGGGCTACTGTCCCCGCCCCCTTACACCCCCGCCCCCCCCCCAGCATGCAGGGAGCCACCAGGCCCCTGAGGGTCTGGGGGTTCAGGGCCAGAGACCCCATCTCTTCCCCTGTCTCTCACCTTCACGTCCACTATCTCTTCCCCATCTCATGCCTTTGAGGGTTCTCTCGTCCCCATTTGACAGGTGAGGAGATGGAAGCATAAGGAGGTAGAGTTACTTGCTGAAAGTCACAGAGAACCATTCAAAATTCCGGACTCCTCCTCTGTGCCCAGGAGAGCAGCAGGGATCAAGGGCGTCTTTTCCAGGAGACTCACCAGGATCTCAAGTGGCCAACTGTTCTCCACACAGATCTAGACACTGTACAGGGCATGGGGTGGGGGGGGACCTGCCCAAGGTCACCCAGTGAGGAAACGACAGATCATCCTGAACTTAGGCTCCCTGCCTCCCAGGTGCCACCTATGCCCGGGGGGACAGCAATGTGGTCTGACCTCCCAGCCCTGGCCCTGGGATCTTTCCAAGATTGGAGCCCTCTCCTGCCTCAAGGCCCTGCTTGGCTGCTCCTGGAAGCCCCCACCACCTGGGACTGAGGCGGCAAGAGTGAGCAGGAAGATGGGAATGAAAGTTGAGGGTTGGCCGCTTGCCCCCCACCGGCCCTCCGTCCCTCCCTCTCCTCGTGCAGGGGGAGCGGCAGTGATGTAATGCATGTAAGCCGCTCGGCTTTGGTCCCGGTGCCAATCTCAGAAGAGAGACGACAGATTGCGTGAGCCAAATTTGGCATCCTAGGGGGGAGAGGCATGAAAAGTGGAGATGTGGAGGAGAGGAGCGAGGAGCCTGGGGAGGTGCGGGAGAAGCCCCCTGCCCGGCAGACCCCGGACTCACCACCTCTCCTTCCACCCTGGCCCCCTGTCCACCCCAACCCACCTGACCTCGGGGTCCCCTCTTCACTCTGAAAGACCAGCCTGGCTCCTCCCTGGACCCTCTAGCCCTAGGACTGCCAGTCCTGCCCGCCCCCCAACACACCGCTCCAGCTCCGTTTCCCACCGCCACTAGTCTCCTGGTTACCGTGTTGCTGGCTGTCATGTCGCTTACATGTCCTCGTGACTCAGTGGTCCCCGCAGAGGGGCCCCCTCCTCCTCACACCCCCCTCAGCACTCACCCCCGCCTCCCCCAGATCCACATTAAGAACCAACCCGCCCTGTAAGCCTACACTGTTCCTCCTTCCCTTCCCTCTTACCCTAAGCTAAGAAATCTTTCCACAGCATTTCCCGGAGCTACTTCATTTTGGGTTCTGCAAATGTCTAAGAACCTACTATGCTCCAGGCTTTTGCAAGCTGCTTTCAGAGACCTGTAAAGGTCTGTAAATCACCTGGCAAACCAGTGAAGTCAGTACCAACATCCCCATTCTCCAGTTGAAGACACTGAGGCCCAGAGGGGTCAAACCAGCTGCCCAAGGTCATCCAGCAGATACTCAAGGCCAGCTCCTTCCGTTCCCAGTCACCCCAGAGGCTTTTTTTTTTTTTTCATCCGGGAGAGGAGCTTCCTTTTCAAGGGTAACCATAGGTTCCCGAGGAATAGCTCCCAAGGCCCAAATCCTCCTCTAATTTCTGGACACTCCCCTTCTTGGTCAATCCTCTATTTGAGGCTATCCTCTCTCCCCATTAGCTGTCTACCTTCCCAAAGGTAAAAATTAGTCCTTACTGCCATCTGCCCAGCACTTTCCCCAGCCCGTGAACAGCCCTCAGCTCATTTGAGCTCTTGGAGGTCAGTGGGGCAAAGAGCTGTGTCCTCATTCCATAGATATGGAAATGGAGGGTCAGGGAGGAGAGGGACTTGCTCAAGGTGCTGGTCCCCCAGCTAGGGAGATGAGTTCCAGAAGCCTGAATGTAGGGTATGTGAAGCCCACTTCCCAGTGTGGAAAACCCCAGAAAGAGCCCTCCTCCCTGTGGAGAACGGTCGAACGTTCTAGGCTCAGCCCTCCAGACTCCAACTTGGATATGGGTCAGCTCAATGGCCAACAGCCTTTGCTCCTGCCAAGTTGCAACCCAGACCTTATCCCACCACCCTCTTCTGTCTCCTGTTCCTCTCATCCCAGGCCAAGGCAGGGCCACACTGCGGCTCTCAGGCCCCCAAAAGTCCTGCCCATAGCTCCCCAAACTCTGGAAGCCTGGGAGGTCACAGGACTGTATGTGGGGAGAAGCAGAACAGGCATTTCTCTCTCTCTCTCTCTCTCTCTCTCTCTCTCACACACACACACACACACACACACACACGGGTCTGACTCCACTCTGGGTCTTGCACACGTGGCCCTGGGACCTCCATCCCTCAGCTCCCCGTTCCCTCAACCTGCTGCTCAGCACCCAACTGGTCTCGAGGCCCCGGCTTGCCAACTTCACCAGCCTGCCCTGCCTTTAGTCCCTCCGCCACACTCCCACCTGCCATCTCCCCGCATTCTCTCCCCCTCTTAGATTGTAAGCACTGGACGCCGAAGTGGGATGTTGACACCACGGGGAGGCAGGCAAGTTTCCCTGCTCAGGGGCTCATTCAGACCTCTCTTTCCTTGGGGCTCTCCTGTAGGGACAGAAGAGCAGTCTTTGCCTCTCTCCACAGCCTCCGTCTCTAGCTCTGACATGTGAACCCCCTCCTGGGTGATTCCCTGTCCACCCACCCTGGGGTCACCTGGCCCAAAGTAGGCGCTCAAAGCAGGAGAGGTGGGATGTTTTCCGACAGATCAGAGGGCCATTTGCAAACAGGTTGCAGCTGGGGAAGTGGAAAGGGGACCCCCCCACACCCTTTGCCACGAGTCACCTGCCTTGAAGCTCCTCAGAACCGGCTGACAACTGGGGGTGGGTGGAGGCAGGGAAAGGTCGCGGCCGGGGCAGGAGGTCAAGGCCTCTTCTACCCACCCGTCTCTGCCTTTCCGGCCACAACCGAGACCTTCACGCTCCCGACGGACCGACGGACGGAGAGACAGAGCTCGCCAGCTCCCAGGGAGTCTCTGGACCGCGCGGAACGCGCGCCCGGCGGCGGAGACCCGCGGGATAAGGCGCGGAGCGGGCGGGGCCGACGGCTCCCATCGCCCCCCGCCCTCGACGGGACACACAGACACGCACGCGGCCGGACAGACAGATGGACAGCGCCAGCGGTGGGCGCGGGCCCGGCTTACCGCGGGGCGGAGGGTCCGACGAAGGTCCAGGAGGCGGCGAGCGGGCTCTACATCCCACGGCGCGGTCGGGCGGGCGGCGTCCCGGGCGGGGAGAGGGGACTCCCGGGACCCCCTCCCCGCGAACTCGGCGGGCCGGCGCCGCCCACCCTCCCCGGCTGCCGATGGGTCTGTCCGTCGGTCTCCGGGTCTCCGCGCCTCGGGGCCGTCCCGCGCCGCTCCCCGCGGGCTGCCCAACTTTCAGCGCTGCCCCGCGCCGCGCCCCCGGCGCCGCCTGGGCGTCAGCATCGTCGGGCCGGGCCCCGGCTCAGAGCGCTGGGGTCCGGGGGCCCATGGCTCTCGACCGCCCGCGCTCGCGCCCCCCGCCCCCGCCGCAGCCGCCCGCCCTCCGCCGCCCCCCGCTTTTCTCGCGCTGTCACTCCGCGCTGTCCCCGCGCCCTGCGCTCCGCTCCCTGCCCCGCGGCGCTCGCCTCCGGCCCCGGCCCCGAGAACCCCGCGGCCGGCCGGACCGCGATCCGCTGCCTCCCACCCCGGCTGCCCTCCACCCCCGGGTCTCCGTCCCCCTGTCCCTCTGCCTGTCTCCTCTGTCCCCGTGCGGGTCTCTCCGTCTCTCCCTGCGGGGTCTCTTGTCTTCTGCCTGCCGCCCTCCCAGTGTCTCCCCTGCCTCCCTCCGCCTCTGCCCTGGCTCTCTCCTCTGCGCGTCTCTGTCCTCCTCCCGGTCTCCGTCTGTCCTTCTCTGTCTCTCTCTCCCTCCCACTCTCGGTGCGGCCCCCGCTGTCTCGGACCCAGGCCCGCGCCTCCGCCGCGTCCCCGGCTCGCCCGGGAGCCCGAGCTCCCGCCGCCCGCGGCGCGCCGAGAACTCCCAACTCGCGGCACGCCGCCCCGCTTTGCGAGACTTTCGCCCCTCCTCACACGTGACCCGCGCCCCAGTGCGGAGGCCGCGTGCCCCCACCCCGCCCCGGGGCCCCGGACGGCCCACGTGGCCCCTCCTGGCCCCTTCTCCGCGGCCCAGCGGGTCTTCAAACCCCCTTCGGTCGGCGGGCCGCGCGGGGCAGGGCCGGGGGCTGGGGGCTGCGGGGCCCCGCTCCTACCGCGAATCCTGCCCGGGTTTTCCTCCTCCCTCCAGGAGCGCTCCTCCCAGAACCCATTCCGAGAATCCGCTCCGGGATTTTCTAGCCCCCAGGGGCAGGTCGGCAGGGTTCCTCCGGACCGGGAAGAGGTGGGTGGGACAGGGTCTGTCCTGGGTCTGGAGGCTCCTGGCCACTTTGCTCAGCGATCCCCTTCCGCTCCTGAAGTACGGGCACTTAAGGACCCTACGCACTGCGCTCCGGAAGACAGAGGTGGTGTTGCTGTAGGGACCCTCACAGTCACCTAGACAGCAACGCCTCATTTTCCAGACTGGGGGACTGAGTGCCAAAGAGGGTCATGAGCTTGTCCAAGGTCACCCACAGGTGGCAGAGTCGGACCAAACCCCAGTGTCTTATTCTCTGCGTCCCCATTACTCCACACTGTCTTTACAGGGGAGGATCCTGGTCTGAGTGTGCCCCAGGCTGGACCCCACGCTCTGGGCCATGGGGAGGAGTCTCCAGCATCTCACAGCCCCCACCCCCACTTCAGCCAGACACTTCCCTGGGCATCCTGCCTCCCCCCCACCCCACACCCTTTGAGGAAGGAAAGTACTCCTTTGCTAGGGTGGAGGTCGAGAGAACACCTAAGTTAGACAGCCAGAAGAACTTCCCTGGGAGACTGGCCATCTGTGGCTAGTCTCATTTGAGAGGTGGAGAGACTTAGGCACCCCAAAGCGGGATTGAGAATTTTTTGAAGATGAAATCTCCTCCAGCATCTTCTCCAAGCTGATCCCTGAGCATGAGTCCAGCACACTAACCACCATGACTGTCTCTCTTCCCCATGGATCCTCCCCACCTCCAGTTGGGATCCAGTCCCAACTCCCCAGTATGATGTACAGTCAGGCCCCACCTTATCCAGCACACTATATAACCACACATACACCCTGATTCCCACAGATTCCAGAACATACCAGATGCTTCCACACCTCTCTGCCTTTGCCCGCGCTGTTCTTCCTGCCTAAAGTGCCCTTCCTCCTTCTCTGCCCAGAGAATTCCTGCGCTCTCCCAGCTCAGTCTCCCCACCACTTCCCCTGGGAGGGCTTCCTGATGCCCCCAGCAGAAGTCATTCATTACCCACTAACTCATTCATCTGGCCCTGGTACTCCAATTTTTTATTGAACCTGTTTGTAAAAGGGGGTCCCTAGCAGTGTACCCCCACCTCACAGAGGCAGATTAGGGGAGGTAGATGCACAAGAAATTCACAGTTCATAGTAGGTGTTCAATAAACATGACCATCCTTTCTCAGTCCTCCCTCCAATACTGTGTGGAGTCCCATACCGGATGACCTGTTCCATGCCCGTCTCCTTCATTACTCTGCGGTGTCCTCGCAGGCAGGCAGCCGGACTGGAGTTCCTTCCCAGGAATCTTTGGTGTGAATGCATGGATGAACTTCAGAATCTGAATCCTGGGTTAGTGGCAGGTAAATGCCTGGTCACTATCACACCTTTCCATGGAAATTAAGAGGATGTGGGTGAAGCAAATGACCTGTGGTCTCTTGACCTAGCCAGAGGCCTGGCCTGGTGGCTGCCCTGGAAAAGTGGGGTGTGGGGGGAAGGAGGGAGGGGCAGAGGAGATGGGGCAGAGGTGTCCAGATCCAGAGCCTCTGGGGTATCAGTCCTGAGGCTGTCACTGGGCACAAGTTTAAGGAAAACGTAGGGGCCTGGGGATAGTGACTTCTGGGGGATGGGACGGGGAGGCCTGGTGGCATGTGACATCATAGGGTTTTGAGGAAACCTTTGGTAATGGTCACCTTGCTAGTTGTGGGGCTGCAGCCTGGAACCCCTCTCGACCCCCACCCCTTGCTCATCTCCTGTAAGGAGGGTCTGGTGGAGGCTAGGGTGGACTGGGAGGAGGTGGGGAGCGGCAGAAAGGGCAGCTTCAGTTAGAGAGAGGTTCAGGGACCCCAGGATAAAGAATCCCCATCCCCCAAGCCTTGTGTGACTCTGGGCAGCTCACTTCTCCCTGGGCTTCAGTGTCCTCCTCTCTGTGACATCCTATCATGTCATAGGGTGATAGCCCGATTGTTGCGATGACAGAAGACTGGGGGAGAATTCACGGTTGTTCAGCCCATATTTGAGAAGGGTGGGGGTAGGAGGTGAAGATGGGGCGGGGTATGAGTCGCCGGGGCAAGGGAGAGAGACGTGGACGTTCAGGCCCTAGGCAAGTTGCTTATCCTCTCTGGACTTCAGAAGCCTCGTCTGTAATGGGAACAGTCTGGACTGGGTCCCCAGTGGGCAAGTAGACTTTGTCATCAGCTGACACAGAAGCGCCCCCTGGAAGGAGTGAGGAGAACAGGGCCCCCTGGGGTGATACCATTGGCCTAGCACCATTCTAGGCCTTCACAAGCTACTATCTCATTTAATCCTTACAAGAACTCTATGATGCAGGCACTTGTTACCCATGGGGAAACTGAGGCACGGGTCATATTATGTGGCCAGGGCCAGCTCTCTGGAAGGGTGAGACTTGCTCTGAAGTTTGATGGATAATGATGGTAAATAAAACATTTGTCTGACTGGACATTTTGCCAGAGCTTCCAGCCCATTTTCCATTCTCAGATATGATTCTCACAACGTCTTCAGGAGGGAGACTCTGGGACTTCCCCACCCTGTTCCCAGGTGAGGAAACTGAACCAAGACACAGAGAGAGGAAGGGCCTTGCCCAGGGTCACTCAGGGAGTAAGTCAGAGTCTGAGCCAGAATGGAAATTGGATCTTAGTTTCTGGGGAAAGGTCGTTTCAGGCCAGCAGAGCCCTCACGCTCATGAGCTGGCTCACCCCGGGAGCCCAGTCAGGCCTCCTTGGTCCCATAGAGGCCTTGACGGCCTGTACAGAGGGCCCTGAGGACTGCAGGGCGAGAAGGATTAGGCCAAGCAGGGAGAGGAGTAGGGGAGGCATCCCGGATGGATCCATTCAAAATGCCAAAGTCACAGAGTCTAGGGGTTTGGGATTTAGAGAGTTCCTTAAAGTCTGGCTAGCCCATTCTATAGATGGGACAAACAGAGGCAGCCCAGCTGCTGAGATGAGAAGTCAGCCTGGGACACAACTGGCCTGCCTCCGAACTCCAAAATGCCAGCAGACCTGAGGGGCGAGGATGGAAGGAGCGGGGTGGCAGGGGGGGGGGAGGGTCGAGGGGAGTCCAGAGGGCCAAGACCCATCGCAACAGGCTCTGGCCTGGGGATGGAAGATTGCAGGGGTCTCTCCCGCCCTCCACTCCCACCCTCGCCCACCCCCCCCCCAGCACTCAGTAGTCACCAGGGTGGAATATTTTAGCACCTATAGAAAAACCGCCGCAGACGGCCGCGGCAGCTGTTGCTAAGGAGACGCTCCCAAAATAGGCCCCCTCCGCCAACCTTTCCCGCTGCTGCTCCTGCTGTGGGGAGGGGAGGACGCCAGTGGGGGGGGGGGGGGGGCACACGAGCCCTGGCCCCAGGTTCATCCACCAGCCCTCGCTCCCACTGCCCCCACGCCCCTGGAGACAGGGGGCAAGCCAGTGACCTGGGCAGCTCCAGGTGGGCAGAGGGGTCAAGGGCGAACCCAGTACGCCTGTGGCCGGAGCCACAGTCCTCAGCTGGAGGAAGGTCACCCAGATGAGGGGACATCGGGCAGAAAAGAGCCCCCACACCCAAATCCCCTGCGCACTCCCACACGTGCACGATTACAGACCTCACGGTTTTACACACCCGCTTGCACACACCACAAGTACAAACCCACAGATGCCCCCGGATGTTCATGTTCACCACCAAAGACACAAATAGATGCACGGATAAATACATATGCCTCAGACACACAACACACCTGCAGGCACACAGCACGCAGCCATAAATACGCACATTTACATACACGCGCTCCAATATGAATCCCAAGTACACACAAACACCAGTGCATGCGTGCGTGCCTGGCCCAGGTACACACACACGCAGCCCGATGTGTATACGGTGTCACAGCACATGAATACACAACTTGTACAACCACATGCCCAGCATGTGGCATTCAAAGAGCATTAAGGGGTGTTACTATTGGGTTCTGGGCAGGAACCACATCCTGGGCTTTCCAGACATCCTCACTTGGTGGGGAACTTCTACGATCCAGCCACAGGGTAGAAGATTAAGAGGAGGTGTACGGGAGGGTGAGTGGAGGCTGCTGTCTCTGTGAATCCGTCTAGTAGGCAGTCTGGGGACCAAAGGATCCCTTGATGCCTGGGAGAGCTACCCTGTTTCCATTCCCTGGGAAGGAGGGAATTCCGGGAGGGGAACTCTCACCCCGATACTGCAAACCTCTGGGCATAGAGAGTGGGGAACCTCAGGTTTACCAGGCATCTGGCTGTCACTGAGCCCACAGATGGGGCCGGACTGATGAGGACAAGACAACAGAGTGACAGTAGTGATGGTCCTTAACAGGTGCACGACACTTTAGAGTTTATAAGCCACTTTTACACTCATTCTTTCACACACTTGGTAACAGCTACTCTGAGCTATGGGTGGTGCTGTCCCATCTCTCCCACCAGGCAGGAGAGAGGACTTGAAGACCACATGGCAGGCAAGTTACTGGCTAAGCTGGAACCAGAGCCCAAGGAGGTGCCAGCACCCAGCTCTCAGGGTGGCCTCAGGGCTAGGGAATGGTGGTTGCCAGGTGCCCACAAGAATGCCAGCGCAAGGACGAAGGGCACCAGTCGCTCCCCTCCGCCCTTGCCCGCCACCATCTCTCCCCAGCCGCCACCCCCACCCCACGCCGCGAGAGGGTCGCTCCGTGGCTCCGGTTCCGTGATCCGGGCTCCGGGTCTTCGCTGACGCCTCGTCACTCGGGAGACGCGGTGAGCGGCTTGCGGTTGCCTTGGGAACCTCGCGGCGGCCCAGGCGCGCGGCGCACGACTCGGAGCTCAGGGCGCTGGGCCTGCCCCGTGCTCCAGAGAGTGGTCTTGGGTGTCTCAGGAATACACCTGTCGCCTGCGGCGAAGGGGGCCGCGTCGCAAGATCTGTTATGTTTTTCTTTTAATTGAGGTGTAACTTACAAACTGTCATACATCAGAGTACAGCCCGCTGGATTTTTACATATGCATAAAACCCGGGTAATCACCACTGGAGCAAGACACAGAACACTTCTAACGAACACTCCAGAAGGCATCCTCGGGCTCAGAGGTTATTTTTAATTGTCTTTTTTTGCACTTCTGGAATAAACCGGAGGGAGCGATCGCCTTCTGAGAACACAGAATTTTGTTTTCTCCTGCTCTGCTTTGGGGACCCCCTCTGGGCCTTGTTGTCCCTTAAAAGGGAGCAAGGGACTGGCGTTTGCCGAGTGGTTTACTTCTTGCAAACCGCTTTAGATACCTAGCTAACTTCGACTCTGATAACTAACCTATGAAATCAGTACTTGGTTTATACCCAGGTTACCCACGAGAACAGTATGACTTGAAAAGGTGAAACAAATTGCCCGAATTCTGACAGCTCCTCAGTAAGTAGTGAAACTTGAGACTTGGACAAAGATCTGTCTAACCTTGACCTTCATCCTTCCCCCCTCCCCTCTCTTCTTCCTGTTTATTAGTCCCTTTTATTTTATTTTTTTTATGATTTTATTTATTTATTTGACAGACAGAGATCACAAGTAGGCAGAGAGGCAGGCAGAGAGAGAGGAAGAAGCAGGCTTCCTGCTGAGCAGAGAGCCCGGGGCTCCATCCCAGGACCCTGGGATCATGACTCAAGCTGAAAGCAGAGGCTTTAACCTACTGAGCCACCCAGGCGCCCCTATTGGCCCCCTTTAAAGAGCTGTACAAATAATATGTGCTGGGACAGTGGGTTGTATCATATTTCTGTGCCTTAGTACACATAGTTGCTCCTATTTGGGACTCCTACTCTCCTCTCCCAGGTTTTGTCCTTTAGGCAAGCTCCTACTCATTCTGCAAAACCCACTGGGGCATCATTTGAAGCCTTCCTAACTGCAGTCCTCTTCTCGACTCTCTGCCAACCAAGGGTAATTACTCTCCATCTGTGCCATATTTAACGCAGGCACAGACACCACCTTCCCCCTTCCACAGTGCCCTAAGGGCTCCTTGAAGCTGCCTCTAGGTTCAGCCTGTAAGGCAGCAGCACACAGCTGGTCTTCTGCAAACGTGGTCGGAACTAAAAGTGGAGGAGAGGTTTTGGAACGTTGGTTTCCAGCTGTGCAAAAATTGGACTGCCCTTGCCCTGCAACATGTCACTCAAAAGATATTGGGGACTGGGGTGCTTCCCAAACACCGGGGGCAGAAGCACATGAAGAGAAAGGCTGCCCTCAGGCTAGGTTAAGGAATGGACTTGACCGAGCCTCGGGAGTGGGACATCCTGGGGCTGCCTGGGAAGAGTTCTTTCTTTCCACAGGCGAGCATCCACTCGTGTGTGCTGGAGGAAGCCACAGCGGCCCCTAGTGACCTGCAGGGAGTCCCAGGAGCTGGGGCCCAGAGCTCCCCATTTTTTCCACAGCCCTGCCCAGTGAAAGGCAGCCAGTGCGGTGGGGGAGTATTCTCAGGATAGTGGTTTTCACTCTACATCCACGTCCTCCTTCCACACAGAATTTGAGACAGCTGGCAAGCTATTCGGTAGGGCGGTGAAGTATAACAAAGGGGTAGGACCAGGAAGGAGAAGAGATTATTACACACATTTCCCCCTATAATTGAGTTACTCCCCCACTCTCTCTCCTTTGACTTAGAATTTACAATTCGCTTTGTTAATGAGGAAAAAAGAACCTTTGCCCTCTTTGAGCTGAAGGAAATTTCCCTCTTGGCTTCCCCCCAACTACATTCCTACAGCAGACACATTTGGGGTGTCAGGAAAGTGAGGCATGCGGGAATGAGGAACGCGCCCAGAACCACCCAGCATCAGGGACAGATAGTGTCTGATGCTGCCAGTGGCCAAAGTGCTGGCATGGGTGAGGGCCGAGCATTTTAAATGAACTCATGGTTTTCCTTCTTCTCCATAGGCAGGGCTCATTACTAAGAACAGAGTGGTAGAACTTTCGGGAGAGGGGTCTATGTGACCTGGGGGAGCAAGAGACAAGTTTGAGCCTCAGTTTCCTCATCTGTAAAGTGGGTGTGATGATGGGGTGCCTGGGTGGTTCAGTCGGTTAAGTGGGCAACTCTTGATTTTGCCTCAGGTCATGGTCTCAGGATTATGAGATCGAGTCCCAAGTCGGGGTCTGTGTTCAGTGTGGGGTCTGCTTAAGATTTTCTCTCCCTCTTCCTCTGCCACCTCCCCCCGCCTCACTGACTGATTGTGGGCTGTCTCTCTCTAAAATAAATAAATAAATAAATAAATCTTTTAAATGGGGGTGATGAGCTCCCTGTCTTGAGGCATAGGGTATATTGGTTTCCTGGAGAGACTGGAAAGACTAGATGCAAGGAGGACCGGTCACCATTTGGCAATACTTTCCCCTTCCTTATCCCCATTCACAGAAGGGAAAGCTGAGGCCAAAGGAGAGAGAGGACATGGCAGGCTCAAGTGCACTATGGCAGGCCCAGGACAAGACCTTCTTGGCCCTGGGGCCACACAGCCTGGGCTCTGTCCCCTCCACCACCATGGTTCTCAGACCTTCCCTGGCTTCGGTCAGTTCTCCGGGGGGATGGTGGGGGGAGGGGGGCAGCAGGTGGCGGTGGCTGGAGAGAGAGAGGGAAGAGGAGAATTCTAGCCTTGCTCCAGCCCCCGCGGCAGTTGGGATTGCTTCTCAGGAGGACAGATGTTTCACCAAATGGCAAATACACGTGCTTTTCCCTGGCTTGGGGAGGAGGTGGGCGCTGAGCAGGAGATGCCAGCTGGGAGGGCCGAGAACCGTAGCCGCACCTGAGGGGTTTAAATAGCCACCGCCTTCAGGCGGCGACGACGCTGGAAGAGAGGCATCTGGGCAGGATGGAGGGGGGGTGGGGGGGAGGCAGGGATCAGAGCAGCCCATTCAGAATCTGTCACAGGCCCGAGATGAGTGCCTGGCTTCTCCTCCCAGAGAGACTTGGCCCATGCATCTCCCCTCCCTGGACCTCCATAGCTGTCACCTGCGAGGTGAGGACTTAAAGCGTCCTGGAGAGAACTACTTGATGGCTGTTGTCATCCCAATGTCCCTGCCAGGGCAGGAGTCCCCACTGCGACATCTTTGGCAAATGGGGACCCACCCCCTGCTCACCTACCTCTGGTGGCAGAGACCTCATCATCTCCCATGATGACCCACAGTGTAATGTATTAATTTATTTGCATAAACCCTGGGGGTGCCTGGCTGGCTCAGAGGAGCAAGCAGCTCTTAATCTTGGGGTCATGAGTTCGAGTCCACTTTAAAATAAAATCTTTTTTTTTTTTTTTAAGATTTTATTTATTTACTTGACAGAGAGAGACACAGTGAGAGAGGGAACACAAGCAGGGGCAGAGGGAGAGGGAGAAGCAGGCTTCCGGCTGAGCAGGGAGCCCAACGAGGGGCTTGATCCCAGGACCCTGGGATCATGACCTGAGCTGAAGGCAGACCCTTAAGGACTGAGCCACCCAGGTGCCCCTAAAATAAAGTCTTAAACACACACACACACACACACACACACACACACACACACACAAAACAATGCACAAATTGCATAAACCCTGGAGTCAGACTGTGTGTTGGAATCTAGGCTCCACTACTTAAAGTTTGCATGACTTAACCTCTCATGCCTCAGTTTCCCCAGTGTCAGATGGGAATAGTAGCGGCACCTCCCTCACAGCATCGTTGAGATCAGTGCCTCTCAGACTTCCATGTGCCCATGAAGCGCCGGTGATCTGTTCACCTCCAGATTCAGAGTCAGTGAGGCTGAGCTGGGGCTGGAGACCGCATTCCTAGCCCGGGATGCAGGTGCTTCGGGGCCCTCAGACCACACTCTGAGTCTCAGAGGACCTCGGAGGGGTCGGGGAGTGGCAGATCCCATCACAGCAAAGCCTCTCTGGCTGTGGTGGGGATGGGGGTGGAAGGAGGCCAGTGTTTAGGGAGAGATGAAGGGCCTGGGTGGGACAAGGGCCTACTGGGGTCGAAAGGAGGCTGGTAATAAGGGCCCATAGCTTAGGCGGTCCGCCCTCACAGATGCAGAGACCAAGGCCCAGAGAGGGTGGGCAGACCTGCTCAGGCCACACAGTACTGGGAGGACTCCTGTCTGCCGGTGGTCCTTTGCCCTTCCCCTTTCCTGCTTCCCACCTTGGTGGCCAACAGCCCACAGCCCTCTGGAGTCTCCTGGTCTGTGCTCCTGTGTATCATCTTGTAGCAAGGAAAGGAAAACACTAGGGGGGCCCTGGATCTCCCTGACAGACATCTTCCGTACAGTAACCTCATTCTACAGATGAATCAACTGTGGCCAAGATGGGAAGGCGTACAGCAGCGAGGCTGTACTTGACCATGCCTTCACCTCCTGCTGGTCAGGGCGGAACAAGGTGGGCCTCCCAGTGAACAGGTGAGAGAGCTTCGAATCCGCCTCCCAGCAAGGAGGAGTTGAACCCCAAGTTGATGGTCACATTTAGGGGTACTTCCAGCACCCTAGGCGTCTGCCAGGCGCCAGCCCGCGGACCCCCCCCCCACTCCATCCTGGCCCACGCCTTATTAACCCGGGGTGCAGTTGAGGTGACTGAGGGGCGACAGGGGCGCCGTGGCTGGCTCAGGGTGGCGCGCGGGAGACCGCGGGGGCCGCGGGAGGATGGGGTGGCAGAGGCCGCGGCCGGAAGCCCCCCGGTTCGCCCCGGCCGCCCCGCCCCGGGCCCGAGGCGCTGGGCCGGGCGGGAGGCGGGATCTTGGGCGGCGGCGCTTCCTGGCTCGCCTGGCACGGTGGCCGGTCGGCCACGTCACCGCCCGGCCGGGAGTGTGCGCTGGCCGAGGGGGCGTCGGGCGGGGAGCGCGGGGCTCGGAGTGCGGGCAGCGTCGCGCGGGACCCAGAGCCGGGCCGGGGACGTGGCAGCCGCCTCGCCCGCCAGAAAGTTTCCCGGGAGGTGGCGGCGCGCGCTGCGGGGCCGCCTGGGGCACCATGAACGTGTTCCGGATCCTCGGCGACCTGAGCCACCTCCTGGCCATGATCTTGCTCCTGGGGAAGATCTGGAGGTCCAAGAGCTGCGCCGGTGAGGGTCGCCCCCGGCGGCGGTGGGAGGGCCGGAGGTGGGCCTGGGTCGGGCAGCCCGTGCACGGCTGGGATGGCGCGGGGTGGGGGGGCTCCCGAATTTCCCTTCAGCGCGAGGGCTTCGGCTTGGCGGTGCGAGAAACTTGTTTTTGCACAGCTCAGCTTCCAAAGAAAATTTAAAGTTGTGCCTTATCAAAGAAGAAGGGCTGGCGGAGAATAGGGACGTGGCTGGGCTTGTGCCTCCGCTCACCTCCACCTTCCCTGCCTTGGCATTGCCACTGCTGGTGAGAAGAGGAGGGAGATTAGGAGGAGGTGAGACACTCTCGCCCAGCCAGTGGCTCCCTTTACTCTGGAGGAGCTGGAGGTCTTAGGCCCAGCGTGGGATCGGGAGGTGGGGGAGGTATGCACACAGGAAGTGGCCTCCAATTCCCGGGGCCTGCTCCTTCCTTTCCCCACCACTCTCCCCTGCCCCCTCCTGGGCCCTCTTCCCTTCCTGCAGGAGGCTGTGATGTGGCAGGAGGGACACCTGGCCTGGCCCTGGTGAGCAGGGAGCTGCCCATGAGCAGAAGCCCAGGGATGGCTGGAGAGGTCCCCCTCTGGCCCAGCAGTCTGGAAGCCCCGCTGGGGGTTTGGAGAAGTTTCGAGATGGGGCTGGTGGTGACCCCACAGACTCAGTGCATTAAGAGGCTGCTGCAGCCATCTTTGTCCCCTGCGGTCCCGAGGCGCCCACCCTGTGCTTGGCATGGGGGCAAGGGGGTACAGAGGACTGTGCAGGCTAGGAGGGGGCCAAGGAGGCAGAGAGCAAAAGCCCCCAAAGGCTTCGTGGAGGGAGCAGATCTGCTGGGTCCCGGAGGACGGGCAGGGTGTCGCCCAGGAAGGGTGCGCTGCGCGGAGGGCACTGGGGGCACAAAAGCCTACAGGTCACAGAAGGCAGGGCATGTCCCAGGGAGAGTGAGCAGCCTGATTTGGGGGTCATCTGTAAGGGAGATGAGGGGCAGGGGGGCCTTGACTTTCAGCGTAGGGAGTTGGGACTGGGGAGTGATGGAAGTTTGGGGAGCGGGGGAGGGGGCCCAGAAGGGACCTGAAGCAGGTCACTCTGGAAGCTGTGTGGCCCCTCCAGACAGGAGGCAGAGAGCGCAGGGGGGAGTCAGCCAGCCCGGGAGGCTTGTGGAGGGTGAGGGGTGGGTGCTGGCATGGGAGGCATTGCAGACGGAGTGGTTCTGGACCTGCAGGCCAGGCCATTCCAGTTTTCGGCCTCTGGAGAGACAGGCCCTCACGGCCCCTCAGATTCCCACTCGGGGGAGTGAGGCAGCTCCGGTGAGGGGAGGAATCGAGCTGGGCCCGTCCCGGCGCTTCCGCAGAGGGCCCTGGCTGGGATGAGCAACCATGACCAGGAGGGGGCGCTGTTCCCCACCCCGGTCTACCAGCACGGCCCTAGGCCTCCTGGACAGAACTGGGACCACAGGGGCAGGGCCCCGGGCCCCAGGGGGCGGGCTTTCCAGCGGTGGGAGACTGCCAACAAGCAGCGGTCAGAGCAGCCAAGTAAATGATACGGTGTGTTAGACGTGCTAAGTGCTACAGGGAAAGGCGAAGGGCAGCCGGGTGGTGCATTCCGAGCGTGTGGAGAGGTGGGCATAGGCCTGGTTAGGATCTGAGGTGAGGTGCCCTGTGCTAGCCCTGCCCACCCCCAGATGCAGGCCTGGTGAGACCCTCACTGACCACCCCTCCCATCCCCCACAGAGGTGGGACACTGGGACTTAGTTCTCATTCAGCCACTGACGCACCGTGTGACCTCAGACCTCAGTTTCCCCATGTGTGAAGTGGAGGGAGGGCTCCATGGGTCCCATATGTGCTCACATGTGCGCCCCCCCCCCCCCAGGGACTCTGGCCAGGGACCAGCTCCTGTTCGCTCCCATGTCCTGGGTCTGTGTGTGTGGCTAGCGCTGGTGGAAATTTTTCACTGCGTTCCAGGGAGTGGGAAAACCTTGGTGCTCAAGATTGCCAGGACTCCCAAGCACTGAGGAAAATGTGAGCAAAGCCGGGGAACCTGGCAGGCTAAGGGCGCAGAGAGGGGAGGGGTGGGGGAAGGCCGTGGGGGCAGGTAGCAAATTGTCCCCTACTAGACGCCCCTCCTGGACCCTCCTAAATGGTGCTGAGGACCTCTCTGTGAGGCCTCTGTGGGATGGGGCAGCAGCAGCATAGCCCAGAGCTGGCCTCAGGTTAGCGTTGCCCCCTGGACTGGACTCCACGCCCCATGCCTAGGGGTGGGCTCCCTACCCCCGAGTCAGCCCCACTGCCACAAGTCCAAGGTCCAGACCCCCAGGGAGGCACTCTCGTTCTGGCCAAGTCCTGTCCCACCTGTGTGAGTCTGCTCGTTTCACAGTGAGGATGGTGGGGCTCAGGCCTGCCATGCTGGTAGAAAGGCTGGCACGGGCCCCTCGCGCCCTCCAGAACCTGAGGGCTTCGGCGGTATCCATCCTCAGTCTTTAAAGTTGTCCCCCTTGGGGCGCCTGGGTGGCTTAGTGGGTTAAGCCTCTGCCTTCAGCTCGGGTCATGATTTCAGGATCCTGGGATGGAGCCCCACTTCGGGCTCTCTGCTCGGTGGGCAGCCTGCTTCTCCCTCTCCCTAATAAATAAAAATCTTTAAAAATAAAAAGAAAATTGTCCCCTCTCCCCAAAATGTCCCAGCCCCTGGGAACTAGATAACGCACCACTGAGGCCAATAAAGGAACCAGACCCTTAATCAAGTAATGTCACTTCTCCGTGCCAAAGTCCCCAGTCGTTTTCCTTACCTATAGGCCATTGGTCGGTAAGTGGAATGGAGTGGGGTTTGGCAGCAAGGACGGACTTGGGGAGACCAGGGAGACCACCAGGTAGGGTGCTGGGTGGGCAGGGGGCATGGAAGTGGGGGTAGTGGAGCTGGGGAAGACAGAGGGGGAGGAACACAGGGGAGGGACCCTAGGATGGCTCTTGGTTTCCTGGCTTGAGCATGGAGGGGACAATGGTGGCATTCTCAAAGGAGGGGAGAGAGGAGGAGGGGCTTGAGGGGATGATGGGGAGGTAGGTCAGGCTGGCACCAATAGGTTGGAACTCGGAGGAATGTCTAGAGGCGGGACATCCCTGGTGCAGGGACAGGGAGAAGCTGGGGTAGCCCTGTAAGGATCAGGTGGCGAGGACAGGAGCGGCCAGGGGTGGTGAGCCAGCGGTGTGAATGGCCGCAGAAGCCATGGGAAGGACGTGGTTCTGAACAGACACTGTCCTCAGCTGGCTCTGGGGAGGTTGGGTGAGTGAGGACAGAGTTGACCTTTGGATCAGAAACGCAGGCATCACGGCTGGGAGTGGTTTGCTGAGGTGTCCGGACCGGTGTGGGCTTATCTGTGGGGCGAGAGGAAGCGGGGGGCGGGGGGGGCGGTAGGGCAGGGCTCCCCCTGCCCTGGACCCACCTCCGTGATGTGGCAGAAGTGGCCACAGGGAGATTCAGGAGCGTGACAGCTAAATGTAGTGCCGATTCCTGGATTGGTTTGTGGGACACAAAAGGCATGTCAGCGGGCAGTTGGGAGAAACCTGACTAAAGCCTGGAGTTTTGTCGGCAGTGCCATGTCCACGTGAGTGTCTTACTTTTGGCAAATGTCCTGTGGTTAAGCAAGATGTCAACGTTAGGGGAAGCTGGGTGAAGGGTGTGTGGGACCGATCGGTACTATCTTTACAATTCTGCCAATCTAAAATTAGCTCAAAATAATAAAAAGTTAAGAAAGAGAGACCAAAGCAGGTGAGGAGATAGCATGAGAAGCACGTCTCCGGTTGTGGCAAATCGATGTGTGCACGTAGGTGTGCACAAGCGAAGATCTGGGAGGATGCCCGCTGAGTCTTTGGGATTCAGGTGACTGCTGCTTTCTTATTTATATCTATGTATTCTCTTTTTTGTTTTACGAAGGGTAAAAATAGAACTTTTATAAGTAAAAAAAAAGCATTTTTAATTTTTAGAATTTGGAAAATAAAACAGAATGCTCCACTGGGCCTGCTTTTTCCTCCACCTGCTCTGGTCTCCCTTGTGAGTCGACACATTGTAAAGTCTGTGAGTTGCTCTGCAAAAGACAGAGCTTTGGGGACCGTCGGTGGAACTCTGGGGGCGGAGCGAAGAGAAGCCTCCACGCCACCCCATAGCCTCACTGAAGGCGGGAGCCAAACCTGGGCAGGCCCGTGCCGGGGCCCTGGGAACTCAAGGGATCCAGCAGGAAGGGCTGTTGCTGACCCTCAGAGAGGGACCGTGCAGGGAGGGACAGGGTGTTGTCACTTGAGTGGGACTGGACACCCTGCACAACTTTTCAGCTCAAGCTCTGGACTTCTTGAGTGTTGGTGGGCCCAGGAGTCTGTGTTCCTATTGTCTCCTGTCCTCCTTTGCCCACAGGCATCTCCGGGAAGAGCCAGATCCTTTTTGCCCTTGTCTTCACCACCAGGTACCTGGACCTGTTCACAAACTTCATCTCCATCTACAACACAGTCATGAAGGTGAGGGGCAGGTGTGGCCATGGTGGCAGGGCCTGCGGAGCCCGACAAACTGAGACCATGCGCTTGGGAACTCAGGCTGTGGAGGCAGGCAAACCCGGATGTGAATCCTGTGTTAGCAGCTGCATGGGACCTGGGCTTGGGCAAGGCATCTGGCCTCCATGTACCTCCCTTTCCTCATTTACAAGGTGAAGATAATACTAGTACTCACCTCAGGGGGCTTGTGGTGAAAATTAAATGAGGTAATACCTGCAAATACACAGTAGCCATCATATATATTTTTTAAAAGATTTATTTTTAGAGACAGCGTGCACAACATGTAAGCCTGTGGGGTCGGGGGGACAGGGAGCAAAGGGCAGAGGGAGAGAATCTCAAGCAGTCTTCCCACTGAGTGCAGAGCCTGAAGCAGGGATTGGGCTCAATCTCAGTCTCACGACCCCAAGATCATAACTGAGCCAAAACCATGAGTTAGACACAACCCACTGAGCCACCTAGGTGCCCCAATAGCCATCATATATTAAATAGTCAGTAAAGGTTGGCGTTGGTTATAATGGTTAAAAAGTAAGCAAAAAACAAAAACAAGAACAAAAACCAAAACAAAACAAAAAAACCAACAACAAACACAAACCCTGAGCTTTCAGAGAGATTATTCATCCAACATCCATTTGACAACTATTTATTGAGCACCTACTATGGGCTAGGTACTTGAAGAAGACATAGGAGGCTCCTGCTCTCATGGAACCTCTATTCTTTTTTTTTTTTTTTTTAATTTATTTGAGAGAGAGAGAACATGAGAAGGGAGAAGGTCAGAGGGAGAAGCAAACTCCTCATGGAGCTGGGAGCCCGATGTGGGACTCAATCCTGGGACTCCAGGATCATGACCCGAGCTGAAGGCAGTTGCTTAATCAACTGAGCCACCCAGGTGCCTTGGATCCTCTATTCTAAGTGGGGAGACAAATAATAAAATAAGCAAGAAAACCTTTGATTAGGAATGAGCCTATGCAAATAATTAAAATAGGGTGACGTTTCCTTTAATTAAAAAGTTTTATTGCTTGCTTATTTATTTTTTTAAAGATTTTATTTATTTGAAAGACAGAGATCACAAGTAGGCAGAGAGGCAGGCGGAGAGAGAGGAGGAAGCAGGCTCCCTGCCGAGCAGAGAGCCCGATGCGGGGCTTGATCCCAGGACCCTGGGATCATGACCGGAGCCGAAGGCAGAGGCTTTAACCCACTGAGCCACCCAGGCGCCCCTGCTTGCTTATTTTAAGTATGCTCCGTGCCCTGTGTGGAGTTTGGGGTTTGAACTCCTGACCATGAGATCAAGACCTGAACTGAAATCAAAAGTCAGATGGTTAACCAACTAAGCCACCCAGGCGCCCCATAAAAACAGTTTTAAAAAATGGATGATGTGATAGAGAATGAACAGGAAGCTGTTCAGGGAGTATGACCAGGCAGGGCCTCTCTGAAGAGGTGACATCAATGTCGAGGTCTGTGTGACAGAAGGAACCAGCCGTCGGATGATCAGAGGAAGAGCATTCCAGGCAGAAGGAACAGCCATTGCAAAGACCATGAGGATGGGAACAAGCATGGCGTACTCCAGGCCAGGCAGGGAGCCCAGCAGGCGAGGGCTGCTCTCAGAGGGCTGGGGGAGGGCAGGTGGTGCCGGTCAACAGTTTGGGCCTCGTTTTGTGATAGGACGCTGTTGCTTTGTAGCATGGCCCTGTTTTATGGGAGAAACAGAGCATCTCTTGGTTCCACTCAGAGGTCTTCGGCTCTGGGCCATAACCATTAGATGTTGTGTTGGGGTGAGGCATTTTCTGAGATTTTAATCAGCCCTCCTAGCTCTTTTTCTTTCTTTTTTTTTTTAAGCTCTTCACCCAAGATCAAGGGTCACATGCTCCATTAACTGAGCCAGCCAGGTGCCCTTCAGCCATGCTAACTCTTGAAGGCAACATACATTAGTGAAAGGAGCACAGGTTTCAAAGTCAGTAAAGTGGAATGTGACTGCTTGGATGCTGGTAACAGAGACTTATTAAACAAAAAGTTATTTTAGGGGTGCCTGGGTGATGCAGTCTGTTAAGTGTCCGGCTCTTGGTTTCGGCTCTGGTCGTGATCTCAGGGGTATGAGATCGATCCCCACGTTGGGCTCCGTGCTCAGCTCAGAATCTGCTTGATTCTCTCTCCCTCTGTCTCTGCCCCTCCCACTCATGCTCTCTTTAAAATAAATACCTTTTAAAAAGTTATTTTAGTAAGATAAAGGTTTATTTTTACCTTCCTCCTAACATGGAATCTGGAGATAGGCAGTCCAGGGCTGGGATGGCAGCTCCTTTTAACTTTCTGCTGCAGCTTTTCAGTGTGACCAGGACTCACGGATGTGTGACCCATGCAGTTGCTCAGAAGAGCCCCACACTTGGGTGTAATGCTTTGCTGTTGCCATCTTGAAATTCAGTTAAGAGGCCCTGCAAATTATACAGAGTCCAAATGTGAAACCTACCCTCGAGGTTGCCTCAGGGTCACAAAATGGATGCTGGAACTCCCTACCATCACACCACATTCTGGGCAGGATGGAGTTAGAAGTGGGGAAAGCAATAGGGTGTCTGCCAGCTGGGTAAGTCCTTTGTAAAGAGCTTTCTCCAAACTGTACCCAGTGACTCACCTGCACATTCGTGACCATCCGTATCTGCAGAGGAGGCTGGGAAATGTCGTTTTTAGTTAGGCACATCATCTAATAGTTCCATTTTTTAAGAAGAAAGCCAATGTGAGGGGAATTCTGTGTTGCAGGACTATTGTGAATATACATTTACTATATACATTTACTGTATATAGTAAATGTATACATGATATACATTTACAATATACATTTACTCTCTCATCTGAGAGAGTATATGTAAATGGCCTACAAGATACTTAACCAAGGCAAGTTCTCTTTCCCCTCCGTACCAGAGGTTATGATGTTGTTAGTGTTGAACGGTGTGACCTTCCGTCTGAAGTCCTAAAATCACAGTCTTCATGTAAAGTCAACACAGAAATAGCAAACACCACCTACTTAGTTTATTCCTTTACCCGAGGATCTGATTCGGACAGCACTGAGAGGGACCGCAGACCCAGCCCTTGGCACAGATGAATGAATTGTAGGAACCTCAGAGAGGCGTTTCTCCATTTATGAAGTGAGGAAGTGATCGCCACTTCATTCATTCATTCATTCTGGCATGTTTTGTGCTGGGCCCTGAGTTAGGGGCTGGGGATGCGGAGGTGGACATGAAGTCAGGACCCTTTTACAGAAATCTCCCTGAGGGGAAAGAGACTGGTACACATTTACAGGACATGTGACCCCAGGTGGCAGTGAATGTGTTCCCACGGGGCTATGGAGACACAAAGGATAGTTGGCATTCTGGTGAGAAACTAATCTGAGTTTTGAAGCACACATAGGAGTTCTCTAGCCCAGTGAGTTCCTGGACCCAGCATCAGCAGCATCAGCATCATCAGCATCATAGGAACTTGCTGGAAATGCAGATACTCAGGCCTACTTAGACCCACGAAATCAGTAGGAACTAGGGGCAGGAGGGAAAGAGGTGGCCATTTGTGATTCTGACGCACACACAAATTTGCGACCCTCTGGCAAACCATAAAACCATCACATGCTGGAAGGCAGCTACTGTGATGAGAAAAAGAGAGCTTTTCTGCAGGAGCAAGATCAGCTGACCCAAAGGCTATCAGTCCCAGTGCAAGAATGCTCACAAGTCCCTGAGGCCGACCCAGGAATTTGAGTTAAGAGCCCTGGAATTCCAGTCACTGCTAAATCCCTGGACAGAGACCAACGCTGGGCTTCTCCCTAATGCTCTGCACTAAGGAAAAGCCTGGGCACCTTCGAGTTGTCATGGTTAGTGCCTTCAGTCCTCATTAGAAGCATCAAGTTACTTAACCAAAGGGTCATTAGCTTCAGAATCTAGGCCAGTGACTCAGGAGAAATTGCACACAACATTTTGCTTTGTCCCCTTTGGGCCAGTGTGCTAGCTCTTGATTTGGAAGGTCCCAACTCAGGGTGGCTTGGGAGCGAGCCCAGCAAACAGGTTGGAAAACGACTTGATTCCCATGTGTCTCTTTCCCTTGTTAGGTGGTTTTTCTCCTCTGTGCCTATATCACAGTGTACATGATCTATGGGAAATTTCGGAAAACATTCGACAGTGAGAATGACACATTCCGCCTGGAGTTTCTTCTGGTCCCTGTCATTGGACTCTCCTTCCTTGAGAACTACAGTTTTACTCCCCTGGAGGTAAGGGAAGGGAGCCAGAGTATTAATTCTGAAAGGTCTAAAGTAAACATGTTCCCTGACATCCTTCCCTCCGGATCCTCTGTAGTATCTGGGCTTGCTTTTTGATACAGCCAGGACGATGACTCCTATATTGTTACAAGTTTAAAAATTGGTAATTTGAAAATGGGGACATCCAGATGGTCATTAGGTCAACAAAGCAGCACGCATCACAGCACCAACTTACGGCTGAGAACTTCTGTCCAACAGGTGGCTTCTAGAGCACAGTCCGGGTTGGGCTCATCTGGGCTGCAGCCCAAGAATCTGGTGGACTGCAAGCCAGTGTTCACGGACTGCATTTTGAGAAACGATGGCTTCAATTAAGACCAGTTTAGACAATAAGGTTCTGCAACAATTAAAAACTATGTTCTGAAGAAATGTTCATGGGATGTTAAAAAAAAAAAAGTTTCTTTTCCTCTTTTAGAAATATTTTATATTTAGAGACAGGGGTGGAATGACCTGCTGATTATTTCAGAAACTTTTCTTTTTGCTTCACTGGATTACTCCAGTAAACATTACTATTTTAGTAATTACATTCTTTTAAAGATATGGGTCCCTCATGGTCTTGATCCACCTCCTCTGGCCACCTATCTCTTTGGCTCAGATCCTCTGGACTTTCTCCATCTATCTGGAATCCGTGGCCATCCTGCCCCAGCTCTTCATGATCAGTAAAACTGGAGAGGCTGAGACCATCACTACTCACTACCTGTTCTTTCTTGGGCTGTACCGGGCGCTCTACCTGGCCAACTGGATCAGACGGTACCAGACGGAAAACTTCTACGACCAGATCGCAGTGGTGTCTGGAGTAGTACAGACCATCTTCTACTGTGACTTCTTCTACCTGTATGTGACCAAAGGTAGGTGCCAGAACGGAGCAGGGTTGCTGGCACGGGCACAGGGAGCTACCCATTCAGTATGAGGGGATCTGGAAGTGAATGTAGAGACATTTAAGTCTCTGCTCCTCACGGTGCTTTTATTTTCTGTGATGGAAGATGAACGAGCGTTTTCAGGAAACAAGTACCATGAAAGAGCACAGAGCAGTTACATACTGGATGTACCGTGCATGCTGCGTAGAGAAGGAACTGTGGGAAGACATACGACCGAATACTTGGTTAGAAAAATAGAGGAGGAACATTCCAGAGAAGGGCTTATGTAGGAGCCCTGAGAATGGTACCAGGTTGGTGTGACAAGGACTAGAAGGCTAGTGTGGTCACAGTCTATAAAGCTGGAGAGCTCAGAGGTCAAGCAGAATCAGGGGTTATGGGTTTTCGCTGTGATTGCCAAGTGCAGCCACTGGAAGGCTGAAGAACCAGCCTGGCAGCTGCCGCGGAATAAAAGGCAGCACGCAGGGAGACCAGGGATGGGGCGGCTGCGGTTTTCAGGTCACCCAAGTGTGGGCAGATCTCGAGTGGAGAGGCATCGGACGTATGCGGAACAGAAAGGGAGGTCAAGTTTACAGCCTAAAGGAAAGTGGGATCAGTAACAAAGATTGGCGGGGGGGTGTTTACTGTCTGCAGTTATGCTGGGATGCAGTGTCCCCCTTGGCTTGAACAGCCAGACACCTATTATGAACGGGGAACTAGAGACTGCAGTTAGCAAGGGAGTCTTTCATCAGTGTAATGATTTCTAATTTATCTCCATTTTCTTCTAGTCCTTAAAGGAAAGAAGTTAAGTCTTCCAATGCCAATTTGAGGGTCCCAGAGTTGGTTCTACGCCTTAATAAGGACACTGAACAAAACGATCTGAAATGTTCTGGACTATTACAGGACTCGGGCCAAATGTTAAAATTAAACTGAGAACAATGGTTAGTGTGGATTTCCGCAAAGCACTGATCATTCTATGTAGAAGACGTTCTCACCAGTTTGTCCCTTAAATTATAGCAGCAGTAAAAAACCTAGGTGAATTATACAAGCATGGGGCCCCCGGACACCTGAGTATCAATAAATCATAGGTGCTTAACCCACGTATGGGTCAAACTATTGCTCCCCAATGTCCTAGCCCGAGAGCCACACGCTAGGAACAGTCAGTCCCATCTGGAGAGAGACCTGTGTATACAGCAGATGCCCCCAAAGACCAGACTTCAAGTATCAGTACATGCTGTTTGATTTTCACTTTCCAGATCAAGTTTTAGGGAACAATACACAGGTGATCTGGTCTTACAGGAGGGAAGTGTTACTTCACTTCTCATCTGTCTTCAAGCCACAAGTAAAAGCCAAACTTCCCGACTCTGGCTAGACTCTGCTTTCTGCCTCACTGGTAAAGCAGACGAGGAGGGTCTTGCTACGGCTTGAGGCAGCTCTACCAGGTACTTTAATCCCAGTAACCTAGGGGGGGCACCTTACCATGGTGACCATTTACCAATAAGAAAAAAACTGCTCTAAGTTTTTTACCTACCAGGTGTCTGGCTTTGCTGCTTTGGGACTCCCGATTCTTCCATTAAGACCACTGATCCCACCTCCCTTTCACATTTTGAGGTGCTAAGGTGGTTACTCAGTTCAACACCCCCAAACTTGGTCTTGAAGCAAATAAAAACTGTTTAAGAAAACTACCACTGGACTCTAGTTGGAATTTTCAAGCAATAAAAAAGTTCACACCTTATTGTCAACAGTGTTTTATTTATACCTACAAAAGAAAACAAGATGGTATCAAAAGGACAATTTACAAACTAAGAAGAGTAACACAGCTCTTAGCATCCTGTGCCTGAACATCACGCATCTACACATCGTTCAAGTCTTAACGCAACAGGAATGTGTTCAGAGACCAGCAAGAACGTGAACAGAGCACTGATCCTGAGCAAAAGCCACCAACCTTTCAGATGAGAGAAGTCCACACAATGAATTGTTAGGGAGGAACTGGGGAGCAGCAGCCCCATAGCTTAAATAGTTTCACCCAGGACTGCAATAGAACTAGCGTCACATGAGGACTCTTCTGCTCATGCTCTGAGGCAAAGGCAGAACCTGAATTATAAGTGACAAAAAAGCAGAAGAGTTACTCTAAAGCTACATAGGAAAAACTCTGCTAGATTTCAATTGTGCTCAGGCCACAAGAGCTTTTGAGATTTGGAATATGCTGTTGTTTTGACTTATGACCACAACATCCCTGGCGGAAAAAGGGAAGCAAGCAGCAGACCAAGTACCACGTGCTTGCCCAGAGACCTTTCCCACAAAGGGATGCTTGAAGACCTGCAGAGATAAGGACAACACCCCTTGTGGTGGCACCTGTTTAAAAACAGTTTTGGTGCAGAAAGTAGTATCTATAACGGACTGGTCAGGGCTTAGACCAAAAAACAGTGATTTTTTTTCTTTTTGGCAGGGAGAGAGGGGGCACTTTGGTTTTACAAGCACAGAGCAGTTTTGTCAAGTTTTCCTGTGCCTACCATCCTCCCTCAGCCTCAAATTGAAGAAGGGGGAAAAGGAAGTAAAGTTAAGAAGAAAATGGGGGGGGAGGGAGAGACAACACGTTGGAGTTCTTACATGCGTACGTTTCAGCTTATGCTGGACAACCTACCTGTATGTTGCACATTCAACCACACTTTTCAGAACCCCTCAGAAACCATCCCTTCTCTCTCCCTGAAGAATTTTAAAAAGAAAAACAAAGAAAAAAAACCCAAGTATTTAGATATTATAAACCAGCAGGCACCCTCAGGCCTTAGCCGAAGGATGCAGTGGAGCGCTCCCCCTTTAACTACATTATTCACGAACACCCAGTAAGAGCACAACGAATTAATACTCTAACACTGGATATGGAAGAGAGTCTGGGGCTGTCTGATCTCCCTGTCCTGTTACAGTGAACACGAGAGCGGAAAACTCCTCCTAGGCCCATGTGCTACAGAGGTCTCAGTAAAACAGTATCACTATGAAGGGGACAAACTCACCTACCTTCAGGAAGAAAAGTGAGGATTTAGGCTTTAGTCCTCTGTAACTTTCCTTAAGCACTACCTACCTGTAAAAAGCTGAGTGCAAAAGGATGCTGAAGAAAATGTGCATCCAAAAGCTGTTACAAAGCACTGCAGAGAAGAGTATGAAGAGAATTAAGAGCTTTCTTAACAGACCCCCAAGGTTCTTTATTCAAGATAATTTGGCCAAAAGGGCGGAGCAGCTAGCAAACAGGTGCTTTCATTCTAGCTCTACAGGTGAGTTTAGAAAGAAAATTTGCCAGAGTATATTCTGTTTATAATCAAAGGTGGTTTTTACACTGCGGGGTGAATGCATACTTAACTGGTTAAGTTATTTAACTGGTTAGTGAATTTCCAGTGAGCATTTATGTTCATTCTGCTCCGAGCGGCTATCTAGTCGGAAAATGAATTTCACAGATGGTCCCTGGTTATGTGGGGAAGAGAGACAGGCAGTTCCCACCAGATGCTGAGATGCTACATTTAACCATTGCAATAAACACTTGGGGTTTTTAAATTTAAAAGATACACTCAACTCAAAAATTCAATGTCTATCTGGACTAAAATGGTTATTTTTCAGTAATTGGGAAGGGGCAAGGCAGAATAGGAGGGAGACAAAACCAATCAGGAATTTTTTTTAAACTGTCAAATGCGCTTAACAAGCAATCAGCCGAAATGACAATGGCGAAGAAAGCACTGTCTTAACTCATCAGGCCTGAGGAACATTAAAAAACATTACAGAAAATGTGCGGGGAATTCCCTCTTGGTTTTCTAACCCAGTAAGGAAAGCAACCTAAAGCACAGATGCCATCTTCTGCAAAATTCAACCCTTTACCCTCCCCCCTACCCCCCCAACTCAGGACAAGAAAATGGGCTCCCACAAAAGGGCCTAATACCTTACTTTTTCTTTTAAGATGAAAAATAGCTCAAGTATCCTCAACATGCAAGAAGTTGGGGAAAAAAAAAAAATCTCTTCCAGTCAGCTCTCTCTATATATGTTTTTACAAAATCTGTTATTGCAGACTGGATCATTTTGGCGGACAGAAGAAACCTGGCAGTGAATTCTAACTAATCTGCATGAAAGACAAATCACAATGGTTGGGGAAAAAATAAAAAAAGGAAAAGAAAGAAAAAAGGGGAAGAGAAAAAAAAAAAAGGAAAGACAGCGTTCCTTTAAATGTAGTAAGTCTGCACAAGTCACTACCACTTGAGTGGCTTCATTTACGTGAAGGAGGAGGGGGAGGAGGAGGAGGGGGGTACTGGTAGGCAGTCTGCCCCATGTAACCTATCATACTGGTAGCTCCCGGAGGCTGTGCAAACTGTTGTGACATCAGTGGCTGTGGCTGCTGCCCAGACCGGCCTATCCCACTGAACTGCTGGCTAGAGCTCTGTGAACTTCTCCCAGTTGAGGTGGTGCTACTAGCCCCGTAAGTGCCAGCGCCATACTCTTGGGCTGTATAGCCACTGGTGCCATAAGCAGCTGCCCCATAGGTGCCTTGACCATAGGTGTATTGGCCTGCTTGTGCTCCAAAGGCAGAATTTGGACTTCCGTAGCCACTGCCGTTAGCATAACCGGCTCTATCGGTTTCACTACGATCCCGATAGCTGGCAGAGTCTCTCCGGCCACCATCTTTGACTCCTCGAAGCCTCCGGTCACACTCATCCTGATACATCAGATTGGGATTGTTGGCTGAAGACGTGGTCCGGTATCGAGAACGACCTCCTGAGGGGAGGACACGAGGTATTTTTAATGCCAGTAATGCCAAATATACAACCCAACACAACCAGATGCAAAAACTCTATGAGGTACCAAAGTATTCAACACCCTTTCTCGATCTTTAGCTAGGCCAGCCTCCACATCAGTTACTTTGAAACTATACCAATAATTTGGTTCTTTAATAGGACATACTCAAAAGAATGAACATTCCACTCCTCACCATTTTAGGTCCCTTTCCCCTTTGAGGATTTACCAAGAAACACAATCTTCAAAATGCAGGAACAATGGGAAAGAAAGTTTAGGTGACTTACCACAGGTTAAAAAACAAAAGACAAGCGGCTAAGTTCAGACCACCCTCCCCAGACCCTCTACTAGTACGCAGTGGTTCTCAAACGTTCCTTTGTGGACCTGATGGCATTGCAATTACCTCACAAGCTTTGGGATCCTAGGCACAATTCCAAACCCACTTAAAAAACAAAAACCTTGTTATTTAAGAAACGTCTTGGGTAATTTTAACAGCTTCAGCATGCAATTCAGTTTGGGACAAAATGATAACCAAACTGGTAGTCAAGAAGCTCTGATCCTAGTGTATTTTGCAACTACCCAGTTTTCAGAGTCATGAACTACACCTGTTTCTAAGACCACAGAATAGTGTGAACTCACTCATCTCTTCCCCTGGAAAGCCAAAAACCTAATATACACTGAGGCTTTTGAAGGTATTAAAAGCAATCAGAACTCAGCTTAATTCTGAACATGCACCGTGTACTTCCAAACACAAAGGTCAGTTTTACAGCACCGTCTACAGAAATACTGGGCTGCAAAAGGACAATCCTGACAGCACCCCTACCCTTCACGTGGTCTCACTTAAGAGAGATTATGAAAAACTACTAATCACTGTCCCCTGTTATTAAGCAACATACTCAAAAAAACCCAAAAACCCCAAAACCCCAAAACGGCACAATAAGCACAGAAAGATACCTTGGCAGTACCTGGAAAACTCCAGGACTTACCCTTACCCCCTCCTCCGCCGCCTCCTCTGTGGTCCACCAACTGCATCAGTTTGGGATTGATCGCCTGATTAGCCTCTTCCAGCACTTTGATCAGCTCTCTGGCCTGCTTTAGGTTCCCTGGCGTGAAGAAGGTGTACGCGGTGCCCTTGTTGGTGCTACGGGCTGTTCGGCCAATACGGTGCACATAATCCTCTGAGCTGTTTGGATAGTCATAGTTGATCACAAACTTGACATCTTCCACATCTTCCAAGCCAAGGACGAGTCAGAGCGGAGGGTTGGTGCGGCAGGGAAAGAGAAGGTAAAGGACATGCCAACAACAGGTGGGAAGCACGAATGCAGATGACAGCAAGAGGAAAGAAGATTAAGTTAGTAACCACTCTGAACAGGAACAAAAAAAGACTCATCCCAACAGAGTAAAAGAGGATTAATGATTCTCGGGACATGCACAGGAAGTGGCATCTTTATCAAGCTGTAAAACCCCAAGGGAATCCCATCCAACCATCCAAACTCCTGCCTCTGTAATTTAATCAATATACCGGCAGGAATTGTCACCAAATTCCGGTTCCTTTTCAACACTGGAAATGCAGAAGGTAAGTGGTACTACCGATAAGGTACAAGGTCAAATTACTTCTACTCTGTTGGGAGAAGCCTGGCAAAATCTACCAGTAGTATAACAAACTTACCTTTAAACCAGTCACAGAGCAAAATGAAAAAAGAAACTTCATATACTTTATTACTACATTTTCAAGGAGTCTTAACTGAAATATTTAGATTAAAAAATGTTTGCTCTCAAATTTTAAAAAACTCATCAAAGCCAAAGTTAAGTACACACCTATTTTCCTTTGCAGAATTATCTGAATTAGCTTTCCCCTTTCAATTACAAGAGCACATTACACTAAAATTTCACTGTACTACCAAACCAAGCCCAGCTCTGCCAAATGAGGTGTTTTGTTTTTGTTTTTGTTTTTTTTTGCTCAACTCAAGGTTATTTCAACTCAGTACTTGCTTCAATTATCGAAGATTGTCTACATAACCTGGGAAATTAAATAGCCAAAGAGGGTGGGAAAAACCATGAAACCTTGAGATACAGTTTAATGTTCTATCCACTGCTGGGAATTGAGTTCAATAACCTCCTACTAATGCTTAAAGTATGTAAATGTTAGTGTAATGCTTTCAGCTAAATGTATTATTTTTACCTACTTAAACAAACAAATCTAATATAACAAAGAATCCTAATGTTTTGTGGAAAAAAAATCTGCATTTTACAAAGAATATTCAGAAAATATCCTAGATAAAACACAGATTTTTGTGATATAAATAATTAAAAAACATTCTCTGTTTGTTACCAGACCGATGCACACTCCCTCCTCCTTTGGGAAACCGCTGCAGCCGATCCCGTCTCTTTGCCTTTTATTTTTGGCGGCCTCCTTTCGAAAACTCCGCCTTCTGACACGGGACCACTGGAGCGCGGGGAGCATGCATCAAGGGTCCGTGGCAGTGAGAAGTCCCCACACACGCTCGCTCTGTGAACTGGCTTAGATGCTTCTCTGTAGCCCCATTTGGTTGCCAAGCGCCGGAGAACCTGGGTTCGGGTAAAAATTTCAGGTCCTCCAACGCCTCCCCCAAGGATAATTGGGGTGATTGTAGAAAAAAATAATTAATAAAAAAATGTAAGTTACATCCAAAGGGTCAGACTGCATCTATTGCCCAGACTGGATTAATTTCAGGGGAAAGGGGAGATGATTAAAAAAAAAAAAAAAAAAAAAATTCAGCTGTTGTTAAAGGGCCTGTGAAGAAAGGGGCATGAATGTCTGTTTCTTATTACAATAAAGGCTCCTCAGTCTTTACTGACCCCTAAAGTCCTGAAATCACACCAGAAAGGCGAGAAGGCAGTTATCACAGGGGGCAGCGTGAGTCTCCGGCTAGGCTCGTTGATGCAACGAAGGAAAAACAAAAATGGACGCGGCCAGGATGGACGGGAGGTGGGGGATGGGAATCAGGCTCCATGGCCAGGTCTTCGGAGCTGGGATAACGCTCCTTAGTCAGTCCCACGGTGTCTGACCATGGGCAGCAGAGCAAGCTGAGGGGCTGCACTGAACGCGCAGATGTGTGCTTTCCTAGCAGAAAGCACTGGGGACTGTGGAGTCAACAGTTCAGAAACTAAGACCTGGGGGTATTTCTGGAGGCCTTCAACAGGGGACAGACATGGTGCCAGGTCTTCACACTAGAAAGGTGTCCTGTGTGTACACACAGGGCTGGCTCAGGGCACATAGGAGCAAGCGCAGAATCTGGTTTTCTCCAGTCAAGCCTGCCCTGATGTTACTTGTGCGCTGCCACAATATAATCTTGCTGCCTTTAGAGAAGATGCTGTAGCAGGATAAGAAATTGAGAAGTTAATGTTTTGGCCAGCTGCCTAGGAGAACAACTTTCTGTCTGACAAGCCCTAGGACATGGCCTGAGCATCCGATCGCTAAGTGGGCGGGACTGAAAGGAACCAACAGGCTCATCTAGAGCGGCTTCGGGCCAATGCAGATTTGCCTCGGCCATGTACTGAGTGATCTGCAGCTGCTAGCAAAGCTTCTGTTAAAAAACAAAACAAAATAAATTCAATACTTTTAGTTTCACAGTGTGTAGTTTAAACAAAAAAAAAAAAAAAAAAAAGGAAAAAATTAAAACTATCCCAGTGGAAAGGGACTAGTGGCTTCCTGAGGAGGACTATTGTAAAACTACGGGAAGTGAAGAACTTACCTGAAGGGAACATTTAAGAGGCCATCGCTCGACAGGAAGTGAAAAAAGGCCTGGTGACTCAGCTGAAAATTGCACCCCTGTCTGTGAGGTAGAAGCCTTCACTTTCCAGGATCTTGTAGGACCTTGGTCAGCATTCTGCCATTTTGGTGGGTTTTCCCCCTCCTTTTGATTTTTACAAGGCAGCAAACAAGGGGCCCGAAACAAGCACTGATGCTGAGTAACAAGAAACAGACTCAGGTACCTTCCCTCTCCCCTCACGTGGATGAGTGGGGGCGGGGTAAGAGTCTAAATTATTCTAATGGCAGCCAATTGATTTGGTTTAGAAATGCAGGGGGAAAAGGAACAAATATTTTTAATTGTCTAGGCAAGATGCACAAAGAAGCTACCAGCACATAGCAAGCCTGTTTAAAAACCACCATCACTGAAAGCTTTTGTGTAAACTGCTTTCAGGCCTCAGCCTCTTCTCCCAACAGGCCCGAGTTCTAACCGCACAGATCCAGACATGACCTCAGAGGGCAGAGACAAGTTTCAGTCATGGCTGCAGGTCACCACCTCTGAAGGAGGGAATGAGGAGTGCTATGTATAGAAAGCCTTCATTCTTTTGTACTCCGGCTGAACACTTATCCCCTTTATGTTAAGTACTGTAAGGGAATACGGTACTTCTCACCTTACTAGGCAAGAAATTAAACACCTGCCAATAATTTAAAAATATCTTTGTGATAGAGATAATGTCATCTTTTTCTAATACGAAAGTTTTGAGTTCTACCTGTTTACCTCAGAATAACGGGATAAAGTACCACGAAATTGTTCTTTAAATCTTAAATCATAATGGGTGGAAAACTCCAGAAGAACACGAGCTTCAAATGAAGTTCTTAAATTGGGAAACAGCACACTGACGATATAGAACATGGGTGGGAAGAGGGGATAACTGAGTGTCCATGATAATTTTACACCAGTAAATAAAATTGGGCAATGTAGACTTAACTGCTGAATGATAACGTATTTATAGACTTATTAAATCCCAAGAATATATTATGTTAGCATTCATGGAATTGGGCTTCCACATACACGTCTGGTACAGATAGACTGGTATTGGGAGGACAACTGTGGACACAGCTTCTATCAGCCAGGTTCAATCAGGCTCCTTCTACCCAGCCAGGAAAGAGAATAAGACCAGGAAGAAGCTGAGCTGTTCAACTGAACGTCTCCGGCCCCTCTAACTGTTTCCATAGTCATGCCTAGGCCCTGCTGCAGACCAAAGCCTATTTGTCAGGAGCAGGAAGAGACTTTGAAAATAAAAGGAAAAACAAAAGAACAAAAAAACAAAAACCAAGGTTAAAAGAAGTTGGGGGGGGGTCACACTTTGTATTCTTCTCTTGTAAACAATTATCTCAACACACGTATATACAAACTCTAGTTTGAAATGACAAACAAATCTTTAAACCGAAAGATACATATACCATTGACAGAGACCCGTATCTATACAAACCTAGCCCACGGGAGGCTACATCTGTGGCAATGAGGATGGGCGCCTTTCCTGAACGGAACTCTGTAAAACAAGCAGAGTGCCAAAAAAGCCAAGTTATACAACCAAGGCTAAGTGGTTACCTTTATAAAATGACCATACAAACATTCCTAACCATCTGGCCTTTTTATTTTACCAGGTTAAACTTCAAATAATGGTGTCAGAACATGCCAAACTCTTTTAAATTCAAGGGAAACCGTACTTCTTTGAATATCTTTATTATACTCACTCGTAACAGAGAAACAACGGACAAAAAACCACCTCTAATAATGAAGTACTACTAACTGTGTAGCAATTTGTAACAAAATTAACATGAGCTAGAATTTTTCTCCCAGGAATTACGACACTGAGGTTACCTTCCAAATGAAATAAAGCCAAAAGTCGGGGGTGGGGAGAAAGCAATTTTAAGATGTGGTATCAAAGGAGAAACACTACTTTCCTTTGAAATAACAAAGTATGTGTATTAGTCTCTGCCCCTGAGCTCCTAAAACCCTTATACAGAGATGGTTAGGGGAATCTTTTATTCCTGGTTCCTGACACAGAGACCCCAAGTCCCTCAGAATTTCCTGAGTGATGAGAGTTGTCTTGTGCTGAGACACTACTTTGTGGAATCCCGGAGAGCTTCGGGATGGGGCTGGTCACTAGAAAAACCAAGCCATGCTTATAAGGGAGCTTGGAACTTTCAGCCTCACCCCTCATCCCTGGGGAAGGGAAGAGAGACTAGAGATTGAATTAATATTATCAATCAGGCCTATGCTATGAAGCCTCCATAAAAATCCCCAAAGTAGGAACATCTGGGTGGCGTCATCCACTGGGTGTCCAACTCTTGGTTTCGGCTTGGGTCATGATCTCAGGGTCGTCGTGAGATTGACACCCACATAGACTCTGAGCTCAGCGCAGAGTCAGCTTGAGAGTCTCTCTCCTTCTCCCTCTGCCCCTCCCCCTGCTCAACAGCTCTCTCTTAAAAACAACAACAGTAACAACAACCCCCCTCCCCAAACCCCAAAAGCATAGGGTTTTGGGTAATTCTCCAGGCTGATAAACATCAGAACATCAACAAGGACAAGATCTTATTAAATAAAGGGTGGTCTAAGTTATGAGAAAGTATGAACAGCTAGTATTACTGACCTTCAAGGACAGTAGAGATATGTTACAAAACGTCCCTAATACTCATTTAACAAGAGCAAAGCTGGGCCAACTCTGGCCTACAGATTCAATCTGGCAATATCTGTCTTAACTATTTTACCACAACAAAGCAAGACTGTTTCTTTACATACTGCCTATGACCATCTTTTTGCTATTACATCAGAGCCAATGACTGTGACACAAGCCACTGTACAGTTTGCAAAGCAGAAATATTTACTTCTTGACCCTTTACAGAAAGTCTGCCCATCCCTAAAACAGAATATGGACAATGTTCAGTTCTGAACTCACCATTAAGTACCCAATCTCTTTCTGGTTGACTCTTGTCTCCATGGATACACATAGCTGGCCAACTGTCAGAAGAAAAGTGACCAATATTGCAGAAATACTTTAAAGACAGGTGAACTAAACTTTAAAAAGCACTACCACACGAAATTCTCAAGGTTTATTAGGCTACATGAATAGATTACCCTGTCCATCTGAAGAGCTAAGTGCATGTCAGATATTACTGAAATAGCACAGAACATCCATCACACCAACTTACAAAGACCTACTGAACTGTATATATAAAACCTGCGGCTAATTACTTCCGCGCAGGACTCACCCATCTCTGCGCATCCTTCGAGTGAGGTCATCACAGCGTCTCTTTGTTTCTACAAATATTATTGTCTTATTTTCTTTCTCAGCCATTATTTCCTCCATGAGCTGGATCAACCTGAAGACAAGACGAATAAAAATGCACACATTCAGAGCTGACCTCCCCATACATAATGTAAAGGCTACGTCTACAATATCAACTCCCCAAAGCTACAGTACTTTCTTTTCACGTTTTTTATACAGCTGGTAACTATGTGAACTGGGACTTAATTTTAAGGGTGCAGAATCCTTGCTTGTAACCACAATGCTCTGGAGAATGAGATAAAGAATGGATAGTTGGAAAGCTAGTGCTGCTTTTACTGTTTTGGGGCCTCAAAAAATTTCACACTTCTTCAGTGCTTTACTCTTGGGAGGATTATTAGGAAAGCTTTAACAGCATCATCGAAAGAGTAAAATCTTACTTGTGGTCTTTTTCACTTTCCATGCAGACATCCACAATCTGGAGGATGTTGTGGTTGGCACTCAACTCCAGATTGCCCACATTGATCTGGGTGTAATCCCGAAGGAAATCCTCTGCAAGCTGTCTCACTTCTTTCGGCCAGGTTGCACTCCACATCAATGTCTGCCTGTCAGGCTAGCAGGAAAAGAAAAGCTTTCTTTTAGGCTAAGGAACTGTGACAGCCAACGAGCATAAAGACAGGGTATCATCAGTTTTACACACCCTGATTTGGTCCACAATCTTACGTATCTGCGGTTCAAAGCCCATATCAAGCATCCTGTCAGCCTCATCCAAAACAAGGTAAGTACATCGGCGAAGATTTGTCTTTCCTGACTCCAGGAAATCTATCAGGCGTCCAGGAGTAGCTATACAGATCTCAACACCTGTAACACACCACCAAAGATGTGGCCAATTAAGAATTCTTTGTGAACATAGTACCAGTCTCAGCTAAGAAGTGCCAGCTCTGTTGGCTGCATTCGATGCTACAGAGCACTAGCTGAATTTTGACACAATACTTGGAAAGCATGACGTTAACAGGATTTATGTATAATCATCAAATCGCCACAAAGTTTCAGTCTCTAACTACATTAAACATTCCTTTAATAGCAATTTAACCACACCTGAGAATTTCTAAGCTGCTGAAACACTTTCTATTCCCAACAAGAACCCACTATTTTATTTTCCTCTCCAACTTCACTCATAAAAACTGGTAAAAATGAGAAAAATCATTAATTTTTTAAAAAATTACCTCTCTCCAAGTCTCGAATCTGAGGACCTTTAGGAGCACCTCCATAAATGCAAGTACTCTTCAATCTAGAACATTTGCCGTAGTCATCAGCCACCTGCTGCACTTGCTGGGCAAGCTCTCTGGTAGGAGCCAGAACTAGACACTAAAACAAACACACATTTAAGACACCTACCCCAAGTTAAAAAAGAAAAAAACCCAAAAAGGTCATCTAAGTTCTTTCTGTATTGTCTAATCTGGTACTTTAAAATTATGTGAGGAGATGGGAAAGGTACAGGTTAAGACAAGTACACTGGAATGTGAAAAAAAAAACAGTATTTAGCTTATGAAATGACACATGCTTATGATACGGAATTTACTTTTGATACAGGATGCATTATAGTCTGTATGCTATTTGAGTGAATTTACAGATTGTTACCTACTTTTAACTAAACAACTCTTACAAGATGAACAAGTGGCTTTAACTATGGATTAACTATTAGGAAAAAACCAAATGAATAAGGAAATAGTGAAGCAGATACTTCTCTGACCTCTAGCTTAAGCTCTTAGATTTGTGTAGGCAAAAACAATGACTTATACACAAACACCACTAAATTAGAACTCTTTGAAATAGGTTATCATATGCGTGTTAACAACACACCCTGTTTTGTGTACAATTACAGGAGATATCAGCTAACAATAATGAAGCTAATTCTACTAGCCATAGGGAATATATTTCATATCACAAAGTAACATATTATCCTTTCTGTGAACCACACTGTAACAATGTACTTGTTTATAAAAACATACCAAATGCAAGCTCCTTTTTTTTTTTTTTTTTTTTTTAAAGATTTTATTTTTAAGGGGCACCTCAGTGGCTCAGTAGTTAGGCATCTGCCTTCAGCTCAGGTCATGAACCCAGGGTTCTGGGATTGATCCCCGCACTGGGCTCCCTGCTCAGTGGGGAGCCTGCGTCTCCCTCTCCCACTCCCTCTGCTTGCATTCCCTGTCAAATAAATAAAATCTTAAAAAAAAAAAAAAAAGATATTATTTTTAAGTTATCTCTACACCATCATGGGGCTCCAACTTGCAACCCTGAGCTCAAGAGCCAGTCAGGCATCCCTCAATTCTTAAAAAACAGGTTAAGAAGGTATTAAAAAACGTTCCATAACCACTACACACATTTTACACAAAGTAGCTTAAGTGAAAATAATCAAGCCAGAAAACCATACTTCCCTATAAACATTTACAAAAATATTACTTAACCCGGGCACCTGGGTGGCTCAGTGGGTTAAGTCTCTGCCTTCGACTCAGGTCATGATCCCAGGGTCCTGGGATCGAGCCCCACATCGGGCTCTCTGCTCAGCGGGGAGACTGCTCCCCCCACCCCACTGTCTACCTCTCTGCCTACTTGTGATCTCTCGCCCTCTGTCAAATAAATAAATAAAATCTTTACAAAACAATATTACTTAACCCCAAATAATACACAGCCTAAATCTGATTTACATGTACATGGCAGGGACATCATTTGATACTTCCTTATTCCTCACAGAATCAACAAGCAATTCAAAACTGTATTAGAATTTACTGCAGAATAAATGCAGTATTATGAAGCAGTATGAAGGCAGTGCGCATGGAGGTTAAGAGTAAGACTGGTTCAAATTCAAACTCAGCCACTAACAGCTGTAGGACTTCAGACTGAGCACTTAATAGCGCTGTATCAAAATTTTATCAGTAAGGCAGAGGTAACTTCATTTCCAGGTATGGAGGGTGGGTTGGAGAATGAAATCCGAAAACACAGGCCAAGCACAGTGCCTGAAACACAGTTATCATTAAATTGTGCTTATTTTTAGAATTATGAACACACTTACAATTGGGCCATCTCCCCTTTCCAAGTACGGCTGGTGGTTAATATGGACAATCGCCGGCAGCAAATACTAGGGGAGAAGGGGAGAAAGAACAATAGTCTTTATTCCAAAACTAAGCCATTATCCTAAATTATCACAGTTAACTGATAACGCCTAACCACAAAAGTGAAATCAGAACTCACAGCTGTTACACATTATGTGCAAGGTAAATTTGAACACAAAATACTTGCACATATTTCCCATCGCTAAGAAACCTGAAATATTACCTATACTATCTGAATTAGAATTTTTTAAGAATTAAGAATTAACAGGATAATCAGAATAGCAAAATAAGTTACCATCATGTTAACATTCCCTCGTTGGTGGTACCTACCGCCAGAGTCTTCCCAGAGCCAGTCTGAGCGATGCCCACCATGTCTCGGCCACTGAGAGCCAAAGGAAATCCCTGGCACTGAATTGGAGTTGGTTCTGTAAAGTGCTGATCCATCAACACGTCCATCACATATTCTGTTAAGGGAACAGATGTCAGCACTTTTAGGTACAACTAAGGACACAGCCAGAATTCTAAAAAACTGTTCAACTGATCAAAGGAAAGATTTACCCAGCTTTGTATCTCTCCAAGAAAAGTGCCATTTCTTTCTTTAGTTACTTAATCTCTGACCTGCTGACTACTACCTCAGAGGACTGTTGCCTGAGCTATCTATCCCCCTTCCCTTCAATACTTTAAAACCATCGACCTAGCATCTCCAACAGAGCATGGGCACATGGTTGTTGGTCACATATTATTTGCCAAGTTATACCCAGCTAGAAAGCCAATTCTTTGTTTTCTAAAAGGCAGAGGCAAAACTTCTAGAGAAAGATGAAAAACTCGAAGTTTTAAAGAACTTACAGATAAGCATAAAAAACTCTTATGCAACAATACAGTATTTACTTCCAGCCTTGAAGTTAAAAACAAAACAAAACATATATTACCATCTTTGTGAAAGGTTTCTACTTGCCTCTTCAACAAAATACTGAACCTGAATCAAAACCTTTAAATAATCCATTACCCATATGTACTGTTCAATAAAAATTAACAATTACAATCCTGGTTTGAAGAACACTTACGTGGGAAGTTAGCATGATGGAAGGCAAATACAGGTTTAGGACAAACATCTCCCCCTCTCACTGTTATTTCCTTCTTTCGGCGTAGTTCATCAACCTCATACTATGGAAGAAAACACAGTTTAAAAAAAAAAAAAAAAAAGAGTAAGTTATTCCAAACATGCAAAACTTTATGTTCCAGTAAAGCTGAACAATGATCTAATCCAGGATTATACTGGAAAATACACCTCTAACAGCTGTAACAGCACTTTCATACATATTTAACCTTCAACCAATTTGTAAGGATCCCCCCCCCACAACTTTGTGAGTCAATGTAGCAAGTGGTAAGAGTTCCATTTTCCCCATGAGAAATACAGATACTCAGAAATACTGAAAGTAATCTGCCTACAGTAAGAACTAGGAAGAGGGAGAAATAGTGGAACTCGGGACCAAGTGCTCTTTCCATCATAGGCCTAATATGTCAACTTGGTCATTATTGTGTATAGAAAAGGTAAATAAATCAATCCCCAAAACTTACCGGAGTCAGCCTTGCCACTTCTGGGTGTTCTACATAAAAATTCTTCTCAAACTTGGGGAGCTCACTCAAATCCCACTTCTTTTTACGTAAACGCTCCCCAGGATTACCAAATTTCTTCGGGGGAAGGCCACCACCACCTCTTGCACCGAATCTAGAAACATCAAAATTTTTAGTTTTTTAGTATTTTAAAAGCAATATACCTTAGGTGGCATAAAACAAGCAAAAGATTTTCTCTTAGGATACTACCAGCCCCCTCCAACAAGTATTTTTTTTAATTCTTATTCAAAGGAATGGAGAAAAAGTTTGTAACTTCCTTTACAATCCAATAATATTGTTACAGGTATGATTACAATTATATGATTACAATTGCTGAAAAAAATCAAACTCCTATGTTTAGAAAACTAATAGGGGTTACAACCAGATTCTAGAATCACTGTAAAGGTTTGAAATTTTATTCTGCCTTTTATGGTATGATTTTTAACAATTTAACTTCTCCGTACTCGTTTCTTATGTAGACATAATACTATGACTTCGGAGACTGAGATGAAGATAAAGTGCTTAAGAAAGTATCTGGCATAGTAATCACTCCGTACATGTTGGCTTAACTGTATTCACTGAGCAAATAGTCACTGTACCAAGTAGTGTTTTAAGTGGTGCTGGAGATACTAAATTGAGTATAACAGAAGTCTCTATTCCTGTGTAATATTCAGACATATATGCAAGGGAAGACATTAGCTTATGTTCAAAATTAAAGGCAATACTGTGGACAGGTTAAAAAAAAATGTATTTCAAGCCCAGTTGCCCCACACTTGGAACAGTATCTTGAACCTTTTATCTAGAACTGTGATAAGCACTCCTACTGCCTGCTAATCTAAAGAAAACTACTCCCCCCCCCCCCCAAGACTAGTAGGCTACTCTTCCGTTTAGTATGCTAATGACCAGCCAGAACTGTTTTGACCTCTTTTTCCTCTTCATCCCCACCTTTTTGTTCCCAGGGAAATAGTATTATTAACTATAAACCGACCATAAAAAGTAAGTCTTAAGGTTTTACTTAAGTCCATTCTTTTCAGTAATCTCTACACCCAACACGGGGTTCAAACTCACGACCCCAAGATCAAGAGTCACATGCTCTACTGAACCTGCCAGGCACCCCTTATTTAAGGTTTAAAAAACTAACGTTTAAAGCCAATCTTTGTTTTATCTAACATTCCTAACAGACAAGTTCAACTGGAATACAAACGACCACGGGGTAAACTCACAATGTTCCAACTTTTCCTAGAACGTGAAAATGGGTCTTCATTTCCATACTTCAACCTATTAAAGTGTGGGGCATTGCTTCTTACACAAGTAGTATACACTTACACGGTGTTTTCATCCAGTTTCCTTACTCCTGAATTTGAATTTAACTTCCCTTTTTCACTCTAAGCCACTCATAACATCATCTTGCTGATGGTTCCACTTTGTAACTGACAGGCAGTAGCTGCATTATTTTAAAGGGTCTCAATTTCCTGGAATTCGAAGTGTTCCTAAAACTTACTCAGCTAGACACTTCTCTAAATACAAACATACAATGACTGATGGCGGGAAAATTTTCTTGGGACCACTAAGTGTCTTCACTGAATAGGTAGAACTTGATGGATTCCATTTACACTACTGAACTGGTAAGAGAGATCAGGAATCAAAACAGAAGCTAAGACATATCCATATACTGAAGAAACAGTATCGATTACATCTTCACCTTGCCCTCAGGCCCAAAGCTTAATACTGAACAATCATCTTTAAAGACCACTTGGATCAACTCCCCCCGCCCCCCGCTTTTTTTAACAAATGAAGCAATGCAGATCTGTAATAGTTAAGACAAGTTTTTAGATTGTTAGGCTTACAAAGAATTGTAATACCAATTTTTAGAGACTGTCACCCTAGTTTATAATAATTTACGTGGCTCCTAGAAGGTGCTGTTTCAATGCTTCTCCTGCATTCCAGTGCTACCCGGACCTTAAACTAATGATCCACAAGAACACACAACTCTTGGAAAGTGACATTCCTTTTAAGGCTTATTCAAAGGAAGAAAGGAGGTTTCTCCCATCTCTCTATTGCCCTGACCATTTAACCAAGATCCATCATTCTACACCACAGATGTAATTTGAAACACGGTTCTTTAAAAATATGCTGTCTTCCACCTTTCTAATTAAAGCTTCCCTCAATATTCAAGATGGCCTCTTACTCTTACAGAATTCTTGCCATCCTTCAAAGATGCACACATCCTAATCCCTGGCATACTATACTGTTCATTAAATATTTTGATTGCTTTGCAATAAATGCAGGTCTGAAGATTTATGTATTTACATGCAATTATCATGCTAGTTTAAACGTACAAGGCACACAACTTGGATTTTACATGTACACTGATCACACTTCCATTCCCTTTTCCAAATAATAATCCATTTCAGCTTCGTCAACATTCAGTTAGGAATACAGATATTCAACCGGGCAATTCACAGACCTGTACCCCTGGGGCTAATAATACATTATATGTTAATAAAAAATAGAAAAATTTTTAAAGAAATAGTAATTAAAAGAAAAGGAATATAGCTATTCAAATCATAAATGAAACTTCATGGTGAATGGAGAATTAGGACACAGACCTTACAAAAAACTGCCATTTTGTTTCAAGGTTTTAAAGCTTTAAAAAAAATGTCATCTGATAGTCAATATGGGGTTAAGTATGGATCAGTAATTCACTTTTTCAAATCAATTTTTGTTAAAACATATATGGTTAAACTTCTAAACCAAACACCCACATCCAAGAGAACAGAACATTATCAGTACCTTGGTAGCTCCCTGTACCTATTTCAAGTTTACAAACCCTGTACCTACCACCTCTAATTTTGCTTTTTGAGTCTTGTCGTATGTATCCTTATAGGTATCATCCTTTTTTACCACAACTTGCGTTTTCACTTGTTTGTGAGTCATCCGTGTTGATGTACGTTTTCTCTTTTCACTGCTGTATTGTATTCTACTGTACGGACACCCCCACTTTATCCAGACGTAAGAATGGTTTCCAATACTCTCACAAACAGTGCTGGTAAAAACATTTTTGTCCATGAATCCCGGGGAACATACACAAGGATTTCTCTGGGCTTTACCGTCTGGGGTATAAAGCTTAAGAGAGGGATTACTGGGTCATTTTCTGCTGGGTAATGTCAAATTCTTTGTCTTAAGTGGTTGCACTGAAATTCACTTCTAAATATAGCTATACTGTGAAACACTAAGCAAATATTCCACTTTTAGCCCTCCAAATTTAACATTATGTATTTTCCTTTCTAACCAGGTATACATTTTTTATTTTGTAATTCGGGTGGTAATTGAAGTGCTTGTGACTAGAATGGGAGTCCTGTGTTTGAACCGCAAAAGACAATGTTTGGAGAAAGTATCATTAACAGAACACCTACTACTAAGAGACAATTCCGCGTAGCACCTCAATTCCCAAGAACAATGCAAAGTAAAGGCAATGACGATGCCCACTAGGCTCACAGAAAGGTCCAGGATTGCACAAGGTCATGTATGTATCAATAACTGGCTTTCCATTACTTTTTATCCAGAGAAAAGAGGTTTATTACAAAAAAGTAACAGCACAGAGGAACATCAATCTCTTAATCAACTTTTTCCTTTAACTGACGTTAAGATCTCAATCTACTATCTGGGAAGACTTCAGGTTTAATCTTGTTAACTTTCAACTGTGGCATTATCCCATCGAAAACTTTCTAACCACGCTGGGAAAATACCCCAGGCCAACTGGAAGAAAAAAGAACGCACTATGGGGAAGAACCCTGCAGTAACAATTAAACAAAAAAAAAACCCCTCCCTCCTCAAATATGATCATTTAGATGGTGAACAATTCCCCTGCTACACTGTCCAATGTGCTCCCTTCGAATTATCTGAAATACGACTAAAGGGGATTTAAAGATGTATTTAAACTAGGAATCAGGCTCTTGGTCGCTACTTTGCAGTGCCATTCACAGTCCTCTCTGGCGACAGATAACGTAAGGGAAGCCATTTGGCATCAAGCTTTTCCCAGGCCGCACTCGGAGACCTCCTCCTCTTCTCAGCAAGAACATCCGTGTTTTACAGAGGAACGCGGAGGCCTGGAGATCAAATGACTTGCCAAATCGGCGGGCCTCGAAAGCCGGGCAGCGAGGCGAGGCCCGGCCAGGTCCGCGGCGCTCGGGGGCCGCTCCCGCTCCCCGCCACGACGGCGGTCCGCAAAGAGGGGCTGGGGCGTCGCCAGGCCGCCCCCCCTCGCCGGGTCACCCGTGATCCCGGGGCGCAGGCCCACCCACCAAACCGCTCTTATGTCCCAGGAACGCCTCGCCTCCCCTTGTCGGAGGCGTCGGTCCCAGACCCGCAGTTCGCTCCAGGTCCCCCTCTCGGCCGCAAGCTGCGGTTCCCTCAGCAAACAACCTTCCCCCTCCCCCCGGCCCACGCACACTCGAGGCCTTCCCTCTCCCCCTCCCCCCTTACCCTCCACGGTCACGATCCCGGTCCCGGTCCCCAAAGCCGCCTCCGCGCATGGTCCCAAACGGATAAAGATCTGGGAGCGGGGCACGGATGGCCGGGCTCGGGAGGGCCTGCGGCTCCGGTCTGGTGACGACCGATGGCGGCGGCGCCTCCGCTGTTGGGGCGGCGGCAGGCGCGGCGCTCTCTCGCTCCGACGCGCTGTCTCCCGTCGCAGACGCCACCGTCGCCGCCTCTCTCGTCGGAGACGGGAGCAAAACACAGAGAATCGGGGTTATAAAAACAGTGGGTAGGTTTGGCTACGCTCAAACCCGGCAGTGCCGCGGTTTAGGCGTCTCCTTCCTTCCCAGCTACTGCACAAAATGGCGGCCGGCGCTGAGACTGCTCCAGCTTAACGCTACGTACGTCGGAGACGATACGTAAACAGCGTCTTGGAATAGCCCGAGGGCTTAGCGGAGTACTAAGGTTATTCTTGGAAGCACTTTACGTCACTTGCGCAGACGGGCACGTTTTGCAGTCAATAGAAGAAAAATAAAGTACGAAGCGGGCGTAGAGCTCTCGCGCCTCCTGAACTAGAACGTGGGGTGGGGTGAGGGGGAAGAGCCTCCGGTGCGACGTAACATTCTTTGCGTCGTTACCCGGCCCACTATTGCGAAGATGCGCAGTGTGCGTAACGCATTCTGTTTGGAGAATAGAGGATTTTGCTGGGTTCCGAACGCGAGCCGGAACCCGGCCCTCCTTGTGCAAGTTGCTTTGCAGACACAATAACTGTCCTCCATATTGCAGTCGCAAAGTGTCAGGGTCTTCAGGTGTCTTAAGCCCGGGCAGGTCTTTACGGGCCCCGGCTGGCGCTCGTAGATGGCCGCGCCAGCCTGGCCTGCCGTCACTGGCCGCGCGCCCCGGCGCCATTTTCTTTGGTTGCCTGTTGCTGCGCTGTTGCCGGCGGCCATGATGGATGCTCGTTGTCCGTTCTTGGGGAGATGATCGGTTGAGGACGTCCCAGTTAGGTTAAAGCACTTCCTACCATCACTGAAGTGCATTTTCTGAGCAGAATATTTACACTGTCCCTGGCTGAGCACAGTTGGCTAACAACCAAAACGTGGGTAGAGCTGTTGAGGTAGACACCTGGGACCCTTGGTGGCCATTCCTCGGCCCTGCCTCAGGAGGCCCTGGCTGACCCTTAGTGCTTTCCCCAGACGAGAAGGGCTAAAAGCGGTGGCCCTTAAGACGCAGAAAAGGTGAAGGCATAAGCACGTGTTCTTAATCAGGCCCGACCGCGTTCTTCTCAATTCCTTCTAACCTGGTTTCCAAACTAAGTGCCTCCTTCTCCCTCCCTCAAGCTGAACTCGACCGTCTCACGAGTCTGGCCAGATCACCTCCACAATGGTCAAGGAGCTAAGGCCCTTGGAGAGCCGTTCATCCGACGTTTCTTTATCTCTACAGAGATACAGGGTGCCGGGGGGAGATTTGGGGTCCCTCACTGTGGGGGCCGAGTGTTGTCTCCTACTCTGTTGTGAATTATTGCAAAAGGAGCATAAGGAAAGGAGCTTCGCGACAAGCCGATCAATTGTCTCTGGGGCTGTAGATGCAGATGGGCAAGAAGCACTGGACGGGTGTCGAACGCCACATGGGCCGAGCGCTGTGCTAGGGCCAACACATGGGTTCCTGCCCTCGTGGTGTGTATGCCCTAGTGGGGGGAGCTCGGACAATGAATCTCTATGTTAGTTAAATATTGCTAACTAAAATAGAAAAATAAAGCACGGAAAGGGGATAGGGATTCTGTGCCTGTGGGGGAGGGGGGTGTATGGGTGTCCTGGTGTTACATGGGGTGCCCGGGGGGAAGGCTTCCCTGATCAAGTGACACTTGAGCAGAGCCCTAAAGGGAGAGAGCTAGCCTTGCCGGCAGCGGAAAGAGCAAGTGCAAAGGCCCTGAGGCAGAATGTGGCCGGCTATATAGCAAGGAAGAAAGACTGGAGAGGACTAGATTTGAAGGATTTGTAGGCTGCTATTGGATTTTGCCTTTTCCTTTAGACAAAATGGAAATCTCTAGAGTGTTCTCAGAGTGACACAATAAAAGGACCCCTATGACTACCGTATAGAGAATAAATTTAGAGTGAGCAAGAGCAGAAGCAGGAAATTAATTAGGAGGCTAGTGTAGTAGTTTAGGCAAGAGATGATGGGACTTGGTACAGATTAATGGCAATGTGTAAAGGAAAAATGGTCTAAATGAAAATTTAACCAATAATTTGCTAATGGGTGGGATATGAAAGAAAAGACTCAAGGATAACCTTATAGGAGTGACACAGTAATTAAGCTCCTGTGATTTAGACTGTATAGGCACTGAAGGAATAGTTTGGACTGTTTTGCCTATTTATCATATTTGCTAAGTAATTAAATCTGAAGCTCTCTATATAACAATAATTTATAAACTAAGGTAGGTCCATTGAAACCCTCCCTATGTTTTGCTGAAGTAAAATAATATTTTGCTACTTGATTAGGTCCCCATCTTACAGAATCTCATGGCTCCTTTGTCTTCATAAGGCTTTTCGCAGTACATAATTATATATTTACGTCATTATTGGTCAATACCACCTCCAAAAAATATGAACTTTGTTTTCCTATGGCAGACAAGTTTTTTTTTATTATTAAGTGAATCCACAGTATGCTTTCTCATTCTTGGTATATCTGTTTTCTTACCCAAGATGGTTAAAAGTTATTACATTTTTTTCTAAATACAGAGAAGGATTTTCTTTAAGTAGAGAGGTCAGAAAACCTAGGAATTTCATTAGGAATAACCAAGACTGTTGGGAAAAAGGAAATATGCTTTGCTCACTTCATCTTTTTTTGAAAACTAAGTACTTACCCTATGATCCAGCAGTTACGCTCCTTGATATTTCCTGTAAGATGTGGAAACTTACATCCACACACAAACCTGCACACGGATGTTCCCAGCAGCTTTATTCATAATTGCGGAAACTTGAAAACAACCAAGATGTCCTTCAGCTGTGTATGCTTCAGAAAAACTGTGGTACATCAGGGCAGAGGAATGTTATTCAGCAATAAAAACAAATGAGCTATCGAGCCATAAAAAGACACTGAGAAATCTTAACTGTGTATTGCTAAGTGAAAGAAGCCAATCTAAAAAGGCCCTATAACGTAGGATTCTAACTACATAATGCTCTGGAAAAGGTAGAACTATGAAGACAATAAACAGATCAGTGATAGCCAGGGATTAGCAGGGAGAGAGGGATCAACATGGGGTGTTGACAACAGACAGAGTACAGAGGATTTTTAGGAGAGTGAACCTATTCTGTATGGTGCCATGGTGGTGAATACGTATCATTATGCATTTATCTAAACCCAGAGAATGTACAACATTAAAAATGAACCATAACGTAAACTATGGACTTTGGGTGATGGTGATATGCCCGTGTAGGTTCGTCAATTGTAATGAATGTGGAAGTGTTGATAATGGCTCTGCATTGATAGGGAAACAAAAGCAAAAGAAAAAAATTTCCTGACTACCTACAGCCCGCTGACAAGTCCATGAAACAGGCAGAGTGACATTCCTTGAGGAACTCTCAATGTTGATACTTTGCTAAGAGAAAAAGGCAATCTTAGCCCAATCCCCAGGATCCTGTAAGTCTACTTTAACATATAAAAATTCCTTTGGAAATTTCTTTTGTCTCTACTACCCAAGATATATGTTGGTGATCAACCCCCAAGCACCTGACCCACTGATACGCATCTGAAGGGCCTCGTGACTAAGGTTTTATTAGACAGTAATAAATGACCTTTTCCTAACACTGGCTAGCCCCTCAAGGTCCTGGAAACCTTGCTTCCAAAATTCCTTAGAGACTTACGCTATCCCTAACCCCCTCCCCACTTGAAAGTGTATAATTGGCCTCTCCTCACAACCCCAGTGCAGCTCTTTCTGCCCATGGGTCCTGTCCCTATGCTTTAATAAAACCACCTTTTTTGCACCAAAGACATCTCAAGAATTCTTTCCTGGGCATTAGCTCCGAATCCCAAATCTTTCCTCTATCATGCATGTGTGGGGCCGGAGGTATATAGGAAATCTCTGGACCTTCCTCTCAATTTTGTTGTAAACCTAAAACTTCTCTAAAAATAATAAATCCTTAAAAAAGAAACAAACCCTAAGAACTGACAGCTATTGTGTACTCATGCTTACTGTATCCTAGGCATGTGCTACGTGCTTTATTTTGTTGTCATCTGTAAATGAAACAATAGTGCCTCAAAAGGATTTTATTTTATTTTATTTATTTTTTTTTTCTAAAGAAAGAACAGGCAGGGGGCAGAGAGAAAGGGAGAGAGAATTTTTTTTTTTTTTTAATTTGATAGACAGAGATCACAAGTAGTCAGAGAGGCAGGCAGGAGGGAGAGGAGGAAGCAGGTTCCCTGCTAAGCAGAGAGCCCAATGCGGGGCTCGATCCCAGCACCCTGGGATCATGACCTAAGCCGAAGGCAGAGGCTCTAACCCACTGAGCCACTCAGGTGCCCCCAAAAGGATTTTAGAAGGAGCAAATGAAAATACACACTCAGTCAGAGCGGTACCTGGGCACATTAACACTCCGTGAATGTTACCTGTTATCATCCCTCCACTTTCCTGGATGAGAAAGCTGAGGCTTAGGAGCCTAAGTCACTCGTCCAGGGTCACACAGCAATTGGCCTAGCTGGGACGAAACCCTAGGTGCTCTAGCACAGCTTTCACGTGGTACGGTTGACATCTGGGGTCAATTTGTTGTGCCAGTTATCTCATGTGCGATAAGATGTTAGCAGCATTCTGGACTCTACCAACTACATGCCAATGGAATCTCCCCCCTCCTCCAAGCTGTGACAACAAAATGTCAGAAAATGTCTCCTAGGGAACGCTAAGAATGACTCTAATTGACAGCTGCTCAAGAAGCCCTATGCTGTACTACCTCCCCATGGGATCACAAGATGATGATTATTCTCTTTCAACTGTCAATTTTTTCTGCAAATTTGGTTTGTCTTCTGCACTCCACCTGCCAACAATACAATGCCATTTTTCATTTTATCTGTTTTATTGTTATTATAGCAGTAAAATTTATATTCAAGACTCAATTTCCAACCACTAAGAGAATTATTTCTTTTGTTTAGATTTTAAAACCATAGGTTTTTAAGCTACTTTGACTGTCTACCACCTATGCTAAGTTCTGTACCTACGTTCTCTCCCCTCAGTGTTACAACTCTGCAATTTCATAGTCATTAAACTCCCCAAATGTGAAATACAGTTGCCTCTGCCTTCTGCTTTGGTAGGACCAAGGTTAGTAAGTTTTTTTTTTTTTTTTTTTTTTTTTTAGGGTTTTATTTATTTGAGAGAGTAGGCAGAGAGGCAGGCAGAGAGAGAGGAAGAAGCAGGCTCCCCGCTGAGCAGAGAGCCCGATGCAGGGCTTGATCCCAGGACGCTGGGATCATGACTGGAGCCAAAGGCAGAGGACCAACCCTCTGAGCCACCCAGGCACCCCCCGAGGTTAGTTTTTTGAGAAAAAAACTAACTAATTGTACTAATTGTACTTTGGATATAAGAGGATGAGAATCCTGACATTCTTCAGTCAACAAGGTAACCTAAAGAATTTGCCTTCCAAGCATGGTATAGGAGGGACACATAGGAAATCTATTTCTAAAACATGAACTTTTATATGCACTCTTTTCTAAAGTTGATAAAACTGAGAAATTTGTTTAAAATGTCATCCTCCTGTGCACCTGGGTGGCTCAGTGGGTTAAGTGTCAGCTCAAGTCACGATCCCAGGGTCGTAGGATCGAGCCCCACATCAGGCTCCCTGCTCACCAGGAAGCCTGCTTCTCCCTCTCCTGCTTCCCCTGCTTGTGTTCCTTCTCTGTCTCTCTCTCTCTCTCTCTCTCAAATGAATAAATAAAATATTTTAAAAATAAAAAATAAAAATAAATAAAATGTCATCCTCCTATTTTATAAACAAAAAGAATACTTCTTTTCTACCCAAAATCTGACCATGGACTTTGCCATGTATGTACCATCTCAGAGGTTCTGAATATAGGGACAATTAGAAATGATGACATAAAAGTGAGAAAAGTAAATGATCCTAATGACTTGGTAACACATTCCGTTGCAAATTAGGAAAATTATAGTTTTTTGCTTTCAACAAAATGAAAAGAGGGCTATGTGGAATTTTTAGGAATTTTCAGGATTTTAAAGGATGATGTTGGATATCAAACTGCTATGGTATTTAAATTCCATCGGGATAAATTCAGAAGAGTGATGTGGAGGTGATAGTTTCATATTAAAATGACAGATCATTAAAGTAACAAGATAGATTATGAGATTTTGGGCATATAACTTGGAAGGAGATTAAAAAATTGAGTGACATTACCAGAACAAAACTCTTTTTGATTTCTACCTATGGAATTATATGGATCAAAGTTTATCAGCACTTATAGCTATAAAAGGGGAAGGGGGAAAAATAGCCCAAAGTAATATTCTTCCATGGATATAGGATCTTTTTTTCTTAATCTGCCTGTATCTTATTAAGAGATACTATTCCCAGGGCACCTGGCTGGCCCAGTAGGAAGAGCATGTGACTCTTGATCTCGGTGTTGTGAGTTCAAACCGCATGTTGGGTGTAGAGATTCCTTAAATAAACAAACTAACTAACTAACTAACTAAAAACGTTTAAAAATATTAAAAAATAAAAGATACATCCCCAATAAAAAATTTCTGTTTAATAGTTATTTAGAGTTTTAATGTATTTATGTTGTTTTATTTGTGTTCTAATAATAATTATTATGGTAACTTAATCCAGAAGAAATTTTAGTATGTAGAGCCTTAGGATCATAAGAAATGAGAAAAAAGGGGCACCTGGGTGGCTCAGTCAATTAAGCATCTGCCTTCAGCTCAGATCATGATCCCAGGGTCCTGGAATCAAGCCTTGGTTTTCCTGCTTAGTAGTGAGTTTGCTTCTCCCTCTGCTCTCCCATCCCGCTTGTACTTGCTCTTTCACTCTCCCTCTCTCTCTCTCAAATAAAATCTTTAAAAAAAATGAAATGAGAAAAAATATTTTAGTATTTGTGCCACAATTCTGTGTGACAGAAATAAATGAGGAATAACACATTTGATATAAAAATGTAGGATAAGATTCTGGAAAGAAAATAGGAGTTCAAAGAGAAAATAGAACCACATAAAATGTGCAACTCTTAAAGAAGAACCCATTCATGTATTTTTATTATTTTTTTAAGATTTTTTTATTTTGGGGCACCTGGGTGGCTCAGTCATTAAGCATCTACCTTCGGCTCAGGTCATGATCCCAAGGTCCTGGGATGGAGCCCCGCATTGAGTTCCCTGCTCAGCTGGGAGCCTGCTTTTATTCCCTCTCTCACTGTCTCTCTCTGCCAAATAAATAAATAAAATCTTAAAAAAAAAAAGAAACTAAAAGACTTTTTAATTTTTAAGTAATCTCTATACCCAGTATGGGACTTGAACTTACAACACCAAGATCAAGAGTCCCATGTTCTATGGACTCAGCCAGCCAGGGGCCCTCTTCCTAGTGTATTTTTAAAGGATGATGTTGGGTATCAAACTGCTAAGGTATTTAAATTCCACTGGGATACATTCAAAAGAGTGATGTGGAGGTGATAGTTTCATGTTAAAATGGCAGTACTTCACCATATTATAAATTTTAGCTTTTAAAGCACTTTTGGGGCACCTGGGTGGCTCAGCTGGTTAAGTATCCAACTCTCGATCTCAGCTGGGGTCTAGTTCTCAAGGTGGTGAGTTTAAGCTCCTCACTGGGCTCCATACTGAGTTTGAAACCTAGCTAAACAAACAAACAAACAAACAAAAAAACGAAAAAACAACCGACAATGTAAACCTACAATGAAAAAGTCGCATCAACATAAAATCCATTTTCAGAATTTCCTTAGGGGAACTCTTTGAAGACCGCTAATCTTAAAGAGATGAACCCGGACCATGTCGCCATGCTCCATCTAAAGTGGGCGCCTCACTGTGCTGTTAATTACCGCCAGGCAGAAATCAGGCTGAGAGGTGTGAATCCTTGACTCCAGATGAATGCGTGTGTTAGTGGCTGCTGTTTTAGAGAGACCTAGAAGAACGGAATCCCACCGTCACTGTTTTTACTTCGCTCTTCTGTATAAGTCTCTTGCTTAAGATTTTCTATCGCTCCCCAGGACCAGAAGATCCAATCTTAACTCCATAGTCTGACATTGAAGGTTTTCCAAATTCTGGGCCCAACCTCTCACCACCTCCCTGCTTCAGCAAATCCCTATTCTCTATCTTCACCCACATTTAAAATATTTATTTATGCCAACTTTTGTGATTTTATTTTTATTTTTTATTATTTTTACTTTTTTAAAAATTAACATATAATGTATTATTAGCCCCAGGGGTACAAGTCTGTGAATCGCCAGGTTTACACACTTCACAGCACTCAAACTTTTGTGATTTTTGTTAATCCCGGTCCATACATGCAAATAAAAATGCTCAAAGTCTACTTCTGTCCCCTCTCTGCTTGGAAACTTAGAGAGGTGATTTTCTTCTTCTTCTTCTTCTTCTTTTTTTTTTTTTTAAAGATCTTATTTACTTATTTGACAGTGCGAGAGAGATCACAAGTAGGCAGAACAGAAGGAGGCAGAGAGAGGGGGAAGCAGGCTCTTTGCTCAGCAGGGAGAGCCCGATTCGGGGCTCGCCCAGGACCCTGCGATCAATGACCTGAGCTGAAGGCAGAGGCTTAATGCACTGAGCCACCCAGGTGTCCCTGAGACAGGATCTTATGTCTGTCCTCTGGCATTTAGATGCATTAGTCACCACCTGGAAACGATATTTTTTCTGTTCTCTTGGTAGATAACAGGGGCAGCTGTTCGGTTCCTCCCTTTAGCACAGCATGCGAGCAAGCCGAGGAGGAAGAGAGTCGAGACTCTACAGTCAGCTCACTAGGGGTGACATAGTCAAGGATTAAAGAGAATGACTCACAAGCACAGAGATGAACAGTGTTACTGCGTCTTAAAAACTCTAGATGAGAAAGGGGATTGTAGTTATCAAGGTGTGACGAATACTACACTCGCATACACAAATGCTTGGCACTTATCTTCTGGAAAAGCCCAGAATTGCATCCACCCTGCCCTTTGCCTCCGCAAATAGTACCTTTCTAACGAGGGTGGGACAAGAAAAATTTTCTTGGTGACAGAAAAAATTGTATTAATTCCCTAGCAGCCTTCTAAGTCAAGGGATCCTAGTAGCTGAAGGCTCTTTGGTTTGTCGAATACGAATGAATTTAAAGACAGTGTTCAATGATGTGTATGGGAGTGCAAAACCTGAGAAGCCAGAGGAAGTAAAAATGTTTTGCACAGGGGACGTGGAGGAGGAGGCAAGAACGCAATGTTTTACGTTCAGAAAAGCAGTAATGTTGTCTAGTGCTCAGTAGAGGGTGTTCAACGGAGGGGCCATTAAGATACCATGGAGGGCTGAGTTCCTGTTCAAGATGGATACTGGTTGAGAGCAGAGACTGTCTGCGCCGAAGCAGCCACGTGGGAGGTAACTGGTTCTCAGTCCGGAGAAAATTCCGTGATGTTCCCGTAGATTATAAGGCACAGCGATGTAATTTTCTTTAGATTCCCAGCTCCCCAAATTCTCTGTTACTCTTCACTCCTACAGTCCCCGTCCCCCACCCATGACCACGGCTGCCAAGCATGCGGCCAATCCCAGGCTTTGCAGCCGTTGAATCCGGGTATGGGTACGGCTGACATTATGGGCCCCTCCTCGCATGCTAGTGATGGAAAAACAACTATCACGGGCTTAGGCTGACCACAGACTGACCGACTGAGGCCATTTCCGTGGTAGCTTTTTGGTTCTGGAGAAGCATAAAACGGACCAGAGCAAACCTCTGGGTCACTGCGGCCAAGGACCATCTGGCATGTCACATGCTGGGCCCCAGTCTCTGAGCTCCCCTGGGTGTGACTCAAAGGTTAAAAGATCAGACCTGCCAGAGCTGTGTGGCTGGCACTGTGGGTGTTTCAGAGGCTCTGATGATCTCTGGAACTACAGCAGGGCCTTGTCTTGGCTGGGAAATCCAGACCCAAAACAGGGGATTGGCAACCTTGGTTTACTTTTGACAACCCTAGAGAGGAAACGTCAGCCTTCACAAGCTGGAGGGGAGGGAGTAGTTATATGCTAGAGCAGCTGAACAGGAAGTCGAGGGACCACGTCATGTTTTTAAATAGATTCCTCTGTGTTCTCCAGACAAATATGGGGATGTTGATCAGGTATGGAGCCGAGTGGGGTATCTGAGAGGAGAGCTGGCAGCGACCTGCCGAGGAACAGAATGGAAAGGAGGAGAATTGACCAGAAAGTATATAATTATGTACTTTAATTGTACCTTTAGAATTGCACTTAAGAATTACAATTGTACTTTGGAAACACATAGACTTAATAATGTGAAGAAAAACAGGCTGGCACCAAAAATCAGAACATAAGGACCAAGACAGTGAAAACATCGATGGGTCAGTTAAACACCAACTGGTGTGTCTAAGGTATTATATAATGAGAAGGAAAGTTCTGGTGTTTACATAATTTTGATCACAGAGGCAAAATATAGTTTGCACACACTTGGAGGAAAACCAACCAGCATCAGGGTGATCTCCTAGGAAGGACTTTGTGAAACAAGGACACCAAGCCTACACACACACACGCACGCGCACATACCCTACCTGATCTGGGGGTGGTTTTCATTGGTCCTGGGTAGAGTCAAAAGAGAAGACCTTTGCTTTTGCATACATATAAAATTCTAGGCATCTGTGTTTGGAACTTACAGGGTTCTCCCCGCAAAAAAGGGCTCCTGCCCAGTGTAAATAAGTCCCTGTAAGTAATTTCACATGGTTTTCCCTCCTCTACCTGTTGAAATTGCTGCAAAGACCAGTTCTTAAATTGGGAAATGCGGGAGTTGACTCCCTTGGCAAGTACTTGTAAATCCAATAGGGATTGTAGTGTTCAGGACAGGCCCTTTGCTCTCTGCCAAGGAGCGGAACTCCTTGAGGAAAAGGGGTGGAGGGAAGGTTGGCAAAGCGGCCGTCCAAGAGCTACTCAAGGTAGAGGGTGCCTTGTCAAGACGATGTGAATGTCCAGGCTGCCTGGCAGGTCGCTGTACCTGCCCCAAACTTGCTCAAGCACTCCCCGGACGAGGCAGTTCCCTGCGTGAGTGGTCTCATAGCTACCTGTATTTTTGCTTTGTGGCTCTTAGCCACATTTGGAATCATTTGGGTGATTTCCCTTGCAAGTCCGTGCCTCAGGGACTGTCTTGACTAATCATTCCTATATACCGTTGTACTTGGCAACTAACTGGTGTCTCCGTATTGGCGGAGTACAAGGCAGTATGCTTTGTAACTTAGGGATGCACAGATATGTAATCTAAGAACAAAGAAATGTATGCGAGTGTTTGACAACAAATTCAGAAAAATGGTTAATTCTTTGGGGGAGGAAAGAGACTCAATCCTAGAGGACATTCAGGGGTCTTCAATTGTATTGGTAATGTTTCATTTCACAAGAATCAACTGCATTATTTTTTATACCTTTTTGTCTTAAATACTCCATAATACATTTAAAATATACATATGGATGAATGAATGAGGTTTTATGTGGGGAGTCCTCTGAGCCCATTAATAATTCAAGGTTTATATCCAAGCAATCTTATTTTTTTTTTTATTGTTCTGGGATAGAGCTTCTTTTTAAAAAGATTTTTAAATTTCAATTCAATTTAATTAACATATATTTTATTATTAGCATCAGGGGTAGAATTTAGTGATTCATCAGTTGCATGTAACACCCAGTGCTCATTATATCAGGTGCCCTCCTTAATGCCCATCCCCCAGTTACAGCATCCCCCCACCCACTTCCCCTCCTACAACCCTCAGTTTGTTCCCCATAGTTAAGAGTCTCTTATGGTTTGTCTCCCTCTCTCTTTTCATCTTACTTTCTAAAAAATATTTTATTTATTTATTTTACAGAGAGAGAGAGAGAGAGAAAAAGCAGGGAGAGCAGCAGAGGGAAAGCGAGAAGCAGACTCCCCACTGAGTAGGGATCCTGATTCAGGGCTCGATCCCAGGACCTCGGGATCATGACCTGAGCCAAAGGCAGACAGTTTACCGACAGAGCCACCCAGGAGGCCCTGTTTTCATCTTATTCCCCCCACCCCCTTGCCCCATGTTCATCTGTTTTGTTAAAATTCCTTAAATTCCACATATGAGTGAAATCATATATTTGTTTTTCTCTGACTGCCTTATTTCGCTTAGCATAATATCCTCTAGTTCCATCCACATCACTGCAAATGGAAAGATTGCATTCTTTTTGATGGCCGAGTAATATTCCATTGTATATATATACCACATCTTCTTTATCCATTCGTCTGTCGATGGACATCTGGGCTCTTTCCATATTTTGGCCGTTGTGGACATCAAGCAACCTTCTTCTGATTCCATATTCAACAAGCAACTTTAGCTTCATTTGAACTTGCTCACTGAGGCAATGGGTAGTTCGGGTGAATCTTGACATCTGATCAGCTTGCTATTATAGTACGTTCTTCAATACCAGTGGCATTTTGGTATACTCTACTTGGTAGCTTGTATGCTTCATGAGATGGAGCTATTTCTTTTTTTTTTTTTTTTAAAGATTTTATTTATTTATTTGACAGAGATCACAAGCAGGCAGAGAGGCAGGCAGAGAGAGAGAGAGAGAGAGAGAGGAGGAAGCAGGCTCCCTGCGGAGCAGAGAGCCCGATGCAGGGCTCGATCCCAGGATCTCGGGATCATTGACCTGAGCCGAAGGGAGAGGCTTTAACCCACTGAGCCACCCAGGCGCCCCGAGACGGAACTATTTCTCTAGAAATTAATCAGTACTGGAGAACTAAATACACTGAAGATGAAGGCTGAAGGCCTGACTCTGAGGCATGGAGCATTTGCCACCAGATGACACCTCTTGAGAAAATTTCAACTAGATTTCCCAGGTCAAAACCCCTTTGTCTGTGCCTGCTTTTAGGTTTACATAGTCTTAAAAATGTTATTTAAATCCCGTGTTGCCATTTAACTTTCTAATATCTTGTGTCTCATGTTTCTGACCATATTGTAAGCTCTTGAAGATGAATGCTCCCAGCCTATAAGAGCCCAACATTGTATCCTGTAGAATACTGTTACACTGATGACTTCCAAGGAACCATAACTCCTGACATTCGAGCTCCTGCATAGTCCCCTCCCACAAGGATCTGGGCTTGGCTGATGACTTGCTTTGGCCAATGGGACCTTAGCAAGTACGAGACAAGTAGAAGCTTGATAAGCTCTTGCCATCCTGGAACCCAGGTACCATGTAGAAGCTCAGGCTAGACTACGGAATGATGACAGAGAGAAGTCTCACCCTTTCATCCATCCCTGCCAACATCCCAGACACATGGGTGAAGTCATCTTAGACCCTCCAGCCAACCCATGAGCTGAAGGTAGCTGTGTGAGCGGCTTGTTTCCTCGTCCCTTTATCTGGATGTTGCCATATTAGGATGTAAAGCACAAGTGCTGTAACCATCTTTTGACCATGAGGGGAGCTTTTGGAGAACCAACCAGCACTGAGGATGGGAAAGTGAAGAAATGAGATGGAGCTATTTCTTGAGATGGAGCTATTTCATGAGATGAGAAAGAAAGACGTTCTTTCATGAGAAAGAAAGACGTTCTTTCTGTTCCTTGTTGTTGCTATATAATAGCGACATTATATAGTTGTTATTAACTTAATCACTATATTAATTATATTAATGAACTGACTAGTTAATTAATGAAGGTCAGCTTCCGGACTCTTCATTATATGAGAAGGCATATTTCCTCATAGCTTAAGTCCTTTGAGTTGGGTTTCTGTTACCTGCTGCTGAAGGCATTTTTTTTTTTCTTTAAGTATTCTCTACAGCAGATGTGGGGCTCGAAGTCATGGCTCTGAGATCTAGGGTCTCATCCTCCCCCCACTGAACCAGTCTGGTGCTCGGCAGCTGAAGGCATTCTAACTGATGTGCTCCTCAACCAGCTCCACTGGTACAAATAGAAAACCCCTGAAATGCCCTGCATTGTGTGTAACAGACCTTCAATGAGTTTGTCTCTGCTGAGGAAGTAAAAGATTTTGTGGTAGAGACTGCCAGTTGCTTTCCCCCTTAATTAAAGAACTCTCAGTTCTAGCTGGGCATATTGCTGTCTAGAACAAAAGACTAATTCCCAACTTCTTTGTGTGTAGATAGGGCTGTGTGACTGAGCTCAGGCCAATGAGATACAAGCACAAGTGTGTGGGAGGACTGCTTCACAGGGGCTGACTCAGCTGGAAGGAACTTTTTTTCTGCCCTTCTGCCTTTCATCGTTCTTCCGCCAGCTTGGTTTCTCTGACAAGAGTTCCAAGCACTATCTTAGGCCGTAAAGTGACCTTGAGGATGGAAGCCAAGAGCGAGGATGGTCAAGCAGAAAGACAGAAGCCTGATGACAAAGTAGGGGTCCCAAGGACAAAATGGAGGCACCAGAGCATCTCCGGACTGCCTGGCTTCAGATTGCTTGTTAACGAGAGAAATAGAAACCTTGATTTTGTTTAAGACACTGTTACTTTCGGTTTTTCTTTTATATTCAACTAAGTAAAATCCCAACTTTCCTTTTAAAATATTAAAGGCTGGTGTGCCTGGGTGGCTCAGTGGGTTAAGTGGCTCTTGATCTCAGCTCAGGTCTTGATCTCAGGGTTGTTGAGTTCAAGCTTTGCAACATGCTTAACAAAACAAAACAAGAAAAGATTGGCATAGGAAAGTATATGAAGAGTATGAATAATGAGGAATCTCTTATATGGGTGTTAAGCAAGCCCTTCCTGGCTTCCTTTTTCTCCATTTCCCTGAAGCAGCATTTGGAAATCACTTTCTCTGCACCTTGGTTGGAATTCTAGATTGCAAGTAGTATAGTCCAACTCCAGCTAACTGAAACAAAGGGTAATTTGTCAGAAGGACATTAGGAGTCATTGGGTTGGCAGGAGGCTGGAAAACCAGCTGGGGAATGAACAGGAGTTTGAACAACACTGCAGTTTGGGAGTCAGAAACCTGCAGTCTAGCAGCAGGAACAGACTGCCAGGTCACCGCACTGCTGCTGGCCCTGCCACCCCGCTGTCACTGCACGAATGAGTGGCTTCTAACCCATGTTTTAATCCTCGGCAACTGTCACTCAGTATCCAATGTCTCAGGACAGACTACATGAATTGGGGAGACACAACTCTTTAAAAGAAAACCAGGATCTTATTATAATAGAGACATGGAAACTGTACAATCAAAAAATTAGAAACATTCACTACGTTCAAGCCAGAGTCGGGTGAAGAAGACTTGACTGGGCACAGCTTGGTGTCCAAGGTCCCCATCCCTCTTTTTGCCACGAAAGACATCCCTTCTCAATTGTCTAGTCTACTGTATTCCCTGTTTTTGGCTTGGCCACCCTATTCTGATCTGGCTTTCTAGCCTTATTTTTTTCTTTGCTCTTTAAGGAATGATTGAACAGGAAAGTTACAAAGGAATGGTGGAGATATTCTATTTCAACCTCTTCATTTTCTAAGTGGATACTAGGTTTCCCTAGATCTTGACTTACATGTTTCTGTAGCCAGTATCGAGTACAGATTGTGTCTTGTGCATCCTGGCGTTTGTTAGAAGTCATCAAGAAGTCATGAATGCCTGTTGACCTGTAAGCTAGACTCAGGAGATCAGAGTTCCTTGCCCCTACCCCATTCCTTGGAGTATGAGTTTCATTTATCGTTCCCATTTTTCTAAGGATAGACTTGAGATAGTGGTATGGTGTTGAGAACACCTGCACAGTATACGTGACTGAAGCCAGTCAAGGCCTCTCCGTGAACTTTTAAGATTTGGTGGGCAGGCGCAGGGATCTGAACTTGTCTTGCTGTTGCCCAAGACAAGCGTCGTGTGTAAGTTCCCTTTGCTTACTAAAATGGCCACCCACGAAGAGCATGGCCTGCCTCTTTCTTCAGTCCCTCCCTGCCCTCCACCCATGGGGGCTGATTTCAGATAACCCCTGGGAAGTTCCTGAGGAGGTTATGGCCAACAGTGTTTGACCCCTGACTGCACCTAATTCTTACTAACTACTTGGGTCCCTGTCCCCACTAAAATTCATACATTGAGGTCCTAACCCCTAATACCTCAGCATGTGGCCTTATTTCGGAAAAGGGTCATTATAGATATAATTAGTTAAATTGAGGTCATACTTGAGTAGGGTGAGCATCTAATCCAACATGACTGGTATCCTGATAAAAGGGGGAAATTTGAACACAGAGACATATACATAGTAAGAATGTCATGTGAAGATGAAGGCAGAAACAGGGTGATTCTTCCACAAGCCAAGGAATGCTGAAGGTCACCAGAGAACCAGCAGAAGCTAGGGAAGAGACAGGGAACAGATTCTCCCTCATGGACCTCAGAAGGAACCAACCTTGACCTCGGACTTAGAGCCTCCAGAACTGTGAGACAATAAAAATTCTGTTGTTTAAGCCATTCAGTTAATGGTATTTGGTTATGGCAGTCCTAGCAAACTAATACACAAACCTTAAAAGTAGGTTTGTGGTAAAAGTAGGTAAAAGTCCTAACCTCTACTTGCCACTTCCTCATTCCTGATCATGATAGAAATATAATCTCCTCTCATAGGTTAGAGAACTTTGTCAACAGTCACTTGTGACTCTTCTTCTGTTTTTATTCAATCTCACACCCATACTTAACCTACTGAACCACATTTTTGAAATGTCTGTTTCACTGTTACTCCAGTCCCAGGCTATACCATCTCAGAATTTAATTTTTATAACTGTTTCCTAAATTGTCTCCCTGATGCCAGTGTTATGTCCTTTATCCATTTTCTGTGTTTCCATCAGATTAATCCTCCAGCTTCCCAATGCCAACAACTTCCAATCAGAGCACACCTATACCCTTTCCTTTTTTCTACCATAAAGCTTTCCCATTCCTCTGCTTGCCTTTGAGTCTCTACGAAAAGTAAATAGAGGTCACTGACTCTCTTGCTGTAGCAAACTCTGAATAAATAACCTCTGTTCTTACTTGATAGTCATTGTTTGTTTTTTGCCATGGAATGAAGGCTCTATGGAGGAAAAACGCATGCTTTTTCTAGTAGGTTTTCTAACTTAGTGGGATGTAAGCCTAGAGCCGCAAGCAACATCTTGGCTACTATGTGGGGAAAGCCTGTCTGAGAACAACAGCGGCATGGAAATGATCAGAACAGGAAAAAGAGGTAGGGAGAGCAAGTCCTGATGATGCTGTTTGATATCTTGGCTCCATCTATGGCTAAAGTCAGCACTACTTCTGGACTTTTCAGTTTCATGAACCAATGAATTCCTATCTTCATTTGCTACTTTGAGTTTTGATGGCTTGCAACCAAAAGAGTCCTGACCAATACAAGCTCTTTTTTGAGCTCTTCTGTCCCCCTTAGAATAAGGAGTGAGAGCTGTGTCTGCAGTCTGGTGAACTGTACAGACTGGAAAGCCCCGGCAAATTGAACCCTGGCCCAGCAGAGTTCCATGGGCACTGCACAATCTGCTGTGCTTTCCTAAAGTTGGGCCTCAAGGTTACAGCTTCTTAGTTCACTGTCCTCAGTTCTCAGCTACTGTTCTCCAAAGCAGGACACACAGAGCAGCTGGACCCAGACAGGTTTCCAGCTTTAGCTACATGCTGTATTATAACTAGCCTCACCGCGGGGCTGCGTGCCCTTGGATTAGGCCCTGATTTCCAAACATACTTCCTACCTTTTGGTAAATTCTCACTGGTGAGGGGGTTACTCAGTTTAATCCAGAAAATTTTTCTGAATCTCAAATCTTGGGACTTCTATTTCCTTTCCTACCAAAAGGCTCTGGGCTCCTACATACTTTAGTCCATTCCCCTCCAGTGCTCCGCATACCAGGGAATCTTTAGCTGTTGTTCAGTTTTTATCAAGTAACAAAATCTTCCCTTCCCCAGGGCAAAAGTATACATTTATATTTGTATACCAAAAAAAGTCATTTAAGTGACTTTGCTGAATATAGAAAATCTGTTCCTAGATATCTCTGCTTACTCAGAAAGTGGCTTCTGTGGTATAAAAAAAGTAAAAAGAAAAAAAAAAAGCTCTAATTTCCCAGGACCCCATACTGAACAATTTCTGCTTGTCAGGCTGGTCTCTGTTTCCAAATCCCAGCTTCTCTGCCTTTGCACAAGCTGTCTCACAGCTTACCCTTTCCTCTCCCATTTTTGGAATCCTATAATCCAAGACCACACTACAGATAAATTAATTATATAATCATTTGCTCTCTTTCATTCTTTCATAAATATTGTATTTTCTCTTAACCAGTGTACATATTCTTTGAGGGCAGGAACCATACTTTCCTTGTGTATTTTTTAGCTCCAAGCATTGCTGAGTGAATGAGAACAGATAATCAAATCCTTTTTGTAACAAATGGTACTTTCAATACTTGCTGTTTCATACAAGGTGACGCAACATAAGAGATGAAATCTTTTTGAACTCTATAAAGATTGTCATTATAAATACTATTCATATTTTAATTTTCAAATACTTTTATCATACATTCATTCTGAAAACCAGATTTTATTTTTAACAGAAAAAAAATATTCTTTTACACATTTCTAAATTTAGTGTTCAGAAATTTTACATGTAAATTAACCTTAGTATTTTTTAAAAAAATATTTTGAATTCTCTATGCTGAGCTTAAAATATAAAACTCATGCTATACTGATTACCCCAAACTGTAAAGTTCCTAGTTAGCTTCCTCTTTTATCCCCCATAAAATATGTCTGTATCAGAAATATGCTTTTTCAAAGTAATTTTAACTCGTCAAAAAGTCAAATGGATTAAAACTTAGTTTAATACTTCTTTTCCATTGTTATAGAGGTGAATGTACAGTTTGATGTTGTAAATTAAAAAAAAGCTTTTTTGTGTGTTCTGTAAACATTCCTTCCTTAACTGGTTCCCTCCTTTGGAAGTGTGTCCACCTCTGTAAGTGTTCAAGGGAAAATGGTGGGAGAATGGGGCATGTCTGAGCTTGTAGATTTTCTATCTGTTTAGTGGCTTACTTTGGACAGCTAAAGTGATGGGATCGGGTACCCCTTCCCAACTAGTTTTCCATAGCTTTATTCATATATACACATGTAGGAATATATATATGTGTACATATATATATTCCTGAATTGATATACAATGTATAGGGATTATACATCAGGGACTTTTAGGATAACTATAAGATTTAAATTTCTTTTGTTGACTTTCCTCTAATAGCATGTGAAAAAAACAAACTCTTACTTCAAGTTCTGAAATTTCAGACGGCTTTTCTATTTCTTCAGCTCCTAATAAGCACTAAGAAGCAATTTGCATCAATGTGCCACCTACTCCTTGGCATCCCCAATTCCTCCAGCAGTTATTGTGAAGGTGGCTTCATTTTCAGGCATCTCAGGGCTAACAGAATACAAGGGAACAGAAGTTTATAAAAAGCTCTATTTCTATAAATACCATATTCATGTCACAGGCATCACACCCCTATCAGTCTGAGTCTCCAGAGACATTTCAGAGTTGCTACAGCTAAATGTGGACTACAGAATTTACCTACAAGTATTACCAAGCCTCACAAACACTTATTGAACAGCTTCCATTTTTAAGGTTCCGAATGTCAAGAGAAATGACCCCAAATCTGGAAATAGGCAGAAGGAATAACTGGGTTTTCTTCCGGTATACTCTGAGGCACAGTGTGGCAGGGCCTGGGTCAAAAGGGGGGGGTGCACATTTCTGCGACTAGACTAATGCAGGGCAAAATTGTGCAAGACTTTGAAGTGAACTAAAAGGTTGCCACGTACTTTCAGTGGAAAATAGGTTGCCCAGCACATCCTTCCAGGTTCTGCTATTTTGTAAGGACTCTGCCTTTTGTTGTCTTTGAGCTACTTGACAACTCTGCAAGTTGTAGGCAACCATGAATAATACAAAATTATTCTTGTCCCTAGAAATGTGAATTGTACGAGGAGGAATGCAATTGATTCTTGTCCTATGGATTTTGATCGGTTTTTGGTCAATTTCTAATTGGTCTAATTAGATTAAAAATCTAATGGTCTAATTCACTTAGCATTCCTTATTTGGCTCCATATGTGTATTAATTTGATTTTTTTTTTTAAGATTTTATTTATTTATGAGAGAGAGAGAGGGAGAGAGAGCAAGCACAGGCAGACAGAATGGCAGGCAGAGGCAGAGGGAGAAGCAGGCTCCCTGCAGAGCAAGGAGCCCGATGTGGGACTCGATCCCAGGACGCTGGGATCATGACCTGAGCCGAAGGCAGCTGCTTAACCAACTGAGCCACCCAGGCGTCCCTATTAATTTGATTTTTTCTTTGATCTGGTTATAAAAATCTTATTAGTTCCTGCATTAATTAATGAATTAAATAAAATCTTTGACATTTTATATTTGTATGTGATTCTATGATCTATTAGATTTTACCTTTTACTTTTTTCTACAACACCGTAGGAATAGAGGTTAATTTGTGGAAAACTGACAGCAATGTGGGCGATTCCTGTCTGTGGGTGATGCAGATGATTCTAGTCTATAGCACTGGAAATGAATTTCACTGTGTAGAGAAGCAACTGATTTCCCTCCAGTAAAGAAAACAACTTCAAAGGTTACAATTGATTGCCTTGTAAGATATTAACCAGTTTTTCATCTATCTGCAGATTTATTTCTGCATTCCTCTGATTGACTACACAAATTTCTGTCAAACTATCCTTTGAATAAGATTCTTCATTACTTGAGTTGAATCAAGTTTTTGACACACTTTTATTTTGTATTTATTTGCAAGAAAGTCATTTTTCAACTTCAGAAAATCATACATTAGAAGGTACTAGATCCTACAGATTTCACAAAAATGGGACAGAGTCCCTGCTCTCAAGAAGTCTAACAGGTGAACTATGTATGACGTATGACAAATATGCAAAGTAAGATAAATTTCATAAAGTCAATATATATCTTACAGAACTCTAAAGAAAGGTTGATTATACCAGTAAGGTTGATTAGGAAAGGACTCATAGATAATATAAAGCCTCATAGAGGCTTTTTGAGGCAGAAATGGGGGTATTCAAGGCAGAGGGAATAGTATGAACAAAAACAGAGAACTAGATACTTGTTTAATAGGTAAGAAAGAAGAATGGGGCATTTGGGTGGCTCAGTTGGTTGAGCATCTGCCTCTGGCTCAGGTCATGATCTCAGGGTCCTGGGATTTTGGGGTCCTAGGATAGAGCCCACATCAGCCTCCCTGCTCAGTGGGGAGTTTGCTTTTCCCTCTCCCCCTGCAACCCCCATGCTTGTGCTCTCTCTCTCTCTTTCAAAGAAATAAATAAAATCTAAAAAAAACAAAACAAAACAAAACAAAAGAAAAAAAGAACAAGAAGTTAGGTTTAGGTATATTGTGTTTGAAGTACCTGTGTGATAGTCCTGTAGAGGAGTTCTATAAGCAGTTGGAAACAAATATCTAAAACTCAAGTAGACTAAACAAGAAATAAAAATTTGAAAATCACTGATCCTGAGAGAAAGAACCTACTGCTACTTTATGTTATTATTATATTCAGGTTTTGGTGACTGTTTAGTAACATTAATAGCTTTCATTTATTAAGTATTTACTAATTTACTACATGTTGGTCTTCTTTATGATTGTATTTTAACTTTATGAGAACTCTTGGGTATGCATTATTATCCCCATTTTATAGATGAGAAAAATCATGGTTCAGAGAGAAGTAATTTACCCAAAGTCACAATTGCTGGTAAAGGAAAGTGCCAGATTGGAGACTAAATTATTTGACTCCAAAGCTCAATGTTCTTCTTCTTCTTCTTCTTTTTTTAAGATTTTATTTATTTATTTATTTATTTTTATTTTATTTATTTATTTATTTTTGTCAGAGAAAGAGAGAGCATAAGCAGGGGGAGGGACAGACAGACAGAGAAGCAGGCTTCCTGCTGAGCAAGGAGCCTGATGTGGGACTTGATCCCAGAACCCTGGGACCCTGACCTGAGCCAAAGGCAAACAGCAAACACTTAACCAACTGACCACCCAAGGGTCCCCAAAGCTCATGTTCTTAACCACCAGACTCTACTGCCTCTCAAAGCTGATTTTTGTTTTTTGGTTTTGTTTGTTTTGTTTTGTTTTGTTAGAGGGGTGGAGATTAGGTACTGTATTCTGAGCACACTATGGGTTAGGTTACTTCCCCTAGGACATAGTAGGGGGGCGTCCCCTGAGGATAGCAAATGGGCTATAAATAAGGCCGGGCTTGCTAAACTAAAACTAGAGCTGGGTAAGAAGGCCCGAGGAGGATGAGATCCCAGAGAGAGAGGGAGAAGCAGGGGCTCTGCTGAGCAAGGAGCCCGACTCGGGGCTCAATCCCAAGACCCTGGGATCATGACCCAAGCCAAAGGCAGCCACTTAACCCACTGAGCTAGCCAGACGCCCTGAGTTGTTTTTAATGTCCATCAATCTCAAATATGCTAAATGGAATAAAATAAATGTTTTTTTTTTTTTCTTCACTCAAAAGTTTTAAAGAGAGCAGGGCACCTGGGTGGCTCATTCAGTAAAGCAACTGCTTTCGGCCCACGTCATGATCCTAGGGTCCTGGGATTAAGCGCTGCATAGACTCCCTGCTCAGCAGAGACCCTGCTTCTCCCTCTGCCTCTGTCTCCTGCTCCCCCTGCTTGTGCTCTCCCTCTCTGTCAAATAAATAAATAAATCTTTTTTTTAAGTTTTTAAAAAATATTTTATTTATTATTTATTTGACAAAGATCACAAGTAGGCAGCAAGGCAGGCAGAGAGAGAGGAGGAAGCAGGCTCCCTGCTGAGCAGAGAGCCTGATGTGGGGCTCGATCCCAGGACACCGGGATCATGACCTAAGCTGAAGGCAGAGGCTTTAACCCACTGAGCCACCCAGGCACCCCAAAAAAACTTTTAAAGAGAGAAAAATGCATACTGGGGTCCAGCTATATTTACTTATGGAAGCTATAAACTATAGTGACACTTTAGGGAAAGAGCTTAGTCTGTTTTCGTAGTCATTCCTATATATCTGGGAATTCTTCTGATAGCCCTTTTCTGTTCTATTCCTCGAGAATTCTGTGTTTTCTTTGAATGAGAACTGTCTTTCCCTTACATCTGTGTAAGTTAGTAGTTGAAGGCATGGGACTAGCTGTAACAGATGCTATGACTGTCCAAAACAGAGCATCTTTAACAAACTAAGAAATAGTGTAATGATTAAAAGTGTTGGCCCTAGATTCAGACAGTACAGATTCTAATCTTGGTTCCATCTTTTATTGATTGTGTGATTTGGGCAAGGCCATTCATGCGCTCACTAAGAAAGTATTTATTAGGCACCTGCTAAATCTGTTTTGTAGGTACTTGAAATCTAGAAGTGAAAAAAACAGACAAAGAACCCTGTCCTTGTGGAACTTATATCTGGGGAGAAGAAGAATCAGATAATAAATAATGAACATAATATATATTATGTAATATGTTTGAAGATGTTAAGTGTTATGGGGAAAGATAAAAACAGAGCTGGGTGAGGGACAGTAGAAGTGTGGAAACTGGGAGGAGTTGCGATTTTAAATAGGGAGATCTAAACAGGTGTAGTGGAGAAGGTACTATTTGATCAAAGATTGGAGGGGTGGAGAATGATAACCAGAATGAGGGCCGCGTGGGGAAAGATGATTCTAGGCAAGTACAAAGCCCCTAAGGTAGAACTGCGCCTGGCACATTTATAGAACATCATATGGCCACTGAGGTCGCAGTGCTGTGAGAGAGGGAGAGCAGGGACAAGGATAGGGACATGCACGTAGTGCTAAGTAAACCATTACAGAGACTTGAGCTTTTATTCTGAGTTAAGATGGGGAGCCACTGGAGAGTTTTAAGCAGAGGACAGATATCATCTGACTCAATTTTATAAGGGATCACTCTGGCTTCTGTGTTTAAAATAGACTGTAAAGGGACAGTGGCTACCTAGCTGCTTGAGCCCTTGGTTTGCTCATGTGGAAAACAGGGATAATGACCTCTACCTCTTAGAGTTGTTGTCATAAACAATGATATATATATATAATTATGTTACATATAATTACAGATATGATTTATATAAATGATAGAAAATTATAAATTTTATATTTATATAAAATTATAAAATATATTCTATATAATTATATATTTTATAAATATATACATATATATGTATATAAATAAAGTACTTGCTGGAAGGCCTAGTATGCAGCAGCCACTCAACATGTATTAGCTATCATTAAGTAGCACCATCAACTTCTCAACTAAAAAGTTTTCTCTAAAGTCAAGAATTCTTTGCGGGAAATCTTAAGGAACCAGAAAGAAGGGAGGACATGCTGCACAGCAAACTAAGTTTTGACACTTTTTGCTGTTTTAATTCAAATTTTTGGAAATTTGAATTTCTAACCTCTATGATCCCTTTAATCATCCTTTATTGAGTCTGCAGAATGCTCGTATTCTCTCAAGACTGTAAGAACTGTAGGAGTTACTTGGTCCTGCAAATATGGAGGATTTGATAAAATATGCGAATGACTGCACATGTAGATGGTGTTCATTTGTTAATTCGACAAATAGTTACTGAGTTCCTACTATGTGCCAAGTACCATGTTAGTGCTGGGGACATTTGTGAATCAGACTCAGTCCCTGCTGTGAGGGAGATTTACATGGAATCAGCTGATGCAATTCAGAATGAAAACTGTTTAGGAAAGTATTTTATTTATTTATTTCAGAGAGACAGAGAGAGTGTGTGCATGAGTTGAGGGGAGGGGCAGAGGGAGAGGGAAAGGGAAAGCAGAGTCTCTGCTGAGCAGGGAGCCTGACCCCAAGCTGAGCCCGAGCTCCATCTCCCCACCCAGAAATCATGACCTGAGCAGAAACCAAGAGTCAGACGCTTAACCAACTGAGCCACACAGGCACTCCAGGGAAAGTTCTAAGCACAGCAATCTAAGATACAGACCAAGAAATTGTAGTAAAAAGATGGAACAATCTTACTACCTATTGAATTCAACAAAGCATATTCATAGCAAATTTCTAGAGATTTCTGAAATCCACAAAATACAGCATTTGTATATTATAGCCTACAGGGATAGGTCACAAAAAGCAAAATGGTCTAAATAACAGTCAGATAGGAGAACTGATTATTTAATATTTATTCAGTGACAGCCCATAATAAGTACTGCAATTCATAGCAAATACCAGATTAAGAGCTCATATAATTTATTTTTGGTTGATTTTTCCTCTGTAGTATAGTTATCACAAATCTTTGCCTTGTTGATCAGGGTTGGCTAATCAGTCAATCACAAATATTGTACATCTATCATGTGTCAGGTACTGGGAATATAGCAGTGAGCAAGAGAATCGGGTCCCTGTCCTCTGGGTATTTGGGGTCTAGCATGGATGGCATGCAGTATATAAATCATTGCCAGCGGAATATAAGCTCCATGAGGGCCTTGTCTTTTTCTTTTAGTCATTGTTCTATTCCCAGAACCCAGAACAGCTGGTGTATAGTACATCTCTTGTAAAAATTTGTTGTTTATAATTCTTTAAAAAAAATTTTTACTTATTTATTGGACAGAGAGATTGAGAGAGCACACAAGTAGGCAGAGCAGTGGACAGAGGGAAAGGGAGAAACAGGGTCTCTGCTGAGCAGGGAGCCCAATGTAGGGCTGGAGCCCAATGTGGGGCTGGATCCCAGGACCCTAGGATCATGACCCAGGCTGAAAGCAGCTGCTTAACCCACTGAGCCACCCAAGGGCCCCATGTTTATAATTCTTTTTTTTTTTTAAGATTTTATTTATTCTTTTGATAGACAGGGATCACAAGTAGGCAGAGAGGCAGGCAGAGAGAGCGGGAGGAAGCAGACTCCCTGCTGAGCAGAGAGCCCGATCGATGTAGGGCTTGATTCCAGGACCCTGGGATCATGACCTGAGCCGAAGGCAGAGGCTTTAATCCACTGAGCCACCCAGGCGACCCCTTGTTTATAATTCTTAATTAAATAAGTAAAATATCATGAAAATATAAATTACAATATAGTGTAGCTTAGACCGGAGGGTTAGGGACAAGTTCTCTGTGGAAGTGATGTTTAAACTGAAACCTATAAAACAAAACAAAACAAAACAAAACTCCCAAAAAACAAATCTGGCAGAGGAAAGGAGAAGAATATTTCTCTGTCATACTCTACTTTCCCTGCACTGACCAAACCTCAGTTGGAATCATTCTTTGGCTATCTAGCTTCACTGTAAGCTTTGGAAGGTCACCAAGTCTATTCATCAACAGAATCCCTTAATCCCTATAACCTAGTCCGTAGTAGGGACTTCCCAATGGAGTGAATACTTTTTTATTTTTTAAAGGTTTTATTTATTTATCTGAGAGAGAGAAAGAGAGAGGGAGCACAGGAGAGGGGAGAGGATCAAAGGGAGAAGCAGACTCCCTGGGAGCCCTATACGGGACTCAATCCCATGACTCCAGGATCATGACCTAAGCCTAAGGCAGTTGCTTAACCAACTGAGCCACCCAGGTGACCCAGAGTAAATACTTTTTGAGAAGGAAATTCAAACATGTAGGATCTGCCAGTGGTATAATTAAAGCCTCTCATGGGGCGCATGGGTGGCTCAGTGGGTTAAGCCTCTGCCTTTAGCATAGGTCATGATCTCAGGGTCTGGGATCAGGTCTGGGATCGGGTCTGGGATTGAGACCTGCACTGGGGTCTCTGCTCAGCAGGCAGTCTGCTTCTCCCTCTCTCTCTCTCCCTGCCTCGCAGCCTACTTGTGATCTCTCTCTCTCTGTCAAATAAAAAAAATAAAATCCTTAAAAAAAATTAAAGCTTCTGAGGAGAGGCAATTCTACTTAATGCCATATGCCCAAGAATCTGATTAAAAATAAGAAAATATTTACCTGTCATAAATCTTTGCAATTCTCAGTTCTCCTCTTCCTTTTCTCAAGCTTATTCTTGTTGTTGAAGCATGAGCCAGGATGTGTCCCCCAATGGGTTTTTTGGGGTCTGCCTGAAAACTAAAATAATAAAACACTTTTTCAGGTTTCATCATAGGGACTATATACAGTAAAATCTGCAATTATAAGGCAAATTTTCTCTGGATCACAGCAGGAGATGGGGTAGGTGTGTGTTCTAAGGAAGCAGGGGCTCATTCATTAACTATGGAGTGGGGTATGGTATGGAGCTGTTATATACCCGCTTGCCATCCCATTCAGGCTCCTGATGTAAAGTTCACAATTTGATTGCTTTTTTAAAAGGAAAAAAACACAAATACTATGTTATTCACTGTCTTAGGATAATTCTTGGGGGTAAGCAATTTTTCTTCTTTACAAAATACCAAGACCAAATTTATTTATTCATTCATACATTTATCAGAAATCTTTACTAATGGCCTACTATATGCCAAACACTATTTTAGTCTAATGAATAAGAAATGCCCAGTTATCCCTATGGGGTCATGATACAACTGAGAGCAGACTGAAAACCTCCTTCTTGTTCATTAACTGTATGTTGGAAGCCTTCAATGCTGCACTCATTATGAATTTGCAGTGAGAATAATCTTGGAAATGTCTTTGTCTTTATCACTGATGCTCAAAGTTTATTCTTCTAAAAGAGGATACAGAAGAGATAAGGTTTGACTATGTGTGAATTTTAAAAATATATTATGATTGCATAGTTATGACACTCATCTTGAGATATATACACACTAGGGTACTAACACTCACTTGGCAAGAAGTGAAGGGTCCTTAATAGCCCTAATTGTGAACCCTTTAAAAAAAAGCCCAGGTGCTTTAAATCATCAACAAAATGCCAACAAACCAAATCTGGAAGCATATTAAAAGGATTATACATCATGACCAAGGAGGATTTATTTAAAAAATGCAAGAGTGGATCAACATAGGAAAATCATCAGTGTAACATACCAGATCAAAAGAATGAAAGGAAAAGACTCCCACATACTCATCCCAGTTGATGCAGAAGAAAACCTAGGCTTTGAAATCATCAATAAGGGGAACTAAATATAGACTAACAGGTTATACTTTATCAAAATAAACTGTGACATAGCCTAATAACTTCAGCTCTGGGAGAATATGGTTACAAGTCAGTTTAAATTCTGCTTGATTCATGAGCGTGCTCAGGATTCTGGTTACTCTAAGCATGAGGCATGGTGTAATAAGGATGTAGCTGACTGGCAGGAGGTTGAGTAGGTAGCAGGGTGGTGGGGATGAGAGCTTCTTGGTGAATAAGAAGTTCTCTGGTGAAGGAGTCAGCTGATACAGCAGGAATTTGCTTATAAACTGCTGCTTGTTTAAATGGCTCAGGAGTTAGGACCAGAAGATCCTTGGCTGGGGCTGGATAGGACTGGTTAAAATTCAGTAGGTCCAATGTTGAAACAGACACAGAAAGTTGGTTTTGGAGTGAACTACCATCAAGAAAGTAGTAGCCAGGCCATTGAGAGGGACAGCAGTTAAGAAGTTAGAAGGCTATATACCACGTCTTTATCCATTCATTCGTTGATGGACATTTGCCCTCTTTCCATAACTTGGCTATTGTTGATAATGCTGCTATAAACCTCGGGGTGCACGAATCCCTTCGAATTAGTGTTTTTGTGTCCATTGGGAAATACATAATAGCACCATTTGCAATGACATGGACGGAGCTAGAGAGTATTATGCTGAGTGAAATAAGTCAGTCAGAGAAAAACAATTACTGGATGACTTCACTCATATGTGGAATTTAAGAAATAAAACAAATGATCATAGCAGGAAAAACGAGAGGCAAACCAAGAAACAGACTCTTAACTATAGAGAACAAACTGATGGTTACCAGAGGGGAGAGGTGGGGAACGGCTTAAATAGGTGATGGGGATTAAGGAGGGCACCTGTGATGAGCACTGGGCGATGCATGGACGTGTTGAATCACTAAATTGTACAGCAGAAACTAATATTACCCAGAAAGTTAATTAAGTGGAATATAAATAAAAGTTTTAAAAAAAGAAGTCAGAAGGCTAGTTTGCTTTTTGCAGGCACCTGAAGGGGTAGTAAAACAATAATGTGAACTCAGTTGGATGAAATAGCTAAATTTGAGTTGTCTATGTAATGCTTTCAGATCAACGTCACTCTTAATGGAATGGCTCTAAATTTTCCAGGTGATCCTATTCAAGGTCTTAAAAGAATCCTGTGGTTCTATACAGATGGGTCCTGATGATATCAAACAGGGCTAGGACTCTGAACTTGCAAATACTATACTTACATTACTTACATTTCCTTAATGCACTTTTATACTGTGCCTTTAGTGCTATTATTATGCACCTTTTATATTTCCCTTCAATCTCTCTTCTATTACCTGTCACTACGCTCTTTAAGGGCAGACAACACTGTATTTAACATTGGAGCAACCAGCTACATAGTGCGTGCTCAAAAATATTTTTGAAGATAAGATATGGAAGTTACAAAAATATCAAGGAAAATATTGAACTGTAGAAAGATTGGTGCTGCCACAGAAGGTAGACCAATTAGAAATTTCTATCAAGAGGAGACAAGAAGCTACATGGTGAAGAGAAGTTTCAACAGCTATGTTACTGCTTCTCACAGATGGTCTCTCAGTACTGCTTTGTAATTCTCTTCTATGATCTTGGTTAGTCTCCTTAAGCCCCCCTTTCCATTCTTGTCCCTTTATCTTGGATGACAAAACTTGCCTTTTTTTTTTTTTAAGATTTTATTTATTTATTTGACAGAGAGAGACAGCAAGAGAGGGAACACAAGTAGGGGGAGTGGAAGAGGGAGCAGCAGGCCTCCTGCTGAGCAGGGAGCCTGACATGGGACTCAATCCCAGGACCCTGGGATCACGACCTGAGCTGAAGGCAGGCACCCAATGACTGAGCTACCCAGGTGTCCCCCACCTTTTTCTTTCTTTCTTTTTTTTTCCACCATTTTCTTTTTTTAAGATTTTATTTATTTTTGCAAGAGAGGGGCAGGGCAGGCAGAGGGAGAAGCAGACTCCCCACGGAGAAGGGAGCCTGACCCGATGTGGGACTCTATCCCAAGACCCTGAAATCATGACCTGAGCCAAAAGCAGATGCTTAACAGACTGAGCTACCCAGGCACCCCGACAAAGCTTGCTTCTTTGTAAAAAAGAAATGAGTGTTCTCAGGAAGAACCTCCCTCAATTTCCCCTTCTTTCTATCTTCTGCTTAAATACTTTTCTATGTTGTAGTCATTCTTCCTTCTTCCCTCTCAAACTCTGCTTTTTCCTTCTTCCAACAAATCCTCTTACACCTTGATGCCTTTGCACACACAATTCCCTGTAAACAAAAGCCCCTTTCCCACTGTGTTTGTTCATTTAGCTCCTACTCACCCATCCAGTGTCAGCCCTTCTTGGAAACCCTGCCTGGTCCTCTGAAACAGAGTGAAGCCTTCCCGTCTGTGCTCTCATACCACTGTATATTCCTCTGTGAAAGCACACTACATTGTAATTTTTCTTTAATTAAGTAGGCTCCACATCCAACGTGGGGCTTAAACTCATGACTCTGCTATCAAAAGTCGCATGCTCCACCAAGTGAACCAGCCAGACACCCCCGCATTATGATTTTTAATTTATAGGTCTCATTCCCCTACTATAGTCCAAATCCTTATTCAGCTGTGTAACTCCTAGAAAAGTGTGTATAATATAAAAGACACTGTATAAATATTGCTGAATGAATAGAGGGGAGGACAATTTGGGTGTCCCTGGTCTACATTCTGGATACACATCTCCAAAGAAGGTATATAATTCAAGGAGCTTTTGAAGGGTGTTCTGACCGAAAGGCAAATGTAAAAGGAGACAGAATTTTCTCTCTAATTCAAGTAATCCTATCCCCCCCACCTCATTTACTGATCATCTAAAGAACAGCAGGAATGTGGAGCTTTTAGATGCATAGCCATGATTTTTTCTTAGCAAATTACTGTTTGCTGTGACCAATGTGATACCTTATGCACAAAAAAGAATATGTACTACTGCTTGTTACTGATGACTCCAGGTGAAGAACCTGAAAGTTAGGAATGTTACCTAAAAAAAAAAAAAAAAAAAAGGTTATTTCCAAAGGGAGATTCTGAATGAACTAAATGGGGAAATAAATTATAGAATGTGCAAAAGTACTAAAAAAAAATAGGAAACATATCATGGGAAATAAAATGTGCTCAAAACTGACTCAAACAGGGGCACCTGGGTGGCTCAGTGGGTTAAGCCTCTACCTTTGGCTCAGGTCATGGTCTCAGAGTCCTGGGATTGAGCCCCGCATCGGGCTCTCTGCTCAGCGGGGAGCCTGCTTCCCCTCTCTCTGACTGCCTCTCTGACTACTTGTGATCTCTTTCTCTGTCAAATAAATAAATAAAATCTTTTTTTAAAAAGTGACTCAAACAGAGGTTGTACTTAACCAAAATTGCCACATACTGTAACAACCTTAGCTCTGGGAGAATATCACGCCAATTCGAATTTTACTTGCTCCATCAAGGTGTTCAGGATTCTGTGGAGAATTTCATATAGAACTGATGGTTCTTCACGTTTCTTATAGGTCACTAACACTTGGATAATTTAATAAAAGATATAGACTCTCTCCCAGAAAAATGAACATATGTATATACATGAACTTTTCATGTTCGTTTAGGGGATTCATGGTTTCTCTCTCCTCTGAGGCAGATGAGTATTAGTAATAATAATAACACCTAAGATTTACTGAGTCCGTACTATGTGACAGACACACTTCTTAACTCATCCAATTATTTCCTTTTGCTTCCACATTTAGTGAATAACTTCAGATTAAAACTTAAATTCCTGTAAAGGTCTGCCTACAGGGAGAGAATGCACTGGTCACAAGAAACTCAAATACAGTCACATTTTTCATTGTCAGTAGACTGGCCCTCTGATCTATCATTGAGTCTCCCGAGCTTGATTAATATGAATCTACCCTTAAGAGATTCTTGGTTCTCAATAGGTCACCAAATCAAATCTCTGCCTATAAGGCTAAGGGTGTTGAATTCTGGTCAGTTCACCAGGGTAATGGATACATCCCTGCAAAGTTTCTCAAATGATAGCTTGCCAACCTCTCTCCAGGCATCTATGGCTCTGATGTACTGTGTGTGAGTATTGGCGTTAGACCCGGGTTCCAGTTTCAGATTACCAGCCAGCCATGCGACCTCAGGAAAATTACTTAAGCGTTGTAAGTGTCTGTTTCTTTATTTTAAATGGAGGGTAATAAAAGTACCTAACTGGTAGGGTATATGTAAGAATAAAATAAAATAGTTTAGGTAAGGCATTAGCCCGGTGAATATAATTATCTACTTTCCCAATCCTGACTCAATGTTTTCATTGAGCCATTACTTATGTTCATGAACCTCAGTTTCTTTACCTGTAACATGGGATCAAAAAGATCTTACCACTAAGGGCTGTCATGAACATTCAAGATATATTTAATATAACTCATTGAGAGCCTACTGCATGCCAGGAACCATGCTAGGTCATTTATGTACATTAGCTCTACCCTTAACACTAATCTTGGCACATAAGAGATATTTAATTAAATGATCCAGTTAAAACAGCCACTCTTTCAGTGACATGTAGAACAAGAAAATTTCTTAAAGTTTCTTTGAACTTCCTGAGTATTTTAGCAGTTACAACCAAGGCTTGAGGTAAAGTACGAGAAGATGTAGCATTCCGCATCCTTTCAGAGGGCTTTAATTTACTTCTATTTTTGACCTAGTAAAAACAGCTTCAGAAAACCACCCACATTCCTCCTTCAACCTATTCTTATTTTCCCTTCTTTCATATTTTCTTCTCTTCTTTCTTCCTTTTCTCAGGAGATGGCAGAGTATGACAAGCAGGAGGAAGAGAGAGGCGTGGATATTAGGAATAAAGAGGGGCCAAGAGAGACTGCCATTTATCCCCATCTGGCTGAACTGGACATAGTGTATTAGATTGCTGAGTGTAAGACCCAGAGCAGCCTGATCTCCCAACTTCAACCCGGGGTGCTGGGGTCACGTAGTACAAGATTATGGTGATGGTAGGGCAGGTGATATTTTCCTAGGAGGGGGAGAGGGAGGGTAGCTCAGTGAGGCTAAAAGAGCATTAACTTTAGATTCGAAGATACCTGGGTTCAAATCCTGACTCCCATTTTTTAAATCTTTTTTTTTTAATTATTTATTTGACAGACCGAGATCACAAGTAGGCAGAGAGGCAGGGAGAGAGAGCTGGGGTGGGGGGCGGGAAGCAGGCTCCCCGCTGAGCAGAGAGCTGGATGTGGGGGCTCAATCCCAGGACCCTGGGATCATATCCTGAGCCAAAGGCAGAGGCTTTAACCCACTGAGCCACCCAGGTGCCCCTTAAATCTTCTTTTTAAAAAGATTTTATTTATTTATTTGCCAGAAAGAGAGAGAGCACGCAAGCAGGGCGAGCGGCAGGCAGAGGGAGAAGCAGGATCCCTGGTGAGCAAGGAGCCCCACGTGGGACCCATAACCCTGGGATCATGAGCCGAGCTGAGCCGAAGGCAGACGTCCAACCTACTGAGCCACCCAGGTGTCCCCTGACTCCGGTTTTAAACTGGATGATTGAAGAAGTAGATACTCTGAGCCTCTGTTTCCTCTTTTTCAAATTAGGAATAATAATAGTATCTATGTCAAATACTGGTTGGAGCAGGGACCTTCAGGGGCCAGCACAAGGGCAAGCTGATACTGTCCCTGAGGGAAGCAGAACCCCTGGTCCTTTGGACCGGCTGCAGGGGGAAGCTCTGGATGCAATTTTTGAGACGGGATCTATTGAGGAGAGAAAGGCTGAGTGAACATATCCAGGAATGAGGAGGATTCTTTGAGATTAGGGGAAGATAGGGAAAGAAGAGTACGGCAAAAAAAGAAAATTTGGGGGGAAGGAGAAGAGACTTTAAGATTTTATTTTTAAGTAATCTCTACAGCCAATGTAGGGCTTGAACTCACAGCCCTGAGACCAAGAGTCACGTGCTCCGACAACTGAGCCAGCCAGGCACCCCCAAGAAGAGATGGTTTTTGAAAAGGGCTATGTTTAGGGACACTGGGGTGGCTCAGTCAGTTAAGTGTCCGACTCTTAGCTCAGAGGTCTTGATCTCGGGGTCATGAGGTCAAGCCCTGGAGTTCAAGCCTTGTGAGTTCAAGATCTGTGCTGGGCTCCACACTGGGCATGGAGCCTACTTAAAAAAAAAAAAAGTAAAATATAATAAGAGGTATGTTTAAGAAGTTTTGTTAAGTTATCTCCCCACCCTGCTACTTTTCTCATAAAATCGGCAGAAAAATCTACATTTTTTTCAAAAGTTTGAAGATGGAATTCTGGGGCAGGGAACATAGCACTATTTGGAGACTGGTTTCATAGAAGGAAGAGGGAGGCACAGGGAGGCTGAGCTGGGTTGATAAGAGAATTATTTAAGACAATACATAAAAGCACCTGGCAGCAATCAATAAATATAAGCCTTCTTAATCTTTTAATGGAGTTCATATGTTTATTTTTACTTATTTATTTTTTAAGTTTTTCTTTTATTTAAGTGGGGCTCATAATGAGGCTCTGACCTATCAGAACCCCCAAATCAAGAGTCACATGCTCTTCTGACTGGGTCAGCCAGGCACCCCAAAGTTCAGTTTAAACGACTTGCTCAAGGTCACCATGCTTCTGAACTTGGCTTAATGTTTTTTCTTGAACCATATTGCTTCTTAACTTACGGGCATGCTGTTGAATCAGTGAGTGACACACTTAGAGAGCAAACTGCACATTTACAAGACTTGCAAATGTTCTAAGATGACTTTTGGTTTTAGCTAACAGATACACAGAGTAGGTGAGTAGGTCATGGTCTTATTTGTTGCTCATATTCTCTGCCCTGGTGTGGAGATTTGCAGGCTGATACCTTTCACTTTTTATCTCCAGGCCTTCATCAACTGGATCATTCTAGTTCTAAAATCTGTCTCTGTAAGCCTCGTCTAGGAGCTAATGCTCTGCTGTATCATACAGCAGCTCCCCGCCTCTGTAATTTTGTTCCTTTTTAATACGATGTGCCATCAAGTATAATGCATGGGACATAAGCCTCAATTATTGTCAGCATACTTGGGGACTCATACCAATTATGGTGATATTTCTCTGACAGGTCCCAGGCAAGCTGCAGCTTGGAGTTCTTTAACACCGAGAAACAAAGCTTTTCTTTATGGGAGGTTTTCTAATAGCATTTGAGTTCCTTTAGTTTAAAACTGTACTGTTTTTTATTTTTTTCATTTAGTTGTGGCAATCTATTGCTTTATATAAAGACACACATTTAATTTATATTGTTATAATTTAATATACTTTAGAATATACTAATTATAGTGAACCTTGATTCCTTACAACTTGGTTTGGTGAGGGATATGAAGCTTCAAAGCAGAGTCATCCAACAAAAGTATTAGCCTTTGCTACATTGTCTGGCTCTCAGATCACTTCACTATAAATCTCCCCTCTCCAGCTCCTACAATTGTTTCTTTCTGTCATCTCTCTCTGTTCCCTTTCATTGTCTTAGTGGAGTCAATTCAAAATGGTTTTACTCTTTTTGAAACTGTCTACAAATTTAAGAAAAAGAACCCCTATCTGACCTAATTTCCACAGATTTCCTTTGCCTTCTCACCCCAGATAGACAGTTTTGGCCTCTGCAGTGTTCCCTCCCCACACCTGAAGAAAGAACACTGCTCTTTAACTCATACTGTTTTATTTGAATGCAACCCACTTCCTCCCTCTGAGCCAATGAGTCATTTTCTCTTTTTAAAGTGAGCCCTGAAAATCTTCCATTTCTCTCCAGTTTAAAATTATTCTCTTTGTGAAGTACTTTATGTCCTGTGTATGAAAGACACCCTATAAAATGGAGAAGATTGCCTTAACTACTCAAGGACTACAGATAATGCATGACCTACCAAGTCTTCACAATTCTGAGTTAAATGGACACCACTTATTTTCTTCTTTATGGAGTCAAGGCACATAGTCTCTTTTGTGCAGTAGTGAATTCCCAGAATCTTGATACATAGATTTTCAATAAGTATTTACTGCACGAATAAATGGTTGATCTCCCCCTCCTCAGTCTTTTTAACTTGCTTAATACCATTCATGTAGTTAATATTTTTCACATTGGACTCTCCTGTGATTAAATACTCATAAAAAGGGTATTGAAAAGGGAGAAATACAAATTGCAGAAGATGCAACAATACTCTTAGGGTTAGTTTAGAAAATGCCTGAAGGGGGCACCTGGGTGGCTCAGTGGGTTAAGCCTCTGCCTTTGGCTCAGGTCACAATCTCAGGGTCCTGGGATCGAGTCCTGTATCAGGCTCTCTGCCAGCTGCTCTGCCTACTTGCGATCTCTCTCTCTCTCTCTCTCTCTCTCTGTGTCAAATAAATAAATAAAAATCTTTTAAAAAAAGAAAATGCCTGAAGGGGAGTGTCTGGCTGGTTTGGTCAGGGGAGCCTGTGACTTTGGATCTCAGGGTTGTTGGTTTGAGTCCCACACTGGGTATAGAGGTTACTTAAAAATAAAGCCTTTTTAAAAAATTAAAAAATAGGGGTGCCTGGCTGGCTCCGTCAGTGGAGCACCTTTTGGTCTCAGGGTTGTGGGTTTGAACCCCACTTTGGGTGTAGCGATTACTTAAAAATAAAATCTACAAAAGAAAGAAAGAATAAAACAGAGAATGCTTGAAGAGAGATACATTCATTTCAATACAGTTTACATAATTTACTTGGATTGAATATCTTCAAATACATATGTCATTGACCCGTTTATCTGCTACTAAATGATGTATTGCCTTGGTTTTAAATATTGCGCTCATCAGAGTAATAACTGATTTAAGCAAGAACCTTCCATGGATGCTAAAACCAACTGGTAAGAGCTAACTGCAGGACATGATATTCACACACATCTCAGATTACTCTAACACAAATCACTTATTCATTATAAAAGCAAAAAGGTCTTTTACAATGGAGAAATTTTGTGAACCCCATCGTAATCCCATGACCAAACTTCACATCACTAATAATGGGACAAACGACCATCATGTGCTTCTTGATATGATCTATGGAGAAGGCCATAATATTGCTTATGTAATCCTCCTGCCAAAATGTTTAACATTTTAAATCATGAGGAAAAATACCCTCCAAATTGAGGGACGTTCTGAAAAACAGTTGACCTGTGCTCTTCAAAACTGTCACTGTTGGGGCGCCTGGGTGGCTCAGTGGGTTAAAGCCTCTGCCTTCGGCTCAGGTCATGATCCCAGAGTCCTGGGATCGAGCCCCACATCGGGCTCTCTGCTCAGCGGGGCGCCTGCTTCCACCTCTCTCTCTACCTGCCTCTCTGCCTACTTGTGATCCCCGTCTGTCAAATAAATAAATAAAATCTTAAAAAAAACCACACACATCTGTCAGTGTCATAAAAGCTTAACAAATGCTGAAGAGCCATTCTGATGAAAGGAGACTCAAGAGACAAGACAACTAACTCCAGGCCGTATGTGATACTAAATTAGTCTTGAATCAAAAACAAAATTAAAAACCCCAGCAACTATAACGGACATTTTTGAGACAATTGGAGGTGCTGGAATATAAATGTATGTTAGAAAATGCGAGTGTGCCATTGTTAAATTTCCTGATGGTGATAGTTACCCTGTGGTTATGCAGGAGAATCTTCTTGTTCTTGCAAGAAGTATGCTGAATTATTAAGAGGAGAAGGGTCCTAATGTCTGTAAATAATTCTCAACAGTTCAGGTGGAAAACCTCTTAAATGGTTCACCAAAAAATACACACATGTATATTTGAGTATGTGTGTGTGCGTACAGAGAGAGTTTACACGTATGCATACACACAGGGACACACAAAACATCAGAGGAAAAAAATGTAGCAAATGTTTACAATAGAAGAACTTAGCTGAATGATACATGTGTATTCATTGTACTAGTCTTGTAACTTTTCTCTGGTTAAACAATTTTCTAAATAAAAACTTGCTGGAAAGATCGACATCACGAATTCAGGGTAATTTTGATCGCTTATTCAGATACATAATGCTCAAAATGTTTGATCATGGCAACTAATCATTCTTTGAATTTTCTGTTTTCATCATCCTACTTTATTTAGCTCTCCTTATTTTCTGTTCACGGTCATCTGTCAAGCAAAGACATCAAAAAGTATGTGATGTGAACGAACACCTCAACAGATTCTGAACATGCCTAAGTGTGAACTGAAATTCTGTTTCTTCTAACAGGAGACTTCTCTCATTGGACCTCTTATAAATGTATCCTTGTATATCCTGCGGAGAGCCTCTTTTTTGTTTTTTTTTTTTTATTTGTTTGTTTGTTTTTAGGCTGATGGCTTATCAGTACAATAAAAGCCATTCATGTAAATGGGATATAATTTTTTATCTTTTTCTTATTGTCCTCTAATATCCTTTTAGCCCTAGACAAAAGAGGAGCCCAAAGTATCTCTGACAATGGTTAAAACTATTGCTTTATTCTATAGAGAACTAGAGAAAAATAGATTCCGGATAACAAGTGATATTTGCAATTATGAAGTAATATTCACCGTGCAATAGAGTAATTTGTGATATATTTGTGCCCACATTGGGACTAATCATTTTGGAATTATTTTCTGTTCTTCACTCTAACCCTTTTGATATTAACCTTTGGGAAATACAAAAGCAGAATATTGGGGCTTACGTCATAGTTGCTCCTGGATCAGCAGTCATTTGATTGGTCACAAACACAGCCACGTTATATTCTGCATCAAGAAATAAAATTAAGAAACTAATGATGGCAATATAAAAAGTTCACTGCTTAGATTTCAGAGTTTAGAAATACTGTACTATGAATTGATTTTATAAACAATATTACATTCCTATTTTTTCATTGGTAACATAGATTAACTTCCTTAAAATTATTATTGTTATTACTATTTAGGTACTTACTGTATCAGAATCAGTATTTTGATTTAAAAAAAAAAAGGGTTGCATTCCCATGAAGGTAAATTTATTTTTAAACGTGTATTGCCTCCTGACATTATTCTGAGCTTCTCTGTGAAGCCTACTCAACAGTCACGATGCTATTCTGATAGCACCACTTATTTTAAAAATCTACCTTCTGAGATTTTTTGGAGTCGTGACAACATCTGGGCCAATTTTTGCTGCCGTTCAGCCAACTCCCCACGACCGCTGAAATCCACTCGAAAAAGTGCCATTATTGAATCGATGATCTGCACAGGATTAATGTAAAAATAAATATGGAAATGGAAAGAAATTAATTTGGATTGGAATCAATAGAAGAAAAATAATACACTAAATAGCTCTGTGAGGGAGCAGTATAGAAAAGCTTGTACCAATAGCTTGAAGATGCCGGCTTCTTCATGGAACTTTGCTGCTACATAATCAAGTAGCTCCATCTGATGTTCACCTGGTGGGAAATGCAGTGAGAAAATGTTATAACAGCTAGAAGAAGCAGAGGCTAAAATCATTTATGGTCCTGGAGGCAAGCAAAAGAGAGTCCTGAAAGGATTTTCTTCATTATTCATGGCTTTATTAAATATGATTTCACATTCTGCCTTAGCATGCATGCCAAAGGCTACATTATCCAAAAAGAATGTTACTCTCCATTTCAAAGACAAGAACAAGAAGTCATCTGAGGGCATTTTAATACCTCAGGCCTTGCCAGATGATAAAATCTGTGGACTGACTAAATAAATTTGGAGGAAAGCAAAATGCAAAGAGAACAGAACAGCATCAAAATGTTGTAAGGATCAACTCAATAGCAAATCAGTGCCGCCAACCTTGAAACAGCCCAAGCAGCAGTTACATGGGGCTCTTACTGGTATATGCACGGGCATAAAGGACGTTGTCCAGTACGGCATCATGGTCTACATTGAAGCGGTCAGCAATGTCCCGAAGGCGATCTGGACGGCTGGAGCATGCCAAGATTAAGGATCCAATAAATCAATTCCAAAAAAAGTTTAGAACAACTACAAAAAATAATACCTTAAGTAAACTAACAGAGAGGCAAACATCATACCTGGAAAGGTATTCTGAAAGATGAGAATAACCACTTAAAATCTATATCAGATTTTTCCTTTTCATAAGTGCCCAAATTAATAAATAACTCAGTGTATAACAATGATAGAAATGATGAACACTGATGAATTTAAATACTGAATACTCTGATCTTTATAATAGATAAAGGAACCTAGTTGTTATGACCTATATTACATTTTACAAATGAGGACACTGACAAACAGAGATTAGGCAAATGACTCAGGATTATGCAGCAAATCAGTTACAAGGAAAAAAACAGACACTAAGATTTGTGACTCTCTTTTGATTTCAGTATAAAAATAGATCTATTCTAGGAAGATAATATCACTGAATTATAATTCAAGTCACTTCAAAGTGAATTAATTCACTCTCTTTAAATTCCTCGCTTGTTCAATATGAAGTAATTTAAGATACTGTTAACCATGAGTTGCCAACAAATGATAAATTTGACTACATGAACCAAAGTATCAGTAAGTAATTTCAAGGATCATGCGGTGCCTGGCTCATTTGTTTCAGCATGTGACTCTTGATCTCGAGGTTGTGAGTTCGAGCCCTACTTTGGGTGTAGCGATTACTTAAAAAAAAAAAAATCTTAAAAAAAAAAAGAATTTCAAGGATCAGAAGGAAATTAGCAACCTATGGTTTTGGTCTGTTTAGGGTTTAAAATCTCCCTTCTTCTAAAAGACTTGTGTTAGCTTTCTGAAATTAGTAAATTCATAGGGAGGCAAATTCAGTGTACCTGCAAATGTTTTTTGGAAGATGTTAATAATCACTTATAGCTATCTAAACAATAAAGAAGTAATCCACATTTTTTTAGGTCTTCGGTGATCCAAATATGGCTACAGTATTCTCTGAATTGATGTGAGCTAAAATAAAATCCATGTCTGTGTTCTCATTTCACTTTGTTTACAGTGTTTGTATAGTACCGATCACACTACAACTGTAAAATGAGGACAATTTACGATTTTATTTGTGATGTTTACAACTAGCTCTGTGTATGTAGAATTAGATTGTCTTTACAATTCCCCAGCCATCTATATCCTAATGCACTACGTGTGTTCTTTTCTTCAGAGCTTCAGCGACAACCACTAAAATCTTCCACTGCTCCTGAGTTTACCCAGGAGATATTTTTGGTGGACAGGTCAAAGCTGGCAGAGAATTGGAAGACACAGTAAAAATGCTTTTCAGCACACTTTTTACAGAATCTGGTTACCATGTGACTGAAAGTGTAAAAGTTGGGCTTATGCCGAAGGGAAGTTCAAATCAATTTTTAAATATTTGTTAGTCGATTACTATATGGAATTGATTACTATTTTAACCAATTACCAGTGCATTGAGGTATCATATACAGAGTTGTAAAACAATCCGTATTACAGGTTAATGTAAAACATAAATAAGAAGGCAAAATATAAACATACAAAAAGGAAAATATCAGGAGAGAGTAGTGTATATGTAAGAACAACTAAAGGAGGGGCGCCTGGGTGGTGCAGTGGGTTAAGCGGCCAGTTTTTGGTTTTGGCTCAGGTGATGATGTCATGATCCTGGGATCAAGCCCCACAACAGGCTCTGTGTTCAGTGTGGAGTCTGCTTGAGGGTTTTTTCTTCCTCTTCTTCTACCCTTCCCCCTGCTCATTCTCTCGCTCTCTTTCTAAATAAATAAATAAAATCCTTAAAGAAAAAAGAAAAGAAAAGAAAAGAAAAGAAAGGAAAAGAAAAGAAAAGAAAGGAAAAGAAAAGAAAGAAAGAAACTAAAGGAATGAGAACATTCCATTGGGGCTCTTGAATGTCCTTGTTCCCCTAAGCTGTCCTCCCTACTCCTTCTTGCAGAAGACTTGGCTCCTAACTATTCTTCTCTATCATTCTTGATAAAATCCAAATTGCCCAGGGATGCCTAAGTGGCTCAGTTGGTAAAGCCTCTGCCTTCAGCTCAGGTCATGACCCCAGGGTCCTGGGATGGAGTCCTGCGTTGGGCTCTCTGCTCAGCGGGGAACCTGCTTCCCCTCTCTCTTTGCCTGCCTCTCTGTCTACTTGTGATCTCTGTCTGTCAAATAAATAAATAAAATCTTAAAAAAAAGATTTTATTTATTTATTTGACAGACAGAGAGACATAGTGAGAGAAGGAACACAAGCAGGGGGACAGGGAGGAGCAAACTCCCCGCTGACAAGGATCCTGATGTGGGGCTAGATCCCAGGACCCTGGGATCATGACCTGAGCCAAAGGCAGACACTTAACAACTGAGCTACCCAGGCGTCCCTAGATAGTAAATTCTATAACAGATTAAGAAGGATGAGGTTATTTACATTGGGTATTTAGAGAAGATTAGAAAAGGTAGGCCTTCAAAGGAGAGCCTCAAAGGATTTGTGTGATTCAGGAAGACTGAGGTAGGGACAGACGGATCAAATATCCAAGGAGGATAGAAATATACCATGCAATTCCTCTATGACTGGCCAGATTAACATTTAAGAGTGAGAGCAAAATAAAGGCATTTTCAGACATGCTAGGGCTCAAAGCTTACTACCCAGATTACTTTTCTGAAAGAATGACTTGAATAGGTATGCAGAGAAAACAAAGATATGGGGAAGAAAATTAATGAATACCTTTATGTTAAGACTAACTAATTGCTGATGTACAAAGTTTTCATGTTTTAGAGACAATTTTAGAGAATAGATTGGATCCCTTTGCCTCTACTAGTGGCAATAGTCAGTAGTGAGCTTGGAGAGCTAGGTTGGGGCTTCATTGTGAAAGGCCTTACAAACTTGTGTGCAAGTCTTTTCTATTGTTAAAAACAATTTCCTCTGAACCTGATACCTCAAACTACTGTATTTCTTCTTCTGTTTATTGGTTAATAGCACACTGGCTCCATTCTTTATTATTCATTTGCAACAAGCTTCCATCATCTTCTGTAACTGCAAATGCTCTCTTGGATTCCTAATTTCAAATCTCAGTGATCTTTCTCAGTTTGTGCCTTCTCTCTCTCTTGCTGACTACCCTTTTCTTCTTTAAACTTTCCTTTTGCTTAGCTTCTACGACAGATTTCCTTCTACTTCCTCTGTCTCTATGGCATCCTCTTTTTTAGTCCCTCTTCCTAAACTTAGGCACACAGGGAAGTGATAGTCTCAGTTCTCCTCTTGTCTAAGTCCTCCCACCCTTTTGTTTATTCCATCTATATTATCTCTGGCTCTACCCTTTCTCAGACAGAGTCCAACATTTCCAACTGCCATGTGGATGTCCTCCTGTTCCTCATACTTAACACACTGAAATGAAACACACCTTTTGTCTGAACCATGACCCTCCCAATTCTGTCTTTATCATCATTTCTCTCCCAATATAGATAAAAAACCTGATAGTTTCTCAAACTTCTCTTTCATTTGTCTACCAAATACAGTCATCAAGTCCTATCAATTTTCCTAATATTTCTTGTCCCCTTTTCCTTTCTAAGATTCTTATTTTTACATGATCTCTATACCCAACATGGGGCTCGAACCTGCAACCTTGAAGTCAAGAATCACATACTCCCCTGACTGACCCAGCCAGGCACCCCTTGTCTTGTTCTTTTTATTCAGGCTTCCAGCCTAGGTCAAGCTCTCATTACTTGCCTAGAATATTGCAAAAATATCAATTTATACCCATCATCTGGTTTTAAAGCCCTTCATATCTAAGACCCAAGTCATCTTTCCAGCCTTAATTCTGAAACATCTTATATTTCAATTAAACTACAATTCTTCCTGTGACCCAACCACATTCTGCCTTTTCCCATCCTGTACTTTTGTTCTCTTCTTTCTTTTCCCTTTATTTTGAACCATGACTTTGAGTCAACAATCTCCTTCCACCTATTAAGTACCATCTTTAGAGAAGTAAGAGGACTAAAAACAAATAAAATATAAGTCCCTCTCATGTATTTATTTTGTGAATTTTACATCAAATACATCTAGAGAAGTGAGACTTTTTTAAAATAAAAAGTGACTCGAAAACTCTATCAACAACTGATTTCCCTGTGGCTCTTCTCATTATTGCTGGTTTAGGGGATGATTATATGAATGATATACTTCAAACTTTCTTTTATAGTAACATTACTACATCACACTACTATGTAAGCAACTTATTTAAATAAAAAGGTTACAAAGTATTTTCTGTATCAATGAAGATAATCTTTCCTCCTGAATAGCCACCTGCTCCTGGAAGTTGAGCTGTCACTAGGAAGCAATTAAAAAAATGAAATAATATTAATAGAATTGAATAAACTTTGCACAAGCAAATATATAAATTAACAGGATTTATGTTGGTTGCAAACCTTTTGTCAATCTGGCAAAAAATCATGATCCTTTATTTTCTAAACAGCATGTTATATTTTTATATTACTAACCAGTGGTAAAACTATAAGTATTCTATCAGCATGATAATTCAACAAAGAACGTCCATATCTCTCACAATCTTTAGTTCTCCTAAAGAAAAGAATTTAAATATTACTTTTTTCCTATAAGAAATAATCACAAATATAATTTATGCTATATAGCCCATTTGAGTCACCTTTCAATTAATGCATGTCAAAATTTAAAATGCATTTTCTTTATAGGCATTAGTAATTGACACAAAGGAATTTCTTTATGTTAGAATCATGGATTATTTCATTTATTTTTCAAGACAACCCTAACTTTGGCACTATCATTATGCCTATTTTACTGATGGGGAAAATTCAAAAGGTGAAGAATTTGCCCAAGGTCACACAGTTATTAATGGTAGAGCCAAGACTGGGGCCAGGTGCTTTGATTCCAGAATCTACTTCTTTTCTTTCTTTCTTTTTTTTTTTTTTTTTTAAGATTTTATTTAGTTATTTGACAGAGAGAGAAATCACAAGTAGGCAGAGCAGGAGGCAGAGAGAGAGGGGGAAGCAGGCTCCCTGCTGAACAGAGAGCCCGATGCAGGGCTCCATCCCAGGACCTGAGCAGAAGGCAAAGGCTTAACCCACCAAGCCACCCAGGCGCCCCCAGAATCTACTTCTTAACTGCTTGGCCATGCTCCTTCTGCTTAGGTCAAAGAAATGTGGAGTAACATCTTTGTACAAAAGGAGGCATTTTTGTTTATTCTGTTTTAGAAAAATTTATTTTTAAGTCTTTCCTAAGGCCAACTTTACTTCATGGAAAGTTAGAGATTCTAGGCCTCAACTGATTTGGGGACATTCTTGTTGATAGAATATAGAAAAGATGGATTGGGGAAAATGGAGACAGTGAGGTCCTCTACCCACCACCAGCACTACACACATATACCCATTCACTTCCTCCTGGTTTCCATTCAGGTGTTCAGAGCGCAGAGTGCAGCACATACAACATTACCTCAAGCGTCAAACATTCAAAGACTGGCTTTGGTATTTGTGTAACCATAGGCAGGTTAGTTTCCTTGCAAATTCCAGATTACCTGAGATTATATAAAGTACCAGGCACAAAGTACATGACTAGTAAGTGACTGCTATGATTATTATTGTTATTGTGGTTGTTATGTATCCTTACCACAGAGGGTATGAGAGAGCTGGGTTTTTCCAGTACGAAATTCTGTGAAATATAGAAAAAAGGAAAACCACATAGTTAATTTCTAGATATTTTCATAAAGAACAAAATACAGTCTCAGAGTATGATTTTCTTTCCAACTGTCAAATCTTACACCTAAAGTACCACTGTGTCATGGATGAAGCCGGCAATACAAGGTGTTTGCTCATAGAACTGTCCTTTAGAAAAAATTTATTTAAACCAAGTTTTCCTTAGTCATTGTGAGATAATGGAAAAGAGGACATGGAAGCTCCACCCCTCTTCCCTCATATATTCTCCTACTCATCTTTTCCCTCTAAATATTAATCTGTAGCCTTTATCACGTTGTTTAATAAAATGGTAAACATGAGTGAGTGTTTCCCTGAGTTCAGTCAGCTGCTTTAACAAACTAATCAAACCCAAGGAAGGGGACACTGGAATTTTGGACCTACAGCCGTTTGTCAGAAGCACAGGTTTAATCTGGGCTTGTGACTGGCCTCTGAAGGCGGGGGATTCTTATGGGACTGAGTCCATACTTAGCCTGTGGAATCTGGCACTGTCTCTGTGTAGGTAGTGGCAGAATTGACTTGAATTCTTGGATACCATGCAGGTGTCCAAGAATTGCTTGTTGTTGTCGGGGGAAATGTCCATGTATTTGGTGACCAGAAGTGTCAGAAGTGAAGTGTTTGTGTGAATAGGAAAAGAGACTCACAGGAAAAAAAAAATACACAGTAGGAAAGAACTGGGTTTTCCCTATATAGGGGAAAAAACACGAGTTTTTTCATTTTAGTCATAGAAATGAAAGTTTAAGACCCTACCACAAGGAAGGAGAGCCTGGGGTTGTCCCACTGTACTGAGATCCTCAAAGGAAGGCTGAAGTAGTCTCAGACTGGTGAGACGCCCTACCTTCCAACAGAAGCAAATTCTCTTCTGGAGAAAAACTTCCCCACTCACCAGTTTAGGTCCAGTGAGCTCCCATAGATCAAAATCAGGCAATAAGCTCAGAAATATCAATAAATAAACAAGAGAGCAAGCCATTCAACCCTGACAGTTGACAGGAATAATAAAAAGCAGATTTATTTCTCTATGTCAACAGAAATACCAACAACAACCACAAAAAACAGACTAGTTCCCCAAGGATTGCAGATACTGGAGTTGCAAGGCACAGCATATACAATACCTGTGTATAAATTGTTATGAAGAAAAATAGAGGGGCCCCTGGGTGGCTCAGTTAGTTGAGTGGCTGCTTTTGGCCCAGGTCATGATCTCAGGGTTGTGGGATGAAGCCCTGCATTGGGTTGGGTTCCCAGCTCAGCAGGGAGCCTGCTTCTCCCTCTCCCTCTGCTACTCCCCCTACTGTGCTCTCTCACTCTCTTTGTTAAATAAATAAATAAAATCTTTTAAAAAAAAGGAGAAGAAAAATAGAAGATAGAATCAGGGAAGAAAAAAATCTACTATGTCCATGGAACATGCATATCCTAGAAATAAGATTGGTTTCATTACCCAACTACCTTCTGAAGGAATGAGGAAAAGAAATTCTTTTTTCTTTTATGGAAGTCAGAGATTAAAAAAATGACAAATGCCAACAGGACCTCTCTGTTAATGATGGAATGTCTTTTAGGCTCAGGATGATCCTGTATTATAATTGAGATTTCAACATAAGTTTCAAAGTAGATATACAATGTACTATTGGCTGTTTTTAAATTATATATGTATGTGTGTATATAATTTCTTTCATATAACAAAATAGTAAGGTTCTACTTACCTCCAAAAGCTTCTGTGATTGCCATGCTTTCAATTCCACCTCCTAGCAACTTACTGGAAATAAAAAGTAAGCATTCGTAAAAGGAACAGAAACAGAGAGATCGAGAAAGGAGAAAGTGTACCATTAATGTCATATCTGTCTCTCTCTCTATCCACCATGGACAGGAATTCTTGGCGGAACAAATGACATGCTAACTCTTTAGAACACAGATTCTGCTGTATATGGGCAGTGGATCAACAAAAGATCAAAAAAAATCTTTTGTTCTTGCTCTAGCTTCTAGGTACCAATAGGAAATGGGCTACACAGGCTTAGGTCTCATCATTCTTTAGAACTAAAGCTTGAGCAAATGGTTTTAGTTATTAACTGGGTTGTTCACATTGTGCTTGGGACTGTGTTTCTAAAAGTCAACTGAATATACATTCAGTGGGAGAACAGAAGAAACGGTAATAAGTAATAAGCAAAATATGTGGTAAGTCAGATGTTATTAAATTTATGAATAAAAATTAGATCCAGAAAGGAGATAAGAAGTGCAGAGGATGAAGGCAGGGAGTTTATTTATTTATTTTTTTTTAAGATTTTATTTATTTGACAGACAGAGATCACAAGTAGGCATCGAGGCAGAGAGAGAGGAAGGGAGGCAGGCTCCCCACTGAGCAGACAGCCTAATGCGGACCTCGATCCCAGGACCCTGGGATCATGACCCGAGCCGAAGGCAGAGGCTTTAACCCACTGAGCCACCCAGGCGCCCCAAGGCGGGGAGTTAAATAGTTAAATAAAGTGACCAGAGAAGACCTCATTGAGTAGATATTTTAGCCAAGATCTAAAAGAGGTAACAGCAAGCCAGGTAGATATAGGAGGAAAAAGTGTTCCAGGCAGAAGAAATGGTAAGTGCAAAAGCCCCGACGCAGGAGTGTATCTGGCATGTTCTAGAAATAGCAAAGAAGTCAGTGTGGTTGGTGCATAGCAAACTGAAAAAAGGATAAAAGATGAGATTAGATTAGAGAGGATTTTGGCTTTTGCTCTAAAATGAGGAGTCATTAGAGTAGTTTTGGGCAGAGAAATGTCATGATCTGACCTAACTGGTTTTTGTTTGTTTGTTTGTTTGTTTGAAGAGAGTTGGGGGAGGGGCAGAGGGAGAGCATCCCAAGCAGACTCCCGGCTGAGCACAGAGCCTGAGAACTCGGAGCTCAATCCCATGACCCTGAGATCATGATCTGGGCCAAAAACAAGAGTTGAAGGCTCAACCAAATGAGCCACCCGGGGGCTCCTGACCTAAGTTTTAAAGGGATCATTCTGGCTCCTGTGTGAAGAATAAATACTAGGGGCAAGGTCTGAAAAAGAGAGAGGTTAGAAGTTACTATACTACTCCAGAGGCAAAGTTAATAGGTAATTTAAACTAGTAAGGTAACAGTGGAGGAGGTGGTGGAGAATTAATTGAATTCTTATTTCCTCTTTTTTTCTACATACACACACACACAGGAAAAAGATATAAACATTATAATGGAAGGTTTCAAACATAAACTAAAGTGGACAAAACACTATAATAATGAGCCATCAAAGGGCACCTGGGTGGCTCAGTAGGTTAAAGCCTCTGTCTTCCGCTCAGGTCATGATCTCAGGGTCCTGGGATGGAGCCCAGCATGGGGCTCTCTGCTCAGCAAGGAGCCTGCTTTCCTCTCTCTCTCTCTACCTGACTCTCTGCATACTTTGTGATCTCTGCCTGTCAAATGAATAAATAAAATCTTAAAAAAAAAATAACGAGCCATCATGTACCTCTCACTTAGCTTCAACAATTATCAACTATGAACTCATGGTCAATCTTTTTTCATATAAACCTCCAACTACTTCCTTCCCTTTTCCTGTTATTTTAAGCAGATACAGGACAACATATCATTCATCCTAAATATTTCCGTAACTATCTCTAAAAGACGTATGCTCTTTTTTTAAACATAATCATATCATCATTATTACCTAAACAAGTAGTAATTCCTTAATAGCAACTATACAGTAGGTGTTCAATTTTCCAACTATCTCATAAATAGCTTATTTTTTAATACTGTGCTTGAATCAGGATCCAAATGAAATCTACATATTGGAGATTAGGTAATATGTCTTTTAAATCTCTTTTAATCTCTAGGTCTTCTCCTTGACTGCATCTGTCTTTTGATTCTTTGTAATTTATTTGTTGAAGAAACTGGGTGGTTTGTTGTAGAAGGTAGAGCACACTCTTAATGAGTAAGAGTTAGGGTGTGAGATGAAAAAAAAAAAAAGTGCCAAGGACGACACCAAGGTTTTAGTTCTGAGGATTAGAAAAGAGGCAAATCCGAGAGGAGGGAGGCTTTGGGAGGTGCAGATCTGGGACAGATAACAGAAGTTTGGATTTGGACCTGTGAAGTCTGAACTGCCTGGGAGACATCCAACTGGAAGCAATATTTGACTATGAAATCCTTTTTTCTTAGAATACCTTATGAGGACAGGGTTTTGAGGAATAGTTTGTAGAAATGCTGCTTTTGTTCAAATTGCTCTTGGCCACTCGTCTAACCTATGAACTAGTAATTCTGCCTAGGAAGGTAAGGGGAAAAAAAACACAACTTAGTCAACTTGCATTAGGAAGATGATAACTATGTCTTAGGAATCTTGAGATAGTAAATAAAAAGGGAAGTTAAAGCAGCTGATGCTAAAGAGAAAAAAATAACCCACTGGATTATTTCTTGTAAAATATTCAACCTAAACAACTGATTTTTAAGTAAAACCAAAAGTGAAATGGAATCTCCTTTATCAACAAGGAGAAAAGAAAATGAAAAGTTAAACTGATTCTCAAGACGGTTTTTTAAAATACAGGCTGACTCAGAAACTACTTATATTTTGGGTCTGAATTTCTTGTAACAAATTTAATCCTGCTTCTACAAATTGTCTGGAATTTGTTTGCTTCAGTAGAATTTTGGAAGAAAAAGAAACAAAGAAAAAGAAGCTATTTCTAACAAACTCAAGAGAAGAGATACAACAGTCCAAAGGTTATGTCTAGTGGTCATAAAAAATATGAGGTACACACTCAAATTCCTGGCTCCCAGTGGTGATATGGAAAACCATCTTTCTCTTCTCACTGTACTCAAAGGCAGTCAAGAATCCTGGCTCCTACAAAAAGACAAAAGGAAAGGTTCAAAGGGGTATAAGATGATAGTTTCGTTTCAAATGCTGCCCCAAACTCTACTTGATTATCAGGGTAATCATTTGATATGAGCTACAGTTCATTAGTCTTTGAAGGCAGCAAAAGATCGTGGTTAAGAAAACTGACTCTGAAGCTACCCTATCTAGGTTCAAAATAAGTGTCTAATACTTATTAGTTGTATGATTTGGGGTAAACTACTTAATTGTGCTGTTCCTCAGTTTCCTTGCTTGGGCCAAATCAGGATAAGAACAGTGATAAGTCAATCAGAGAAAGACAGTTATCATATGATCTCCCTGATATGAGGAATTTGAGAGGCAGACTGGGCGGTTTGGGGGGTAGGGAAGGAAAAAATGAAAAAAGATGGGATCAGGAGGGAGACAAACCACAAGAGATTCTTAATCTTACAAAACAGACTGAGGGTTGCTGAGGGGAGGAGGGTGTGGAGAGGGTGATTGGGTTGTGGACATTGGGGATGGTATGTGCTATGGTGAGTGCTGTGAAGTGTGTAAGCCTGATGATTCACAGACCTGTACCCCTGGAGCAAATAATACATTATATGTTAATAAAAAAAATTTTTTTTTCAAAAAGAATAGTGTCTCTCTCATAGGGTAGCTGTAAAGTTTAAATGAGGTATATTTATGGCATAAAGCAGAATGGTATTTTACCGAATGACTCAATTGATTTCATTGAACAGCATCATTTTCCACTCGCTCTGGAAGTTTCAAGGAGCACAGAAATTCCAGTGTTCACTATTCACGAGACAATATATATTGCAATGGTAGAAATACTACTTATTTGACAAATCAATAAGCTATAGCTGATGCAGTAGTCTAATTAGCAAGAAGAGGCCCGATGTGCTCTCATGACATGGTCTAATGTATTCCCCTTAAAATAAGATTTTATTTATTTAAGACAGAGAGAGAGAGAGAGAGGCATGAGCACAAGCAGCAGGGAGGGACAGAAGAAGAGGGAGAAGCAGCCTCTCTGCTAAGCAGGGAGCCCGATGCAGGACTTAATCCCAGGACCCAGGGATCATGACCTGAGCCACCCAAGTACCCCTAATGTATTTCCCTTTTTGTTTTATAATATAACAGTGGCTTTCAAACTTTGGAGAACTTAAGAGGGGTGTTAAAAAAAAGCCCAGGCCGGGGTACCTGGATGGCTCAGTCAGTTAAGTGTTTGATTCTTGATTTTGGCTCAGGTCATGATCTCGGAGTTGTGGGAGAAAGCCCCACATCAGGCTCTGGGCTGGGCGTGGAGCCTGCTGGGGATTCTCTCTCTTCCTTGCCCTCTGCCCCTCCCCCATCCTCTAAAATAAATAAATAAATAAAAAGTTTAAACTCACAATTATTTTATTTTATTTTATTTTATTTATCTGACAGAGAGAGACAGTGAGAGAGGGAACACAAGCAGGGGGAGTGGGAGAGGGAGAAGCAGGCTCCCCACAGAGCAGAGAGGTCAGCACTGGGTTTGATCCCAGGACCCCAGGACCACAACCTGAGCCAAAGACAGACACCCAACAACTGAGTCACCCAGGAGCCCTAAACTCACAACTCTTAAAAAAGAAAAACGAACCAAACCAAACCCAGGCCTTCAATGAGTCTGGGACTATGTGTTCTTTATTAGCCAATCCAGGTCATTCTGATACACAACAATGTTTGGAACCACTGTACTATGAAATTAACTTCCTTTTTCTCTCCCCAACCCCCCCCCCCCCCCAGTCTCTTTCTCTCTAAGAATAAACAGCTTTAGTTAAGAAAGGATGCAGACTCTGGGTATAGTAATGGATGCTTGAGAAGGAGAGGGATTCTTTTCTTTGATAATGGGGATTAATTTGCAAAGAAAATAAGACTAATGCCTATGAGCTATAACGTGGCAGTTTTGCAAACTCTGGGTACTGCTTGAGGGCAGTTGTGGAGCTGGCCTGTGGGTATACTGTCTGAATTTACTCAGAAGTTAGAGCAACTGAGCTCGGTTCAGAGCAGCTCAGTTAGCTGCTCTCCAAGTTCAGGACCATACCACCACTATCATCACTGCCACACTTCAGCTGCCTCTGGGTGAGCAAATCAAATGGACTTGCTGGGAACGAGACTCTTACATACATATGTAGACATACATGGAGAGCCTTGTTCTTCTGCAAAAAGAGAGACTGGTGGCTCTGCACGTTCCTGTTTCCAGCGATAGTGCCTCCACAGAACCCCCAAAAGGTCAACACAAAAGCTTGAGTCAAAGACATGTTTTTGCTTGGAGCCTCTTCGTTGCATGGGCCACTCAGTATGTGTGGGCCAGCTACAAGGTGTGAGTTCAGCTCAGCTTTAGCTCATCTGCCTCAGTGACCATATTCTTGGTCATATTTTTCTCGACCGTACACATGCAGACCCACACTTAGTTTTTTTCTAACCCGATGCTCTCTTACTAATTGGCCTATACCAGGAGACAGCAACTTCTTTGGTGCTAGTGCTTTGCAACAACCAAAGATACAATATTTGAGGAGACAAAGTGAAAACAAGGAGGCGTTAAGGCAGAGAAACAGAAAGGGAGAAAAATAAATAAAAAAGGAGACCAAAAAATTTTTTTGATAAAAATAAGTACCTTTTTAGTAGTATTCAAGTCTCTTAACACCTGTCTCAGTCTGTCAAAAATTAATTGTTGTTGCTTTGAAACTGAAGTGATAAAAAGTTAATGTGAGGGGGTATAATAGATTGTGATCTACAGAAATTTGGGGTCCCCACAGTAGTTTCTGGTGTTCATGAGAAGTGTAGAAGGTCCAATGAGAAAGGCTATAGAGCCTCACAGACACTTCTAAGCTAAAACAACAAAGAACTGATTTTGCTTACAATGAGTTTGTTGGCTGCCTCTTTAATTTTGTCCACTTTTGCTTCTGAGAGCCCTTTGACATTGCATAGTGCTCTTCTAGTTGTCATCTGTATCCCTTTGATGGTACAGATTCCTACGGACTTCAGTTTCTTAATGTCAGCCACGTTCTGTAAATAAAAGAATGGGTGCAGCAGATTGATAAAATGCCAGCCTGCAAGGCTCCCATACTATGTCATGTGCTTTTGAGTCCATCTCCTTCCACCAAGATGCCAATTTTATCCAAGCAGCCAGGTGGAACCCACCCACCATGTAGCCAAATGTTCTGGAAATATCTGAGTAGAACATATCCAGCACGCTGCCAAATGTTCTGGCTGTGCCCTGATTTCCCAAGAATGTTAGTGAGACCATGGCAATGTAACAAGGAATTCAAAAGAGAAGTCTGTTGGTGGAAAAGCTAGCAAATGTATCACACGTTCGCCCCCTCAGTTCATCTCTTTCCTTCTAGAGAACTTCATTATGATTATGTTCTTTTAAAATTAAATTTTTTCCCCCTAGATCCTTGGAAAATGCAAATAACTACATCACCAAAGGACTAGGATTTTCTCTTGCTCCTATTTTCTAAATCCAACTGAAAGAGATTAAATGTGAGGGCTTCAAAAAATAATGTCAGGGAAGTTTTACTATCAGTGAATTGCTGCTGAAATGCATCTACTTAAAGTCTGATTTCAGTCAACATTATTTACTCTGATCATCTGCCACAGAACTGAATTTTTTGTTGATGAAGACAGGGGTGGGTAGCTCTGAATGCCTCCAGTTGGACCAGTGGTTCTTGGCTGGGGACAGTATGCCCCCTTAGAACACCTGATAATGTCTGGAGAAATTTCTGGTTGTCCTAACTAAGAGGGTTGTTACTGGCATCTAATGAGTGGTCAGGAGCCAGGGGTGCTGTAAACATGCAACAAATGCACAGGAAAGTCCCCTCCCTGCCCACTAAGAATTGCCCATTCCCAAATGTCAGTAGGGTCAAGGCTGACAAACTCCGAATTGAACAATTTCACATTGAAAAATTACTTACATGGAAAATTGAAAAAATACTTACAATCCCATGTTTTTGTAACAGGTCAATGTCTTGAAACAAAGATTCCTGGAGGAGATGGAACAGAAAAAAAGGGAGCTTTGATTCTTCATATCCAATTGTATCATATCTTTTAAAGAGTTAATTCAGTATTATGAGTCACTCCAAAATGCCTCAAATTCCACTTTCCTAGACAGAGCGAGTTGGGATCAATAATGTTTTTTCAAACACATTGTTATATACTTAGAAGATGCACCAACACTGAAAGGGTTGGGAAGCCCAGTATTTTTGTCGTGTCCTGTCTAGATTTTTAAGACCTTAACCCAAAGGAGTGGAACAACATTTAACCTCTTTACTTTTTTAAAAAAATTTATTTATTTGGTAGACAGAGATCACAAGTAGGCAGAGAGGCAGGCAGAGAGGGGGAAGCAGGCTCCCCGCTGAGCAGGGAGCCCGATGTGGGGCTCGATCCCAGGACCCTGGGACCATGACCTGAGCAGAAGGCAGAGCCTTTAAACCACTGAGCCACCCAGTCGCCCCAACATTTAACCCTTTTAAAAATATGTTTTCTCAAGTTTTTGCCCCACCAGACCTTGAACTCCTTCAGTACCAGCATGGATTGATACCATTATGGCCATACCAGTTAGGTTATTAAAATACTTTCATGCTAGTTGCTAAGTAGCTAATCTTAGCCCCCCTTGCCAAACAAGTCATTACATATTTGTAATATTGCCTCTCCCTAGCACTATGTTTTCTTTCCACTCTCAGTTTCTAAAAATAGCCAACAGAGCAGGAACTTCATTTTTGTGGAATGACTGAACGTCTACCCATGTTTCGGCATTCTAGCCATACCTCTTCATCTTGGAATCCTGGTTCTTCCAGCACGACTTGATCCTCCTTCATCTTGAAAGGTGAGCAGCAGAAAAATAATCAGTTCTGGGAAAAGAAATATTATTTAGGAAGTAGTCATAGATCAAAATCCTTTGCTCAGAGACCTCCCTGATTTCATTTCAAAGTCACCAAGGACCAGAAGAGCAATTAGAGAAACATTTCATTTAGAATGTCTGGGCTGGTCTATCTGCTTTCTGCTGGGCATGTGACATTGTTTCTTTTGTGGGTGTGTGTATGTGAGGGTTGGGAACTTAGTTTCTACTCCTTTTCCTGAAAATTGGTTACTTTTCTCATCTTTTGATTTCTTAAAGCACTGATATCATGACTGCTAATATCTTTTTTGTTGTCTTGGAATACTATTTAGTATTCCATGTTGCTGTTTAACCTTTCACGTTTATGTTAACAATACCAGTTTTGTTAACAACACGAATTTTTACCTCATGTCATTCTTCCTGTATCTCTCCTGGCTCCTAGAACTTAGTCTAGCCTCAAGCAATAGATTTTAACTTTCTCATATACGATGAATGCCTTCCTGCTTCCTAATTATGAATGGGCTCTTTTGCAACATATTGCTTTGTTTCTTAAAACATTAGCTCTATTTTGTTTTGTAATATTTACTAGTCTCAAAATTTTTTTAAGATTTAAAATTATGTTAGATACCCAATATTATGATAACATGAGGGCCAATAAGCAGCTACATGGAGGCTTAAACATTGTAGTAGTTGTTCTAAGATCTCGGGAATCTACAAAGCATGGCCATAGTATACAATGTGGTCCAAGCAATCAGTTTTCTTGGTTTATTGTGTTTTCTCGATTCCTACCAAAGTCACGGTTGGGGCCCAGTAGAAGGGACACCAACTGCTAGGGTAGAGGTATGTTTGCTGTCACCTAATTCCGCGGAGCAGCACAGTATCTGAGGCAAAGAGGAGACGACGTGAATGGGATCTTCGGGAATACTGTCTGATCTGATCTACAGGTAAACTTATATAGGACGACCCTAAATTCCACACTGCCCTCATAGAAGAAAAAAATCGTTCATTTCTTCTCGCCTTGATAAAACGAAAGATAGTTCTTTCTCAGGTGGCCGTGGATGGATGTTAGAGCTGGATCCTAAAAGCAGGCTCCCTGCCACCTCGGTTTCAGGCGTCGCAGCTGGGGAGCCGCCATGGGCATCTTCCCGACACCCGGTTTCCCCCAAACGAGGCCGAGGAGGCCGAGTGAAGACTTGGGTCCGACTTGCTTTAAAATAATGCTGCCGGAAATCCCTCGGGGTCACTGAGATTTCCTCCCGGGGGTGGGGACAGAATGCAGAAAGTCACCAGCCCAGGGCCCAGCGACGACCACCAAGCCCCACCAAAGGAAGGAAGCCTTGGCTTTCCCCTCACATTCTTCACACGCTCGCCCTTTTGGCCACAGACCCCGCTCGTACCTACAGTCCCGCGAAGTTTTCAAGGTCACTCCCTTCCACCCCCCGCCCGGGCTTTCCCGTCCTCAGAGATTCTGACCCCGAACCAGAACGCTGAGACTGGCAGCCCTCGCGTCACTGACCAGCAGGTTTGGCGCCAACGGACGAGAGTCTGGGCGCAGGTCCAGCGTGGGCGGGGCCGGGCGCTGACACAGGGGCGTGTCCACAGTGGGGGCGGGACATGGTGGGGCTGAGACGAGACGCGGCGTGGAACAAGAGTGCGGGCCCTTACGGGGCGGGGCGGGGCGGGGCGGGGCGGGGCGGGGGCGGGGCTTGCAGGGAGGCGGGGCGGGGCCCGGGTGAGGTAGGTATGGGGGAGGAGGAGCTAGGAGCCGCTTCCACAAGAACCTCGCGGGAGCGCTCGAGGGGGAGAGAGGGATTCTGAGGCAGAGGAAATGTTATGAGGAGAGGGACCCTGATACGAGCGGAGGCTGGGGGTCTCCATTGAGCTGAGGGAGATGCTGAAGTGGGGAGAAGACTCCAGGGTGGGGACCCTGAGGAGACGTGTGGAAATTAGGGGGCCCTGAGGAGGGCGCTGAGGTGAATGAAGACAGGCTGCTGTGAGAAAGAAGGCCCTAAGGTGGGGGTTGTTCGAAATGGAGAGAGGCCGCTGGGAAAGGGTCGTGAGGTGGACAACCGAGGCGGGGAGCGGGCCGTCAGCGAAGGTGGCTGACGTGGCGGCAGGTGCCGCGCAAAATGCTTGTCTTGTTGGGGGACCCTCAGGTCAGGAGGTGGAGTATGGGATCCTCACTGAGACCCCAGCATTCCTGATTTCCGTCCCTTCTCTGTGGCTCCGTGCCATCAGCCGCTCGCTCTCTGGCAGTGAGGCACCCAGGGCCCATTCAGGATGGAGAGTAATTTTTCTGCGTCTGAACTTGAAATTTTAAATAGACAACAGAAGCCAAGCATATTTTGGTCCAGCTTTTAAATAGAAATTTGGGGCCCGCCTTCTTGCCAGCACAGCCGTCTCTGGCGGCGTCATCCTGCTCCCCTTAAATGGAGACTGACTGTTGACGAGAGAGTCATGAAACATTTGAGAGAGCATCTGTTGAGGTGGAGGCTAGCATGGGTGTCTGTGCAAACAGTTCTCGGAGTTCAAGACCTAGTACAGGACGACCCTTTTTCTTCAGTGTCTGAATCATTTTGTTGGAATAAATAGAAAAAAAAAAAATTCCCACAATAGCAGTTGGCATTTTGTAGGACATTTTTTTCCCCCCTCAGAGTGGATTGTTTAAAAAGCCAACAAATAACTACTGTAGCTCCTTCAAGATCTTACTTTCCAGAAACAGAGCCTGTCCTTCGTGTTAAATGGAAATCAGTGCCGGGTCTGGGGATGGACGAACTGGATAGAGGCGATAGGCCTTCACCTTGACACCTCACCTAATGATTGTAGAACTGTCGAGCAGCTGCTTAGGTGAGGACACCCAAGTGTATGGAAGAGCTGCAAAGAGCACAGCAAGACGATTTAGGGAAATCTAACATATGTAGTTTGGTGTAGTGACAGCTGGGAGAGAGAAATGTTCATAATATTTGAAGGTTGTGTGCACTACACTTAAAGAAACAGAAATGAGCTTGGGAACGACAAATTCATAAAATGAGGATAAAAATCGTGTTTGGATATGGTAATGATGGTTATAGGCAACTTAAAAAAAATTTTTAACCCAAAAGCTGTGGGTAGTTAAAAAGTATACTTGAAGACATCCACTCAAATCAGGCCAAAAAAAAAAAAAAAAAAAAAAAAAAGGACTAGCCTTTCATATCATATAAAAATTCTGAATATGATGATGGTGATATTTCAGATCAGTGGGGAAATGATGAATTCAGGGAATGGTGTTGGAACAACTAGGTAGCCATCTGGAAGAAAAATAAAATTAGAACCCTACTTCACGCCTTATACCAAGATAAATTCCAGATGGATCAATGGATTAAATCTGAATGTAATAACAAACGTGCTAGAAGAAAATGAGACAATTTTTTAATTATCCCAGAATAAGAAAAATCTTTTAAAATATGACACAAAATTCAGAAGCCATAAAATACTTATAAAAATGACTACTTAAAAAAAATCTGCATTGTAAAATGCTACTTTCCCATTTTAGATATAGAGTATGGGGAGCCAGAGCTTTTGTATCAATCAGTAACTAATTAGTAATTGTGTCAAACAGCTTTTCCAATTTCTCAAATCCTTCGGTGAGTCTATAAATCCTCTACAAAATTTTTAAAATTTCATTTTAATGGTATTCTGAAAACAACTAGGCAGCGGGAGTACCGGAATTTTAAACCATTACACTTTACTGCCCCTCTGTGGACAACTGCCTTATAATCAAAAAAAAGTCCTATGATCCCACTGTCTGCAGTCGGGTTTCCTCAAACTGGTGCCTGTGGCTGTATGTTCTTGGAGTTTCAAGAGCTCAAATATGGGAAATGCTTTGGTAGAGAACTTAAGAATGAAAGATCATCACACGAAAAAGAATTTCACTGAGTATCTCCCCTTCAACAAATTTAATCCGTTCTAAAGATGTTTATTGAATCCCTATTATTTGTCAGACACTGTGCTAAGGGTTATGTGCCGGGGATTCAACAACCAACAAGATACAAACCCTAATGGGGGCTATAGATTGGTATGTATATAGGCAATTACTATAGGCAATTACAGTGAAAAACACACACACACACACACACTCACCCCCAACTCACACACACACACATCAGTCATTTGGGGGCTTTCTCATTTATTTATATTTATTTCCAAATTTGAAAAACTTCCAGCTTCAGTACATAGCTGCCCAGAGAGGCATGCCCCTGACAAGTTATTTAACCAATATTTACTAAACATAGCTTGATGGGGTGCCTGGGTGGCTCAGTCAGTTAAGTGTCTTGCCTTTGGCTTGGGTCATGATCCCAGGGTCCTGGGATCAAGCACCATTTCTCTCTCTCCCCCTGCTTGTTCTCCCTCTCCCTCTCTCTCTCAATAAAATAAAATCTTTAAAAATTAATAAGCACAGTTTGATTCCAGCTTTCTGCTGGATAAGGAGATGAAGACAGGTCTCTGCCCTTCAAGAGCCATGAGTGTAGTAAGGGAGATAGACACTGAAACATAATCACACACAGGGCAAGGTAAGAGCGATTATACGTGCATTTAGGTAACAGGTAGGTGTCTCACTGCACGATCTTCCCAGAGGAGGTGACCCTTAATTTGGGGCTGCGAGGACAAGGGAGGATTTGCCAGCTGGGCAGGGTGGGAAAGGCAGAGGCAACACAGAGGCTTATTTAGGGAAATGCGAGTGGTTCTGCTGGGGTGGAAAAGTGCTAGGGAGAAAGTAGCTCTCAAAAGAGCAGGACAGGGGGTGCGTGGGTGGCTCAGTGGGTTAAAGCCTCTGCCTTCGGCTCGGGTCCTGGGATGGAGCCCCCAGTAGAGTCAGGCTCTCTGCTCAGCAGGGAGTCTGCTTCCCTTCCTCTCCCTCTGCCTGCCTCTCTGCCTACCTGTGATCTCTGTCTGTCAAATAAATAAAATCTTTAAAAAAAAAGTGCAGGATGGAAGCTAAAGGTAACATCTGATGACAGCCAACACTTAGAGCACTTTCTCCTTTCCACAGATTAGTGCAACCCCTCATCACAAAGACACCAGGAGATAGGAACTATCATTACCCCTATTTACAGACAGGGGAACCGAGGGACCAGAAGGTAAAACAACTTGCTTGAGGCTCAAGGTCTGGCTCCAGCATTGATGCTCTTAACCAACATACTAAACCAGTATATGGCAGACCCTGTGTATTCATAGGTGATTTTATTTTCTGTTTATAGAAGTACAGTTTCAGTACACATCGGAGTGGCGACTAAGCCAGGCTTACATAGTACAGATGAGCCAGTTACTAGCTGTGTCGTCTTGGAGAAGTTACTTACCCTCTGTGCTTCAATTTCCTCATCTGAAAACCAATAATAGTAATTGTGAGAATTAAATGGGTTAATACATGCAAAGTATTTGGGTTGCTGTGTGAAGAATGGGTTGAAGGGGAGAGAGGTCGAGAATACCGAGGAGAAGACTGTAAGTCAAAGCCAGGGGTGGTTCAGCCAAGAAAAGCCTCTTGAGCAGCACCCGGGTGGCTCAGTGGGTTAAAGCCTGTGCCTTCGGCTCAGGTCATGATCCCAGGGTCCTGGGATCTGAGCCCCGCATCGCATCGGGCTCTCTGCTCAGCAGGAAGCCTGCTTCCCCCTCCCTCTCTCTGCCTGCCTCTGCCTACTTGTGATCTCTGTCAAATAAATCTATCTTTAAAAAAAAAAAAAGGCCTCTTGAAAATGGGGACAACTGCACCTCACTCACAGAGTGAGAAGACAATAATATAGCGAGAAGACAATAAAATAAGGTGGAAATATGCTTAAAAGTGTTAGTTCAGGGGTGCCTTGCTGGCTCAGTCAGTGGAGCCAGTGACTCTTGATCTTGGGCTTGTGAGTTTGAGCCCCACAGTGGGCGTAGAGATTACTTAAAAATAAGATCTTTTTAAAAAAAGTGTTTAGTTCAGGGTGCCTGGGTGTCTCAGTTGGGGGAAGTGTCTGCCTTTGGCTCAGGTCATGATCCGGGAATCCCAGAATGGAGTCAGGCATTGGGCTCCCTGCTCGGTGGGGAGTCTGCTTCTCCCGCTGACCTCCCTCCTCTCACGTTCTTTCACTCTCTCTCTCTCTCAAATAAATAGAATCTTTTAAAAAAAAAAAAGTGTTTCGTTCAGAGTAAAAACCTTGAATGGTTTTATTATGGACAATTTCTAATATATACAAAGGTGAAATAATATATTTCCATCACCCGCCTTCAACAATTTTCAACACATGGCCAAACTTATTTCACTTAAATCTCCACCCACTTACTCCCCCTACTATTTTGAAGCAAATTCCATACATCATATAATTTCTTCTGTGAATATTTCAGTATGTCTCTCTAAAAGATAAGGACTCTTTTTAAAAACATAACCATAATGCCAATAGCACACTTAAAAATTAATAAAAATTAACTTTTAATTATTATTAATTAAAATATTCAATTGTTTCATCAATGCCATCTTTTTTTTTTTAAGGTTTGTTTCAACTGGGATAAAAAAATGTCTACATGTAGCAACAGACTGATGCCTTTGACCCTCTTTTGAAAAATCTATAGATTTCCTTCTTTCTTCCTTGTGACTTGTTTAAAAAGAAATGGAGTAATTTTAAAAAAGATTTTATTTGAGAGAGAGAGAGAGAACAAGCAGGGGGAGGGACGGAGGGAGAGGGAGAAGCAGGCTCCCTGCTAAGTAGGGACCCTGACTCAACTCGGGGCTCAATCCCAGGACTCTGGGATCATGACCTGACCCAAAGGTAGACGCTTAACTAAGCCACCCAGGCACCCCCAAAATGGAATCATTTTTAAAAATGGATTTTTCCAGAGCCTGGATTTTGCTGATTGCATCCTGGGTGATATGCTCCTCTGTCCCCGGTATTTCCTGTTACAGTGGTTGGATGTAGACTCTAGATCAGGTCCAACTTTGGTTATTTGGTAACGATTATCTTCTAGGTGGTCTACCATTAGGAGGCATTTAGTGGTTTTTTATCTTTTGTTAGCGGCTATTGATGATCAAGCTAGATTAAGTCATTGGGGGTCACAAAATAGTAATATTTTAATTCTGTTCCTTTTAAATTTATTAAGTGGAATACTTCTAAAAGAGGAACTTCCCCTTACCTACTATTTGGTTACCTGGTAGTAAGGTTTGTATGGAAATGGCATGATAAAAGCTGACTTTTGCCAGATTTCAGAGTAATGAATTGGTTCCCTAGTATCTTTCAGTGGTGACCAATTAATCTTTTTAAAGCAACAGTATGAATATCTAAGTGAAAATGTTTTCTGGGATTTTTTTAAATTAAAGATTTTATTTATTTATTTGACAGAGAGAGTGATCACAAGTAGGCAGAGAGGCAGGCAGAGAGAGAGAGAGGGGGAAGCAAGCTCCCTGCTGAGCAGAGAGCCTGACTCAGGGCTCAATCCCAGGACCCTGAGATCATGACCTGAGCCAAAGGCAGAGGCTTAACCCACTGAGCCACCTAGGTGCCCCCGAAAATGTTTTTGATGTACTTCAATTCCAATTATTATTACAATGCTTAAATTGTCCCAATCTTTTTTTTTTTTTTTTCAGTAAGCACCAGACCCAATGAGGGGCTTGAACTCATGACCCTGAGATCAAGAGTTGCATACTCTACCGACTGAGCCAGCCCGCACCCCTAAATTATCCCATCTTTAGCCAATGAGATCCCAAGTTGGCTCATGACTTTCTCGGACGGGACTCTTATCTTTAGTAGCTTTTCTGTTGTCTAGTGTAGCAAGAGGTTTCGTGTTCATCTCATGATTTCCCTGCCCTAGACGGGGAACCAGACATTTCTTCAAGGATCCCTGAATCCTTTTAGTTCAAATAGTGTTTCAAGTCCACGGTCTGCTACTGCGGTCTTTATTTCTAGGTCAGTTCAATGGATAGAGTTAGGAAATAGGTTTTTTGTTCTGTTTTAAATAGGTTGAGGTATAAGTGACATACAAGAGAGTGCATATATTTAAAATGTGTCTACTCCTGAGAACCTTTCACCACAATGAAGAATGAACATATCCATCACCCCAAAAGCTTCTTTATAAACACTTTCATTCTCTCCTCCCCTCCACTCTCTAGACATTCCTCCTCTCGGTTACTCAGGCAACTGTTTTTAAACATAAAATACATCCTTAGTTCATCATCAGTTCAAAATCAGGACAGTAGGATTTTACCTTCATCTCTTCTACTTTAATGTGCTGAGGGTGCTAGTTCTCAGCAACACTGGGAATGACAGAATTAGAGTATTACACAATTACTCATTTGTTTTATCCATTACAGTAAATGCTTCTTAAATGTTAGTTCCCTGCAACACTCTATCTAGCCCCTTCCCCTTATAAAGGGCAAAGAATCCTTCACCATAATTTTCCCTTCTAATAGTTACAAAGAACAGAGACAGGTCTTTTCATCTGGAATTTCCTGAGAGGCCTATGGTTAGGAGTCCTCAGTAATTTCTGGAAGGGGTCTGTGCAGAGATCTTGGCCCCAAGCTGTGCAAAGGATTGTCCCGAAAGACAATCTGGGTCCAGAAAACCAGGACAGCTTCTGGGTGGGGGCTAGTAGAAACAGATAGGTTGACAGGAGATTACAACCATTATGGTAACTGCTACCATGATGGAGGGGCATGAAAGGCTGTGGGAGTGCACAGGAGAGGTCCCTGTGCCAACTTTGTTGGTGGTGTATCAGGGAAGGCTTCCTGAAGGAGAGGATGCCTATGTGGGGTCCTGAAGGTGGAGCAGGAATGAGTGATATTGGGACTTCATAGCGGGGAGGGATAAGGGATTTTCAGGTACAGAAGCAGAGGAAAGACCCAGCAATAGGAGAAAGTATGGCTCCTTAGAGAAACTGTAAATAAAGGGCTAACTGCAATTTGAGTGGGAAGGGAAGGCGTGAGAAACCTCTGGTTATCTTATGTGGCGCCTTGCACATGGCAAAGGCTCCGTATGTCCTGGTTTCGGGAGAAGTGTATATTAACAGCAATGACAACAACAATAGCGGGTAGCAATGGCCAAGTGAAATACCCCTGTGCCGAGAACGTTGCATAAATTATCTCATTTAATGATCACAACACTACTGCGAGGCAGGCATTCCTTTTCTGCATTCAAGAAAACAAGTTCAGAAAAGGTCAAGTTACACAGCTACTAGGCCTAACGTCATACATCTATCATGAGGCAGGGTAGGGACTCTAAGCCCTGAATTTTGGGGGGCCAAAGCTTGAACGCTTTCCTTATCACCCTTCCCCCATCCCTTTACTGGGACTATTCAAGTGAATATACGTTATCTGTGGGAGACACTGGAGAGCCCAAGAATGTACTTATTTTCTTCTTGGTTCAGGCAAATAGCCATCTGCTTCTTTTCTTTCAACTTCGCATTGCCAGGCAGACTGCTATAACACAGACCAGGTCACCTCCTAGTGCCCTAAGGACCAAGTGATAAAAGCCACACCCATCAGCCCAGCTCCTTCCACATACTCACCCCTGCACCTCTGAGTCTCAGGGAAGTCGCTTTTCCATTTGGATTTTCTTGGATTCCACACAGATTTCTAGCAAAGCTTAATGTATCTATTGGCTTCTACATCCTTCTCCCTCTCTTCCAGGCCATGTGCACCTTAAGGCCAAGTGCTGTGTCTTTATTCATCTCTGTACCCTCTGGGACTGCTGCAGGCATGGTAGACAATAGATATCTAGAGGGCTTGCGCAACCCCTCCAAATCTCGGTGTCCTCCCAGGAGAGATGGAAGTGACAATACTCACCTTGTGGGGAGCCACTAGGAGTAGGTTAACCCAGATCATGTGTAAGCCGGACTTACCAGAGTACTCAGCATATCATAAGTACTCAGTAACTGTCTCCTATGATTACTATTACTGTGTTATATAATAATATTAAATCTTCCATAGTATTACCACTAATAAGTGAGTGAAAGAATTAGTAAGTGAATGCATGAGGGAATGAGGTGACTTAACTTCAATTTAAATCCTGACTTTGGGGGCGCCTGGGTGGCTCAGTGGGTTAAAGCCTCTGCCTTCAGCTCAGGTCATGATCCTAGGGTCTTGGGATCGAGCCCCGCATCGGGCTCTCTGCTCGGCAGGGAGCCTGCTTCTCTCCCTCTCACTCTCTGCCTACTTGTGATCTCTGTCAAATAAATAAATAAAATCTTTAAAAAATAAATAAATAAATCCTGACTTTGTCCAAGGGTAGAAGTGAACTTTAATATTCTTTGTCCCATGGACTGGAAACAACTACATGTGTTGTGGTATTACTGTTTTGTTTGTTTTGTTGTTTCTGCTTTCGATGAGACCCAAAAACATGGGCAGGCTTCAGCCAATAGTTGTCCCCATTCTTGGACAAGGGTTCATCCAGGAGAGCTAGAAGGTGAGGGGTTAAGGAAGCTGGATTCACTTCTCTGCATTGGTTTTCACTTCTTTGTGTCCTCCCTGTAGATGAATCATAAAAACATAAAGAGAAAAAGATTAAAAGGTCTATGTGATGAAGAGAATGGAAGTGAGTCCGCAGGGTTACATAAACAGCTTAAAATCAACCACCCAGAGTGAAACTAGTCAGAAGACTGGGAAATGAAGGTGAAATGGACAGACTATGTAATGTGTCTGAATGTAGTGTGGGGCAGATTTGTATAACCAAGGGGAAATTTGGAGATAAATTGTGATACGAACATGACAAAAGAAAAAGGCAAGAAAACAGGCAGATTAAAAAGAGAGAGAGAGACTTAGTTCCAGGGATAGCAGAAGGTTCTATAGGAAAACAAAAATCACCACATCACTCTCCATGGCTCATGTCAATTGTGTTGATGGTATAACAACGCTGATTAGTGATCCACACCAAACCACCACAGAAACACACCGCGAGGATGAAATAGGAGGTATGTGCACATGAGAGAGAGCCCAGTCCTTCCCTTCCCTGCTGAGAACTCAATGCACAGTGCCTAACAGTGAACAATCAAGGAGCCAGAGCACCATGGTATTTCAACAGGAACAGGAAAACAAACACCAAAACAATCAGTGAAGAAAGTGGAAAATGTGTTGCCGGGGAATGGAAAGCAGGTCCAGAGGAGTGCAATCTTTTGTAACAAGCTTTGTCCAACTATTAACTAATTAATTTAATAAGCACCTACATTATGCTTTTCATAGTTAATCAGTTAATTTTTTAATTTTAATTTTTATTTATTTTTAAAGATTTTATTTATTTATTTGACAGAGAGAGAGCGATCACAAGTAGGCAGAGAGAGAGGAGGAAGCAGGCTCCCTGCTGAGCAGAGAGCCCAATGAGGGGCTCCATCCCAGGACCCTGAGATCATGACCTGAGCTGAAATCAAGAGACAGATGGCCAACCAACTGAGCCACCCAGGTGCCCATCAGTCCGTTAATTTAATGGGCACCTTATATATTACTTTACATCAGGCACTGTTCACAATGCTTTACAAATGTTAACCAATTAAATTCTTATACTATATATACCATTATCATCCCCATTTTACAAATGAAGAAACTTGAGACACAGAGAAGTTAAGTAAGGCTCAAGGTCACAGAGCTAGTCAGTCATAGGTCAAGGAGCTGGGATTGACACCCAGGTGATCTAACCCCAGAGCTGCCACTCTATTTAATTTTTAAAGGATGAATATGAATTATTTTAATTCAAATATAAGCAAAAGAAATTTAAATCAGTGTGATCTTTTAAGAGGATTTATTCCAACTTCATGGGTATAGAGAGGCAAAGTTCTAAAATGTGATCAATTTTTTGTATAAGCAATGAACTGAAGCAGAATGCTAAACACACATTAGCTAATCACTAATGCCTTCACCAAAAATTCACTGAATCCTTACTATGAGCAAGCCATAGGAACAGGTACAAAAGATTCAATGCTGAATTAGACAAGGTCCTTGAACTTGGGAGACTTCTAGTACAGAGAGCGAGATAGACAAGTCCATCACTAAAGTAGGTCATATTCAGGGGAGCAAATTTAGAAAAGCACAGAACACAAAGTAGGAAGTCACTAGGGCAGTTTGGGAAGACTTCCTGGAGGTGGTGATGCCCATGCTGGGCTTTAAGGGTCAGGTAGGAGTTGGCCAGATGAAAAAGTGGCTAAAGGATATTTAAGGAAAGGACAGAGCAATGAACACTTATTAAAGTGAAATGAATTAGTGGCATTCTTCTTCCATTCTGAAATATTAGAAGGTCAGAAACCACAGTATGTACAAGCCCCTCTTAACCTGAGAGATTCCACAGCCCAAACCAGTGGGGCTGAAAACCATGTGGCTATATGCCAGTATCAGTGACTGTTTCTCTAATCAAAGGGAAAAAAATAAACTGATAAAACTTGTCTTCATATCAAGTTTACTTTTTAACACTTCTCTTAGAAATAGGCTGTAGGGCAGGCCCTAGAGTCTGGCCACGGGTTTCAAATCCTGGCTCTTCTGTCTACCAAACGCGAGAGCTTGGGCACTAAACCTCTCTGGCCTCAGTTATAAAATGAGGACAACACCACCCCAGAATTTATAGGAATGTTGTGGGGATTAAAGCATACACACACCATGCTTAGAACAGAGTAATATCTAGCTGGCATGACTCCTTTGGGTGCCCTTGCTCAAAGTGATAAAACGAATGAATAAATAAAAGTTAAAATTAAGAAAAAAAAACTAAAAAAAAATTAACCTGTAAAAAGTTATCATTTCTTAACATATTATATGTTATTTTAAGATACCAAAGTTTGCAGATATACTGAAGATCTATATTTTATGCTACTCAATAGTCCTTTATTTGGGTGGCAGAATTTAAAGCAGAGATATTTTGATGGGTTTCTGCAAAGAGGTCTATGACTTCTGGCTGTCCTGCCCCCAACACATGGGAGAATCAAGGCTCTGAGCTCAGGAAAATGGCCTGCCTACCTCTTCCTGTACCCTAGAGCAGTAATCCTATAAAACAATGGCTAGATGCTTTCTCCAAATTGGGTCTGCCCCAAACCTCCCAGTCCAGAATGGTCCAAGGTACAGCTGACCCATAAGGAACCTGGGCCTCAACTCAAGCAAGCCTCAGCTGCATCCTTTGAAAAATAGGAAAAATAAAATTTACCTAGACTTGGATGGGACAATGGAACATGCCTAGCACAGGGCCAAGACAACTTCCCTCAATTCCCCTTCCTATTTGTAATAGGGGGAGCAGGTCTGCTCTTCCTCAGGCTCTGAAAATTCTGGGGTGGCCAGTCCTTAGTGATTTCTGAAACAAGTGTCTGGGGAGACATTTTTGGATCCTGTGTGTGCTCTCTCTTAATGTGAAATCACAGGGACACCTGGGTGGCTCTGTTAGTTAAGCATCTGCCTTTGGCTCAGATCATGATCCCGGGGTCCTGGGATCAAGCCCCACATCAGGCTGCCTGCTCAGCGTGAAGTCTGTTTCTCCCTCTGCCTCTCCCCCTGTTTTGTGCTCTCTTGCTCTCTCCCTCTCAAATAAATAAATAAAATCTTTTTTTTTTTTTTTTTTTAAATGTGAGAATAGGGGCACCCCGGTGGCTAGGTTGGTTGGGCGACTGCCTTCGGCTCAGGTCATGATCCTAGAATCCCAGGATCCAGTCCTGAATCAGGATCCCTGCTTGGTGGGGAGTCTGCTTCTCCCTCTGGCCCTCCTTCTTCTCATGCTCTCTCTCTCTCTCTCCCTCTCTTTCTCTCTCTCAAATAAATAAATAAAATCTTTTTTAAAAAATGTGAGAAGCTTGGAGCTTGGAGGCTCTCCCTTGCGGGAAAGAATTGTGTTTTCTGGAGCTTCAGCATTTCAGTGCCCAGGGGTGGCTAAGTAGGGTAAGGACTGCCCTAAGAGGTAAGAACTCAGTTGGTCCAGAGCCCAGAAAGCCTGGGAGTCCTTCTGGGCTGGGCTAGACCAGTGGTCTCAAACAGGCATGTTCAAAGATGTCGTGGATGAGGGAGGGTAGGAAGCTTTATGAAACAATGATACAACGACTATTAGTAACTGTCAGGTTCTACGGCAGGTTCTTTTTATGGCTGAGCTCTCCACACGTAACCACCATCCACATCTTTTAGGGCCAATGAAACAGGCCCAGAGAACAAAGGTACTTGACCTGAGGTCGCAGAAGGAGCAGAGCAAAGATTCAAAACCCAGATCTTTTTAGAGTAAAGTCTACTCTACTTGTAGAGCCTACTGCTTCATCTGCCATCAGGACTTTTAAAAACCCAAATATTTTTAAAATCCACAACTCCCCAAGACTTAGAAAATAAAGTGTTTCATGGCTTGTTCGGAGATCTCTGTGTTCACCTCTCCTGGAACCCCCTTCACACCCTTTCTTGACCCCCTACCATGCTAATTCCTGCCTCTGAGCCTTTGCCTTTGTTGATCTGTCCACCACAGGCTCATGCCAGCCTCTTGCCTCATCCTCTTCCTTTGGCCTGGCAAACCCCTTCTTATCTTTTCCAGACTCAGTTCAAGGAACACCACTTCTGTAAAGTGTTTCTGGGGGTGCCTGGCTGGCTCAGTCAGAAGAGCGTGCAACACTCGATCTCAGGGTTGTGAGTTTGAGCCCTATGTTGGGTGTAGAGATTACTCAATTTAAAAAAAAAAATCTTAAAAAAAAAAGAAGTGTTTCTGCGTGGCTCCTGGGGTCCCCTCTGTCTAACAGCACCTCCAGAGTTTAGGGTGTTCATTGGTTGATCCATTTGCCTTCTCTCTACCAGAGTGTGAGCTTCTCGAAAATAGGGACTGTGTGTTAACGACTGTTTTTTTTACCCAGTGTCTATTTCAGGGAACTTCTGAAACCTCTTATTTTCTTATTTTATTTTATTTTATTTTATTTTATTTTATTTTATTTAGAGAGAGCAGGGGGAGGGGCAGAGGGAGAGGAAGAGAATCTCAAGGAGTTTCCATACAGAGTGCACAGCCTGACACAGGGCTCCATCTTACAACCCTAAGATCATGACCAGAGCTGAAATCAAGAGTTGGACACTTAACTGACTGAGCCACCCAGGCGTCCCTGAAACCTTTTCTTTCTTTGCTTAAATTCATTTTATTTGTCAGAGAGAGAGAGAGAGCACAAACAGGGGGAGCAGCAGGCAGAAGGAGAAACAGACTCCCTGCCGAGCAGGGAGCCCGAAGAGGGACTTGATCCCAGGACCCTGAGATCATGACCCAAGCCGAAGGCAGATGCCTAACTGAGTGAGCCACCCAGGCGTCCCCCTGAAACCTTTTCTAACCTGGGCTTGCTGCTGTGTAAAATGCAGTGGGTCATGTCTCCCTCATACGGCTGTTATGAAGGTCAAAATAAGGTGATGTCTGTCATGCGTTGAGCTTACTTGTTTAGTTAACAACTAAAGCCATTTTTTAAAAAAATTTTATTTATTTATTTGACAGACAGAGATCACAAGCAGGCAGAGAGGCAGGCAGAGAGAGAGGAGGAAGCAGGCTCCCCGCCGAGCTGAGAGCCCGATGCGGGGCTCGATCCCAGGACCCCGGGATCATGACCTGAGCCGAAGGCAGAGGCTTTAAGCACTGAGCCACCCAGGCGCCCCAAGCCATTATTACATTATAGTTTAATACTGTTAGTTGTAATATTTAAAATAAAATAATGGGTAAGAGTAAAGGCGTGACTAGACTCAGTGCCCCAAGCAAAACCTCTGCACTCCTGCTTTTCACTCAGCCTAGGAACAACTATGATGGAATATTTCCCCTCATCCTGGCTATAGCTATTTCTGTGTCTCAGTCTTTGGCCACAGTTTCCTTTTTCTCCTGTTGTTTTGTCCTACCTGGTAGAAATATCAGGGCTCCTGAGGGAGCTTCCCAGTTCCAGGGGAGAGAATTAGTCAAGGTCTGATAGTGACAAGGGAGAGCGGTCCAGCTTCTCTCTTACTTCTCTCTGCCTCTCCTCCTTTTCCTTCCTGTGGGGGAAATTAAAAAAAAAAAAACAGTTAATAAAAATTGGATCAAAAATTCAGTGTGATTTCTTCAAAGGTGTCACTGGAATCCTGTTAGATATTGACAGGAGACGTTTACAAAGGGACCAACAACGGCGACAGTAAATAACCAGACCAGAATGCTGAACGCAGTGCACGATCCCATCATCTGTCTTTTAGGCACTGTTGGGTGCCTAAAAGGCTCTGGACTTGGCCCCAGGAAAACAAGATCACCCAGGGCAAGATTCTTTGAGGCCAAATATTCAGTCTAGGGAGATGGACAAGGAACTATGATTGAGTAGGCTAAGATCTATGGAGCATGAAAAGGAAAGCACAGGGCACATAACGGGTACCCTGAGTAGGCAAGTCAGGGGAGACTTCCTGGAGGTGATGCCTAAGCTGGGTTTTAAAGCTCTGAGAGCTTTCTCAACTCATTAAGCTTTGGTTTCTTCTCTAAAATGGATAGGATAACACCATCTATCTGTGTTGAGATGGCTAGTTACCAACCCATCGTCTGCTCTCCCTTTTTCTTTAATGGAAGAATGAGCCAGCTTTTGTTTAAAATGGCAATGTGCCCAGATTTTTTTTAAATTACATTTCCCAGGGGCGCCTGGGTGGCTCAGCGGATTGAGCCTCTGCCTTTGGCTCAGGTCATGATCTCGGGATCCTGGGGTTGAGCCCTGCATTGGGCTCTCTGCTCAACGGGGAGCCTACTTCCCCCTCTCTCTCTGTCTACCTCCCTGCCTACTTGTGATCTCTCTGTGTCAAATAAATAAATAAAATCTTTTTAAAAAATAATAAATAAATAAATTACATTTCCCAGCCTCCGCTGAAACGAACATCACCATGTGACTAATATCCAACCCTTGAAATAAAGTGGCAATGTTAAATGGTACTTCCAGGGAGGTTATTAGAAAGGGAGAGGGTAACAGTGATTGACTACAACTGAGCATGAGGGATCTTTCTGGGGTGATGAAAAAGTTTTTAAACGGGATGGCAGCAATTGTTGCCAAACTGTAAATTTGCTAAAGTTAATCGAATTGGGTACTTCAAATGAGCAAATTTTATGGTAAATTACCCCTCAGTAATATTATAAAGTAATAATAATTATTTAAAAAATCACTTAAAATGTTTTTTTTTAAGGAATGTTAAGTTTTGGGGGTTTTTAAAAAAGGTTTTATTTATTTATTTGACACAGAGAGAACATGATCAATAGGGAGGAGCAAAGGGAGAGGGAGAAGCAGGCTCCCCACTGAGCAGGGAGCCTGATGCGGGACTTGATCCCAGGACCCTGGGATTCTGACCTGAGCTGAAGGCAGACACTTAACTGAGTGAGCCACCCAGGTGCCCCAATAAATATAATCATTAAAAAAAAAAAAAAAAGAGGGTGGCTGGATGATGGACAGTGGTGTGGGTTATGTGTTGTGGTGAGTGCTGGGTGTTGTGTAAGACTGATGAACAGACCTGTGCCCCTGAAACAAATAATACATTATATGTTAATAAAAAATAAATTAAAAAAGAATAAAGTATTCAGACAGGGTGCCCGGGTGGCTCAGTCAGTTAAGCATCTGATTCTTGATCTCAGCTTGGGCCTTGATCCCAGGGTTGTGAGTTCAAGCCCCATGTTGTGCTCCACATCCAGTGTGGAGTCCACTTAAAATAAAAAAATTCTAACAGTATTCATATTTCCACTTGTCCATGGTCTTTGTCGGAACAAACCTTAAAAGAAATGCAGTCTCCCTCTCAGGACTTCCTCTAGATTTCTTGTCAAAGGAGTCCTCAACCAAGGTGGAAGGTGGGATGAACATGTGGTTTGTCTTCTTTCGCTCTAATGCTCTTTGATCGATATTCTTCACATCCCTGTGGGGAAATCATAAAGGCACATATGGAAAAATACTGAAGAGTCAGCCTGAGCTTTTCACTCCTATTTTCATATGTAAAGAGAGAGAAATATTTACAGACTTATTCATTCAAGAGCAAGCAGAGAGAGGACTGTGAGTCCGGAGCCCCTGCAGTGTGCTAGGGGTCATGTCAGTGCTTGGGGACACAGATAGGAATAAGACGTGGTCGCTGAATTCAAGGAACATACACTCAAATTAGGAGGACGGGAAAAAAATCAACAGTCTGAAAGAAAGCCAAAATCTGAAGGCAAGCTGAATTCAAGTTGGGGATCTGCTGCTTGCTGTGTGACTTTGGGCAAATTACTTAACCTCTCCCTGCCAGTGTACCCATCTCAACTTGGTGATAATTGAACCTAGGGTTGTGGCGAAGGTTAACTGAGTTGCCACAGGTCAAGTGCTTAGCTCAGTGTCTGGTACACCACAAATAAAGGAAGTGCCCCAGAAGTGCCCTGTGCTGCTGGTGTTCTTACAGAAGACGGTTTTCCGTGGAGTGTGTTGAGATAAGCATGGGGCACACAAAGGGGAAAAGGAATTGGGTGATACACCAGCTGACTTTTGCATGTGAGCAGACATTTACTTGATGATGAAGCAGGTTGCGGGCACTCAGGGTCGACAGAATAGCAATAAAAATGTATTTGTATGAATTAAGAGTCTGTCATATACTTCTCTGCTGATGAAGGATAGAGGCAGAAAGATGGGTATTAAAAAAAAATAGCAGTGATCTTGGCCTGAACTGAGGTAGGGAAGCTGAAGGGATTCCATTTATTTTATTATTTTATTTATTTATTTATTTTAAATATTTTATTAATTTGAGAGAGAGAAAGAGCATGAGTGGGGGAGGAGCGGAGGGTGAGGGAGAAGCAGACGCCCCGCTGAGCACAGAGTCCAACATGAGCTCCATCCCAGGACCCTGAGATTATGACCTGAGCTGAAGTCAAATCCTCAAGTGACTGAGGCACCCAGGCATCCCTATTTTTTTTCCTTAAGATTTTATTTATTTATTTATTTATTTGAGAGAGAGAAAGTGTGTGAACACATGTGCAAGTGGGGGGAGGAGTGGAGAGAGAGGGTCAAGCGGACTCCGTGCTGAGAACAGAGGCCAAGGTAGGGCTCGATCCCATGACGCAAGTTCACAGCCTGATGGGACACCCAACCGACTGAGCTACCCGGGAGGCCCTGAAGGGACTCCATTTTAGAAAGGCTCTATCTCTGCTGGTTTTCCACTAGGCCCCATTTCAGAATAAGCCAAAGAAGCTATGTTCCCACTTCAAGGGGGAATCAAGATAATTAATCATTCTCTGAATTGTTTCCTAGGCCCCAAACACCTAATAATGTCAAAGCAGCACCAGATCCCAAACACGTTCCAGGCTGACACTGGCATCAATACCCCCACCTGCGGTAATTTATGGAATAACACCTGTTTTCACCCAACACTCACCTCTGACTGGGGCCTACCCTGGATTCCTGAAGGAACAAGTACCCTAGACCCCTTTCCAATAGAAATCCCTAACCCCAGGCAATGACAAGTCTCCTTCTTCTCCTTTTCTTTCCAAGTCTCCCAGACATTCTGCTATTTTCAACCTGTCATTTAGACTATTTCATAAACTCTGTTTCCACTTTCTCTCTCGCATTTGATTTCTATCCTGTGTGAAGCCAGGACCCTCTTGGCTGTCCTGGGGAACCCTCCCCTGGGTCCTCAGACTCAACCTGCCTGTATCAAAGCCAATGGTTATTTTAACAATGGGCATCTTTTTCCAAGTCAAAGGAAGAAATTCTGTTGACACAACATTCTTACTTTTAGGATCGAACAGCAGCAAATTGCATTTGTCCTTGTTATGATCACATTTTTAAAAAGATTTTATTTATTTATTCGAGAGAGAAAGAGAGAGTGAGCAAGAGAGAACATGAGCCGGGGGAGGGGCAAGGGAGAGGGAGAAGCAGATTCCCAGCTGAGCAGGGAGCCTGATGTGGGGCTCCATCCTAGGACCCCAGGATCATGACCTGAGCCAAAGGCAGATGGTTAACTGACTGAGCCACCCAGGTGCCCTGATGATCACATTTTCTTTTTTTAAGATTTTATTTATTCATTTGACAGGCAGAAATCACAAGTAGGCAGAGAGGCAGGCAGAGAGAGAGGAGGAAGCAGGCTCCCTGCTGAGCAGAGAGCCCGATGTGGGGCTCGATCCCAGGACCCTGGGATCATGACCTGAGCCAAAGGCAGAGGCTTTAATGCACTGAGCCACCCAGGCGCCCCTGATGATCACATTTTCTAACAGAAAATCACTGAAGAAATTTCTTGATGATATTTTCTATAGTGTTACTTCTTGAGATGTTGAAACCCACACATACCTTAGGCTCATATTTTGCACGAGAAAAACCATCTTTAGTTTATGTGACAGAATCATATGTTGAAAACGTTTCATGGGGTTCTGCAAAGAGCATTCTGAATTATGGGTGCTCTGTGCCCAGACAAGTTTGAGGATCAGGGCTCTGGACTTACATGTCAATAAAGTTCTCCAGCAGCCAGAGACCCTGTTCCCTCAAAGCATGCCTCGCCTGCACAGGCGAACTCGGCTCTTCCTCTACCTACAGCAGGGACCCCTGGATTGCCTTTTCTTTTCTTCTACTTCTTCTTTTTCTAAAGATTTTATTTATTTAAGAGAGAGAGAGAGAGAGAGAGAGAGAGTGCATAAGCAGGAGCAGCAGCAGAGGGAGAGGGAGAAGCAGGCTACCCACAGAGCAGGGAGCCCGATGTGGGGCTCAATCCCAGGACCCTGAGATCATGACCTGAGCTGAAGGCAGATGCCTAACCTACTGAGCCACCCACGTGCCCCTGGATTGCCTTTTCTAATAGGGGCTGCTCCAGGTCTCCCCAATCACAGACTTTCAAATCTGAGTCCTGCACTGCTTTGGACCCTGCAATTTCCATGGCACGGGGTCACAGGTATTATCTCTGGCCATTGGCATTTACTGAGCACTTTCTTTGAGCCAGGCACAGAGCTAGACATCTCCATTCTCCCACAGCTACTCTGTGTCCCTGTTTACAGACAGTAACCAAGCCTCACACAGGCTGTGATGGACATAATTCAGATAGAGAGTGAGACAGAGCTTCAGTCTGTCCAACTACAAAGCCAGTGTTTCCTACTGATATACTCTATTTGGGAAATAAGATGGTAACTGAGGTCCCAAAGGAGTCCTAGCCCATGTGCAAGTAATAGTCCATATGGGCATTTGACACCTTTTGTTTTTGTTATGGCTACCATTAAAAAAAAAAGCTTAAAAATATATATAAAAGTAATGAAAATTGCACAATCAACACCATTTACCCATTATTTAGCTTCAATAGTTACCAACATAAGATTAATCTTGAAACATCCATTACTCCCTTCGCACCCCTCCATTCCCACCCCACATGGGCGATTTTCAAGAAGAGCCTAGATACCATGTCATCTCATCCAGAAACACTTCATTAGGTATCTCTTTCAGACATGACACTTTTATTTTTTGTTTATTTTTTAAGATTTTATTTATCTATTTGCTAGAGAGAGAGAGAGATTGCACAAGCAGGGAGAGCAGTAGGCAGAGGGAGAAGCAGGCTCCCTGCTGAGCAAGGAGCCTGCCGTGGGGCTCCATCCCAGGACCCTAGGTCATGACCTGAGCCAAAGGTAGACGTTCAACTGACTGAGCCACCCAGGCGGCCCCAGATTTGACTCCTTTAAAAAAATAGATAACTACGAATGGGAGAAGATATTTGCAAATGACATTATCAGATAAAGGGCTAGTATCCAAAATCTATAAAGAGCTTAGCAAACTCAACACCCAAAGAACAAATAATCCAGTCAAGAAATGGGCAGAAGACATGAACAGACATTTCTGCAAAGACGACATCCAGATGGCCAACAGACACATAAGAAAGTGCTTCACATCACTCAGTATCAGGAAAATACAAATGAAAACCACAACTAGATACCACCTCACACCAGTCAGAATGGTTAAAATTAACAAGTCAGGAAATGACAGATGCTGGCGAGGATGTGGAGAAAGGGGAACCCTCCTACACTGTTGATGGGAATGCAAGCTGGTGCAACCACTCTGGAAAATAGCATGGAGGGTCCTCAAAAAGTTGAAAATAGAGCTACCCTATGACCCAGCAATCGCACTAAAGATACAAACGTAGTGATCTGAAGGGGCACATGCACCCGAATGTTTATAGCAGCAGTGTCCACAATAGCTAAACTTGGAAAGAACCTAGATGTCTATCAACAGATGAATGGATAAAGGAGATGTGGTATATATATACAATGGAATACTATGCAGCCATCAAAAGAAATGGAATCTTGCCGTTTGCGATGACGTGGATGGAACTAGAGGGTATTATGCTTAGGGAAATAAGTCAATCAGAGAAAGACAACTATCATATGATCTCCCCGATATGAGGAAGTGGAGATGCAACTTGGGGGGTTTGGGGGGTAGGAAAAGAACAAATGAAACAAGATGGGATCAGGAGGGAGACAAACCATAAGAGACTCTTAATGTCACAAAACAAACTGAGGGTTGCTGGGGGGAGGAGGGTAGGGAGAGGGTGGTGGGGTTATGGACATTGGGGAGGGTATGTGCTATGGTGAGTGCTGTGAAGTGTGTAAACCTGGCGATTCACAGTCCTGTAGCCCTGGGGCTAATAATACATTATATGTTTATAAAAAAAAATAAGAAAAAATAAAAAAAATAGATAACTACAAAACCATTATAATATCTCTACAAAGAAAAAGGATATACCAGTACAAGGAGTTCCTTAGTATGTTCCTTCAGAACACAGATAGCAAAGAATTCATAGACTCTAAATGTGCAGCTCTAGGAGATTTCATGGACTAAGCACCCCTATCAAGAAATGGAACACTGCGAGCTCCCCAGAAGCCCCCTCATCTGTACCCTACTCAGGCAAACCCTATTTCCCTGGGTGTAGCTCTGCTTTGATGTCTAACAGCACAGATGTGGGTTTTTTTTTTGTTTTTTTAAGATTATTTTAGAGAGAGAGGGTGAGAGCACAGTGAGTGAGGGGAGGGGCAGGGGAGAGGGGGAGAGAGAGAATCTCAAGCAGACTCCCCACTGAGCTTGGAGCCTGCCAATGCAGGACCCCATCCAGGACCCTGAGATCATGACCTGAGCCAAAATCAAAAGTCAGATGCTTAACCCACTGAGCTACCCAGGTGCCCCTAATGGCACAGATGTGTTTCAAGTCCATCATTTTCTTTTGTAGACACAAATTTTGAGAATCACTTTATTAACAGAAGGCATGCTGAGCTTCTCGATAATGCCTTACCCAAAAGTGGGTATATTTAGCAATGAGATTGCTAACACATAATTACAAAGTTTCTACTGACTTAAAATACTATACTATAATTCACCCTATAAGGACGCCTTTATTAAACAAGGATGTCCTTATGTATTTCTGAAATACATATACTGTAGACTTAATCTTGAATAAATTTAATATTATTTTTATTAAATTTAAATTATTTTTGCCTTGCTCATGCCATAGCTAAGGTGTGACTATGGGGGCTAAGTTCCAGCCAACGTAAGTTCCAGCCAAAGGAATAGAAAATGGAAGGTTTATTTGTGATCTTATTATTTACTTGAGAGAGAGACAGAGTGAGAAAGAGTGAGAGCACTCGAGCAAGCAGGGTAAGGGACAGAGGGGAAAGCAGACTCCCTGCTGAGCAGGGAGCCAGATGCGGGGCTAGATTCTGGGACTCCAGGATCATGACCTGAGCCGAAGGCAGACGTTTAACTGACTGAGCCACCCAGGCACCCCAATAACTAAAATTAAAAACAAAAACAAAAACAAAAAAAACCCCAAATGGCTCCTGGGTCCTCTCCCTTCCTTGATCCTGACCCTATCCTCCCTTACCTGCATTTTTCCAATCTCTCCAAACTCTCTGGCTTCACATGGCCTTGGGTCTCCACTTGACAATGAAAGAGCCCTGCTACTCCCCATCCAATCTTGTCCTTTTTGGTGCATAATTTCGCTCCTTCTGCCTCCTAGTAGTCTCATTCACCCATGGGGGGGCCACACCTTTCCCCCAAAGTCCCAGGCTCTGGTGTCTGACCAGTTAAGACCACTCTCTGCCAGATCACCAAACCTGTCTCAGCCCAGGGCTTCTACATGTGGCACCCCCACTGCTGACCGCTACTACCCTTGGCCCTTTCCTCCCTCAGCTTTGTGGCTGCTGTGCCTTCACACGCAGGCTCTCCTTTCCTTCTGGCCACTCCTTCTCTGTGGCCCCATATTTTGTCCTCCCCACATATGCGGTTGCCCTCTAAGTTTCTGTCCTTGACCTTGGCTTCTGTAAAACGGAGATAAATAACTGTGCTTCTTACACAATTTTATACCCTGATTTTTTTTTTTGGTCCAATAATATGTTATGACCATCATTCCTTATAAAATAAGAATACTAGATCGACATGGCCATTTTTCTTGGCGGCAGAGCACGTACATATGATAGCTGATTAACCAAACACCTTTTGATGGACATTTAGGCAGAACTGCATTTTTGTGGGGCTGGTGCTTAACAGGTTTGTGTGTTTTTGTGTGTATCTCATTTGGAAATAATGCTACTGTATCACTTTGTAAAACAGTTACCAATGTGTTCATTGTTTCATTTCTCTCCTACAATGGCAGATTCCACCGGCTGTGTCTGGCCGACAGCAGTACCCCCTTTCTCCCCCGCTAACTGAATCCAGTGTTATTTTGGGTAATGAAGTGCCCAGGCAGTTCCGCTCTGGTTCAGGCATGGAGATCTCATTTCTCTTTGCCAAATATTTCCTGAGCTTCTTTTGCAGCCAGATGTCCACGTGAGAGAGTTATGGGAGCAGGTGGAGAAGACATGAGAGAGAGATAAGGAGCAAAAGAAGAAGGTGAGCTCTTTAGAAAAAAAGTTCCAGCTAAGAAAGGGAGAAGGGAGTGGAAGTAGAAAATCACTATTCTGCAACCCCAGCTGTCATAACTGACCCAGGCAAAGAGCATCAGTGGATGCTACAACCGCTGGGCGTTGGGTTTGGGGAGCGCAGATTCATTCAGTCTCAAAGAATCACACCAGTTATTACAGATGAACTACATAAAACAGGGGTCTTGGGGCGCCTTGTGGCTCAGTGGGTTAAGCCGCTGCCTTCGGCTCAGGTCATGATCTCAGGGTCCTGGGATCGAGTCCCGCATCGGGCTCTCTGCTCAGCAGGGAGCCTGCTTCCCTCTCTCTCTCTCTCTGCCTGCCTCTCTGTCTACTTGTGATCTCTCTCTGTCAAATCAATAAATAAAATCTTAAAAAAAAAACAAAAAACAGGGATCTTAGAATGGAGAGGTCTAGCAGAGAGCACCTGTCTGGCTGACTTGACATTGAGTGTCTCCCGATGCCATGTACTACGCACACACAACATCATCTATGACGTGTTTCCTGAACCCTATCAAGCACCTAGTATCACCCCATGTCTAGTTTATGAGAAATATAGGGCATTTTGGAATAAGTTAAATGATACCCTGAAGAAATAATTAGAAAAATCCAGAATGTGGCTTGAGTGTTTCAAAATACTCTATGTCATAAAATAATAATAATAATGTAACCATTGATTCAGGGCATAACAACAAAGGTGGCGGTAGGGCATTGTTATCAATGAAAAGGCCCCAAAGAGATATAACAGCAAGATCTAGTTCCCAATCCTTGATCGGATCCTGGAGCAGCAGGTAAAACCAAAAAGGATATTTTGGGCACCACCGGGGAAATTTGAATTTGACCTAATTACTAGAGAGAGAAAGAAAATGTGGCAAAAAGTGGATAATTGGTAAACTCAGTGTGGGCATATGGTGTTCACTGCACCATCCTTTCAACATTTCTGGAAGGTCTGAAAATTTTCTAAAGAAAATAAAAATACTGAAAAAGTCAGAAGGCATAGGAAAATATCCATCATAAGCAGCTAAGTGGGAAAACAAAGTCTAAAAACCAGATTGATGGTATGACTCTACTACTTTTGTCTAAAGATACACCTCTACGGGCCCAGGCGAAAAGACGGGAAGGATTTATAGAAAAATGTTGGCAACGTATGTCTCCAGGTGCTTTTCCAGGTTTGTTTGTTTGTTATCATTGGACATAAATGTTTTTGTAGTTAGGAAAAAATAACTTTAAAAGAAAGATCTGGTCTCTGTTACTGTGGCATTTATATTCTGACCACAAGAAACGTGCCTAAGATAGTCCCAGGGCTAGGCCCCCAATTAAAAATTACCATGTGCAGGGATGAGTGGGTGGTGCAGTCCATTAAGGGTCTGACTCTTGGTTTTAGCTCAGGTCGTGGGTGATCTCAGGGTCATGAGACCCGCTCCATGTCGGGCTCTAAACTCAGCAGGAGCTCTGCCCAAGATTCTCTCTCTCCCTCTGTACTCCCACTCCTGCTCTTGCTCTCTCTCTCTCAAAATAAAATAAATAAATCCTTAAAATGCATGTAAAAGGGGCACCTAGGTGGCTCAGTGGGTTAAAGCCTCTGCCTTTGGCTCAGGTCATGGTCCCAGGGTCCTGGGATCGAGCCCAGCATCGGGCTCCCTGCTCAGCGGGGAGCCTGCTTCCCCCTCACTCTCTGTCTGCTGCTCTGCCTACTTGTGCTCTCGCTCTGTCAAATAAATAAATAAAATATTTTTAAAAAATAAATAAAATGCATGTAAAAAAAATTTTCATGTGCAGGGGTGCCTGACTGGCTTGGTCAGTGGAATGTGCTACTCGGTCTTAGGATTCTGAGTTCAAGCCCCACACTGGGTGTAGAGATTACTTAAAAATAAAATCTTTTGCAGAGAAAGGGAAACCCTCCTACACTGCTGGAGGGAATGCAAGCTGGTGCAGCCACTCCGGAAAAGAGCGTGGAGTTTCCTCAAAAAGTTGAAAATAGAGCTACCCTATCACCCAGCAATTGCACTACTGAGTATTTACCCTAAAGATACAAATGTAGTGATCTGAAGGGGCACATGCACCCCAATGTTTATAGCAGCAATGTCCACAATAGCCAAACTATGGAAAGAACCCAGATGTCCATCAACAGATGAACAGATAAAGGAGATGTGGTATATATATATATATATATATATATATATATATATATATACAATGGAATACTATGCAGCCATCAAAAGAAATGAAATCTTGCCATTTGCAACTATGTGGACGGAACTAGAGGGACGGAACTAGAGGGTATTACGCTGAGTGAAATAAGACAATCAGAAAAAGACAATTATCATATGATCGCTCTGATATGAACAATTTGAGAGGCAGGGCAGGGGGACTGTGGGGGGTAGGAAAGGAAAAAATGGAACAAGATGGGACTGGGGAGGAAGACAAACCATAAGAGACTCTTAACCTCAGGAGACAAACTGAGGGTTGCTGTGGGGGTTTGGGGGAGGGATAGGGTGGCTGGGTGATGGTGACTGGGAAGGGTATGTGCTGTGGTGAGTGCTGTGAAATGTGTAAGCCTGATGATTCACAGACCTGTACCCTGGGGCAAATAATGCATTATATGTTAATTTAAAAAATAAATATATAAAATCTTAAAAAATTTTTTTTAATTGTCATGTGCAAGAACAGGCAGATGCTCAAACAATGTCCCTTCCCTAAAGCCCCTTAAATACCTGAGGAAGTTTTCTTGCAGTTCCCTTAGATACACATCAAAATACTTCCATTCATTCCAGTGGAGCCGTTTCAGGTGGTGGAAGTTGTCCCTCCGTTTCTTCATGTTGCTCAGGGTCAGGTCAATGACCTCAGCATACGTCAGCATGGACTCAGTGGCATTGGCCGTCAAGGAAAAGCTCACACTGTCGGTTGGTATTGACTCTTGAGTGTTACCAGCAAGACGGCCTACCGCATGGAGAGGAGCGGGGTGATGAGATGGCAGAGGGGGGAAATGACCTGTTTCGGGACCACATCACTGAAATCTGAGCAGGAAAGGACTCCTGGCCTCTGACCATAGGGGAAGGCAAGGGGCTATCCTCCCCAATGGCTGGGCCATTCCTGGTCTTTTAACACAGCCCTTCTCTCCTCCTGCTGATGGAAGGGCTAGGAAATCCTCTTTTCAGACTCATCTAAAATTCTCACTCTGTAGGTGACAGGTGGCAACTCCACTTATCACGGGAATCTTTTCATAGTATCACTGTGTCGTACTCCTGAAACTAATATGTTGTGGGTCAACTATATCTCAATAAAAAATAAAGCAAATAAATACTATTCTTACTCTATGATCACAGTGGTGAAGAGGAAGGGATTCCAACTTTCAGTCTCAAGACCTCATTCTCAATATCATGTTTGTATGTTGGAAAGCCCTCTGGGCCTCCCCCACCTCTCTACCCCTTCTGCATTGGTCAGAATCTCAGGCGTTTGGTATTTCCATCCAACATGAGTCATCCTCTATGTCCCTATTTTCCGATCTATAAAATAAGGATAATAATTCCGCCTTCGACGATGTTAATAATTATGACCGTTATTATTTAGAACCAGCCATATGCCATTTAATCCTGATCATAACACTATTGGTTTGGTATAATTATACTTATTTTTATAATTTATTATAAATAATATAATATAATATATAATATAATATAAATTATATAATATAAATTATAATTTTTATAATTATAATATTACAATTATAATTATTTTTTAAGATTTCATTTATTGGGGCAGCTGGGTGGCTCAGTGGGTTAAAGCCTCTGCGTTCGGCTCGGGTCATGATCCCAGGATCCTGGGATCAAGCCTCGAATTGGGCTCTCTGCTCGGTGGGGAGCCTGCTTCCTCCTCTCTCTCTCTCTCTGCCTGCCTCTCTGCCTACTTGTGATCTCTGTCGAATAAATAAATAAAATCTAAAAGAAAAAAAAAAGATTTCATTTATTTATTTATTTGTTTGTTTGTTTGAGACAGAGAGAGCAGGAGGAGGCGCAGAGGGCAAGGGACAGTGTGCTCCACACTGAACACAGAGCCTGAGGCAGGGCTCGATCCCATGACCCTGAGATCATGACCTAAGCTGAAACCAAGAGTTGAATGCTTTATCTGAACGAGCTACCCAGGCGCCCCTAATTATCCTTATTTTACAAAGAACTTGATAAAGCTATTGAGCTCAGAGGTCAAGCTGTGCACCTAAGATCTTAAGTCCAATGCGTTGCTGAGCTGGACTCAAATCTGGGGCTGTGTATCCCCAACCCAGGCTCCTCCTACTGTACTACACTACAGAGCAGTGAGGTGAGCTGGTCAGCCGCTGACTTGGTGCTTGAGTCTGGGTTGACTTGATCCCATGTCTGACCCCTCCCTATAAGAAAATGCTAGGTCTCAGGACACCAACTGGTCACATCTGTTAATTCTTAAGATCTGAGTTGGGTTACCGAATCTTTAAGTTGGTTGGTTAAGTTGGTTACCAATGCCAATTGTGCCAGAGATTTGCTGATGGGTCTGGAGGAGGGTGTGTGCGTGCGTGCGTGCGTGTGTGTGTGTGTGTGTGTGTGTGTATGACGAGGATGTTACAAGAAACACACATCTGGGCCCCAAATCCCGATCAATACAGACTCTGGGGTCAATGAGCACAGGGGAGTCATTATTGAACGGCAAAGTATGTTCGAGTACCTAGTTAGCAGGAAGAGATTTTGCACCCAGGGAAATCTGACTTGCCTGGGATCCCAGGCAGCCAGTTTATGAGGCCGACTTGGAACTAAAATGCTCAACATTCTGAGTCTTCGGCTCCTACCAACGACTACCCTTGATGGGCACACACTGTACCAGGCACTGAGCTAAGGGCCGGGTGCCTTTCCACACCCTTGCTTCTCGGAGGCAGAAGCAGCAGGGCCTGGAGAAACATGTGCCCCTCCTGTGGCAGAAAGGATATGGGATGCTCCTGGTTCTTTCGCTCCTGACTATCAACACGTCTTCACCACCCTGGGGCAGGTGGGCGTAGTTGTGGAGGAAGTACACAATCAGAGGACTCTTCCCGTAAATGTTGAAGAAGTTTGAAGTCAGCTCAGGGCTTTTGCACGCTGGGTGAGACTGATTGGGAAAGAGAGTGGAAAAAGTTATATACTGTCATTGTTACAGCATGGATTAAGAAACGTAAAGGTAATAATGTTCTTTATCCAGTAACTCCAATTTTAGGATGCTATCCTAAAGAAATTACTCAAATTCAAGAAAAAAGATTCAAGTACTAGGATGCTTGCTGCAGAGATACTGACTATAGCAAAAGATTAGAATAATCCGAATGTTCAAGAAGATATTGATATTTCTTTTTTTTTTAAGATTTTATTTATTTATTTGACAGAGAGAGATCACAAGTAGGCAGAGAGACAGGCAGAGAGAGAGGGGGAAGCAGGCTCCCTGCTGAGCAGGGAGCCCCGATGTAGGGCTCGATCCCAAGACCCTGGGATCATGACCTGAGCCGAAAGCAGAGGCTTTAACCCACTGAGCCACCCAGGCGCCCCGAAGATATTGATATTTCTATCCCAAGGAATAGTTATGCTGCCATTAAATGTTTATGAAGAGCTGGTCCTAAGAAACAGCTTCAGATCTAATAGTAAATTAAAAAATTGAGATGTGGGGTCACTAGGTGGCTCAGTTAGGCGTTTGCCTTCGGCTCAGGTCATGATCTCAGGGGCCCAGGATCAAACCCAGAGTTGGGCTCTGTGATCTGCGGACAGCCTGTCCCTCCCTCTGGTCCTCCCCCAATGCCTGCTGTCTCCCGCTTACTCTCTCAAATAAATAAATAAATAAATAAATAAATAAATAAATATCTTTAAAAACACAAAATAAAAAAAATAATTTAAAAATTGAGATGCAAAGTTGGGAATATGGCATTATATGTTTTCTGTGAAACAAATCAGTTCAAAAGAAAGATAGGAAACTGGAAAGCATAGTTACCAAAATGTTAATGATTCATTCAGCAAATATTTATTGGGTCACGAACATGTATAAACACTGTCCTAAGCGCTAGAGACTCAGCCAGCCCTCGTGGAGCTTGCATTAGAGTTGAGACGAAGACAATAAACAATTCCACGAATAAAGGAATAGCGTGACATTATGGAAGAAGTGATGTTTTGGAGAAGAATCAAGCTGGCGGGGGTGGGGGCGGCACCTGGGTGGCTCAGTGGGTTAAGCCTCTGCCTTCGGCTCAGGTCATGGTCTCAGGGTCCTAGGATTGAGCCCCGCATTAGGCTTTCTGCGGGCTCTGTTCGGGCTCTCTGTGGGCTCTCTGCTCGGCAGGGAACCTGCTTCCTCCCTCTCTCTCTGCCTGTCTCTCTGCCTACTTGTGATCTCTGTTTGTCAAACAAATAAATAAAAATCTTAAAAAAAAAAAAAAAGAATCAAGCTGGGCAAGGGGTGGAGGGTGGTGGGAAGGGAGCCTGGGGAGGAGAGGAATCTTTTCCATGGGGTGGTCAGGGAGGGCCACGAGGAGGTAAGGAATGAGGATCTTTTTGAAGTGTCATGGAAGCCACTGGAAGGTTCCACAGAATTGGATTCATTTCCTACCGCTCCCTTTCATTGGTGTGTGTAGAGAGAGGCTTGCCATGGGTGAAAGCAGCTGTGAGGAGTGGTCAAGAGGTCTCTGCAGGGATGGAAGGTGTTAGGCTGGGACTGAGCGGAGCAGTTGCAGAGAGGGGTGACAAGTGATGGGATTGGCAATCGGCTGTGAAAGTAGAATTGTGAGGATTTGCTGGAGGACTCGACGCGAGTGTGAGGAGAAGTCAAGGATGAGTCTGAAGGTGTAGGTGCCAGTTGCTCCGGTGAGAGGAACTGGGATGGAACAGGTGACTGGGGTGGGAAAATCCAAAAGTCTGCTTTGGATGCACTACAGTTGAGAGAAAGTATCTCAGGAGAGAGAACTGGCTGGGGCCAAGAGTGATTTGTTTTCCTTGCTTATTATTCCTCTGCCTTTTTCCAACAATGTCAATAATGAGTATGTACTCCTTTTGTCGTTAAAGAAACTGATAAAATTTAACTAAAAGTCTGCCTCGTGAATAAGGGCTGTGACAACAGCTGAGTGCACTATTCTCTAGTACTTTCCATTTTAATTGCTTCATGAGATTTTTTTTTTTTCTATCTATAGATGGTCTCTTAACCTCACCACTTTGACGTGTTGGGCCAGATCATTCTTTGTGGCGGGAGCTGTGTTGTGCACAGTACAATGCTCGGTGGCATCCCTGGTCTCTAGATGCCAGTAGGACTCTCTCTCCTCCACCACCACCCAGCTGTGATGACTTGAAATGTCTCCAGGTGTGGCCAAGTCTCCTCGGGGGGCAAACTTGCCCCCAGTGGAGAAACACTGTTTAACAGCAGGATCCCACTGGGTTCACAGAAACTTGAGGCTAGTAAGGAACCTACAGACCACTTAGCCCAATGATTCCTAAAACTCTACCGCCAAACTGCTGATCTGTGTTCACTGGTCTCCAGTGAAATGAGGGCAACAAGGAAAAAAAATATTGCAATGAATCTGACACAGAGTAAGATTATGTGCTTGAAGGCTTTTCTTTTATTCTGATATTACCTTTTCTCCTTTTTTGTATTAATGACCTTCTTTCTGTGAAACAATGGTGATGGTAGATAGCAGTCATTTTGCTTTAATGAAATTATTTAGTTAGAAAATTTTTTTTTTCAAAGTCTTGAAAATTCCAAAATTCCAGGATCTTCTAATTTAGTTCTACATTTATCCTAGAGTTGTTCTTTTGGCTGCCCAGAATCCACCCTCCTTTCCTGACAGGCCCTGATTCTTGTGCTTAGGAGAGCTTACCTGCCCTCAACTGCATTTGGGCTTGAAGGGACTGTAAGTCAAAAGTCCTGCTCCCCCAAGAGGGCACTGGAGGGGTCCTCAGAGGCAGTCTGCCTCTCACCTACCCAGCCTGAGCCACGGCACATAGAATAAGCTTGGTCAGTCAAAACTCCTGCTCCTGGGACTTTGACTCTTGAGTGGGGTAAAATACAGACTGATGACACATGGGGGTTCACCCATTCCAGACATGTCACCTTGAAGTGATGGTTCAAGGGTTGAAACTACCACGATTCTTCTCCCGGTACCTGGACTCAATTTCAGACTTTCTAGCTACTCAATGTTCTTCCAGTTTTTGCTCCAGTTGGCCAAGGACAGATTTTTCTTTCTTTTTTTTTTTTTAAGATTTATTTACTTGACAGACAGAGATCACAAGTAGGCAGAGAGGCAGGAAGAGAGAGACAGAGGGGGAAGCAGGCTCCCCGCTGAGCAGAGCGCCTGATGCAGGGCTCGATCCCAGGACCCTGAGACCATGACCCGAGCTGAAGGCAGAGGCTTACTTAACCCACTGAGCCACCCAGGCACCCCCAGATTTTGTTATTTTACAAAGAATTCCAACTAATATACTTCCTTTCAATAATATTCCCAATAGGTGGGGCGCCTGGGTGTCTCAGTGGGTTAAAGCCTCTGCTTTCAGCTCAGGTCATGATCCCAGGGTCCTGGGATCGAGCCCTGCATCGGGCTCTCTGCTCTGTGGGGAGCCTGCTTCCCCCTGCCTCTCTCTGCCTGCCTCTCTGCCTACTTGTGATCTCTGTTGTCAAGTAAATAAATAAAATTAAAAAAAAAATTCTCAATAGGTATTGTCCATTTTGCTTCCCTAACTTTGAAATGGGGGACATACTACCTTCAGAAACATCCAGTTCCCTTGTTGCTAAGCATCTGATTTCTCCTCACAGGTGAGAGTCAGGGGGAGGGTCCTTGGGTACAGGGACCTGGGGATGGAGTGGAAAGGGCTGGCTCCTAGCCACAGCACTGGGCAAAGGCTGGCCAGTGTCCAAGATGAGAAGTTCTGTAACATCAGATCCAAGGGGGAGGAAGAAAGCAGAGTAGGAGCTAGAGTGAAGGGCTGGCATCAGACATCTGGCAAGAGGAAAGAGTTGGTTTGAGAGCCAGAGCTGGGACAAACCCAGCAGATGGTCTTCTGGAGAGCCAGGGGGTAAAGCTGGTTTAAAATGACCACTTGGACCCTTGGGAAGTTCTTTGTTACCCTAGATAAAAATCTGACTCTCTGTAATTCCAACCCATCTTCCTCCAGAAGCATGTGTTATGGAATGCTCCTTTAAATACTGGAGGAGAGCCCCTGATCTTCTCTATGTCTTGTCTTCTCCAACCCAAACATCCTTAGTGCTTTCAATAACTCCTGGACGGACTCGAGCCAGACGCTTCCCTCTGCATACATGTTCGGTGAAATGTTCTGAAGTGGAATTGTCCTCTCTCTCATTCTGCACCAACAGAGCTTCCCTTTTGGAAGTTTTTTATTTTGACACTTGAAGATCATTTTTCAGATATCTCTGAGGATGAAAACCTCTATTTCTTTTTAACAAAATAAATTCATGCTCACTGTGAAAAACCCATATAATATTTTTAAAAAGGTAAAAAGTAAAAGACAAACATCTTCCTCATCCCCACTTGCAGTGCTAAGAATAAATACTATGAACACTTTTCTGGGTATCCTTCCAAGCCTTCTTGTTTGCACATACCGATTTTATGCCAAAAATATATTTCAAAAATAAAAATGGAATCATACTCTACATAATGTCTTGTTACTTATTTTCCCACTCACTAGTAGCTAAATACGTTACCTGTAATATTCTCTTGATTTATGAACTTTAGTCATTGTCAACTGACTTCTTTCCTATCAGAAGTTAAACATCTGTCTCATTGGATGCATATATGTTGTCTACCTTGGATTCGGCTCCCCCTGCCCTTCGAAATCCCTCTCTAAATAAATTCCCCAACTGACCAGTGTTGACCAGAGGAAGAGACATCTCCACGCCCCTCTTCAGCAGGAAGAAGTTACAGAAGGTAAGACTTTCTGCCGCCCCCGGCAACCTTAAAAGATTTAAGGGTCAACATTGTTCAGGGGGGAGAATGATGAGAATAAAGGCAAGAGGAATGCAGATAAAATTAAATTTCCTAAAAAAAAATTAAATTTCCTTATAACTTGCAGCCCACTGATAAAATACCTGAGACAAGCAGAGCGTGACAGTCCTCAAGAAACTCACAGCTGCCTCAATGTCAAGTTTTGTGAGAGACTAAAAGCAGCCTTAGCTTGACAACCCCAGAGCTCCAGGATCCTGTGAGTTTTCTTTAACAGGCAGAAATCCCTTTAGAGACTTGTTATCTCTACCCTCTCCCCCACAAAACTTAAAAAGTATGTAATGAGTCACTCTTCACAATCTCCGTGCAGCTCTTTCTGCCCACGGGTCCTGTCCCCGTGCTATAATAAGAGTGCCTGTTTGTACCTTAAAAAAAAAAAATACCCAAAAGCAAGCAAACAAACAAACAAAAACCCCTTCTCATTGTTTTTAATAGCAGCAGTATCCATATTATGGACATTTCACAATTTACTTTTTTATCTACGGAAATTTAAGTTTTCTTCATTGTTGTTTTTTGTTCTTTTTCTCCCAGTCCAGGTTAATGTAATGGATGGCCACATATGAACATTTCTTTTTTGTTCTTTTTTTTTTTTTAAGATTTTATATATTTATTTGACAGACAGAGATCACAAGCAGGCAGAGAGGCAGGCAGAGAGAGAGACGGAAGCAGGCTCCCAACTGAGCAGAGAGCCCAATGCGGGGCTCGATCCCAGGACGCTGGGATCATGACCTGAGCCGAAGGTAGAGGCTCAACCCACTGACCCACCCTGGCGCCCCTACATATGAACATTTCTACAGGGTAGATTATCTGAAATGGAATTGCTAGGTCATAGGTATATACATTTAAAATTTTAATGGGATGCTCAAAACTCATGATAAAACATAAAAAAATGCTAGTAACTATTTTAAAAATCCTTTTCTTTTGTTTAAAGATTCCATTTATTTTTTTATTTGACAGAGAGAGAGAGAGAGAGAGAGAGCAAGCATGCACAAGCACAAGCAGGCAGAGTGGCAAGCAGAGGGAGAGGGAAAAGGGGACTCCCTGCTGAGCAGGGAGCCCAATGCCGGGCTCCATCCCAGGACCCCAGGATCATGACCTGAGCCGAAGACAGACACCCAACCGACTGAGCCCCCCAAGCGCCCCTTAAAGTCCTTTTCTTTCTTTCTTTCTTTTTTTTAAAAGATTTTATTTATTTATTTGACAGAGATCACAAGTAGGCAAAGAGGCAGGCAGAGAGAGAAGGGGAGGCAGGCTCCCTGCTGAGCAGAGAGCCTGATGGGGGGCTCAATCCCAGGAGCCTGAGATCATGACCTGAGCCAAAGGCAGAGGCTTAACCCACTGAGCCACCCAGGTGCCCCTTAAAGTCCTTTTCAATGAATGGAGGAGCTTGCAAGAAAGTAAGGAAAATCCTTTGAGGTCTAGGGAGGTTGAGGGAGCCCTGAAGTTGGATGTCTGGGTTGAAAACAACTTCAAATGGAGGTAGAGATGAGAGTCCTTTCCTTGCTCCTGGTGCTAAGCCAAAGGCTCTACTGTTCACTGTTCTGCAGGTTTTTTGATACTAATGTCTCTCTCCAGTTACCGAGATCCCCTTCCATTCCTCTTGTTACTGGGATGTAAAAAAAACTGTCTTAGCTGGTACAAGAATTTACCACGCAGGGAGGGTGATGTAGAAAATGTTGGGGTTTGGAGCCTATGGCCAAGAAAGAATTCTTGAGACATCTTTGGTGGAAAAAGGTGGTTTTATTAAAGCACCTTTATTAAAAAGGTGCTTTTATTTATGACAGGATGCATGGGCAGAAAGAGAGGCATTGGGGTCATGAGGAGTGGTGGATTATATGCTTTCAAGTTTGGAGCGGTATTAGGGATAGCGTAGGTCTGTGAGGAATTTTGGAAGCAAGGTTTCCAGGACCTTGAGAGGCGACATGTTGTTAGGAAAAGGTCATTTATTACTGTCTAGTGAAACCCTAGTCCTGAGACCCTTCAGATGTATATCAGTGGGCCATATGCTTGGAGGATGATTGCCAACATGTTATCTTGGGGTTAGAGATAAAGGAAATTTCCAAAGGAATTTTTATATGTTAGACTCACAGGATCCTGGGGGTCAGGCTAAGATCGCCTTTGCCCTTAGCAAACTGTCAATATTGAGGCAGCTGAGCTCCCAGAGGAAGGTCACCCCGCCTGTCTTGAGGATTGGTCACTGGGCTGTAGGCAGTAAGGAAATTTAATTTTGTTCTTTTGCCTTTGTTTCCCACAGCAAGGGGACTGCTCTTGCTCAGGAACACACGTCAATTAGCCACTTGGTGAGAAGCTTAGAGCCAAAGGCAGAGGAGGGCTATGCTGCTCTGAGTCAGAAATGAGCGGGAGTTGGAGATTCGAGAAAGAGAAGAAAGGAAAGTGGAGAAGGCTGGGGATGGGGTCTAGCCAGCTGGGCGATTGCAGGGTCTGTAAGAAGGGTAACTCACATGACTGTTCTCTGTGGCACTGTGGTAGGATCCCCCTTCTTCCCACATCTTTAAAACCAGTAATGCCTTCTATCCACACTACACACACACAGGCCTGTGTGGGCAGTTTTGCAAAACTGAAGGGAAGAGGTGAGCTCCATCTTTGGGCGACGTGGTATGAACAGAAGAGGAACTCAGTGCCAGGAAAAACACAAGGCCCCAGAGTTCACAAACACGTGGGGAGAGGACTGGGCTTCAAACAAATCATAGAACAAACGCTTGAGCCAATCTTTAACTAAATTCAAAGGAGCAGAGTGGCCCCTGGTGACATCTGGTTATGTGAGTAGAGTTTCTGCATTGTGAATAGGTGATAACAAAAATACTGTAGAAAAAGTTAGGAGAATATTTCATATACTCTTAGAGTGAAAAATATCTTTCTTTGTAAGACACAAAAGCGAGAAGCCATAAATGAGAAGACCAATAAATGTGACTGTAAAAAAAATTATTTTCTCATAAAAAATACCATAAAGTAAAATGATTAAATAGTAAATGTTTTTGCCAAACATATGACTAAGAATTGAGCTTCTACAACTAAATAATGAGCAGAAGACTAAGAAACTCAACCTCAGAAGTTGAAATATTTCTACTTCGGAAAAAAACTCAAAAAAAAGACGCAGGCATTTCACAGAAATATAAGTTCCAAAGCCATATCGATATGTATATGTATATATCTATAGATATATACATATATATATATCTATATAC